>NC_086449.1:717630063-718230063 GCF_028390025.1 Pseudophryne corroboree | reverse complement strand
CAGCGTTATATCGCTACAGTGTTTCAGTACAAGGTTTACAGTATAAGAATATCATTTCTGTGTGTTACATTCAAGGTCTACTGATTGTTATCTTGTGAGCGTCTGCGCCGCTCGTGATCTCCTCGTGGTCTCGAGCGTCCGCTACGCTGATAGCGTAGCATTACGGTAGTCGCTTACCTATAGTGTGCCCGATACCAACAGCGTATTCTCGCGAGCGTTTGTGTCGCTCGAGCGGCTCGCTCCCGACACAGCGTCCGCTACGCTAAGAGCGTACCCTTACGGTACCTCGTGCGCCAATTGCGTACTGTGTTCTTTAACCTTTTAGAGTGTTTTAAATAAGATAAATATTAGGCTTTATCAATTGGCGGCTCGTCCGTCCTTCACATATCTGCACTAGGTAATTTCAGCAGACATTATCGATCAGCAAAGGGCGGGAGGTAATATTCCTCATAGTGCTGACCCGATAAGCGTCTGCTTCACTTAGTAAAGGGTGCTGAAGGAATCCGGAACCGGAGGTAAGAACAATACGCTAGTGTCTTTTAAAACTGTTTTTTTTTCTCTCTGTTCTGTCTTGCGTACGCAAGCACGCATACATCTGCATTTCTTTTCATTTGTGTATTTTCATATCACTCTCCTGTTTGCCATTTCACAATTGTTAACGGGCTAAGAAAGATTTGTTGCTATCAGTAGTTAAAGAGTAAAGGTAATACATTTAAGGGGTAATTTGTAAAGCACGCACACAGCTTTGCCTAAAGATACAAGGAGAGATCTGTGTGGTGCTCGGTAGATGATCGAGGATCACCTACATTGATAAACGTGTTAATTGTGTTACGGTGGATATCTGCCTTGCGTACACGTGTTTCTAACAAAAGGGTTAGACTAGTGTACGCAACGTAAAGGCCGACGCACGCGGCGTATATTATGCAACGGAGTGTCCGGGTACGCCCACGTAACTCAAATCACACGATAGTATTATTTTAACAGGTGAAAAGGTGGCAACGCGATAAATAGCGCAAGTCAATTTTAGTGTCCGAAATCTAAAACTAATAGATCCTTCTCTAAATTTACGACACATCTGGTCTAAAGGAAAGATATTTCTGCGCAGAAATAGAAACAAAAGTAAAGTGTACATGTGGTGAGTGAGTGTTTGCATATATATGTTTTTACAATTTTTGGGTTGAACCACAAGAAGTCGAGTTCTCGTGAGGTACATACATGTAAGTGACGTGCATGGTGGCTAGGGAGGCATCCCTTGTTAAACATTAAAAAAAGAGCATTAGAGTATAGCAGACCAGAAGGTCTACTGTAGAACAGACCAGGAGGTCATACAGACCAGGAGGTCTAGGTACAGCAGACTAAGAAGTCTGCTATAGATAGAAAGAGCACAACCCAGGGGGTTGGTGCAAAACCCATATAGGCCATTGAAGCTCAGGCTGAAGGAATTCGCAGCCATAATTTTCGATTCCACTGGTCGCTCCGCACATAAGATTAGTTGCTTATGTGCAGACTGATTGTACCGCACGTAATTGTGTGCATTAGTTAGTAATTTGACCCAGTACCATTTGTGTACGAAAGGGGTCATAAACGCTATTTGTACATTCTAACGTGATTTGTGTAATTTTTTTTATTTTAAGGGAGGTTCGCCAGTCACTTGGGAACTATCCAGCAACCAATAGTTACTGAAAAGAGTAAGTGCTCTTCGGATCACCCTCACATGTTTCAGTAAATAGAGGTTCAGGTCGCAGGGGCCCTGGGTCGAGTACGCCAGCGCTAAGGCAGTGTGTGGGCGTATTGGTCGGCGTGGGCGAGTGAGTGGGGTACTCGGTAAACCGCCACCGTCGGCCTATCTTGAACATCTTGGTTTTTGTAAGGGTTCGCTGAAGACCCTGATTGAAGGTCAGAGGTAGTCAAAGCAACACCTGCAAGTTATTGGGGCCAGTTGTTCAGGTAGGGGGCGATCAACCTCGGTTCGGGTTGATTCAGTAAACCGACCAATCGGGTCGGCAAGGTATGTAATGTGTGAAAAATACGGTTCACACACAGAGGTTTTATGTGATGAATGGGAAAGAATGACTGTACATGACGGGGAGAAGTTCCCAAGAGTAGGCAGCTTTAGCCCAGATGTGTTACTAAATCTAAGGAGAAGGATATGTCTCATTAAATCAGCAAAGAGACGGATCGAACATTATGGTTGTTTAAAGTTATGGCAAAAGGAAAGTGAAATACAACGAAACTTAACTTACATAGCTGACTCTCATCTTGGGAAGAGAGACATGGCAATGGAGAGGATTATGATTGCAGAGAATGGCGCAATAGGGTACGATAAAAATGCACTTAGTAACTGTATTAAGAATGAAAGTAACAAATGTAATAATGGTTATGAAAATGAAAGTGTAAAAATTACAAATGTTAACCTGTGCAAGTCGCACCCCATGTTAAACTTCCCTCAGGACTACAAGCAAGAACGTGAGCCCAGCACGATGTCTGCACCTTTTCCAGCAGCCATCACACAAGACATCCAGGTGGATGCGACCAAATCGGTAAAGGCAGTAATCAAACCCCCTAACGGAGGGTCAGGTGAGGTCGTGTCCACAGGTACGTACAATGTTATATATCACGCACAAACAAATGTACCTCATATTGTAAGACCAACACAAGGTGATGTAATTGAATTTAGTCCTGTCAGGGTGATCACAGTCCCCAATGGGAAGACTGACGATCAGGGAAGCATTCCCGTCAAGGACAGTGCAATGCGCCGTCCCTGGTCCCGGACAGAATTAAGATCAATCATGTCTGAATTCCCTGATCCCAGGGAAGATTTAGTTGCATGTCAGAGATTTATTAAAGAACTAGGAAACTCAACAGAACCCACCAACAAAGATTGGCGGACAGTGCTGAGGGCATGTTTGCCCTCCAGTGTTGAATCTGCGAAATTTATTGCCGATTGTAAATTAGACACAGAGGTACCTTGTACGGAGGAACACAATCAGGAATGTATTAAGCAGATCAACCGACAGTTAGAAATATATTTCCCAGCCATTGTCGAGTGGAACAAAATCTTCTCCATAAGACAAAGCAAAGGTGAAAGTACTTCTAATTATTTCCACCGGGCATTGCACGACATGACTAGGTATACAGGTATAGAAAACATTGAAACAAGTGCACCGCACAGAGAAGTGGTAGTATCTGTGCTAATGGATGGTTTAAAGGAAGTGTTGAGAGCAAGGATACAGATCACCAATCCATACTGGAGAGATAAATCAGTAGCTGCATTAAGGGACTCTGCTGTTGGGCATGAGCAAAGCATCAGCAAGCACAGGGAAACAAAGAAGCCCCAGATTCCGGAGGGTAAGTCAAAGGTGAAAAGCTGTTACAACTGCTTAAGAGAAGGTCATGTTGCACGAGATTGTAGGTCTAAGAACACACACAAGGTATATACACCCCCTAGACAATGACATGACCATAATAGTCAAAGAACCAGAGAAACACAGGAAGAGCGGTTGATGGCGATGGGCATCCAAGCATTAGAGGAGACATCAAATCAACCAAAACCCCAGGCCATTGGCACATGGAGGAAATCAAGGATTTGTTATCGTTGTAAAAGAGAAGGGCATTATGCCAGCAACTGTAACAGCCCACATAAAGTCAGACCCCCTAGACAAAGAAATGAGTAAAGTTATGACACACCAAATTGTAATCAGGGATCAGATAGGAAGAATTTTGGCCCACACCCATGATATGTAGTCAGGAAAGGTGATCACTAGGACAGATGGTAAGCCTGAGGTTATTGTTAACAAGTTGGGAGGTCATTCCTTGAGGACACAGGAATGACCGGGTAAAATTTGTAATGTATCTGTGAAATGATTTCTTTTTCCCATCTCTGACAGTCATCGGCAGGACTCAAACATTGCATAGCTACTTGGTCCTTGCAGAAGTCTACCAAACCCCAGCATGACCTACCAGCGTCAATGTATCCTGGCCAGATACAAAGGGTGGAGTATGGAGGTGCTGGTGGGAGGGACTGCGCAAGGATACCATTGGACATGTAGATATGACAGCCTGATGAACAATGTTTTAAAATGTTTGAAAAATGTTTTTCCCTGTTGTTGTTTATTGTTGGTTTATGTAATATATACGTATATGAATTGTTCTCTTTCTCTTTTGTTTTTTTTTGTTTTCTCTCTTCTCATTCATGTTTTCATGTTTTAAAGATGGTATGTCACACATCAGTTAGACAAATGGTAATGCAAGATTTTTGCTCCTTACAGAAAGATCGCTGGTTTGGAAGAAATATTGTATCACCGGAGTGTTCGGTTGGAAGACTGAGAGACAGCACCTTTGAGATGACAGCAGAACAAGAAGAACAACAAGACTAGAGAACTAATTATCGTAACAAGTTTCTCTCCCCCTCAAATTTTTATTCTGTACCCCCATTACAAATTTCTCCTTTTCTCCTCCTGTAAGATGGACTTGCCCTAAGAGACTGTGATATGGATTTTCATGTTGACCCTGATGTTGACCAGAGCAGTCTGTTTCGGTGAGAGTACCAGTGAGGTCGAGAAAGGATCCAGAAGGGTTTCTGATGACTAGGACGGAGGTGTAAATTTCCAATAGCAACACAATCACCAAGCAAAGGCGAGTACCGGAAACGATCTAGCAGCCATGTTATTTGTAAACATTGTGAAGGATTGTTAGCTGAAAAGAGAACTGTATCTGTAGACTCTGTGACAGTGTAGTAAAGGATGGGTGCATCAAGAAATGTCAGTCCAGTTTTAATATCCACATGGACCAGCATCCATTGAGTGACTATCACTCCTTAGTGGGTAAAGTGTTAAATCAGACAGATTGTTGGGTATGCTCTCAAGTGCCTCAAGGCCATAGTAAATCAGGCTTAGTACCATTCCCTTTAACGGTAGGGGAGGTACTTGAGCTAAGTGGTGGGAGGCCGGTGGACAGGAGATTTAATATCTCCAGTCCTCCTAGTTTGAAGCTCCACCAATATCATGTGGATAGATCCCTAGTATGTTTTAACATTTCCAATCCCCGAAAGCCGGGAAATTGGGAAGTGTCATGGAATAACCAAACCATGACCTTTTCATACAGAGCCGATAGAATGCCAACAGATACAGAACTCATACGCCACATAGCCGGTAGTGGAAAATATTTCCGATATAGGTATACCCCAGGAAGTAGGACCATGAGAGTTGGAGAGGTATCACCAGGATACTGTGCACATATCGTACAAATTGATACGTGTACTAAACAGATGGGAGAATTAGGGTTAGGAAATTTCATATGGAAAATGTGTAATATGGTTATGTCCTACTCCGTCCCATATGTTCTCCCCGATGATGCATATTTCATATGCGGGAGGAAGGCGTATAAGTGGCTTGCCCCAAACTCTGAAGGATTGTGTTATATTGGAAAAGTACTGCCTGAGGTAATGACTGTACAGCATACAAAAATAAAAGATATTCACCGTGTTGCCCAAGCTCCATTACGAGCACATCGTTAAACGTCATCTAATAGAAAGAACAGAGCATCCGGCCTCTGACCTGATCCATGAATCCACCGGGATTCAGGTTCTACTCGCGTTAGACATCACTCGCACCGCCAGAGGAGTGTTGAACTATAAATACATATCTGCGCTTGCAAATTTATTAGACAATATCACTGAAATGTATGATGACACATTCAGGTATACTGGAAGGGAGCTCCAAGCTTATAAAACAGAACTGGTTCAGCATAGGATGATTCTCAATTATCTCACAGCTGTGACGGGTGGGTATTGTGTCACCCTAGCAACTCAGTATGGAATAAAGTGCTGCACGTATATCACAAACAGCACCGAGGACCCGGTCGAGGTCATAGACCAAAAGATGGACGACATTCTCCAATTAAAATGGGAGTTCCGAAGGAAACACAATCTCACCCTTGCTGCTGTGGGTAATGAGCTGACCAGTTGGGTGTCATGGTTGAACCCGCGAAATTGGTTCTCCGGTTTAGGAGAATGGGCTCAAGGAGTTATAATGGATGTAGGGAAGTTTCTTCTATGTATCTTGGGTGTTGTCATATCGAATGGCTTGATATTTAGATGCGTTCAGGCTTTAACGAAGTGTAAACAAAGTACTAAAGTAATGAGTCTAAGGAGTGAGAACATTGTAATTCCAATGGATTTGATTTACGACCCAACGATAGAGACACTGTTGTGATGAAAATGCGATTCTACGGTCCGTTTCTTTCACCCGTTTCTCCTTTGTTTTTCCCCAAGGTAAAAAGACCCACTTGGAAGAAGAAGTTTGACAACCTTGTATACAGACAACAGATGGACTAAAGAAGAAGTTTGACAACCTTGTACACAGACAAACAGATGGACTATGCCATAGACCCCCAGTTTCCCTAGAAATTTTAAATTTACGCTAGCCCAATTTTTTTTGTAAGTCTATGGACATTGGCCCTCATTCCGAGTTGATCGTTCGCAAGGCGATTTTAGCAGAGTTACACACGCTAAGCCGCCGCCTACTGGGAGTGAATCTTAGCATCTTAAAATTGCGAACGATGTATTCGCAATATTGCGATTACAAACTACTTAGCTGTTTCAGAGTAGCTCCACACTTACTCGGCATCTGCGATCAGTTCAGTGCTTGTCGTTCCTGGTTTGACGTCACAAACACACCCAGCGTTCGCCCAGACACTCCCCCGTTTCCCCGGCCACTCCTGCGTTTTTTCCGGAAACGGTAGCGTTTTTTCCCGCACGCCCATAAAACAGCCTGTTTCCGCCCAGTAACACCCATTTCCTGTCAATCACACTACGATCGCCGGAGCGATGAAAAAGCAGTGAGTAAAAATACTATCTCCATTGTAAAATTACTTGGCGCAGTCGCAGTGCGAATATTGCGCATGCGTACTAAGCGGAATTTCACTGCGATGCGATGAAAAATACCGAGCGAACGACTCGGAATGAGGGCCATTGACAAGGCTTTTTGCATACCGTTAATAGCAAAAGCCCAAAGGAGACTACAGACAAGACTTCAGACAAGACTTCAGACAAGACTTAAACCAACAAATGCATATTAACCTCACATAGAATAAGACTGCATTTACCATAATTGTTTCTTATCTTCATCTCTACAACCTTCAGGTAATGACACACATAATCGATAGGGAATACAGGCACAGATATCAGCAATCACATATCCCCCATTCATGTATCATCAACTAAAATGTGCTCCCCCATTTTGTTGCAACCAAAAGCCGAAGAGAGCTCGGTAAAGTTTGACAGCCCATCCACAGACCCGTACCACGGGATAAGAAGGAATTCAAATGTATACTTCGCAATACCTCGAAGCTTGATTTAAAACACGTACGGCACGATGATACATGACCCCCCAAACATGGATTCATACACACATGCTTCTGCTATCTCACTAGGTCATACCCGTTTCCTACCTTCTCCTCTCCTCCCCTACCCAACCATAGAAATGTATTTACACATGACATATATTTTTCTCTTTTTGAAATGTTTTAGAAAGTGGCAGTTATTGGTGACTGCCAAAGGGTAGACTGTCAAAGTCAGAAAAATATCATGATGCACACTGCCATATTTGCACCTCATACGTGTCCCCGCTGCGCATGCGTACGCTCTCCCGTGCGTGCGCATACTCGCTGTTGCGTGCACCCGCAGGCGCACGGTATGCGCATTTACGGTAGAGTTTATGTGCGCCTAGCGTGCGACTCGATCGTTACATATTTTTACCATATAATGTATTTTGTAGATTATGGTCTCTTTGATAGAATCTGAAAGTTTAGTTAATGTAGCATGTTCATGGACAAAGAGATCCCTCTTTGTTTGATACGAAGGGTCAGACAAGGGTTATACAGTGGTGTTTAGTATCCATCGGAAGAGTATTTAATTAGCAATAATCCGGTGTTGGTTTGAAGCGGATAACTCGCTCGTGCGAATAGTTATGGACATAAGAAGTTTATGGACTTTTACTATATTTGCACTTTATTATCCATGCGGCGGGAAACCTAGTTTCCCACCCACCTGAGCAGTTAGGAATAGTCACAGCCCACCTGTATGAATCAACCTATGACCTTTTGTTATAATGCGAAGGGGAATTCCTGTGTCCAATGAACAATAAGAATATAGGGACCATTGTACTGTATTGTGTGTAGTGTATAAAAGGACAAGCCGATCTGGGCCAGCGCTATTCTCTTCAACGGTTCTCATCACTGATAATCGGGAGCTGGATATCCAGGAGGCGCATGCGATTGTTACCCTTTGTGCGTAAGTTTCTCTGCATTCATATTGTCTTTGTTTATTGTTATAAGCCATTCTCTCTTTCTCTTTCTCTCTCTCTCTCTCTCTCTCTCTCTCTCTCTCTCTCTCTCCCTCTCACTCCCTCTCTCTCTCCCTCCCTCCCCCTTTAAAAGTGATTGTATCTTTATTGTATTTTATGTGTAGTTATCTGGTTAGGAATTCTATGTTATTTTGGTAGTGTATAACTTGTATTGTATTATTCTTTTTGAACGTTCATTCATTTCCTTAAAAGGCGTTAGACCCTTAGACCGATATTGTGTGTGTTCATTATATTGCAGTGGGTAATAGGAGCGTCTCTATCGCTCAAACAGCTTTAGTGTAAACAAGGTTAAGCAGCGTTATATCGCTACAGTGTTTCAGTACAAGGTTTACAGTATAAGAATATAATTTCTGTGTGTTACATTCAAGGTCTACTGATTGTTATCTTGTGAGCGTCTGCGCCGCTCGTGATCTCCTCGTGGTCTCGAGCGTCCGCTACACTGATAGCGTAGCATTACGGTAGTCGCTTACCTATAGTGTGCCCGATACCAACAGCGTATTCTCGCGAGCGTTTGTGTCGCTCGAGCGGCTCGCTCCCGACACAGCGTCCGCTACGCTAAGAGCGTACCCTTACGGTACCTCGTGCGCCAATTGCGTACTGTGTTCTTTAACCTTTTAGAGTGTTTTAAATAAGATAAATATTAGGCTTTATCAATGGCAAGCACCTTATCACACAAAGAATAACTTGGCAGATACTGTTAAATAGGGAGAAATTGTAACAAACCTGGAACCTCTCCATGAAATTATTATATTCACAAATCTCCCATATTTGGAACATGTTAAATCAGAACACAGCAAAAGGATATTTGGCTTTGCCCATTAAAGGGTGTTGTCACACACCCGGGGCATGCTCCCAAAGAGATAGATCAGCTCAAGGCATGCGAAAGTGGGGTATACTTCCCCAATGTACCAGAATTGGAAGCAAATCCTGATTATTGGGACAGTAGGACATTCTCCTTATATTAGGACTGTCTTGCTTAATTCCAGACACTTAGGAGTTATGTAGTGAGAGTTGCCAACGTTTTAAAGTAAATAACAGGTTGCATTCCATATAGTCTCCACTGGGGATGCGGTTATGTGGCTGGCGCACGGGATCCCGGTGGTCACCATACCAACGCCGGGATCACAAACACTCACAATGCCGCCAGCCACAATAACAGAGGCTATTCCTACTCATGGGTGTCCACAACACCTATAGAGTGGGAATAGAACCTGTGGAGAGTGCAGCGAGTCTGCAAGGGGCTTTGTTGCGCTTGCCACCCTGACGGCATTCTGACGGCCGGGATCTCAGCGTCAGTACGCTGAACACCGGGATCCCTTGCGCCGGCCATGTAACCGCAACCGGTCCACTGACATTGGAGTACTTCTAAATGGCAGGTTCCATTAGTCACAAGTTAATCCACAAGGTTTGTTTTCCCGCGTGCCCAGAACTGTTCAGTTATAGGGCCCGATTCAGACCTGATCACTGTTGTGCGAATTCGCACAGCTGCCGATTATCAAATGACTGTGCATGCGTATTCACCGTAATGCGTAGGCACAAGCCCAAACTGTGACAGAATGGTGCGAAAATTTTGATCGCACGTCGGCCCTCATTCCGAGTTGATCGCACCAAGCAACTTTTTGCTGCTGGTGCGATCAACTAATCTCCGCCTATGGGGTATTTTAGCATAGCAGGGCTGCGATCGCTTGTGCAGCCCTGCTATGCTAAAAAAGTTTCACACAAAAAAATACCAGCCCTGGACATACTTACCCTGTACGACAGGTCCAGCGATGATGGTGACGGCTTTGACGTCAGACATCCGCCCTCCGTTCGCCTGGACACGCCTGCGTTTTTCTTAGCACTCCCGGAAAACGGCTTCAAACGGTCAGTTGACGCCCCGGAACACTTTCCTGCTGTCAATCTTCTAGCAGTCGCCACTGCGACCGTTTTCTTTGCTGTCAGCGTTGTTGTGGCAATGACGCGCGTGTGCAATGCGCACGCCGCGCATGCGCATTCCAGACCCGATCGCACCGCTGCAAAGAAGTGCAGCGTGCGATCGGGTCGGAATGAGGGCCGTTGTACGAAAGGTGATTGACAGGAAGCGAAAGTTTGGGGATGGTAACTGGACGTTTTCTGGGAGTGTCAGGAAAAACGCAGGCATTCCCAAGTGTTTTCAGGGAGGGTGTGTGACATCAGCTCCAGCCCCGATCGGCCTGTTTGTATCGCATGGTAGGAGTAAGTCCTGGGCTATGCACAGACTGCACAGAATGGAAAGATCATTCGATGATGAGTGAGTTGCGAACGGATTTGCAGAAGTTTTTGCACGGCGTACACATGCATTTGCACACTTGCACGGGCGGGTTTCACTCTCCCTGGGCGATGACTATCTGATCACTGCCCTCTGCAAATTTGCAGCACAGTAATCAGGTCTGAATTAGGCGCATAGACTGTCTGAAGGTGTGAGCAGAAATAGTGTTAATTGCAGTCTCTAGGCTGATCGTGGGTCTGTAATTAAATATCTCTGGGCAGTTTACCAGGGAGAACAAACAGTGTGGCTCAGCCGGCGACTAGTTGAATCTACCTCATAATGTGCTAATATTGCCCTTTTTCACTATTTATATATTGTAGTTCTCTTCAATAAATGCAAACTTCTAAAGCCTACATAATACAATACATAGTAATGTATGGGATGCGGTCAAGATCCCGCAGGACGGGACCCCGGTGGTCGGAATACAGACACCGGGATCCTGACATATTCTCCTTCTGTGGGTGTCCACGACACCCATAGAGGGAGAATAAATTAGCGCCCGCAGCGTGGCGAGCGTAGCGAGCCCGCGTGGGGCTGCACTGCGCTCGCCCCCTGTCGGGATTGTGCCGGTCGGGATCTCGTGTCGGTATTCCGACCGCCGGGATCCCGTCCGGCGGGATCTCGTACTGATTCCTAATGTGTGTATATTAAGATTTGCATAGAATAGACAGACTAGGGGGTTTATTGTGCAGTTGGCTAATTCTAAAAAAAACCCAAAAAACTAGTAACATTTCTAGAGACTAATCTTTAAAACATAAAACTATATTACGTTCTACCTGTTTGAGTCTTATTTTTTTATTGGACATACTGTATTTAACATATCTACAGGTTTAATTAGGGAGACTCCCCTGATGTATAGAGTCTATAATATACTTACCTTAGACGGCACTATTACAGAAACAGCAGGAGGAACATACTATATTTTCCAGGAACAGTGCTTGGGGAATTCTCACAGTTGTCTGCGAGGTTGTACCATCCTCCCAATCAGGGTCCAGTGGCGGATTTAGCGGGGGGCGATTAGGGCGAACGCCCCCCCTACATGTACCGGCACCGGGATGGAGGCCGGGTCCCGCTGCGGTGGTGGGAACGGGGTGGATAGCGGTGCAGCGCGGCGGGGGAAGGGGAGAGAGAGAGCGTCCTGACACGCGTACAGCGGCCTCTGTTTTTACCACGCCCCCTCCTCCCTGTACGCGCGTCAGGACGCTCTCTCTCTCTCCTCGTCCCCCGCCGCTCTGCACCGCTCTCCGCCCCGTTCCCAATACCGCGGCGGGATCCGGCCTCCATTCACTGTCAGGTGTGTGTGTGAGTGTGTGTCTGTCAGGTGTGTGTGTGTGTGTGTGTGTGTGTGTGTGAATTTTTCGCCTCATACATTGTGCTATAATGTGCATTTAGGATCATTCTGCGTGCTATAATGTGCATTTAGGATCATTCTGCGTACTATAATGTGCATTTAGGATCATTCTGCGTGCTATAATGTGCATTTAGGATCATTCTGCGTGCTATAATGTGCATTTAGGATCATTCTGCGTGCTATGATGTGCATTTAGGATCATTCAGTGTGCTATGATGTGCATTTAGGATCATTCAGTGTGCTATAATGTGCATTTAGGATCATTCTGCGTGCTATAATGTGCATTTAGGATCATTCACTGTGCTATAATGTGCATTTAGGATCATTCAGTGTGCTATAATGTGCATTTAGGATCATTCTGCGTGCTATAATGTGCATTTAGGATCATTCAGTGTGCTATAATGTGCATTTAGGATCATTCAGTGTGCTATAATGTGCATTTAGGATCATTCTGCGTGCTATAATGTGCATTTAGGATCATTCAGTGTGCTATAATGTGCATTTAGGATCATTCTGCGTGCTATAATGTGCATTTCGGATCATTCAGTGTGCTATGATGTGAATTTCGGATCATTCAGTGTGCTATGATGTGAATTTCGGATCATTTTGCGTGCTATAATGTGCATTTAGGATCATTCAGTGTGCTATAATGTGCATTTAGGATCATTCTGCGTGCTATAATGTGCATTTAGGATTATTCAGTGTGCTATAATGTGCATTTAGGATCATTCAGTGTGCTATAATGTGCATTTAGGATCATTCTGCGTGCTATAATGTGCATTTAGGATCATTCTGTGTGCTATAATGTATATTTTGGATCATTCTGCGTGCTATAATGTGCATTTAGGATCATTCTGCGTGCTATAATGTGCATTTAGGATTATTCAGTGTGCTATAATGTGCATTTAGGATCATTCAGTGTGCTATAATGTGCATTTAGGATCATTCTGCGTGCTATAATGTGCATTTAGGATCATTCAGTGTGCTATAATGTGCATTTAGGATCATTCAGTGTGCTATAATGTGCATTTAGGATCATTCAGTG
This sequence comes from Pseudophryne corroboree, assembly GCF_028390025.1. Classification (NCBI taxonomy): domain Eukaryota; kingdom Metazoa; phylum Chordata; class Amphibia; order Anura; family Myobatrachidae; genus Pseudophryne; species Pseudophryne corroboree. The sequence goes on along the minus strand of NC_086449.1, from coordinate 718,217,017 downwards.
TGCTATAATGTGCATTTAGGATCATTCTGCGTGCTATAATGTGCATTTAGGATCATTCTGCGTGCTATAATGTGCATTTAGGATCATTCAGTGTGCTATAATGTGCATTTAGGATCATTCTGCGTGCTATAATGTGCATTTAGGATCATTCAGTGTGCTATAATGTGCATTTAGGATCATTCAGTGTGGTATAATGTGCATTTAGTATCATTCTGCGTGCTATAATGTGCATTTCGGATCATTCTGCGTGCTATAATGTGCATTTCGGATCATTCTGCGTGCTATGATGTGCATTTCGGATCATTCTGTGTGCTATGATGTGCATTTCGGATCATTCTGCGTGCTATGATGTGAATTTCGGCTCATTCAGTGTGCTATAATGTGAATTTCGGATCATACTGTGTGCTACATTGTGAATTTCAGCCCATACAGTGTGCTATAATGTGAATTTCGGCTCATTCTGTGTGCTATAATGTGAATTTAGGCTCATTCTGTGTGCTGTAGAAACAGAATTTGTCGGCAGATAAGAACCACTTGGCCCATCTAGTCTGCCCCTTTTTATTTTATTTTTTTACATTATTTTTATCTCTAACCTTATCTGATCCTTATTTCTTTGTAAGAATATCCTTATGTCTATCCCATGCATGTTTAAATTGCTCTACTGTCTTAGCCTCTACCACCTCTAATGGAAGGAATGGTGATTCGCCAGTCTGTATCACCAGTGCGCAGGGTTCTCTCCACTAACTGGCAACATTTTATTAGTAATGGCAACAATAGGACATTTTTAGAAGCGAACGGGAAGGGCATTACTAAGTGGGAGGGGCTATGATTAGGGGAGGAGTCATAATTCTTAAACCGCCCCCCCTAAAAGTTAAGTCTCCTTATACCATCAAATTAGCCCAACCCATTATGATCTATCCCTGCAGCTGTGAAAGAGGAGGGATCTAAAGTAGGGACAATGGGGGTAATTCTGAGTTGATTGCAGCAGGAACTTTGTTAGCAGTTGGGCAAAACCATGGTGGTCATTCCGAGTTGTTCGCTAGCTGCTATTTTTAGCAGAATTGCTAATAGGCTAAAATACGGGAGTTCTGCGCATGCGTATGCACAGCAGGACGCATGCGCTAAGCAATTTTACACAAAACTATGCTATTTTACTCACGGCGAACAAAGCTTTTCAGCCGCTCTGTTGATCGGAGAATGATTGACAGGAAGTGGGTGTTTCTGGGTGGTAACTGAGCGTTTTCCGGGAGTGTGCTAAAAAAACGCAGGCGTGCCAGCAGAAAACGCAGGAGTGGCTGGAGAAACGGGGGAGTGGCTGGCCGGACGCTGGGGGGCGTGTTTGTGACGTCAAACCAGGAACTAAACGGACTGAGGTGATCGCAATCTAGGAGTAGGTCTGGAGCTACTCAGAAACTGCAAGGAAATACTTAATAGCAGAATTGCTAATCTTTCGTTAGCAATTCTGCTATGCTAAGATACACTCCCAGAGGGCGGCGGCTTTGTGTTTGCATTTCTGCTAAAAGTAGCTAGCGAGCGAACAACTCGGACTGACCACCAATGTGCACTGCAGGGGAGGCAGATGTAACATGTGCAGAGAGAGTTAGATTTGGGTGGGGTGTGTTCAATCTGCAATCTAAATTGCAGTGTAAAAATAAAGCAGCCAGTATTTACCCTGCACAGAAACAAAATAACCCACCCAAATCTAACTCTCTCTGCACATGTTACATCTGCCTCCCCTGCAGTGCACATGGTTTTGCACAACTGCTAACAAATTAACTCAGAATTACCCCCAATGTCATTTACCTGTCGGCGACTGATTGCATAAGAAAACAACTCTATTGCTCATTGCTTTTGAATTCCTCCATCCTATAGAAATAATCTGTTGTTTGCCTTCATTTTCCTTTAAGATCCCCTGGTCTGGCAGGCATGTTCTGCTTTTGAATTCAGAAAGGATCTCATCTGTTTGATGCAGGTTCTGGCTCTGCGCTCTTTCACATTTTATCTCCTGTGGCCAGATGTTTGCAGAGGGAACAGATGCTTATAGGAGAATGAGTAAGACTACGTTGGCAAACCCGCATTTATCATGAATAAAACACTATTAATCTTTCCCCAGTCAGAACGCAGAGGAGATGGAAGAAGAGAATTTGATTCGGAATGCCATACCATTTCCTCTGCACCCTACAGTGTGCGCACAATGCACCCAGCATGCTCTATGCATGCCAAGACTAAACAGAAATTACAGGGACAAGGACATGCAGAAGGGAACACACAAGACCGGTGTGGAGTTCTCTTTAGTGACTCATGGTAACAAATAGACTGCATTACATCACTGATAGTGAATACGGGCAGTGCATAGGCAGAGAAACACATGCTTAGAGTAACACTGTTCTGCTGAACTCATAGTGCAGGCTCTTTGACTGCCTCTATTCATCCTATCATAGAACTGACCCCGATAGCTACATTATAGCAGGGTTTTCCAGAAAACTGAGCTGTAGAAGATTTGCTCATCTCTTCATGATACTAATATGCCCCAGCTTAGTGCTAAAAGCTTTAAAAGAAACTTCCATTGAAGTGCTGTTGCTTAACCCCTTCCTGACCCAGGGTATTCCATCCAGTCACGCATAGACCACAGTTCAGAGTTTTGTTAGGTGCTGGTTAAACTGTGAATCTATTTGAAGGACTATTAAAATGTCACAATATCTTTTATTCTAGGCATATAGGGATATTTCTTTGTAGCACAATGTAATAAAGAACTGTCTATGTCCATTAAATGTATTTATTTATATATAAACTAGGTGATTCATCGCGCCCTACGGGCGCTCTTCACACCGTCGCAAGGGCCTACGACCCCTTAACCCTTGTACGCCCTCAGGGCGTGCAATAGTTTTATTATATGGAGTATTACCTCCAATCATAATTTTGTGAGTGGTTCAATATTGCACGGACAAAGGGCGTGCGATGGGTAAGGGGCCGTAGCCCCTTGTGCCGGCGTGATGAGCGCACGCAGGGCACAATGAATCACCTAGTAGGTGCTGTGGTTGGGGGAGTGGCAGTTGTGGGAGGGAAGCAGATGGGGGAGGGGGTCCGGATGCGTCGAGAGCAGGGGAGGGGTGGCTGCAGAGGTGCCACAGATGTGGGAGGGAGTCTGTGGGCGCTGCGTGTGGGGGAGGGGCGGGTGTGGGGGGGAGGGTGCGGGGGGTGTAGGGGGTCCCGAGGCGCGGCGTGTGGGGGAGGTAGGTGTGCCACAGGTGTGGGAGGAGCAGGTGTGGGAGTGTGGCGGATGGGGTGGGGGTCCAGAGGCGCTGCGGGTGGGGGAGGGCTGGGGGTGCCGCGTGTGGGGGAGGGACAGGTGTGGTGTGAGGCGGATGGGGGAGTGGTTCCGGAGGTGCTGCGGGTGGGGAAGGGGCGGGTGCATGTGTGCCGCAGGTGGTGGAAGGGGTTCGGAATTGTGGCTTGTGGGGGTGGGGTGGGGTACCGCGGGTAGGGGAGGGGCAGGTGCGGGGGTATGACGGATGCGGGAGGGGTCCGGAGCCGGAGGTGCTGCGGGAGGGGGAGGGGTGGGGGTGCCGCGGGTGGGGGAGGGGCAGGTGCAGGGGTGTGGTAAATGGGGGAGGAGTCCGGAGGCGCTGTGGGTACTGTACCTGCCAAAAAGGTAGTTGGAGGATATGCAGTAACAACTAGCAGCCACACTGCTAATCTCTCTCCCTATTATCCCTTCTCTCAGCAGCAGCAGCAGCATCTCCAGCACACACATGCCATGTCTCACTATATGCGGCAGGGGAGAGGTACCAGCGCTCAGACAGGCGGGGATCGGCAGAGCTGCAGAGCGGCAGACAAAGAGCCGCCTACCGGCCTCATATCACCGTCGCGGCACAGGGGTGAGGTTTTTTCCTTCTGGACTGGACCTTGGGCGGAAGACTGGTAGCTGGAGTCAATACGCCGGGAGGTGGGATCCCGGTAACTGACCTGCGCCCAGAGCGCTCCTGGGAGACGGAGCGGGGCCTCGCAGTTGGGGTGGCGGCGGTGCCGCAGCAGGAGCAGGTGACGGGCGGGAGCACGCTGGGCAGTGACATGTGCAGGGCGCGCCCCCGGCGGCTGACAGAGAGTCTGGACTGGTGATCCTTGGTGACCGCAGCACAGCAACGGCGGGAGGCGGCCTCATCCTCCGCAACATGGCATCCTGTGGCCAGGCTCAGCCGCCCTCCTAACCCCAGCACAGGAGCCGGGAACCGCGAGGAGGAGGAAGCGTCCGGTCGGGAAGATGGCGGAGAGGTATTTGGTCAGATCTGTAACTCTATGACTGTAACTCTGCCCAGCGTTAGCCACACAGTCACAGAGTGACAGATCTGGGCTAATATATAGGAGATATATACACATTAAAACACAATTACCAAAGAAATATTCTCCACATTGTCACATACACCCACATAGTGCCGCCATATAAAGGTGTGGTCAATCTAGTTCTTCTAATTGTAGAATACGATATAAGTAAGGGGTCTAGTACATTATGCTGGCTGTCGGGATCCCGGCGCCCAGAATACCGGTGGCGGGATCCTGACTACCGGCAGCGGGGCGAGCACAAAAGAGCCCTTTGCGGGATCACTGTGCTCGCCATGCTGCGGACACGATGGCTCATTTATTCTAACTCCAGGGACCCCCCAAGATGGAGAATAGTTGTTGGTATGCCAGCTGTCGGGATCCCGGCGCTGGTATGTTGAGCGCCGGGAACCCGACAACCAGCATATCAAATGCCTCCCATAAGGAAGATATGGTATAATTATAGGGTTTAGAAATATAGGTAGATGTCACGTTTAGATGTTTATGTTATTAGGATTGTACTTATTTGTACTTGTTTAAAATGTAATATATACACACAACCAGTGTGGTGTGGTGGAAAAAAAAGCAATCAATTAGCAATACAGTATGTGAACCCTTAACTAAGAGGATACAGAAAACACATGTATTGCACAAAACATAACATCCAACATTTGGGCAAATTGCATAAAAAACATGTACTGTAGTTTAAAAGATGCCGCTTGTCAATGGCTTTAATCCTGCAATGGGAGGGACATCTGTCATCACTAATGTGTTTCATCATTCAAAGTACAGCAGCTGTGAACCTGATAGAAGAATCTTTACATTCAACTCTATATCAGGCACGATAATTGTAACATTGGGGTCATTCCGAGTTGTTCGCTCGCAAGCTGCTTTTAGCAGCTTTGCACACGCTAAGCCGCCGCCTACTGGGAGTGAATCTTAGCTTAGCAAAATTGCGAACGAAAGATTAGCAATATTGCGAAAAGACTTCTCTGTGCAGTTTCTGAGTAGCTCGAGACTTACTCTGCCAGTGCGATCAGTTCAGTGCTTGTCGTTCCTGGTTTGACGTCACAAACACACCCAGCGTTCGCCCAGACACTCCTCCGTTTCTCCAGCCACTCCCGCGTTTTTCCCAGAAACGGTAGCGTTTTTTCACACACTTCCATAAAACGGCCAGTTTCCGCCCAGAAACACCCACTTCCTGTCAATCACATTACGATCACCAGAACGAAGAAAAAAACTCGTAATGCCGTGAGTAAAATACCTAACTGCATAGCAAATTTACTTGGCGCAGTCGCACTGCGGACATTGCGCATGCGCATTAGCGACTAATCGCTCCGTTGCGAGAAAAAAATAACGCGCGAACAACTCGGAATGACCCCCATTGTGCACATGGCAATACCTTAAAGATACAGGGGGTGATACAGAGTTGAAAACAAGTCAGCTTTGCAGAGCTTTTCTTGGTTGTTTTTGCACTGCATGTTACTCTGAAGCTCAGCATAGGTAAGTACGGACGATGTAGAGTCATATGCAACCGAGTTTCAGCTCTACATGCAGCTAAAAGGATGTAACCAGATGGCAACAATGTATTTGCACCAGGGGTGGATCCAGGGGGAGTCGATATGGGTGATCACGGCCAGAACAGAGACTGGTGTTGCTCCACTGCAGCCTCTCTCCCCAGTCCAGCACACACTGCTGAGGAGGGTCCGGGAGGCTTCTGCCCCATCCCCCTCAGATCAGTTACTAAATTGATAGTGGCTATGACACCAAACATACAGATAGTGGCTGTCTGGCCACAGACATGCGTACAACATATTTAGCTCCTTGTGTGCAAAGTGGGAGCTATTACGGCTGATCTGTGTTCAATTCTGCATCATCCTCATAGTATGTAGTGTTAACCATTCCTATTGTTGATATTTACCATGTCGCCATTTGGCAGGGAGAGACTCTGCAGATTACATACGGCAACAAAAGGAAAACCAGAAGGTGAATAGTTAAATGAATGTATATGATTGTGTTGCTAAATAATATTAAATGATATCAATGGCAGAAGAGGGTTTAGTGTTGCTACTGATTTGAGTCCTAAGATTCCATCCTGGATGTGAAGTTTGATAAAGACAGATTTAGTCTCAGAGGTAGACGGATAATGTGGGAAGCAGATAGGCCGCTTGGCAGGAGCTTGCAGTAGCTGAAGTATTAATGAAACAAAGCATGAATGAGAGAGTGCGCCTTGATGGCTGCAAGACTGCAGTACCACAAGGTAAAGCCTGCCACCCAGCTCAGAGTCAGTGAAGCCAGATGCAGTGTGTGACTGCACTGGCTTCACTGTGACTGGCAGGGACTTCCTATTGGAAGTTCTACCTATCAGTCACAGACACACAAGGCAGTCCCATTGGGAGGCATTTCCTCCCCTCAGGGCTGCCAGACCGGGCCGCAATAAACAGAGAGCTGGCTCCCTGCCTTTCTGGCAGCCAAATCCGGATTCTATGTCTTAAGGCCCCCATCCACTAGTCCGATTTGGGCAGTTTTCTTCAGATTTCGACACATCTGACCGTCATATCTGAAGAAAAGTGTCACATCGGATGGCTCTTCCGATCCGATGCGCACTCCCGTGTCAGATATATCTGAACTAGAGATCTCTGAGGCTGCCCCAACTATTTATCTGAATCTGAAGAAATCAGGTGCACATCGGATTGTTTCTTTTACTTCAGATGTATCTGATCAGATTCATCTGAAGCGTCACTTGACTGGCATCTCCCTAGACACTCCCACCCACCAAGAGGGGGAACAGCGGCAGCAGCAGCATCAGATCAATCGCATGTAGCATGTGTGCATCAGATATATCTGATGCGATCTGGCACATGATATATCGCATCAGATATATCTGAAGTGAATGTAATTAAAATTAAAGCCAGGGTCTGATCCAATTCCCGGGACGCTCCCGGGAGAGTTCAAGAGAAATCTGATGCTATTTGCAGTTCAGACAAGTCTGAGTAGTGGATGGCCACCTTTACAGTTGGTGCAGTCCAAAGAAGATGGGCATCTGTGTATGCGTCGGTCCCGGCACCTGCCGGATCCATTGTGCAGGTGCCGGAACCCGGGGACTGCCTGTCTCCTTTCCTCTCCGGCCACGGGGGTAGCGACAACCCCCCCCCCCCCCCCACCACCACCACCACCACCAAATGTGAGTAGGATCCGCCGCTGATAACGATTCATTATTGATTGAATATGTTTGTAACAGATAAAACTGGCACATGCCTCAAGGTGCTGGAACTTGAATTTAACCAACATTGTAACTTAAGTACAGTTACATAGAATTTGACGGCAGATAAGAACCACTTGGCCCATCTAGTCTGCCTTTAATTGCAGCAATACAAAGTTGTCTCAGATAACAATCCATACTGTATGTTACTTCAGTGAGCGCAGTAAGTGCAGGCTGAATATTTGGGAGCCTGATTCAAGTTATTGCAGCTTTATTTGCACAAATCCATCTGCAGCTTGAAATGAATTATCTGCATTGCGGCTGACCTGTTTCCTGGGGTTCTACCGTATTGAGTGTTTGCTTTTCTGTTTGCCACTTGAGTAAAGATGTAGTAAGAGCGGGAGGACCAATAACAATCTGTGTCTTTTTTTTAGTGGTCCAGCCGGTCACAAACCCTCCCCATAGATTCACACTGTAACTAGCTTTTGGTGAGGGGTGCCTTAATCAAAGTCAAAGATTCACCCCACCTATTGATACCACCTGCTAAAGGCGATGGCTTGAGGACAGTTTGCAAGCCAGGCCCGGGGCCTTCTGCGTATGTATGAGCTCAGGCTTGAACTATCCAAAAATGTGTAAAAGAAAAAAAGAAAAAAAAGAGGAAAACACAAAATATTTTACCACCCCCCCCCCCCCCCCCGGATTTAGTTTCATATTACTTTCCGGACAGACTCTGTATTATATGAAACAGGCCCAGGGGGGAGAGGGGTTGGAACCTGATTTGGCATTCTAATACTCTTGAAGAATTGGCTTTTGCGCTAGATAGCGGTCATTTATGGTTTGGATTGGGGGAGGGGGTCTCTTCCCCATTTCTTTAGTAATGGCGTTCTTAAAACGATTGATGAAACTAAATCTATGTTCATCCACTATGTTCAGCTTCGTCATGCCCTATGTTCTCAGTTTTCTTCTCTTCCACCACTGCTCTTGATCTTATTAAAACCCTCTTGCAAACGTCTGGTGAAAAGAAATGGATTTCTAGGCTTTACTCCTATCTCCTTACTGAAAGCTCAGACTATGTACTGACATCGCTTCGACTTAAATGGGGGGAAGTCTTAAGCCCACTGGAGGACAAGGAGTGGTCTTTGATGATAGGCAGTCCTCGGTCCGCCACTTCTACAGTGTGATTTCAAAAGATTCAGTTTTATATACTGAATAGGATTTATCTGGCCCTAAGAATAGATTTGGGTCCTAAGTTGTCTACCCCAGAGTGCTCCTTTTTGGCATTTCATCTGGGTGTTCTCTGGTGTCCAGCCATTTTGAGTCCCAGTTACCAATTGTATGACTAAAAGAGGGGGTAAAATTCCTCCTAAAATCTGATTTTTTGGCTTGGGTCTCTGTGATAGGGTCCAACACCTCATTGATCACTATATACTTAATGCATTGACCCAGGCCAAAGTTTGTATTGCCTGCACTTAGACTGCCTCTACATTTGCTGAGTAGTGCTGGCTGATGCGTGAAGTGGTGGGACATGAAAGACTTCTCTATACTAATCTTAATTGCATACATATGAGCATATATGGGGTTCATGGAATGCTTCTATTTATTGTGTTGCAAAGGAGTGGGATCCCCCTGCTGTTAATTTTGGCACTCAGTGAGATGGCGGGACAATCACCATGATGTTTTATGATTGATGAGGTTTCTCTGATGTTATTTATTGGATAATTAGCTTACATTGCTAATTCTTATAGTATGCGCCTCCTGTATTGTTTTTCGTCAGGCATTGGCTATACTCCATGTTACTGTTTTATTGAGTGTGTATTGTGTGGGTTTAGTGGGAGGTGGGAGGGTTTTACATTCCTAGTTTAATGTAAGTTTCCGTGTCAAATTTTCGACAACAAAAAAATATTGAAAAATTAATTAAATAAATATAAATATATATAGATAGATAGAATAATAAAACATTTTCTCCAAAAAAGGTCCACTGCCATCTCTATCAACAAGCATAAAAATATTGTGTCAGAATCTGTACCACCACCGAGCTCCATTTTAAACAGGCTTTCGATGCAGCCTAGAGTTGCGAGACTAAAATCATGGTTCATCAGGGGCATGTATGGTGGCCAATCCCGGGATCGGGATCGGCGGGATCCCGGGATTTAGGCCCAAAAATGGCCGGGATTCAATCCCGGGATTGGAAGCTCCAATCCCGGGGATTGAGGGATCAGCGTTGAGCGTCCACAGGATGCTTAAACGCTGCCCGGCTTCCTGCTTCCGGGTCCCCAGCGCAGCGTGAGAGGTCACGCTGCGCTGATAGCTGCTGCTGGGAGATGCCAGCAGCGTTCACACGGTGTTCCCCTCCCGCCCGCCCCCGGTACATGGTGAGTTATATGTGCGGGGCGGGGCAGGGTGGGGCGAGGGGGCGGCCACCTAGGCAAAAGCCAATCCCGGGTATCCCGGGAATCTTGGGATTGGCCATTTTTCAATCCCGATACCTGGGATTGAAAAAATGGCCCGGGATTGGCTTCCCTAGGGGCATGGTTGCGTAGGTTGTGTAGTGGTTGTGCAGATTAGGTCCTGATACTTCCATTATAAATGTTATGAGACAAGTTTAAGGAGTTAGTAAAATTGCAACAAGTAACTACTGAGGAAACCAAGGCGCCCAACATTGCATGTCTTGGCAGGGGTGGTGCGAAGATGTGGCACACTGAAGACGTGACCTCCTATTCGATTGAGCTGGTTGCACCCCTGGTGCATGCAGCAGTGTAACACATTCCAACCCCTCTGAAAATTGGGACAAATATCCTGATCGTGGGACAGTACTAGAAAAACCCAACTGTCCCACCAAAAGCGGGAAGGTTGGGAAGTATGCGAAAGTACTGATGTACTAAAGAGCACCTCTCATTTACATTATCTGCAGGCAACCTTTTCATTGGTGATCAATCCCAAGAGAACAAAGACTACATTTGGAAAGTGTTTTTTTGCTAAGGCAGAGGAACATCAGATGTGCAGCGAATAGAAACATTACTGGCTCCAGATTGAGTAGGAACCTGTGACATCACCGATGCAGATAGATATGTAAGACAGATGGACACCCAAATCATAGAAGATAAAATATCTATGTCTTAATGTCTAGGTTGCCACAATATTGCTAAAAGCCGCTATATTTATGGAATAATTACAGAGAAAATTATAGGTCAGACCCTGGAAGTTCCTTTCAGTTTAAATAATTTTATATAATAAAATTAATGATTTACTGTTACTGTCAAAAATGGACTGCTCAGTAATACAGAACACATGCACAAATCTATCACTAGCTTATACTTTATTACACAAAAAACAAGATTATTGGAATAATCAATGAATTCCCAAGGACACTCTTACTTCTGTGCTTGATCAGAAGGGTATTCCAAAAACATTGCCTACAGAATGTAATCTTCATGTTGCACCTTAACATGTGCATGAAATATGGCTTCTTGCAGACCCCCGGCCCACTCCAGCCTCTGTGGGGCAATCATACAGGGTATTTAATTAAACGTGCTATTACATGTGATTCATCTCTGACGGTGTGATTGTAGGGTGGTTCGTGGCAAACATACAATCAATGGCTCATTTATTGCCAGTCATGAGATGCAGCAGTCAAGCTCTTCACTATATAAATAGATAGATACACATAGAATCTATACTACGTGGATAAATGAAGCGTAAGAAAAAGGTGACAACTGTTAGATTAACCCAGCAACTCATCAGCAGAACTGATATCTGCACCACATTAGCCTGCAGTGTTCATCTCTATCTTTCCTGCAGGAGCAGAAGGGGCTGGGAATATGACGTGCATGACGCTTGTGTTGCTAATCTCTCTTTACAAACAAATTCGTGCTAAGCACTTGTATTAGCTTAGAGTACTGTTCTGTCCTCAAGGGTGGCTTTAGAGCAGATTTTGCAGAGATCTCTATTTAACAGATAATTAACTCATTAACATTGTTTTCAAAGTCTACTCATTGCCTACACAAAAGTGTAGACGGCCCTTTCATAAGTCATAAGCAGATCTGCTATATCTGACATCAGGAATATGTTGACAAGTGTTGCTGCTGGGGTTTATTTAGCATAGTGTCACACCACACGCTGCATAATGAATGTAGTGATATAGCACTATTTAAATAAACCTAATGGTAGAACAAAAATGATTGCAAAAACATTATTTTAAAAAATATATACAGTATATATCTGGCAAACGTGGCTCAGGGGAAGAAAAAAATCAAAAGCTGCTGGATAGAGTTTCTGATGAATGTCATCAATATCATCACTGGGCAAAATTGCGCAACCTTCCCGATACGTGTCCTGCGAGGCACATCTATGGCTGCATCCACAGCTACAGCTAATTGTGTCTTAAGGTGCCCATACACTAGAGCAATTTTGCCCGATTCCATCCGATTACGATGTTTCAGGACGATAAATAGGATGAAAACGGGCAAATCGCATGTGCTTTACCTCCGATCAGAAGTGCGGCCCAGTGACTATCGGATCGGAGCTCCTAGATCGCAAATACTACACTACAGATATCTCGGATCTCGCAGGCATGGCTGGGATCACATGCGACTTACCTCGGAGAAGTCGCATAAGTGTATGGGCACCATTACTGTACTCCAGCAAATCAATGATGCACATAAAAGTATACACTGGGGGCACATACCGTACTGAGTTGAGAATAAAGCAAAAATAAAGAGCAAGTAACTGTGGACCTGGAACAAACGAAGTTGCAATGCAAGTACTGTACTTGTTTTCTGCATGCAAAGCAGTGGCGTATGTATAATGGGTGCGGGTGTACAGTGCGCAATCAGGCCCACACTGCACACCGAGCACCCATGTGCCTTAATACTAACTCTACCTCTTCGGTGTTCCGTGTAGGCAGCGCCGCAGCTGCTGAAATCACTGGGAAAATGGCACTGTGGACAGTAGTAAAAAACACTGAAAATAGCACCGTGCCACCATACTTCCAAACTTTTGGCCACTCAGCACCCAAAATTTGGGGGTGTGGTCTCATTGATAGGAGGCGTGGCCTTATGGGAAATGTCTTGCTCACGAGTCACGCCCTGGTTTATATCATCGTGGGGATATGCCCAGAGCGCCGTAACTGCTGCCCAGGTCCTCTGTCCCTCATTCCCGTGAATAGATGCTGGGCGCATGCGTGCGGCATCTATTCACTACTGTGAGTGAGAGGGGCCTCCCAACCTTATCCCCCACCGCAGAACAGTACAGTCTGCCAGTGGGACAGTGCCCAAAAAGAGGGACTGTCCTACCAAAATTGGGATGGTTGGGAGGTATGTATGTATAGAAGCATACGGGAAAATCAGATATTGCCTCATTCCCAGTCCCTGTTTAACTCCAGTGCTCAGAGCTGTGACAGAACCTAGGACAATTCTGTTCAAACCTAATAGTGAATGTGTATTTATTTTGCTATGAAATAATTGTGTGTAAGTGTATCTGAAGTGTGCCTGGCGTAAACCCGGCCCATGTAATTGGTGCAGACCTATACGCATTTTGTAATGTGTCCAGATATGTACAATTACGTTCCTTTTGTGAACGCATTATATGTTAAAACTCTGCATCAGCCCCTAATGAGGGTTGTTGAGAGCTGCACACGGCCCAGGTACTGGGGGTGAAAGTGGGGACCTAGAAGGCACAGTCGCACCACTGCACCCCTTGTGGACAAAAAATATATACTACGCATGGTGCTGTAAAAGGGGATATTTGTCCCCCTCAGCAGCTGACCTTGACCCCCATCAGGCTGCTCCACCAGGCCCTTTGCGCCCCACAGTGTCACCCTCATGTAATCACAGAAAAATAACTACAATGTAAGTAGTGGCCTGAGCAAGTCAAACAGATGATAACACTGTGATGCTGTAACGCATAAGTATATCATTATACAAGTAGCAAATTATTTAATTAAGAAGTCTTGGCTCACTCCATTCTACTCATACCTGGATCCACTTTACATATTGCTGCTGGTAGTTGCGAGACTTGAATATTTGATGATATAATGCAATAAATGTTTGAGAAATGCACACTTATAGGCTAAATGATTACTTAGATGGTGTAATGGATTGTAAATGGGAGTGGAAAGAACAGTCAGAGAAAGAGAAGAGAAGTTTAGAGGAAGCAGGGCTGTATTTACAGAATACTCCCCTACATTTCATACCACACCCACTGCGTCACAGTCCTTACATGGAGTAGTGGCTTGCCTTTCTGCTAGAGGTCTCTCTGTGTTTGCTCTGTGCTACTAGATATTTACAGCCTGATGTATTAAACCCTATAAAAAGAAGTGGACGGGTGCACGTTGCGGGAGAGTCCCGACTTTTCAAGTAGTCCCCCGCACCCACCGGAAAGCGTCTGGATCTTCCTAGTGAAGCGGGCAGGATGAGTAGATTATACAGGAAAACATGGCAACAAATGGAAGGGGTGGGGCTAAATTACATAAATTTGCACCATTTAGCCCCGCCCCCTCCAGCAGACCAGTGAATCGTACCATGCCAAGCAGTGTCATCTCCTCTCCGGGTCTCTGGGCTTCTCCTGGAGAGGATACATGAAACATAGGCAGCTATGCACTGTCCTTGCCAGACTAATGTGTCCTGTATACTCAGACATTTTTCTTATCTATATACAGTAGGAATTTATAGGAATATACAGAGATGTATAGGAATGTAGCTTATCTGACTGCCATGTCTGATTTTGCCTCTTTAGCTTTCACCTCTGGCTATATACTGTACAGTGGCGGAACCAGCGAGCGGTGGGCCCATGTGCGACAAAATGGCTTGGCCCCCCCCCCCCCCCCCCCCCATCCCATCCAAGTCCACCCCCTCACCCCTGGAGAGGATCTGGTGAGGGAAACCTGCTCAGGGAAGTGGATACCTAGCAACAGTGCCGTAACTAGACATTTTGGCACTGTGTGCAAGAAACGGCATTGGAGCCCCACCCCTGCATGCAAAACAGGGGCAGTGCGCGCCGTAGGCGCGTGCAAAAATACATAGTGGCGTGGCTTCGTGGGGAAGGGGTGTGGCCACAAAATAATACCAATTCATAAAACGGTGCACAGTAGTCTCCATTATTCAAATTACGCGCACAGTAGCACCACTACACCAGGTAGAGACCCTTTTACACCTTACGGCGGACAGATTCCTCTTTTTACACATTACAGCAGACAGCGTCCCCTTTTTACACATTACGGCAGACAGCGTCCCCCTTTTTTACACATAACGGCAGACAGCGTGCCCTTGTTACACATAGCGGCAGACAGCGTACACTTTTTTCACATAACGGCAGACAGCGTGCCCTTGTTAAACATAGCGGCAGACAGCGTACACTTTTTTCACATAACGGCAGACAGCGTGCCCTTGTTACACATTACGGCAGGCAGATTCCCCCTTTTTACACATTGCGGCAGACAGCATGTCCTTGTTACACATAGCGGCAGACAGCGTACACTTTTTTCACATAACGGCAGACAGCGTGCCCTTGTTAAACATAGCGTCAGACAGCGTACACTTTTTTCACATAACGGCAGACAGCGTGCCCTTGTTACACATTACGGCAGGCAGATTCCCCCTTTTTACACATTGCGGCAGACAGCGTGTCCTTGTTACACATAGCAGCAGACAGCGTACACTTTTTTCACATAACGGCAGACAGCATGCCCTTGTTAAACATAGCGGCAGACAGCGTACACTTTTTTCACATAACGGCAGACAGCGTGCCCTTGTTACACATTACGGCAGGCAGATTCCCCCTTTTTACACATTGCGGCAGACAGCGTGTCCTTGTTACACATAGCGGCAGGCAGATTCCCCCTTTTTACACATTGCGGAAAGCAGATTCCCCCTTTTTACACATTGCGGCAGTCAGATTCCCCATTTTTACACATAGCGGCAGGCAGATTCCCCATTTTTACACATTGCGGCAGGCAGATTCCCTGTTTTTACACATTGCGGCACACAGTCCACCTTTTTTGTAGGAAAGAAAGAAAAAGAGAAAGAGGAAAGACAGAAAGAAGAATTATTCTTACCCTCTCCGCTGGCTCAGGCTCCTCGGTGCAGCGTCAGACAATTCCCGGGCAGGAGAGAAGAAGGAGGAGGGAGGTGGAGGAGGGAGCCGCAGCAGCGCTGTGTCATTGGTGGAGGCGCTGCTGCTGCTGCCCCTCTGCTTCACTATAGGCTGTTCTCGGAAGACAGCCTATAGTGAAGCAGAGGGGCAGCAGCAGCAGCGCCTCCACCAGTAACAAAGCGCTGCTGCGGCTCCCTCCTCCACCTCCCTCCTCCTCCTTCCCCCATCCGTGCCGCTGCTCCTCTCCTCTCCGGGCGGCTGTGCGCTGCGGGCAGCGGTTGCCCGCAGCGCACGGCGGCATGTAATGAGTCAATTTGACTCATTACATGCTTGGGCCCCTGGACAGAGGCGGGCCCCAGTGCAACGCACTGCTTGCACTGGCGGTAGTTCCGCCTCTGATACTGTATATGCACGGTCACTTATCAATAATTTTTTGTCCATCAGAAACACGAATCTGATTTGTGCAGAAGTCCAGGGGGTAACTGAGTAACAGTAAGCAGGTCTTGTTATGTTTTATGGGAAAGGGTGGTGCCGGAGGTAAATGGCTCAAAAGCTTCAAACACTCCTGTTTGCTGTGGAGAGTCCTAAGGGAACGTGCTAGTTCGATTATTTATTAAGATTTACTTATATAGCGCCAGCATATTCTGTAGTGCTTTACAGTTATAGCTGTTATAACACTGGAATGCTGGCCAACACTATTGTGCTTGATTATTATTTTTTGTACCATGCATACGTTTATCACTAAATATCATATCTGGAATCCTAGAAGCCCTACAATCAGGTTACAGTTTCATCAGAGGGCATAATAGTCTCCATTCTTTACAATGGGAAAGCTTTTTATCATATTATCCGAGCTGCAAAGAAAGAACAGAACCTGCTAAAAGCATCGTTTCAAGCACAGAGTTCGTCATCTGAGACCTCACGTTTTTCCCCATCACTTTTGATCGAGGACGTGCGTTGTGTCTGTGCAGATATCCTAAAATCTATACTTTCCAGTTATTGTTATCCTGAAGCCTTCATTACCTGAACACACGTATTCTTCTCTCCCCAAAATGCTACACCTTCGGTGGTCCTTCTCACTCAGATTTGAAATATCACCCAGATAAAAAATGTCTCCCCCTTAGCTACTGAGAATAATAGTGTATAATAGCTGGCTGTTTGTTGTATTATAAAGTGAAAGACATCTGTTCCAGTCCATTATTCACAATGTACTATAGTGAAAAGGCACATGAACTCATTAGATGACATTCCAGAGTAATCAGATAGACTGTGTATCAAAGGAAGATGCTAGCTGGCTTTAAGATTGGGACGCAAATTAGAAAAGTTTCATTGCTATAAAATAATAAAAGACAGTAAGAAAGTAACTTCTGATTGTTTTTTTCTTGTTTTTTTTTTCTTCTTTAACAATGTAATGTACTATGGACCCTATTCGGGATCGGTATGATTTACCAATAGCCCGGATGCCGTCCGTCATTATACCGGCGCTGGAATCCCGCTGCGTGCACAGTGGCTCGCTGCGCTCGCTACAGGTTATATTCTCCTTCTATGGGTGTCGTGGACACCCATAGAGGGAGAAAAGCCTGAGGCGCCGGTATTCCGGCGCCAGCATTGCACCGCTGCGCGGGATCCCGGAGTTGGCACTGTGATCGCAGGGATCCCGTGCGGCAGTATGTTAACCACATAACGCCTATTGAGGTTGGATTGCAGATTCTGCCAAAAAGCAGTTTTTAAGGTAGGACGGCAAACTGAGGTCATTTATCAAGCGGCGACTAGCTTAGCTTTTTGGCACAAACAAATACCATCTCAGGATGGTGTTACTGCTCCTCTACCCATCAATGGAGTCTTGCGACGTTAGGGAGGTTAGCAGTGCTTGCACACAGCATTTCCACAATTTGCTGGTAGTGTTAGACTGTAGCCTGTAGCACCCAGAGCAGCCCTGGCATGGTATATGACGGCGATACATCATTATGTATTGCTGTGATACGCACCACCATACCAGTCATTACATGACAGACTCCATACACCCACAGCAGCCCTGGCATTTTATATGACGGCGGTACATCATTATGTATTGCTGTGATACGCACCACCACACCAGTTATTACATGACAGACTCCATGCACCCACAGCAGCCCTGGCACGGTATATGACGGTGGTACATCATTATGTATTGCTGTGATATGCACCACCATACCAGTTATTACATGACAGACTCCATGCACCCACAGCAGCCCTGGCATGGTATATGATGGTGATACATCATTATTTATTGCTGTGATATGCACCACCACACCAGTTATTACATGACAGACTCCATGCACCCACAGCAGCCCTGGCATGGTATATGCCGGCGATACATCATTATGTATTGCTGTGATACGCACCACCATACCAGTTATTACATGACAGACTCCATGCACCCACAGCAGCCCTGGCATTGTATATGATGGTGATACATCATTATTTATTGCTGTGATATGCACCACCATACCAGTTATTACATGACAGACTCCATGCACCCACAGCAGCCCTGGCATTGTATATGATGGTGATACATCATTATTTATTGCTGTGATATGCACCACCACACCAGTTATTACATGACAGACTCCATGCACCCACAGCAGCCCTGGCACGGTATATGACGTCGGTACATCATTATGTATTGCTGTGATACGCACCACCAGACCAGTTATTACATGACAGACTCCATACACCCACAGCAGCCCTGGCACGGTATATGACGTCGGTACATCATTATGTATTGCTGTGATACGCACCACCACACCAGTTATTACATGACAGACTCCATGCACCCACAGCAGCCCTGGCATTGTATATGACGGCGGTACATCATTATGTATTGCTGTGATACGCACCACCACACCAGTTATTACATGACAGACTCCATGCACCCACAGCAGCCCTGGCACGGTATATGACGGTGGTACATCATTATGTATTGCTGTGATATGCACCACCATACCAGTTATTACATGACAGACTCCATGCACCCACAGCAGCCCTGGCATTGTATATGATGGTGATACATCATTATTTATTGCTGTGATATGCACCACCACACCAGTTATTACATGACAGACTCCATGCACCCACAGCAGCCCTGGCATGGTATATGCCGGCGATACATCATTATTTATTGCTGTGATACGCACCACCATACCAGTTATTACATGACAGACTCCATGCACCCACAGCAGCCCTGGCATTGTATATGACGGCGGTACATCATTATTTATTGCTGTGATATGCACCACCATACCAGTTATTACATGACAGACTCCATGCACCCACAGCAGCCCTGGCATTGTATATGATGGTGATACATCATTATTTATTGCTGTGATATGCACCACCACACCAGTTATTACATGACAGACTCCATGCACCCACAGCAGCCCTGGCATTGTATATGATGGTGATACATCATTATTTATTGCTCTGATATGCACCACCACACCAGTTATTACATGACAGACTCCATGCACCCACAGCAGCCCTGGCACGGTATATGACGGCGATACATCATTATGTATTGCTGTGATACGCACCACCACACCAGTTATTACATGACAGACTCCATGCTTGAGACGTGAGTACATTTGATTTTATCTGACATTGTTAAATGTTTTGATCAAAATAATAATGAGTACCTAATACTTTCATATTACTAGATACAGATGTAGGCTTTTCCAGATCACATGAGCACAGTGAAAGCACTGACTTCCAATTCTAGAAAAAAAACAATATAACAATTAATTTGGTGCCTACAAGATAGAAAATGATGCATTATTATTATTATTATTCTTTATTTATATGGCGCCACAAGGGATCCGCAGTGCCCATTACACAGTACATAATCAAATGAGCAAACAAGAAAACAGCACTTACAGTACAAGACAATATAGGACAGGTATAGAAAACCCGGGGTTAGGTGCCAATCAAGGGGAGTATGGAGTATAAGATTGTGTAAGTAAGAAAAGGAAAGGCACATGAGGAAAGAAGTCCCTGCTCTTGCGAGCTTACAGTCTAATACCCCTTTTCCACTACAAGCACGGGTCGCAGCCGTGTCTCCTGACATGGCTGCGACTCGTGCTACAGCCCCCTTTCAGACAGCGCTCACCAACCCGGCATATTGCCGGGTTGGTGACGATGCTAGTGACGCAGCAGGGGCGGCGCTGGGAGATCACATGATCTCCCAGCGCCGCCCTCTTATACACTGTGAAAGGGAACCGTGTCGCCTCGACACGGCTCCCGTTCACACTAGACAGCTTACTGGGTTGAACACGTGTTCAACCCAGCAAGCTACCCGGGTAGGATTCCCGGATCACTTGATTCGGGAATTTGCAGGGGGACCCTTTTCCACTAGGGAAAACACGGGTAAATGCGCGCCCCCGCGCATTTACCCGTGTTTTAAGGACCTAGTGGAAAAGGGCATAGACAAGAGGGTTAGGAGGAGAGTTGGCTGGGTTTGGTGTAGAAGTGGGTATTGAGAGCCCGTTTGAAGTTTTGCAGAGAGGTGGAGATCATTGCCCTTTGATGGGGAAATGTGCCATAAATGAATGGATTAACACATTTATCCAGGCAGTTATCCAATTTAGAGAATGAGGTCAGCAGAAATGTATATATAATCGGGTGAACAGACCGGGGAGAGTGGGGTACTAAGTAATAGGGCTATGGAATGTTGGGGGCCTGAGCCTGCCAATGAGTTGCAGTCATGCCCTCCAAGATGGTGTACCTCCTTCAGCATGTAAAGAGGCCACCAGCCCCAATGAGGTACAATCATGCCACCACCACCACCAACACCACCACCACCACCACCACTACACCCACACTTAGACACACATTCCTAGAATCAGTGCATGAAAGATTTCTTGGTAGCCTTGCATACCTCAGCAGGACAGTCTCAAATTGGTCTGCCATCACGATTGTAAGTTAGGTCCCATCAATCACAGGGGTGGACGGGTGCTGCACGCACCTGCCTCTGGTGCATGCAGGAGCAAATGTACTAGGGCACCCACCATGGCATGAGCACCCCCCCCCTCCCGAATGTGACATAGCCATGACCCCATATCCGTCATCCCCTAACACCCAGAACTTCCTCCCCCCCCCCCCCCCCCCCCCACACACACACACACACACACACGCACACACACAATAAAAAAATATATATATTGGTAGTTAGGTAGTGTTAGTAGTCTGCAGTAATGTATACTGACAGGGGATGGAGCAGACATATGACATTATCGTAGAGCTTAGGAGTCTCCATCACAATTGTGCTATGGGGGAGCAGACATTCCCTATTACGCCCATGACATCCATAGTCAGCTAATGTTACATTGTATGTCTTTTCTAGTGTGTGTATTATGGCTATAGATGCTGCTTCTAGGGCATGCCATTCACCAAGCAAATACGCCGCAGGTTACGCAAGTATTATGGTAATATGAGTTAGGTACATAAATACAGTACATAATTTTCAATATTGAATCGTTTGCATCTAATTATTGATAATGTTCTTCATCCCAGCATGGTATTTCACAGTATTACAGGATTTGGGCTTATTCTGGAGACATGTAAATAGATGTAAGCGGCAATAAATATGGAAATATGATATAGCTGTCATTACTGTGCTGAATCTGCCAGTTATTCAGTTCATTGCAGCACATTTACTCTCTCTGGAAGCGGAACACAATACCATGCTACTGTCGTATGGACTGTGGTGTCCTGTTCAATCAGCTCGTGTGTCTGAACTTGAATGATTCCCAATTGTCAACAACACCAGGATAAGAAGCTAATGTGACACTGGCAGGGGTGAGTGAGAGATGCAGAGTAAAAAATACATTAATTTGGGATAAAATCTCCAACCTCCTAAGCACAGGCCAACATTATAATCTCTCCTCAGGTCCTTTCTCCTGGGGCTCCGCAATGAAAGACAACCCGACTGGTAAGGTGGCGACCGAGATCCTAAGCATTGCTCAATGTCTCCGCCTAGATTGTGCCACAATTCTGATGGCACAAAAACTAAAAAGGAAAAAAAATCAGATTTGAAGCTTTGGCTGATAATAAACAAAAGTATATGGTAATAGAAAGATTGTGGGGGAGGGGGTTGGGGGGGGAGCAGAGGGTACATTTTCTGTTAACAGTACTAGGCTTTACGCGCAAGAGCTGGTGCCCAGTGTGGGACTGGGGTGTGAAGGGCCCACCGGGAATGCCGTGATAGGGGCGCAGTTTTAGGGGTGTGGTCAGTCTACAAAGGGGGTGTGGCCTACCACATTGGTTTGCCTAACTATTATAAAGTGTATGGTCTGGGCCCCTTCATAAATATATTTAGTAATTACTGCAAGTACATGCATGATAAAATACCAGATTAATAACAGAAATGCACTGTAGAGAATACACCATAGTCCCCAGTATAAGGTAACATATGTATAATGTATAAGTCAAGTGCACAGCCTGGAACCTGATCCCTAGAGGAGGAGGTGGGGCTCCCTTGCAGTGGGAACCACCGGGGGTTTTCCCTGTACCCCTGTGGGTCAGTCCAGCCCTGCTGGTGCCACTATAGCAGAGGGGACATACAGCATGGGGTCCCCTCGCCAGACTGATAACCAGCACAAGGCAGGTCAGCACAAGGCTATGGAGACTGTGGTAACAGGTGTATAATAGGCTGAATATCTCTGCTTTCTCCGTAAACTCTGTAAACCTCTTTACTTTCCCTTCTCCAACTTGCATGTGCAGTGAGAGCCTGGGAGCCCCAGCGGTTCCCAGTGCTAGGGAAATGGGACAGACACTAGCCTATCAAGAAAGGACTTGGAGGAGAAATGCACCACTGGTGCCCATCAAGTAAGGGCCCAGGACGGAGCAGGGAGTGGAGTCTTTTGCATGGGACAGAGCGGGGCAGTACAGCAGATGGAGGCAGGGAGGAGCGAGGTGGCACCGGTGGGGGCAATACAGTCTTGTAAGGAAATACACAAGGAGCAGGAGGAGAGCATTCCTGAAGATCATCCATCACTGCTGCAGTATTGCCTGGGTCCTGTTGATCGCCTATCACAGTCTGGGTGGTCGTGAGAAGCTGCCCGTGGCTGCCCTGAGCTCAGGCTGCAGGAAGACTGTCGTCATGTAGCCATGGGATGCTGTGGATGGGACTGGGGGAGGTTGGTGTGGTAACAGTGGGGTCAGCAGCCTGAGCAGAGCATGGTGGCTGTCAGAAGATTACCTTACAGCAGCCACTGTGTGCTGACCTGATCGCATCAGACATGACAACGCCACGCAAGTAGATAACAGGTAGGGTTAACTGGGGTAATTTACAAATGTATTTTATTGAATTTTCAGATTTTAAAACAGACAAAACAGAAAACAAAAACAGAGAATCATATACATTTCCAGTAGTCACAACACAACAAACGCATATAGAAACTTAGCTGAAAAGATGTGACTGGAGAATTTCAGGGGCTAAAACAGCCTTCCTTATAGCTACAATAAAAATAAACTGGTCACAGCAATTTAAGCTACAAGTACGCCTTGTAAAATCAAGTTACTTGTATTGTGTCATATAAAAGTGTCTTACTTTCAGGCATTATTTAACTTTACACTAGACCCGTCATTGCCATATAAACCCACAGAAATGTCTATGAAATAGTAAAGACTGCCTACCTTGTGTTAAACATACCATATAAACTAATAAAGGAGCCTTGGTAAATGCATTTTCATTAATAGTGGCAAAGCTTTAGGAGTCTATTTATCAAATAGCCCAGAAAAGGGGCCCATTAAAAGAAAAAAAAATTCCCATGACAACAGTAGAGATGTGCACTTGAAATTTTTCGGGTTTTGTGTTTTGGTTTTGGGTTCGGTTCCGCGGCCGTGTTTTGGGTTCGACCGCGTTTTGGCAAAACCTCACCGAATTTTTTTTGTCGGATTCGGGTGTGTTTTGGATTCGGGTGTTTTTTTTCAAAAAACACTAAAAAACAGCTTAAATCATAGAATTTGGGGGTCATTTTGATCCCAAAGTATTATTAACCTCAAAAACCATAATTTCCACTCATTTTCAGTCTATTCTGAATACCTCACACCTCACAATATTATTTTTAGTCCTAAAATTTGCACCGAGGTCGCTGGATGACTAAGTTAAGCGACCCTAGTGGCCGACACAAACACCGGGCCCATCTAGGAGTGGCACTGTAGTGTCACGCAGGATGGCCCTTCCAAAAAACACTCCCCAAACAGCACATGACGCAAAGAAAAAAAGAGGCGCAATGAGGTAGCTGTGTGAGTAAGATAAGCGACCCTAGTGGCCGACACAAACACCGGGCCCATCTAGGAGTGGCACTGCAGTGTCACGCAGGATGGCCCTTCCAAAAAACACTCCCCAAACAGCACATGACGCAAAGAAAAAAAGAGGCGCAATGAGGTAGCTGTGTGAGTAAGCTAAGCGACCCTAGTGGCCGACACAAACACCTGGCCCATCTAGGAGTGGCACTGCAGTGTCACGCAGGATGGCCCTTCCAAAAAACACTCCCCAAACAGCACATGACGCAAAGAAAAAAAGAGGCGCAATGAGGTAGCTGTGTGAGTAAGATAAGCGACCCTAGTGGCCGACACAAACACCGGGCCCATCTAGGAGTGGCATTGCAGTGTCACGCAGGATGGCCCTTCCAAAAAACACTCCCCAAACAGCACATGACGCAAAGAAAAAAAGAGGCGCAATGAGGTAGCTGTGTGAGTAAGATAAGCGACCCTAGTGGCCGACACAAACACCGGGCCCATCTAGGAGTGGCACTGCAGTGTCACGCAGGATGGCCCTTCCAAAAAATACTCCCCAAACAGCACATGACGCAAAGAAAAAAAGAGGCGCAATGAGGTAGCTGTGTGAGTAAGATAAGCGACCCTAGTGGCCGACACAAACACCGGGCCCATCTAGGAGTGGCACTGCAGTGTCACGCAGGATGGCCCTTCCAAAAAACACTCCCCAAACAGCACATGACGCAAAGAAAAAAAGAGGCGCAATGAGGTAGCTGTGTGAGTAAGATAAGCGACCCTAGTGGCCGACACAAACACCGGGCCCATCTAGGAGTGGCACTGCAGTGTCACGCAGGATGGCCCTTCCAAAAAACACTCCCCAAACAGCACATGACGCAAAGAAAAAAAGAGGCGCAATGAGGTAGCTGTGTGAGTAAGATAAGCGACCCTAGTGGCCGACACAAACACCTGGCCCATCTAGGAGTGGCACTGCAGTGTCACGCAGGATGGCCCTTCCAAAAAACACTCCCCAAACAGCACATGACGCAAAGAAAAATTAAAGAAAAAAGAGGTGCAAGATGGAATTGTCCTTGGGCCCTCCCACCCACCCTTATGTTGTATAAACAGGACATGCACACTTTAACCAACCCATCATTTCAGTGACAGGGTCTGCCACATGACTGTGACTGAAATGACGGGTTGGTTTGGACCCCCACCAAAAAAGAAGCAATTAATCTCTCCTTGCACAAACTGGCTCTACAGAGGCAAGATGTCCACCTCATCATCATCCTCCGATATATCACCGTGTACATCCCCCTCCTCACAGATTATCAATTCGTCCCCACTGGAATCCACCATCTCAGCTCCCTGTGTACTTTGTGGAGGCAATTGCTGCTGGTCAATGTCTCCACGGAGGAATTGATTATAATTCATTTTAATGAACATCATCTTCTCCACATTTTCTGGAAGTAACCTCGTACGCCGATTGCTGACAAGGTGAGCGGCGGCACTAAACACTCTTTCGGAGTACACACTTGTGGGAGGGCAACTTAGGTAGAATAAAGCCAGTTTGTGCAAGGGCCTCCAAATTGCCTCTTTTTCCTGCCAGTATAAGTACGGACTGTGTGACGTGCCTACTTGGATGCGGTCACTCATATAATCCTCCACCATTCTTTCAATGGGGAGAGAATCATATGCAGTGACAGTAGACGACATGTCCGTAATCGTTGACAGGTCCTTCAGTCCGGACCAGATGTCAGCATCAGCGGTCGCTCCAGACTGCCCTGCATCACCGCCAGCGGGTGGGCTCGGAATTCTGAGCCTTTTCCTCGCACCCCCAGTTGCGGGAGAATGTGAAGGAGGAGATGTTGACAGGTCGCGTTCCGCTTGACTTGACAATTTTCTCACCAGCAGGTCTTTGAACCCCAGCAGACTTGTGTCTGCCGGAAAGAGAGATCCAAGGTAGGTTTTAAATCTAGGATCGAGCACGGTGGCCAAAATGTAGTGCTCTGATTTCAACAGATTGACCACCCGTGAATCCTTGTTAAGCGAATTAAGGGCTCCATCCACAAGTCCCACATGCCTAGCGGAATCGCTCCGTGTTAGCTCCTCCATCAATGTCTCCAGCTTCTTCTGCAAAAGCCTGATGAGGGGAATGACCTGACTCAGGCTGGCAGTGTCTGAACTGACTTCACGTGTGGCAAGTTCAAAGGGCAGCAGAACCTTGCACAACGTTGGAATCATTCTCCACTGCGCTTGAGACAGGTGCATTCCACCTCCTATATCGTGCTGAATTGTATAGGCTTGAATGGCCTTTTGCTGCTCCTCCAACCTCTGAAGCATATATAGGGTTGAATTCCACCTCGTTACCACTTCTTGCTTCAGATGATGGCAGGGCAGGTTCAGGCGTTTTTGGTGTTGCTCCAGTCTTCTGTACGTGGTGCCTGTACGCCGAAAGTGTCCCGCAATTCTTCTGGCCACCGACAGCATCTCTTGCACGCCCCTGTCGTTTTTTAAAAAATTCTGCACCACCAAATTCAAGGTATGTGCAAAACATGGGACGTGCTGGAATTTGCCCAGATTTAATGCACACACAATATTGCTGGCGTTGTCCGATGCCACAAATCCACAGGAGAGTCCAATTGGGGTAAGCCATTCCGCGATGATCTTCCTCAGTTGCCGTAAGAGGTTTTCAGCTGTGTGCGTATTCTGGAAACCGGTGATACAAAGCGTAGCCTGCCTAGGAAAGAGTTGGCGTTTGCGAGATGCTGCTACTGGTGCCGCCGCTGCTGTTCTTGCGGCGGGAGTCCATACATCTACCCAGTGGGCTGTCACAGTCATATAGTCCTGACCCTGCCCTGCTCCACTTGTCCACATGTCCGTGGTTAAGTGGACATTGGGTACAGCTGCATTTTTTAGGACACTGGTGACTCTTTTTCTGAGGTCTGTGTACATTTTCGGTATCGCCTGCCTAGAGAAATGGAACCTAGATGGTATTTGGTACCGGGGACACAGTACCTCCAACAAGTCTCTAGTTGGCTCTGCAGTAATGATGGATACCGGAACCATGTTTCTCACCACCCAGGATGCCAAGGCCTCAGTTATCCGCTTTGCAGCAGGATGACTGCTGTGATATTTCATCTTCCTCGCAAAGGACTGTTGGACAGTCAATTGCTTGGTGGAAGTAGTAAAAGTGGTCTTACGATTTCCCCTCTGGGATGACCATCGACTCCCAGCAGCAACAACAGCAGCGCCAGCAGCAGTAGGCGTTACACGCAAGGATGCATCGGAGGAATCCCAGGCAGGAGAGGAATCGTCAGAATTGCCAGTGACATGGCCTGCATGACTATTGGCATTCCTGGGGAAGGAGGAAATTGACACTGAGGGAGTTGGTGGGGTGGTTTGCGTGAGCTTGGTTACAAGAGGAAGGGATTTACTGGTCAGTGGACTGCTTCCGCTGTCGCCCAAAGTTTTTGAACTTGTCACTGACTTATTATGAATGCGCTGCAGGTGACGTATAAGGGAGGATGTTCCGAGGTGGTTAACGTCCTTACCCCTACTTATTACAGCTTGACAAAGGCAACACACGGCTTGACAAATGTTGTCCGCATTTCTGTTGAAATACTTCCACACCGAAGAGCTGATTTTTTTGGTATTTTCACCAGGCATGTCAATGGCCATATTCCTCCCACGGACAACAGGTGTCTCCCCGGGTGCCTGACTTAAACAAACCACCTCACCATCAGAATCCTCCTTGTCAATTTCCTCCCCAGCGCCAGCAACACCCATATCCTCCTCATCCTGGTGTACTTCAACACTGACATCTTCAATCTGACTATCAGGAACTGGACTGCGGGTGCTCCTTCCAGCACTTGCAGGGGGCGTGCAAATGGTGGAAGGCGCATGCTCTTCACGTCCAGTGTTGGGAAGGTCAGGCATCGCAACCGACACAATTGGACTCTCCTTGTGGATTTGGGATTTCGAAGAACGCACAGTTCTTTGCGGTGCTTTTGCCAGCTTGAGTCTTTTCATTTTTCTAGCGAGAGGCTGAGTGCTTCCATCCTCATGTGAAGCTGAACCACTAGCCATGAACATAGGCCAGGGCCTCAGCCGTTCCTTGCCACTCCGTGTGGTAAATGGCATATTGGCAAGTTTACGCTTCTCCTCCGACAATTTTATTTTAGATTTTGGAGTCCTTTTTTTACTGATATTTGGTGTTTTGGATTTTACATGCTCTGTACTATGACATTGGGCATCGGCCTTGGCAGACAACGTTGCTGGCATTTCATCGTCTCGGCCATGACTAGTGGAAGCAGCTTCAGCACGAGGTGGAAGTGGATCTTGATCTTTCCCTAATTTTGGAACCTCAACATTTTTGTTCTCCATATTTTAATAGGCACAACTAAAAGGCACCTCAGGTAAACAATGGAGATGGATGGATACTAGTATACTTATGGATGGACGAGCGACTGCCGACACAGAGGTAGCTACAGCCGTGGACTACCGTACTGTGTCTGCTGCTAATATAGACTGGATGATAATGAGATGAAATCAATATATATATATATATAATATCACACTAGTACTGCAGCCGGACAGGTATATATATTTATTATGTAATGACTGATGACGGACCTGCTGGACACTGTCAGCTCAGCATCACCGCAGACTGCTACAGTAAGCTACTATAGTAGTATGTATAAAGAAGAAAGAAAAAAAAAAACACGGGTAGGTGGTGTACAATTATGGATGGACGAGCGACTGCCGACACAGAGGTAGCTACAGCCGTGGACTACCGTACTGTGTCTGCTGCTAATATAGACTGGATGATAATGAGATGAAATCAATATATATATATATAATATCACACTAGTACTGCAGCCGGACAGGTATATATATTTATTATGTAATGACTGATGACGGACCTGCTGGACACTGTCAGCTCAGCAGCACCGCAGACTGCTACAGTAAGCTACTATAGTAGTATGTATAAAGAAGAAAGAAGAAAAAAAAAACCACGGGTAGGTGGTATACAATTATGGATGGACGAGCGACTGCCGACACAGAGGTAGCTACAGCCGTGGACTACCGTACTGTGTCTGCTGCTAATATAGACTGGATGATAATGAGATGAAATCAATATATATATATATAATATCACACTAGTACTGCAGCCGGACAGGTATATATATTTATTATGTAATGACTGATGACGGACCTGCTGGACACTGTCAGCTCAGCAGCACCGCAGACTGCTACAGTAAGCTACTATAGTAGTATGTATAAAGAAGAAAGAAAAAAAAAAACCACGGGTAGGTGGTATACAATTATGGATGGACGAGCGACTGCCGACACAGAGGTAGCTACAGCCGTGGACTACCGTACTGTGTCTGCTGCTAATATAGACTGGATGATAATGAGATGAAATCAATATATATATATATAATATCACACTAGTACTGCAGCCGGACAGGTAGATATATTTATTATGTAATGACTGATGACGGACCTGCTGGACACTGTCAGCTCAGCAGCACCGCAGACTGCTACAGTAAGCTACTATAGTAGTATGTATAAAGAAGAAAGAAAAAAAAAACCACGGGTAGGTGGTATACAATTATGGATGGACGAGCGACTGCCGACACAGAGGTAGCTACAGCCGTGGACTACCGTACTGTGTCTGCTGCTAATATAGACTGGATGATAATGAGATGAAATCAATATATATATATATAATATCACACTAGTACTGCAGCCGGACAGGTAGATATATTTATTATGTAATGACTGATGACGGACCTGCTGGACACTGTCAGCTCAGCAGCACCGCAGACTGCTACAGTAAGCTACTATAGTAGTATGTATAAAGAAGAAAGAAAAAAAAAACCACGGGTAGGTGGTATACAATTATGGATGGACGAGCGACTGCCGACACAGAGGTAGCTACAGCCGTGGACTACCGTACTGTGTCTGCTGCTAATATAGACTGGATGATAATGAGATGAAATCAATATATATATATATATAATATCACACTAGTACTGCAGCCGGACAGGTAGATATATTTATTATGTAATGACTGATGACGGACCTGCTGGACACTGTCAGCTCAGCAGCACCGCAGACTGCTACAGTAAGCTACTATAGTAGTATGTATAAAGAAGAAAGAAAAAAAAAAACCACGGGTAGGTGGTATACAATTATGGATGGACGAGCGACTGCCGACACAGAGGTAGCTACAGCCGTGGACTACCGTACTGTGTCTGCTGCTAATATAGACTGGATGATAATGAGATGAAATCAATATATATATATATAATATCACACAAGTACTGCAGCCGGACAGGTAGATATATTTATTATGTAATGACTGATGACGGACCTGCTGGACACTGTCAGCTCAGCAGCACCGCAGACTGCTACAGTAAGCTACTATAGTAGTATGTATAAAGAAGAAAGAAAAAGAAAAAAACCACGGGTAGGTGGTATACAATTATGGATGGACGAGCGACTGCCGACACAGAGGTAGCTACAGCCGTGGACTACCGTACTGTGTCTGCTGCTAATATAGACTGGATGATAATGAGATGAAATCAATATATATATATATATATAATATCACTAGTACTGCAGCCGGACAGGTATATATATTTATTATGTAATGACTGATGACGGACCTGCTGGACACTGTCAGCTCAGCAGCACCGCAGACTGCTACAGTAAGCTACTATAGTAGTATGTATAAAGAAGAAGAAAGAGAAAAAAAAAACGGGTAGGTGGTATACAATATTATATATATATTATATACAATTATATATATATATATATATTAAACTGGTGGTGATTATTAAACTGGTGGTCAGGTCACTGGTCACACTATCAGCAACTTGCAAGTAGTACTCCTAAGCAGACAATCACAATATATATTATACTGGTGGTCAGTGTGGTCACAATGGCAGTGTGGCACTCTGGCAGCAAAAGTGTGCACTGTACGTTATATGTACTCCTGAGTCCTGCTCTCAGACTCTAACTGCTCCCCACTGTCAGTGTCTCCCCCACAAGTCAGATATACATTATACAGTCACACTATCTATCTATCACTTCAGCAAGTAGTAGTACTCCTCCTAATGCTCCCCAAAATTACTACTGTGTCTCTCTCTACTCTAGTCTCAATCTCTTCCCTATAAACGGAGAGGACGCCAGCCACGTCCTCTCCCTATGAATCTCAATGCACGTGTGAAAATGGCGGCGACGCGCGGCTCCTTATATAGAATCCGAGTCTCGCGATAGAATCCGAGCCTCGCGAGAATCCGACAGCGGGATGATGACGTTCGGGCGCGCTCGGGTTAACCGAGCAAGGCGGGAAGATCCGAGTCGCTCGGACCCGTGTAAAAAAACCTGAAGTTCGGGCGGGTTCGGATTCCGAGGAACCGAACCCGCTCATCTCTAGACAACAGTGCGACGCTCAGCTCCCTGGCATTACTGCCCAGCAACAGTAACCATAGATTTTTCGCTTTGCCAGCCAGGTGGTGTCATGCTTGTTGACTTTTAAGTACTCCTCTCCTGGAGAAGCCCAGAAAGAAGCTGCAGCTGCCAAGTTCGGGGGGCAGAGCCGGGTTCTCGCGTCATTAAGTCACACCCCCATAATACGCTTTCCATCATTTAGCCCCGCCCCCTCATTACACACTCGCATTATCTCCCCATGCTGTCCACTTCACTAGGAAGGTGAGTAGAATGCGGGAGATCCACCCACTCCTACAGGGGTGCATTGGACTACCCAAAAAATTGTGAGTCCCCACCAACTTTCAGGAGAGTCGGTAAGTACGGATGGCGTCGCTCCTGCTTACGAATGACCCAGCACTGAGCTGTCACATAGAAGCACCTGTAAGTCCTGTCTTCAAATATTATAAATAAAAAAGAATGATAAAAATTGTCAAAAAAGAACACTTTCTTTTACAAAATGCTTTTTATCACATCTGCTTTCCTGAGATCACACAGGAGACAAGCTGACGGTACATGTTCCACCACTGTCCTTTATAAATATGCAGTAAATAGCTTCCTGATGAATGGCGTGGGGATCCTTGAAAAAGTGAGGAATAACCTGATGTCAATGGCCGTACCGGATGGCTACTATTTATTTGTGCTGGTAACCAGACCTTCTGCTACACACTGTTCTATCCCAGTGGTTCTCAACCCCAGTCCTTAAGATACCCTAACAGTCCAGATTTTAAGGATATCCATACTTAAGCAAAAGTGATTTATTTAGTACTGCATCAGTTTGATAATACCATCTGTGCACAAGCATGTATAGCCTTAAAACATGGATTGTTAATGTGCCTTGAGGACCGACTTTGGGAAACCTTGGGGGTGATTCAAACCTGATCGCTGTGTGCGTTTTTGCACAGCGGGCGATCAGGTACTAAATGCACACGCGCACCGGACAGCAACAAAGGGCATCGCCGGTCAGCGACAGGATGGTGCAAAAATTCCGATCACACAGGCGTTCTCAAGGCGATTGACAGGAGGAAGCCGTTCGTGGGTTGCAACTGACCGTTTACTGAGAGTGTCCGGAAAAACGCAGGCATTTTCAGGGAGGGTGTCTGACGTCATCTCCGGCCCCGATCAGCCTGATGTAGGAGTAAGTCCTAGTCTGCGCAGAGACTGCACACAGTGGATTTTTGCAGTTCTGCGTACACATAGCCTCGCACACTTGCACGGCGAATTTACACTCTCCCTGGAGGCGGCGACTATCCGAACGCAGGACAGCAAAGTTTGCAGCCAGGCGATCAGGTCTGAATCACCCCATTGTTCTAACCGCTGCTGTATGGCCCCTGCTATCTACTATTACAGCCACAGTATGGTTGATACTTGAAACACTACTTATCTGCTAAATCGGAAGGGGAGGATTTTACTGCTGGACTCAAAAGAACCTTCCCTAATAACTTTGCAATCTGACAGAAAGACTATAGATTATTACTCCTCTCACAGCTGCTGATAAAAAATGGGAAATATTTCCTAGAGTAAATAAGTTTGGAACAAAAAAAAGTAACCCGTCATAAAGGTAGTCTTTGCCGAAATAAACGTTTATTTATGATTCACTACATAGGGTCTTATGGTGTGTACACACGGTGAGATTTTTTCTTACGATTTTGATTATATAGTCAAAATCGTAAGAAAAGTTAGTGCAGATCGCAAGGTGAAACTCACCTTGCGATACCGATTCGATGCCGATGCGCGGTCCCGCACGGTCAGCATCGCAAGAATAGATAGACTGTGCAGGCAAGTCAATTTTGACTATCTCTATAGAAGAGAAAGTCAAAATTGACACTTAGACAAAATCGCATAGTCAGTATCGCAGGCACATTCATTATGTGCTTGCGATACTGACTATGTGCCAACCTAGCCCCTGTTGCATAGTGAGAATCGGGCATAGGCCGAATCTCACCGTGTGTATGGGCCATCAGTCAAAACTAAAATCTACATCCACTGACAAGTTGTAAGATATTGAGAAATTGTGGAATGTAATGTGGTGTGAGAATCAGAATGTGAGAGATTTTGTGAGAGTTCTCCTGGTTTTTTAAAGTGGCAATCTTTTACGTGGCAAACTCAAACTGGTGTTGCCGTGAAAATGATTGCCAATTTAAAAAACCAGGAGAACTCTCACACAATCTCTCACATTCTGATTATCACACCCTATTACATTCATCCCATTATCATTTATAATGAAAAGACAAATAAAGACTAAAAGATTTTAGAATTACATAACATAAACCCTGGAGAGGATTGTGGGAAACTACAGAAGTAAGCACAGACAGTAACAAATGATCAGAGAAGAAGACCTCTCACCCCAGACTTCACATAAAGAAAGTCATTTGGAGGGACTTCCAGGGGCCCTGACCCGCCGCTCCTCCATGCAGTCATCTCTGAGTAATGCATTAGCTAGGTTTCTATAGTTAATCTATAGTAAAGATAATATCTTATATTTATAGGACAGTGACCTGTTTACACTACCAGTCACCTCTGACCTCTTAAGCTTACATTTCATTCTCTTAATGTGCAAGGTTCACAGAGTTAATATGTGCTGCTTAGTGAACCGAAAGAAAGCGTAGATATCATTACAAAGCAGATTCTCCCAGTGAATAATAACAATACAAGAAATGTTTCTCCCATAGATATACAAAAAGTGTGTTTCTAGATAATGCAGCACTTCCCTAAACTGTATAGATTGTCAAAAATTAGATGTAAAGAAAAGTTTAAATATAATGTTATAAAAACACTTAGAAGATCCGGCTGCATCATCCAACACAGTGGGCGGGATGTACTAATGTACATCGCCGCCCATCGCCTCCCTGCGCCACGATGCTGATCGCATATGTACTAACATATGCGATCAGCATTGCGGAGGACAGCTCTTCCGATAAGAGCTGTCCTCCGCGATGCGCAGCGGCAGCCTGACTTCCGGGATTCGGCCCCAGAAATCACTCTGCGCATGCGCAGGGTGACGGGGGCGGCCGCAGGGCATGCTGGGAGGGATCCGATCGGATCCCTCACACAGCGCCGCGGAGAGAAGCCCATAGGCTTCTATGGACGTACGCCAGCTAAAGCTGGCGCACCCCGCCGCAGCGCTGTACTGCCGGCCGGGGGTTAGTACATCAGGAAAATGCGGTAAACAGGGAGTTTACCGCATTTTCCGCTTAGTACATCCCGCCCAGTAAATGCTGCTTTACCCTTGTTGTCCTCTGGCTTTGCCCCAACCTCTCTCATCGCCACCACAACCTTGAACCTGTCAGACAATTACAATGCAATAAGGCAGGGAAGAACATGCCAAAAACGACACTAATTAGTTTGTTTGGACACATATTTAGGGCATACTTGCCTGCATTCTGCAGGAGACTCCCTGAAATAGTAGCAATCTCCCTCACTCCCTTAGTCCAACAATCTCCCTGATTACACCTTACCCCCATTATGTAGCTGTTATATTCTTGGAGGGAGGGGGGAATAAATCTGAGATACATACATTCAGATGGGCTCATCAGTGCCATTTCCCTGTATTGGTTATAAGGCACAATGATCCCTATGGCTACATGCATTTTAAATAAGGTTTCTTGTGGCCACTTACAGTATATGGCCACGAGAAACCTTATTTAAAAACACAATACACAAACAAATGTTTCAAAATATCAGTGTCTATTCTTATGACACGCCTCTCAGATGTAGCAGGACACGTCCGCGCTGATAGGCGTCACTTTCACATCTCCCTGAAATTATTTTTCAAAAGTAGGCAAGTATTATTTAGGGGCATAAGAGCCGGATGATGCAGCAGCAAGTTAACATATTAAAAATGTTCAAGTAGTAAATATTAATAACTAGGTAAAATAATAATTGTTTAAGTTTTTTTTATATGAATGACAATAAAGGGGTATACACACGGTGTGATTCTGGCTATGAACGATTTTAGCTTAACGATTTCCCTTGAAGCTCCTGGAGTCCAGCACCAACGATATTGACTATACACACAAAACTATTTTGGCTATGAACGATTTTGGCTATACGGTGGGCTGGTGAGTGGGACTTAGGGAGGGGATAATCATTATCGTTGGCTTATATTGTTAGTATGGTACACACACAAACGATATGCACTATCTAAGCCAAAATAGACTGTACATGCACAGTCTATTTTTTCCAGCAATGACAATATGCGGGAGCGCGCATTGTTCATCTTGCGTACACACGGTACAATATGCACTAGTTTTGCTAACGATATAGACTATATCGTTAGCTCATAGCGCTCCGTGTGTATGCAGCTTATGCATTATTTGGTAACAGTTACATATAAATGTTACTTTATTTGGTATTTTTCACAAATACTATAGAAATCTACATCTTTTACTGTACTTTGTCTTTCTGTTTTATTTTCTCTTTGCATAAAACATAATCCGCTGCCAATGAGATTTCATAAGTTATGATTCCAATACGGTTAAATTATTACTTTCTACAGAACAGAAGAGGAATTACATTTATGAGCAGATTTAATTACAGACAAGCTGCCATAAGGGTGATTTTAAACATCCCTAGTAATAACCACTCTTAAGGCCCCCATCCACTAGTCCGATTTGGGCAGTTTTCTTCAGATTTCAACACATCTGGCCGTCAAATCTGAAGAAAAGTGTCACATTGGACGGCTCCTCCGATCCGATGCGCACTCCCGTGTCAGATATGTCTGAACTAAAGATCTTTGAGGCTCTCCCAACTATTTATCTGAATCTGAAGAAATCAGGTGCACATCGGAGTGTTTCTTTTACTTCAGATGTATCTGATCAGATTAATCTGAAGCGTCACCTGACTGGCATCTCCCTGGCCACTCCCACCCAACACAGAGCGTGGTGGCAGCAGCAGCATCATCAGATCA
Source organism: Pseudophryne corroboree (assembly GCF_028390025.1). Classification (NCBI taxonomy): domain Eukaryota; kingdom Metazoa; phylum Chordata; class Amphibia; order Anura; family Myobatrachidae; genus Pseudophryne; species Pseudophryne corroboree. The sequence continues at coordinate 718,180,748 of NC_086449.1, read as the reverse complement.
ATAGCATGTAGCAAGTGTGCATCAGATATATCTGATGCGATCTGGCACATGATAGATCGCATCAGATATATCTGAAGTGAATGTAGTGAAAATTAAAGCCAGGGTTCGATTTGATTCCCGGGACGCTCCGGGGAGAGGTCAAGAGAAATCTGATGCGATCTGCAGTTCAGACAAGTCTGAGTAGTGGATGGCCACCTTTACTATGGGGTATATTTACTAAAGAATGGGTTTATAGAAGTGGAGATGTTGCCCACAGCAACCAATCAGATTCTAGCTATTATCTTCTAGAAGGTGCTAGATAAATAAGTACAATCTAACTGGTTGATACAGGCAACATCTCCACTGCTATAAACCCGCACTTTAGTAAATATACCCCTATGCCTCCAAACTACTCTGACAACCTTTCTTGCCTCTGCCAATGGATGGACTCCTCTACTAATAAGGATGGTGACTGTTTGATCTACTTTTCCCTAAACTATGCTGTGTCTGACCTAACACTCCTTTCATTCTCCCTCAGATCATCACCTGCAAACTGTACTCCATTACTTTTAATGGGTTTGGTATGTATTACCGGCGGACGGGATCTCAGCTGTCCATATCCTGACAGCGGCATCCCGCCCATCAGAATGCCAGCAGCGGGGCGAGCGCTAAGAGTCCCCTTGCGGGCTCGCTGTCTTGCTGCACTCACCACAGGATCTATTCAGACTCTTTGGGTGTCGTGGACACCCACAAGTGGGAATAGCCCTGGTTTCCAGCTGGCGGCATTTCGGCGTTGGTATCCTGAACGCCGGGATCCAGACCACCGGCAAATTGACTGCATCCCCTTTTAATGCTCTGCCGACAAACCCTTCCAAGTTTCCTCATACCCACAGAATTCTCAGTTCTATTGATTGACGCTTGACCTTTCTTTCTGCAACAACTTCAATCACCAATTTCTACATTCTCCTGCTCTGATATGGCAGTGTAACATCTTAACCAAACCCTAGCAACAGGCCTTGATCACGTAGACCCAGCAGGGCGGCAATGGGGGGCGTGGCTTCGTACAGGGGGCGTGGTCATTTACGCCCCCTGTACAGGCTACTGTAGCGCTCTGAAATGTGCCCCCCCGCTGCCCGCTGTCCGCTGTGAAGCCCTTCGTAGAGAGGTCCTTTAATGTGCGGTGCGCGATGACGTCATCGCGCACAGTAAAGGACCTCTCCACGAAGGGAAACTCTAGTTTCCCTTCACAGCGGCCAGCGGCAGCGGGGGGCACAGCAGCAGCGGATCTTGCCCTGGTGCGGCGCCCTCCGGATGGCGCCGGCGCCCTCCGGAAGGCGGCGCCCCGGGCAAAAGTCCTGCTTGCCTGTGGCAAGATCCGCTACTGAGACCCAGCTAACTACTCTTCACACTTGCTTTGGCCTCGACGTTAGCACACTAATAAAGAAACTAATCATCTTCAAAAACCTTAATGCAAAGTAGAATATCATTAGGGGAAATGTGGTACTTTGTTTTTTCATATAGTGAAATTTACCAATGCTCCCCATTAAGAGATTTTGCCTTTTAAACGATTGCCGCTTTAAAAAAAAACAAAAACAGACAGACTCTATGGAATCACACCAGTGCAGGCTATTACATCTTAAACAAAAGTATACATTTTTGGGACTAAAAAAAAATCCCCTTCAAGTTAAGAAACGTGTGTGTCCCTTATCAACCATTCAGATTCTGCCTATCATTTTCGAGATTGGGATAGATAAATGATAGCTAGAACCTGATTTGGTTGCTATGGGCAACGCCTCTTCTTTTCCTTCATTTTATTAAATGTATCTCTTGGTTTCATTCAACAATATAAAATTTTGTTTTTAAAGTAATTTTATAAGCATTATTTTAATGGGTTTGCAACCTGCAGAAATGAAAACAAGTAGATAATTCTCCAACTGTAGAGATAGTTGTTGAATGTCAGGAGCACCAATTTTATCCCTGCAGGGAGAACTCTGCCAGGCCACAAAGTGCCTCAGGCCTCAGTGATATCACCTAGTGAATTAATGAACTGCTTACTCATGAATATTGATTCAGACCACAAGATGGCTGCATCCACTAGGCAGAGGTGACAGGTGTACTTACATAAGCATGGGGAAACTCTTCGCTAATTGGTAATGGTAAAAGTAAAGTAATGGTGCAGAAATAAACAGCAAAACCACAAACCACATATCTATCTATCTATCTATCTATCTATCTATCTATCTATCTATCTATCTATCTATCTATCTATCTATCAATTAACTAAAGTACTGACAATTTACATATTTGGCAAATGGACTATGGGGCCTATTTATTAATAGACAAATTTCTTTTGCAATAAATAATCCCTCACAATTTACCCAGAATACATTGCAGCAACAATAAATTAGTTTATATAGCTATATATTAATTTTCTCTTGCTTACACTATTACTTTATTGCTGGGTTTGGACCCTGCTTACATACTGCCTAGGGCAGGCATGTCCAAACCGCGGCCCTCCAGCGGTTGAGAAACTACACATCCCAGCATGCCCTGACACAGCTTTAGCATTCTAAGACGGCAAAACTGTTGTCAAAGTCAGAAAAATGTCTCTATGGACGTTGCCATATTTGCACCGCACACTGGTCCGCGCTGCGCATGCGTACGCTCTCCCGTGAAGGCGCATACCCGCGATAGCGTGCACTCGCAGGCGCGGTATGCGTATTTACGGTAGAGTTTATGTAGTCGTAGCGTGCGACTCATTCGTTACAAATGTTCACAATTAATGTAGTTTGTAGATCATGGTCCCCTTGATAGATTCTGAAAGTTTGGTTAAAATAGAAGGTCCCTGGTTAAAGGAATCCCTCTTTGTATCGTACGAAGGGTCTGACAGGAATCATACAGCAGTGTTTGGTACCCATCGGAAGAGTATTTAATTAGTAATATTCCGGTGTTGGTTTGGAGCGTATTAATCGCTCGTGCGAATAGTTATGGACATAAGAAGTTTATGTCCATTTCTATTATTTACACATACTCAGGTATGCGGCGGGAAACCCAGTTTCCCACCCACCTGAGCTGTTGGAAATCGTCACAGCCCACCTGTATGAATCACCCTATGACCTTTTGTTATGATGCAGGGCCGAATTCCTTCGGCCAATGGACAATGGGATTGTAGGACCAGGAGATTGCATTGTGTGTGGGGCATAAATAGGCAGGCCGACCACATCCAGCTCTCACTCTCTCATCAACGGTTATCTGCTGATAGCCGGGAGCTGGATATCGAGGCGCAGGCGATCATACCCTTTGTGCGTAAGTTTCTCTCCGTAATCATTGTCTTTCTGTGAGCCAATTTCTCTCATCTCTCTCTCTCTCTCTCTCTCTCTCTCCCTGTTCTGTTCTCTCATATCTCCCCTAGACTAGGCTAGTATTGTATTGTATTAGATAGTATTGTATTGTATTGCATTTAGGTCAGTGTAGTATTGTCCTTTTGTATTTATTGTTTAGTTCTGGGGTTAGGAAGTCTCTGTTATATTGTAGTGTATCATTTGTACTGTTATCCCCTTTTACAAATATATTAGATATAATACAGTTAATAGGCTTTGGAACCTAAACCAGTATCTGTGTATTTTCTATAGTGTTAAGTGTTCACTTGAGCGTCGGTGACGCTCAAGCAGCTTTGTAGTTAGTCAGGTTACACAAGGTTGCACTTACACCCTGTATTCACATTAAGTTATTCTGTGTATTTCATTGGTATAAGGTTTAAACATTAAGGTATAGCGTTGTGAGCGTCTGCGCCGCTGGTGACCTCCTCGTGGTCTCGAGCGTATGCTACGCCATAGCGAATCATTACTCTAGTCATAGCCAATAACGTGTCCTGTGATCACTGGGCCGTGAGCGAACGTGACGCTTGAGCGTCTCGCCTACGGCTGAGCGATCGTTACGCAACTAGCGTACCATTACGGTACTTTTTAAGCAAACAGCGTACAGTGTTCTTAGACTTCATAAAGGGTTATAATTACGACAAAAGGAATTTAGCATTGTCAATTGGGGACTCGTCCTATCCTTCTCATATCTGCACTAGGTAGATCAGCAGACATTATCCCCCAGCAAAGGGTGGGAGGTTGTCTCCCAGTGCTGACGGGATAAGCGTCTGCTTCGCTTAGATAAAGAGTGCTGAAGGAATCCGGGAACCGGAAGTAAGAACAAAACGCTTGTGTCTTTAAAAAAACTGTTTTATTTCTCTTCTGTCTTGCGTATACACGCACGCATACATTTATCTGCATTTCTTTTTCAATTTCGTATATCACTATTCCTGTTTGCCAATTTTTATAGTTGATAGAAAGTGCTAAAAAGAGATTTGCTGTTATTTCATAGTAAAGGTAATAGTTAAAGTATAGAACAACACACGATCTGCCTGGGAGATAAGGCAGTCAGTGTGGATTGCGGTAGATGATCAGGGATCATTTACATTGATAAAAGTATATATTGTGTTACGGTGGATCTTTGCATTGCGTACACGTGTCGCTAACAAAGACTAGCGTACGCAATCCAAAAGGCAGACGCACGCAGCGTACATTACGCAACGTAGCGTCTGGTTACGCTCACGTAGCTCAAGTCACGAAAAAGGTGAATTAGCGCAAAGCGAGAATTAGCGCAAAGGCGATAAGTAACGCACAGCGGTAGATAACGCGAAGCGGTAAATAACGCAAATCTATTTTTGGAAAAATCTGAAATTTAGTTTAACAGATCCTGCTCCTAATTGGTAACACTGTTGGACTGAAGACAATTTCTGCGCAGAAATAGATATAGAAACAAAGTGTACATGTGTTGAGTGAGTGTGGTTTTGTATACATAAGTTTATACAACTTTAAGGTGGAACCAAAAGGAAAGCCGGGTACTCGTCAAGGGACACACGTGTAAGTGACATATACGGTGGCTAGGGAGGCATCCCTGGTTAAATAATATTTGAGCATTAGAGTATAGCGGACCATAAGGTAACAAGACCAGGAGGTCATAAGGTAACAAGACCAGGAGGTCATAAGGTAACAAGACCAGGAGGTCGTAAGGTAAAAGGTCCGCTATAAAAGTCCAGTGGCACAACGCCTGGGGTGTTGGTGCAGAACCCATATAGGCCATACAAGCTCTTGCTGAAGGAATCGCGGCCGGAAACATCGATTCCATTGATCTTTCAGTACATAACAAGTAGTGCTTGTGTACTGAACGATTGGACCGCACGTAATTGTGTGCAGTAGTTAGTAATCTGACCTAATACCATTAGAGTAAAGTGGTCACAAACGCTATTTGTACATTCTGACGTGATTTGTGTAATTTTTTATTTTTGGAAGGGAAGTTCGCTGGTCACTCAGGAACTATCTAACAACCCCACCTTTACTGGAAAGAGTAAGTGTCCTGCGGGTAACCCTCATATGTTCCAGTAAACTGAAGGTTCCATAGGGGCCCTGTATCGAGTACGCCAGCACCACGTCGGTGTGATCAGGTCGTATTGGTCGAGGTGGGCGAGTGAGTGGGGTACTCGGTAAACCGCCACCGCCGGCCTACTGTGGAGTAATTTGGTTGTCTGAAAAGGCTTGCTGAAAACCTTGATACAGAGATCCAAGGAGGACTAAGCAACACCTGCAGACTATGGGGGCCAGTTGCTCAGGTAGGGGGCGATCAACCCTGGTTCAGGTTGATTCTGTGAACCGACCAGTTGGGTCGGCACGATATGTAATGTGTGAAAAATATGGAAGTCACACCGAATCTTTATGTGATGAATGGGAGAGAATGACTGTACAAGACAGGGACAAATTCCCAAGAATAGGTAGCTTTAGTCCAGAAGTGTTACAAAATTTAAGGAGGAGGATATGTCTCGTAAAATCAGCAAAGAGACGAATTCAGCATCATGATTATTTACAGTTATGGCACCAGGAAGGTGAGATACAGAGAGGTTTGGCTCTGGCGGCAGGATCTGGGGCAGTCAGGAAGCTGATAGCCACAGCTCCTCCTCCACCATACATTGCAGGAGAGAAGTTGATTACGGAGAGAAACGCACTGGGTTATAAAACAAAAACTCTTAGTAACCTTGTAAATGTTAATGATGTTAACCAAATAACTCATGCAAGTATTAACCCGTGCAAGATGTACCCTGTTTTGAACCTTCCTCAGGAGTGTGATCAAGAAGACGATTCAGCAACAATTTCAGCTCTCTCTCTTGCAGCCACCATAGCAGAGACCACAGTAGGCACAGCGACACCCACGAGATTAGTGAAAGCCCCTAGCGGAGGGATAGGTGAGGTCGTGTCAACGGGTAAGTACGGCACCATGCTCTACACTGAAACAATTGTACCACAACAAGCTGTAGAATCTACACAGGAAGAGGCTGTTAGAATTGCTCCTGTAAGGGTAATAGCAGTTCCCAATGGAAAAACAGATGTGTCCGGAGCCACTCCCATAAGGAACATTGCCATGTACACTCCATTTTCCAGAATGGAATTGAGAACAATAGTGTCCGAATTTCCTGACCCCAGGAAGGATTTAGTTGCTAGCCAAAAATACATCAGGGATCTAGGTAACACTGTAGAACCCAACAACAAGGATTGGCAGATACTGCTAAGAGCTTGTTTACCTTCCAATGTTGACGCAACTCAATTTTTAGCTGACTGTGCATTGGATAAAGATGTACCGCTTACAGACGTGTACAACAAGGATAATGTAAAAAGGATAAATTTACAGCTAAAGGAGTATTTCCCAGCCGTTGTTAAATGGAATAAAATATTTTCCATTAAGCAAAAGGAGTCCGAAACGGCAACAGAATATTTTCACCGGGCACTATTAGAAATGGCAAAGTACACTGGTATAGAAGACATTAAGACCAACCCAAACCATCGAGAAGTAGCGGTATCTGTACTGATGGATGGTTTGAAAGAAACATTAAAAGCTAGGGTACAGACCACGCAACCATGCTGGCGAGGTCTGTCAGTGTCCACATTGAGAGAGGCTGCTATTGATTACGACAGAAATATCACTAGGCACAGGGAGTCGCAAAGTGATAAGTTGATGTCAGTAAGTATACAGGCGCTGACCACAAAGCAGCCTGCGTATGTACCACCGAATCCTGTGGGTAAGGCAAGTGTAATAACATGTTTTTCTTGTAACAGACCGGGACACTTTGCACGAGAATGTAGAACAAAGAATGTACAAAGATCTTTTCAACCCCCTAGACAACGACACGACACACGACATTGGGAGCAGGGTCCACAGAGGCGGAGTTTTGAGCCACATACAGGGGAAACAAAAAGATATCCCCCGAACAGAGATTGGCATGCCTCTGGTAGTTCCCAGCTAACCCCCGCACAAGTAGTCGCTGCCAGCGGGATTCAGGGAGGTCAGCATACCCAATAGGGGTGTGGCCATACCTGTAATCTGCACCCAGTTAAGTTGATTGCTAGTCTTGGAAGCGAACCAGAGATTGCAATCAATGTAGCTGGTAAAACTTTAAACTTTCTTGTAGACACAGGGGCGGCCAAGTCAGTGATAAATTCGACAGTGGGCATGAGAACCACTGGTAGGACAATTCCAGCCATGGGAGTAACAGGAGTAGTCCAGCACTACCCTGTTAGCAAACCAGCCGAGATTACAATAGGGCCTTTGCATACCAAGCATTCCTTTTTGCTGGCTGCATCGGCACCAACTAATCTCCTGGGAAGAGACTTACTATGTAAAATGGGTTGCGTCATTTATTGTACTCCTGAAGGTGTATTCTTGGACATACCTGAGAATCACGCTCAGGAAGTACGAGACATGTTAGACTCCCCATCAAAATTAATGTCACATTCCATTATGACAAATAGGAATCCATCCCAAGTAGAAGAGATGACATCTCAGATACCAGAGTCACTTTAGACAAAAGATGGACAGGACACTGGATTAATGGCAAATGTAGCTCCAGTAGTTGTACAAGTAAAAGATGGTAGGATAGCTCCAAAAATCCCACAGTATCCTCTGAAGCCAGAGGTGGAGTTAGGAGTTTTTCCCGTAATAGAGCGCTTGCTACAACAGGGCATTCTAGTAAGAACGTCCAGCACAGCAAATAGTCCCATCTTCCCTGTTAAAAAGAGTGGGGGGAGGGGTTACAGGCTAGTGCAAGATCTAAGGGGGATTAACAAAATAGTTGAGAGTCAGTTCCCCGTAGTGCCTAATCCAGCTGTCATCCTAATGCAAATTCCTCCCACTGCCAAATTTTTCACTGTTATTGACCTCTGCTCCGCATTCTTTTCGGTACCTCTGCACCCTGACAGCCAATATTTGTTTGCATTCACATACAGAGGAGTCCAATACACGTGGACTCGGTTACCCCAAGGTTTCATAGATAGTCCAAGTATATTTTCTCAGGCTTTGCATGATTGTTTACAGTCTTTCCAACCGGAGAGTGGATCAGTGTTGATACAGTACGTGGATGATCTACTACTGTGTTCTGATTCATTGGAAGCTTCCCTGAAGGATACGAAACAGCTCCTGTTTCATCTTTCAGACACAGGTCACAAGGTTTCCAAAGACAAGTTACAATTATGCCAAACTAAGGTAAAATATTTGGGACACTGTCTAACACAAGGACTGAGACACCTGACCGCTGATAGAATCCAAGCCATTAGAGACATGACACTGCCACAAACCCAGCAACAGATCAGGACGTTTCTAGGAATGTGTGGGTATTGCCGTAATTGGATCCCAGGGTTTTCCATATTGGCGCTACCTTTGCAGGAAATGGTCTCTTCAAACAAACCTGATCGGATTTCGCATACAGACGAATCTGAAACGGCATTTGAGAGACTCAAGCAATGCCTAACGCAGGCACCAGCACTAGGTATGCCAGACTATGGGAAACCCTTTGAACTATACGGAACAGAAAGTGCTGGGTGCGCAGCAGGTGTACTAACACAAAAACACGGTGATGCCAGCAGGCCAGTTGCATATTACAGCGCTCAGCTAGACACGGTAGCGCGATCCCTCCCCACATGCTTGCGTAGCGTTGCGGCGATAGCATTGCTAGTGACAAAAAGCGAAGATGTCGTGCTAGGCCACAACCTCACAATCCATACACCGCATGCGGTATCTGCCTTATTGAATTCTGCCCAAACCAGACACGTCTCATCAGCAAGGTTTACAAGATGGGAATTGGCATTAATGGCCCCAGTAAACATCACCATAAGGAGATGCAGTGCATTAAACCCTGCAACATTTCTCCCAGGTGTGCCTGGTCAGGCACAAAGGGTGGAAGGTGAGAGTGATGGGGAAGGAGGATTTAATGCAAAGGAAGATACACATGATTGTATGGAATATTTGACCCAAAATTTTACCGCAAGGCCTGACATCAGTGACAATCCACTGGAAGATGCAGAACTCACGTTCTACACGGACGGTAGTTGTCACAGACAGTCAGACTCGGGAGACTTGTGTACTGGATACGCAGTCGTAGATGACCAAGACACCATAGAAGCGGAACCGCTAGGCCCACCTCACTCAGCCCAGGTTGCTGAACTGGTCGCCCTAACCAGAGCATGTGAATTGGCTAAGGGTAAGTCAGCCAATATCTACACCGATTCTAGATACGCCTTCGGGGTAGTCCATGATTTCGGAGCCCTATGGCGGCTCAGAAATTTCATGACGGCAGCTGGCACACCGATAGCGCATGCAGCTCACATAAAAAGGCTTCTAACAGCGATACAGGAACCCGACAGAGTGGCTGTTATCAAATGTAAAGCACATACATATAGTCAAGACCCAGTGTCACTTGGTAACAGCCGAGCAGACGAAGCCGCAAAGCTTGCAGCTGCTACCCCCATACAGACAGACACCACACAACTGATGGTATTTAATACCATCAACACACAAAAGTTGTGTGAGATGCAGAATTTGTGTTCCACACAGGAAAGAGCAGTCTGGAAGGCAAAGGGATATGGCCAGGAGTCCTCAGGGCTCTGGACGGATGGACATGGTAAACCGGTGGCCCCCAGGGCATACCTTCCATGTCTGGCTGAAGCAGCTCACGGGCTGACTCATCTAGGCAAGGAGGGGATGTGCAAATTGGTAAGAGCATACTGGTGCGCCCCAGGATTCTCCTCTCATGCGGGTAAAAGAGCAATGTCATGCCTTACCTGTCTGAGAAAGAATATTGGAAAAGCAATACCTACAGAACCATCCCATATCCCACCTGCCGGCGGCCCTTTCCAGGTAATACAAATTGACTTCATTCAATTACCCCCATGTCGAAATTTGAAATATGTACTTGTCTGTATAGATGTTTTCTCGAATTGGGTCGAAGCATTTCCAGCAGCTACAAATACTGCCATGTTTACAGCTAAGAAAATTGTGCAGGAATTTGTATGTAGATATGGTATCCCTAGAATCATTGAAAGTGATAGGGGTACCCATTTTACAGGTGATGTCTTTCAAGGAATGTGTAAGTTGATGGGAATTGATAGTAAGCTGCACACTCCGTACCGTCCACAGGCGAGTGCGAAGGTCGAAAGAGTGAACAGCACTATTAAAAATAAATTGAGTAAAGTAATGACAGAGACAGGATTGACGTGGCCAGAAGCTTTACCCATTGTTTTGTATAGCATCAGAACCACTCCCAGGTCCCCTCTTAATCTGTCTCCTTTTGAAATCTTGTTTGGTCGACAACCGCATGTCATGATTAACCCTCAGGATGATTTGAAATGTAACAATGAAGTAACTGTAAAATACTTAATTAACATGAGTAAACAGTTGAGGAATCAAAATGATAATCTGAAGTTGGTGATTCCTGATTTACCAGATAGTAATTGTCATGACATTGAACCTGGGAATTATGTAATGATACGAAATTTTCTACGCTCAGGTTGTCTTATTGATAGATGGGAAGGACCATACCAGGTCTTATTGACTAGCACCACAGCATTGAAGGTTGCTGAGAGAGAGACTTGGGTCCATTCATCCCACTGCAAAAAGGTTGCTGATCCAGAGAAGTCCCGTGATAAGGAACAGACGGTAGAGGTTGTATCACTAGAGTGTCTGTTCCAGGAGGACTGAGGCGGCACCTGAGCCTTGAAGACCGGAAGCAGTTGTCGACTCCCCTCTCCCTTTTATTGTTTTTCTCCACTTCCCAGCCCCTCTCCCTTAAAAAATTTCTTTTTCCCCCTTCTCATTCTTCTCTATTTCCTCCTCAAAGATGGACTTGCCCCAAGAGACTGTGATCCGGATTTTGATGTTAACCATGATGTTGACCAGAGCAGTCTGTTCCGGCGAGAGTACCATAGAGGTCGAGAGAGGTTCTGGAATGGGTTCCGATTATGATGATGGAGGCGTAGTTTTCCAAGATCAACCAAACCAACAAGCAAAGGCGAGTATCAGAAAACGATCCGATAGAAGAAATTGTGATGGATTGTTAGCTGAAGAAAATTGTATCTGTAGGCTCTGTGATAATCTGGTTGAAGATGGATGCATAAAGAAATGCCAATCTAGTTTTAATATCCATATGGACCGGCATCCATTGAGTGACTATCACTCCTTAGTGGGTAACGTGTTAAACCAAACAGATTGTTGGGTATGCTCTCAAGTACCTCAGGGTCACAGCAAATCAGGGCTAGTACCATTTCCTTTAACGTTAGGGGAGGTACTTGAGCTAAGTGGTGGGAGACCGGTGGACCGGAGGTTTAACATCTCCAGCCCTCCTAGTTTGAAGCTCCACCAATACCATGTGGATAGGTCCCTCTTATGTTTCAACATCTCCAATCCCAGAAAACCGGGAAATTGGGAAGTGTCGTGGAGCAACCTTACCATGACCTTTTCACACAGAGCAGATAGAATGCCTACAGATACAGAGCTCGTACGCCACATAGCCAGTAGAGGAAAATCTTTCCGGTATCGATATACCTTAGGAAATAGGATTACTAGAGTTGGAGAGGTATCACCAGGATACTGTGCACATATCGTACAAACTGATACGTGCATTAAGCAGATGGAAGAATTAGGGTCAGGAGATTTCACCTGGAAGGTTTGTAACATGGTCATGTCCTTCTCCGTCCCTTATGTTCTCCCCGATGATGCATATTTCATATGCGGGAGAAAGGCGTACAAGTGGCTTGCCCCAAACTCTGAAGGATTGTGTTATATTGGAAAAGTATTGCCTGAAGTGATGACTGTAACACATGACAAAATGAAGGACATACACCGTGGTGCCCAAGCTCCTTATACTCACACTCATTACGAGCACCGAGTTAAAAGACAACTGTCAGAAAGGTTAGAGCATCCGGCCTCTGATCTTATCCATGAATCCACCGGGATTCAGGTTCTGGTAGCGTTAGATTTCACTCGCACCGCTCGAGGTGTGATGAATTATAGATACATTTCCGCACTCGCCAATTTGTTAGATAATATCACTGAAATGTATGATGACACGTTTAGATACACTGGAAGAGAACTTCAAGCTTACAAAACAGAACTAGTTCAGCATAGGATGGTTCTTAATTATCTTACAGCAGTAACAGGCGGATATTGTGTTACATTGGCAACACAGTACGGCATAAAGTGTTGCACGTATATCACAAATAGCACCGAGGATCCGGTAGAGGTCATAGACCAAAAGATGGACGATATTCTCCAATTGAAGTGGGAATTTCGTCGAAAACACAATCTCACCCTTGCTGCTGTAGGTAATGGGCTGACTGGTTGGGTGTCATGGTTGAACCCGCGAAATTGGTTCTCCGGTTTAGGAGACTGGGCTCAAGGAGTCATAATGGATGTTGGAAAGTTTCTCCTATGTATCTTGGGTGTTGTTATATCGATTGGATTGATATTTAGATGCGGGCAGGCTTTAATGAGGTGCAAACAAAGTACAAGAGTGATGAGCTTGAGGAGCGAGGAAACTGTAATTAACCTGGATTTGATTTATGACCCAATGATAGAAACCAGAATGTGATGAAAATGCGATTATACGGTCCGTTTCTTTCACCTGTTTTTCTGCTTTTCTCCAAGATACAAAGACCCCCTTGGACGAGGAAGTTGACGAGACGCTATACAGACAACAGACAAGCACCAAAGAAGAAGATTTGACAACTTTAAATATGGACACTTGATGAACTTTGCCATGGATCCCCAGTTTCCCTAGTATTTTTAAACTCACGCTAGCCCAACATTTTTGTAAATCTGATGGCACTGACAAAGCTTGTTGCTCATGCCTAAGGAGCAAAACAGCGCAAAGAAGACGACTCTCAACAGATACCGAACACAACTTCAACAACAGATGTACATTTCCCTGACATAGAATATCATTGCATTTTTTCGTAAGTGTTCTTTATCTTCATCTCTACAACCCTCAGGTAACGACACACATAGACGATAGGGAACACAGGCACAGATATCAGCAACCACATACCTCCCCCATTCATGTATCATCAACTAAAATGTGCATCCCCATTTTGTTACAACCACAGCCGAAATGAGCTCGGTAGAGTTTGACAGCCCATCCACAGACCTGTACCACAGGATAAGAAGGCATTCAAATGTATACTTCGCAATACCTCGAAGCTTGATTTACCACACGTACGGCACGATGATACATGACCCTCCAAACATGGACTCATACACACATGCTTCTGCTTTCTCACTAGGTCATACCCTCTTCACACCTACTCCACTCTTCTCCCCTACCCAACCATGGAAATCAATTAACCCCTGACTTACATTTTTCTCCTTAAATATTTTAGAAGGTGGCAGTTATTATTGACTGCCAAAGGGTGGACTGTCAAAGTCAGAAAAATGTCTCTATGGACGTTGCCATATTTGCACCGCACACTGGTCCGCGCTGCGCATGCGTACGCTCTCCCGTGAAGGCGCATACCCGCGATAGCGTGCACTCGCAGGCGCGGTATGCGTATTTACGGTAGAGTTTATGTAGTCGTAGCGTGCGACTCATTCGTTACAAATGTTCACAATTAATGTAGTTTGTAGATCATGGTCCCCTTGATAGATTCTGAAAGTTTGGTTAAAATAGAAGGTCCCTGGTTAAAGGAATCCCTCTTTGTATCGTACGAAGGGTCTGACAGGAATCATACAGCAGTGTTTGGTACCCATCGGAAGAGTATTTAATTAGTAATATTCCGGTGTTGGTTTGGAGCGTATTAATCGCTCGTGCGAATAGTTATGTACATAAGAAGTTTATGTCCATTTCTATTATTTACACATACTCAGGTATGCGGCGGGAAACCCAGTTTCCCACCCACCTGAGCTGTTGGAAATCGTCACAGCCCACCTGTATGAATCACCCTATGACCTTTTGTTATGATGCAGGGCCGAATTCCTTCGGCCAATGGACAATGGGATTGTAGGACCAGGAGATTGCATTGTGTGTGGGGCATAAATAGGCAGGCCGACCACATCCAGCTCTCACTCTCTCATCAACGGTTATCTGCTGATAGCCGGGAGCTGGATATCGAGGCGCAGGCGATCATACCCTTTGTGCGTAAGTTTCTCTCCGTAATCATTGTCTTTCTGTGAGCCAATTTCTCTCATCTCTCTCTCTCTCTCTCTCCCTGTTCTGTTCTCTCATATCTCCCCTAGACTAGGCTAGTATTGTATTGTATTAGATAGTATTGTATTGTATTGCATTTAGGTCAGTGTAGTATTGTCCTTTTGTATTTATTGTTTAGTTCTGGGGTTAGGAAGTCTCTGTTATATTGTAGTGTATCATTTGTACTGTTATCCCCTTTTACAAATATATTAGATATAATACAGTTAATAGGCTTTGGAACCTAAACCAGTATCTGTGTATTTTCTATAGTGTTAAGTGTTCACTTGAGCGTCGGTGACGCTCAAGCAGCTTTGTAGTTAGTCAGGTTACACAAGGTTGCACTTACACCCTGTATTCACATTAAGTTATTCTGTGTATTTCATTGGTATAAGGTTTAAACATTAAGGTATAGCGTTGTGAGCGTCTGCGCCGCTGGTGACCTCCTCGTGGTCTCGAGCGTATGCTACGCCATAGCGAATCATTACTCTAGTCATAGCCAATAACGTGTCCTGTGATCACTGGGCCGTGAGCGAACGTGACGCTTGAGCGTCTCGCCTACGGCTGAGCGATCGTTACGCAACTAGCGTACCATTACGGTACTTTTTAAGCAAACAGCGTACAGTGTTCTTAGACTTCATAAAGGGTTATAATTACGACAAAAGGAATTTAGCATTGTCACTGTGTCAGGGCATGCTGGGATATGTAGTTTCACAACCGCTGGAGGGCCGCAGTTTGGACATGCCTGGCCTAGGGAGACCAATCCCAGGCCATTTTATTTAATCCCAGGTATCGGTTTGTTTCCTGTGTCCCCGCCCTGCACACACAACTGGCCACCATAGTACCTTCAATTCTTCTAGTTCGGTGAGGTATGTGCGGCGGGGGGCGGGCGGATGGCTGCGCAGCATGACCTCTGACTTTAAGTCAGGCTGCACAGGGGGTGCGACGGGTGTGAAGTCAAGAGAGGTGCTGAAGCGCTCTACCTTGTAGCAGGACTGACGGCTATATGGTAAAAAGGGAACTAAAGTTATCCATGGAAAAATTCAGTGACCCTCCACTACAAAATAACATTCCTGTGTGAACAATTATCCTCCACAAACAGGCCTGCTCCCTGCATTCTGGAAATGACAAGTGCACCTAGCTTTGCTGAGGTGGTGGACAAATCTCAATTGGAGTACACTGTGCAAAACTGTACATTCTAAAGTATCATTTCTAACACTAGTACCAGCTATGATTTGTCTAGTGTACAGCGCCTTTGAGTCCTGCTGGAGGAAAGCGCTATATAAATAAAAATGATAATTCTAATGATTAAGTTGGGACAGAGCTTGCATGGCAGTGCAATCTAGTGCTTTTGCAGAGTGCAAACATTCTGAATCCCAAATAGTTCACCATCTATCCACCCTTATCTCATTTATATAATGTTGTAGTGCAGACGCAAATTTACTGTAGTTTTTGCTTTGCTCTGTAAATGGCTGCAACCTTGAACTGCAAAGGCAGGTTTTTGGTGAAAAGACAGGCACACCTGTACAAATCACAATGCTCATTTTCCTCTGCGCCTTGGCTATTTGTGGTCTGTAAATGAGAAGCGGGATATGTTTGTCACCCCAGCAGACAAGATGCCAGCAGTCAGAAGACCGGCGCCGAGACTCCGACAGCTGACACACCACTGGTAAGTATCGGGTTGGTTTTTAGGGTTAGGTCCGGGGTGTGTGTGTGAGGGTCAGGCATTATAGGGGGGTTAGGGTTAGGCACTAGGGGGTGGTTAGCTGCAGCCACCACCCCCTAGATTTAGCCCTAGCCACCACCAAGGGAGGGTTGGGGGGAGGGTTAGGGTAGTTTACTCCAAAACCTGTCGACATTCTAGTATTCACGATTCCGGGGTCAGACATGTCATCGCCGGTATCCTGATCGTCGGGTAAATGAATCACACCACGAGAAGCATATCCTGTATTTTACTTTTATGACTATTTGGCTATATTCCTGGTAAATATCTGCTTTGTCCCTTAAAGGCACAAACAGTACCTGTAGCTGACTAATGCTGGGTGCACACTGGACTATATATCTTTTAATAATCGGCGGGTGTGTACAAACAATATGTCTGTGAATAATGTTCAGAGACATATCGCCACAGATGTGCTGCACAGCTGGTGCCCAATATATGTGCAGATATAATGGTGCATCATGCTTTGTGTATTGATGACTCACTGATCACGCAATAGGTCAGCTCTTCATTGTGTCACCTGGATGGGCGGGCTTATTCAAATAATCTTCCTGGTGTCTGCGTGGGAGCAGCAGCTTCTGCAGTGCTTCAGCGTGGGACAAAATACTGCCGCCAGAGTTCACCGGTGATTTGGCAGAGGTGAGTCGTTTACTGCCAGGGTAGGGGCGGTTAATGCAGGTGACCCTGTCTATTATGTAAATTTCAGGAAGATTTGGCACATTTCACAACGATGTGCCAGTGTGTACACAGGACAGGTTAATTTTCCAATGTCCTCAACAACAGGTATATCTGCAGTTGGCAGTATGTGTATGAACAACCACCCTCTGCAGATATATCTTTAGCTGTGTAGAGTGTAAGGCTGAGTACACATTTAGCTGACCGATCAGTTGTGCGGCTGATCAATCTATCGATTGGTAAGGTGTATGCACAAACGGTCTTGTGTATACATACTTACCAATCCACCACCCCATGTGTCATTGGAATTCGCCCTTCCACTTGTGGCGTCATATTCAATATCTGCTGTGTCTGACCTATCGCGCTGTCGGCCATACACACAACCAGATGTACCGATTGATGAATGAAGGATGCATAATCGTTCATTCATCAATAAAATGAATTATATATTGAAGCGTGTATCCAGCCTAAGTGCATGATTCAGAAATAGACGCAAATGCCTTCACAGCATCGGCTGTGTGAAGATAAGCAAATGTTGCAGTCGCTGTGATATGTATTGAGGAGCCCACTGGAGGCATCACAGAACTGCCCCTTGTGTAGGAAAAGGAAACCATCACACACACATCGGTTGATAACTGACCTATAGCCGCGCAGGCGGGCAGCCGGAATGGAGATTCCAGAGCATGTTAGACAGCGTACACGATTGCAGTCGCAGACAGTTACATGGTCTTGACATGCCTGCATTTAAGTAGCTACTTCCACCCTGTACCACCCGCAGACTGTGTCTGACTGTCACTCCTCACTGTGACCACCGTCGCAAGACCATTGCGGCACATGTGCACTGCGCAGAGGCAAACATATTGCTCCACTGCGTACAACATCGACAGTGCGTCCATCTCTGAATCAGGGCCTAAGACCAGATATCCCTGACGCTGCATTAGTGCTCGTTACTATATTGATTTGTATGCAGAAATCGTACATTTTGAAGCCTGTAATATGGTTTGCAAACTAGTAGCCACCCATAGAGTAACATTGCAGACTGGGGGGATTCAATTATCTGCAGTAATTTACAGCGGGCTCATTGAGTCCCCGGGGTATACAATTACCCATTGGCGTAACTAGAAATTTTTCTCCCCCAAACCAAAACATTCTCTGGCAATGCCCGTTATACATTATGCCACACACTGCAATACCCCTGAGACATTATACCACATACCACAATGCCCGTGATATAGTATACCACACAACGTAATGCCTGTGACACATGACACACACCGCAATGCCCGTTATACATTATGCCACACACTGCAATGCCCCTGAGACATTATACCACATACCACAATGCCCATGATCTAGTATACCACACACAGTAATGCCTGTGACATATTATGACACACACCGCAATGTCCGTGACACATTATGCCACACACTGCAACGGCCATTACACATTAAGCCCTACAGTAAGATTTCTAATTACTTTTAAATTACCTGCTCGTTGCCAGGGGTTTCATGCTCTTGGTTCCATGCACGGTGCCAGGGGTTTTCATGCTCGTTGCCAGGGGTATCATGTGCTGGGTGTCAAGCTTGTTGCCAGTGGGTAATATTAATTTCCAGGGGCTTCATGCACTGGGTGTCATGCTCGTTGCTAGGGGGTAATGTTTGTTGCCAGGGATTTTATGAGCTGGGTGTGTCGTGCTTGTTACCAGGGAATAATGCTTGTTGCTAGGGGTGTGCCTCCAGTGCCACATATGCCCCCAGTGCCAGATATTCCCCCACAGTGCCAGATAAAAATATGCCCCCACAGCACCAGATACATATATGCACCCAGTGCCAAATATGCCCCCCCTAGTGCCAGATACACATATGCCCCCAGTGCCCAATATGCCCCCCTAGTGCCAGGTACACCCCCCTCCTGCTCACCACTGCTGTGCTGTCCGAGAAGGAGGGCACAGCGCGCGCCTCTCCTGTGTCCGTCCTGTGTCTCCGGCGGCGTGTTTGTCAATTGAAGCGCTGGTTCGTGAGCCAATCAGAGCTTGCGGACCGGCTGCTGCGGCTCCTGATTGGCTGCCAGTTCGTGAGCTCTGATTGGCTCACGAACCGGCACTTTGTTTGACAGACACGCCGCCGCTAGAGACACAGGAGTCAGGACGTCACAGGAGAGACGAGCGCTGTGCCCTCGCCCTCCTTCCCGGACTCACACACACAGCACAGCAGCAATCAGTAGCGGCGCCCCGCAGCCCTGCGCCTCCGCAGTGGCTACAGGGGTGGTAGTTACACTACTGCAATTACCCCCAAAGACAGCCTGCAAACTGCACTTAACAGGGAAAAAATATTTTCAGGTCTGAGCAGACCCGAAAAGTAACCCCGATAAACTGACTATTTTCAGGTGCCGTGATCGCGTTAACTCATAGGTCTGGGAACTTATCCTGGACGAGTTAACTTCCAAAAATAGTTATTTTAACGTACAAGAAGAAGGGGCTCTAATTGAATAGCCCCGAGTGATAAAGCTCAAGACTACCTCCCTTTTTCACACCATTAAATGAATAGGTCTAATTTAATTCCCACCTTATTGGCTTATAAAATTCCCTTCTAAATTCTCCTAATAATGTCCTATACAACTTCAATCGTGACAATATGATTAGTGTAATTTGCCTTGTCCTGCACACATGCCCCCAGACCCCCTGTCTCCCGTGAACAGACCACTATTCACCGCTGCTCTGCTAGACAGAGCTGTGAGTGACAGGAGCCTCCCAACTGCCCCTCCACCACCACACCGCGGGACACTGCGGCCCGCAGGTGGGACAGCAGGACAGTTCCCCCCAAAAATGTACTGTCTTGCAAAAATCGTGAACGTTTGGGAGGTATGCGCACACCATGTAAAGTAGGTTAGTATTCTTGGGCTACATACACAAAGGCATTCTAATTTATGCATGTTAAACTCAGGGGGGGAAAAAGCACATAAAACACACTGTATGTCGGCTGCACTGAAATGGAACAAGAAGTACTAAAATATAACACACTACAACGTGAAACCTCAAATATTTATTATCTCAGATACTTCAATTATTTTTAATTTCACATCTGTTTACCAGCATTAAATGTGCATTAAAAGCAAAACATGTTAAACACATAATTTTAATGGCAGTAGGTACGTAGCATAATATAAGCAATATATACTAACGGAGAGAAAAGATTAAGTTTGATGTATGAAAATAATAATTTGCATGTATATAGCCCTCGGTTTAATCTTAATTAATATACACATAAAATGAAGAAACGAGATTGCAGAAACAGGACTTGCAACCTAATGACTGACACAGAGGAGAAGGTCCTAACAGAATTTTCACAACTAAAAGTGGATAAATCAATGGGATCAGATGGGATACACCCAAGGATACTCAAAGAGCTAAAAGATGTGCTGGTTACACCATTAACAGAATTATTTAACCAGTCACTAAATACAGGTGCTATTCCAGAGGACTGGAAAAGAGCAAATGTAGTTCCACTGCACAAAAGTGGAAGCAAGGAAGAAGCAAGTAACTACAGACCAGTTAGCCTTACATCAGTAGTGGGGAAAGTAATGGAAAAACTATTAAAAGAAAGAGTTGTGGAATATCTTAAATCAAACCACTTACAGGATCCAAAACAGCATGGATTTACTGGTGGTAGATCATGCCAAACAAATCTTATTGACTTTTTTGACTCTGTGACGAAAATAATAGATCAAGGGGGAGCTGTAGATGTAGCATATCTAGACTTTAGTAAGCCATTTGACATCTGGAATACTGTGTCCAGTTCTGGAGACCATATCTCCAGAAGGATATAAATACATTAGAGAGTGTACAAAGAAGGGCAACTAAAATGGTGCATGGCCTACATCACAAAACGTACCCGGAAAGGCTAAAAGATCTTAACATGTATAGTTTGGAGGAGAGAAGAGAAAGGGGGGACATGATAGAAACTTTCAAATATATCAAGGGTCTTAACAAATTTCAGGAGGGAAACATTCTTCAAAGGAAGAGAAATATTAGAACTCGAGGACATACACTGAGACTGGAGGGGGGGAGGTTCAGGGGAAATTTAAGGAAAAATTACTTCACAGAAAGGGTAGTGGATAAGTGGAATAGTTTCCCATCAGAGGTGGTAGAGGCTAAGACTGTAGAGCAATTTAAACATGCTTGGGATAGGCATATGAATATCCTTACAAAGAATTAGGGTTCAAAAAGGGTTGAGATTACATAAAGGATAAAAAAAAAAGGGGCAGACTAGATGGGCCAAGTGGTTCTTATCTGCCGTCAAATTCTATGTTTCTATGTTACAGAATCCATTAATCCTGGCAATGTGCAGCTCATCCCAGTGGCATCAAAGAATAAGATTCTTCAGCATTACAAGCCATCTGGTGCTTATGAGGTTAATACATATTCCTTTCCAGTCATCCCTTTGAGGGCTATTTATCTCAGGCCAAGCTGCTGAAAAATAGCCATTCTCCCAGCCCAGGAGAGGAGGTCAAGGGGAGCTGAGGGCAAATGCTGGTCCTGAGTGTGGAGGGTGATAAATGGGCCCTTATCACAGGATGAAGGATGTTAGGGAGGTGAGTCGCACAGATTAGAGGGCAGGCTAGCACGCCACACACATCCACCAAAGCTCTGTCTTAAATCGACCATACCATTAATAAAGGAAATGTGTTTAAACATACGGAAGAGCTAAGTGCAAACAAGTTCATATTTGCTCTCAGCACCTAACATAATTCAGCAGGAACACTGTTTGAAGCTACATAAGTTTGATAAATATCTGTAGCACCTAATGCATTGCAGGCCGTTCTTAGCGCTATCATAGAATCGTATCTCAGGATAGATATAACAGAAGAGAATTATTAACAAAATGTGGAAAGGTTTTTCGTTTTTTTGTTATTAATCATTTTCATCAATTTTTTCCCCTTTTTTAGATGGGTCATGTAACATGTGCAGAGGGCTACTGATAAATAGAAGAGAAGAGCAGCAGCAGATCCCCCACTGTACCATCCAGTTGCTGCTATATGGCAAAGGGGAAGTGCAGAATCTTGAATACAATTCTCATTTATAAATATTTTCATTTTTAAAACAAATTGTGTAAACAACAGCACTGCATTATGAACTACTGTATATCTGGAAAACATTTTTTCAAAGATATTGTGAATTGATTAGAATGGAGAAAAATATTGTCCCATTATGGTGTATCGTTCTGCTAAGGAACCTGGATCTGTACTAAGAATTGGTGACATGCGGATACATGTGGCACTTAGTGATTACAAATATTTCAGAAACTGGCAAGCTGTAAAGTCACAATAGATGTCTCTAGACTAGTTTTATCAATGTAATGATGGTACTGAATATGGTTTTTGAAGGACTAATGTAGTAGGGTAGATTGGGATGGAAAATCAGCCTAGGAAATTTCTGTAAGCAGCCCTAATGGAGGCGGGGTCTGTTGAGGGAGTGGGGTCTGTCAAGGGGGTGGGATACCTCTTCCTAGATGTCACAATTGGTCGCACCACTGAAACTTGCTAGGTGCAGACCATCTGTCTGAGTACGGCCTCCAATGTGAGCGATTCAACATCTCTATACGCAGCCACCTTCAACAACACACCTGTATCACCCCAATACATCTATGTCTGATTTGCCAACCCCCTGTAACTGCTCGAAAACGCCCAACACACTTCTAATACACTTTTTGGGGTGTGCGTCTGACTCTGTCCTGCGACTGTACAAACACAATGGGGGTCATTCCGAGTTGTTCGCTCGTTATTTTTTTCTCGCAACGGAGCGATTAGTCGCTAATGCGCATGCGCAATGTCCGCAGTGCGACTGCGCCAAGTAAATTTGCTATGCAGTTAGGTATTTTACTCACGGCATTACGAGGTGTTTTCTTCGTTCTGGTGATCGTAATGTGATTGACAGGAAGTGGGTGTTTCTGGGCGGAAACTGGCCGTTTTATGGGAGTGTGCGAAAAAACGCTACCGTTTCTGGGAAAAACGCGGGAGTGGCTGGAGAAACGGAGGAGTGTCTGGCCGAACGCTGGGTGTGTTTGTGACGTCAAACAGGAACGACACTGACTGAACTGATCGCAGTTACCGAGTAAGTCTGGAGCTACTCAGAAACTGCTAAGAAGTGTCTATTCGCAATTCTGCTAATCTTTCGTTCGCAATTTTGATAAGCTAAGATTCACTCCCAGTAGGCGGCGGCTTAGCGTGTGCAAAGCTGCTAAAAGCAGCTTGCGAGCGAACAACTCGGAATGACCCCCTATGTGCAGTTCAACTCAGAAGCAAACGCAGATAAAAAAAAACATTGCATAAGAAAAAGATAAAACAGATTGCCGCTAAGGAAAATAATATAACTTAGCAGACACACGAGAGCCAGTATAAGAACCAGAGTTGGATTAAGGTTTGGGGAGATCCAGGGCAACACACTTCTGGGGGCCACTATACCAACCAGAACACCTGCCCCCACCACCAGAGCACACTTACTGAATGGGCCCTTGGCTCACTGGAGACACTTAAGCAAGCTGTGAGCACCTCCTCAGGCTGCCTGAGAGTGACATGGGACTTACAGCAGGGTAACATCCAGATCCTGTTCTAATACGCAGGATCCATGCTCCCCTAATACCTAAATGTGGGCATCTCCAGGGTCTGTGATCCAATACGGTACATGTAAACTTTAGGGAGCTTATCAGAACTGAAGATAAATGTGAGATAGCATTGTGACTGGAAAGAGATCTATACTGACACACAGCAGACGTACTGTTACTAATCATATTGGGAGAGATGTACTAAGCCTTAAAGAGGGATAAAACGGAGAAAGAAAAACTACCAACCAATCGTATGCTAACTGACATTTTACAGGCTATGTTTGAAAAATGATAGTTAGGAGCTGATTGGTTGGTAGTTTATCTCTATTCACTTTATCACTCTCCAAGTGTGAGTACATCTGCCCCACTGAGCGATACACTCAGCCACTATTAGCCACCTTAAATAACTGATAGCACATAACAGTAGTATACAATCAGATGTGTGGCATAGCAATGTGGACTGGAGTCAGCGGAGGCCATTTTTTGCTGTGCACCAATCTACTGTAGCCACTGTCCAGCAGATGAAGATGCTGCAACCGCTGACAAGTTGGCAGAGCTAAATTAAGGCAGAAGCCCCTTGCTCACAGAGGGGATCAGGGAACCCCAGTGCTTGCCATCTTCCTGCACGTGTGACCAGTGGTGCAAGTGTGTGGGTACGGGTGGGTACGGCGTACCCGTAATAATTTAGCCGTGGGTACGCCGTACCCACACCGACGGGCCGCCGCCGCTCCTCTTCCCTCACTCCCTCTGCTGCTCCCCGCCGTCCCCGCCGCACCGCCGCTGATGTGAGGGAAGAAGAGCGCAGCCTGCACCTCTCCTTCCCCTCAGTCTCCGGCGGGTGTCTCAGTTTATTTCAGCGCCGATCCGTGAGCCAATCAGAGCTCGCGGGTGCGAGCTCTGATTGGCTCACGGATCGGCGCTGAATTAAACTGAGACACCCGCCGGAGACTGAGGGGAAGGAGAGGCGCAGGCTGCGCTCTCCTTCCCTCACACAGAGAGGACGGCAGCGGCCAGCGGCAGCGGTGAGCGGGGGGGGGGGGGCATGTTATACCTGGCACTGGGGGATATCTGGCACTGGGGGGGGGGGGGGCATTTCTATCTGGGGGATATCTGGCACTGGGGGATATCTGGCACTGGGGGGGCATTTATATCTGGCACTGGGGGGGGCATTTATATCTGGCACTGGGGGATATCTGGCACTGGGAGATATCTGGCACTGGGGGGGGGGCATTTATATCTGGCACTGGGGGATATCTGGCACTGTGGGGGCATTTCTGTATCTGGCACTGGGGGGCAATGTATATTTGACACAGTGGGGGCATTTGTGTATCTGGCACTGTGGGGCAATGTATATCTGGCACTGTGGGGCAATGTGTATCTGGCACTGTGGGGCAATGTGTATCTGGCACAGTGAGGCAATGTGTATCTGGCACTGTGGGGCAATGTGTATCTGGCACTGTGGGGCAATGTATATCTGGCACTGTGGGGCAATGTGTATCTGGCACTATTGGGGTCATACGTGTATCTGCCCCTCCCCCCATATGTGTATCACGCCCCCATTTTCATTAGCCATGCCCCATGTGGCATTTGGCCACACCCATTTTTTGCGCGCGCGCCGAAGTACCCGTAAGAAATTTTTTCTACTTGCACCACTGCGTGTGACTGACATGAAGGATGGATGTGTATCTGCTGGGCCATGTGATGTCATGTGATGATGAACGCATGTGAAGTCACATGCTAATAGTGTATTCTTGCTGCACCTCTGACTGGAAATATAAATACAATGTCAAACACCTGAAGTTCTGTCAAGGTATGGGAACATTTACCTATATAAGTGAGGCGGTCATTAGAAGGATAAAATAATTAACAATTTATTAATATAACAAAAGCCGTAAACAGCTGTACTTACAAAGAGAAATCTACAGCTGCAAGGTGTGGATAGTACAACCATCCAAAAGGTCAGAGGTGGATGGGTATGCCACCTCAAGGCACAACATTATTGCCCCCCACCCCCACCACACATAACTTCTGGCTCTGCCCCCTTTAGGTCAGGGACAGTCTCAATGCCACCGAACAGCCATGGTAGCCCTAACCGCACCCACTACCTCCTGTACCACAAGTCACAGTCTGTGAAACGCTACCTACGCCGGTTCAAAGTTTAAAAAAAAGGAATTGTAGAGACAAGAAAAAAACAAAACACTCAGGCTCCAGACAGTCCCATCAGGCCAGTGTCTCTGAGGCAGGAAGGCTTGCGGTGCCACCCCCGGCATTATTTCCTAGTGCCTCAGGTGTCTAGTGGGAAATCACCACAGCACAGAGGGACATGACATCCAGCAACTTACACCCTGAGATCCCATTTTCAGTTTTGATACTTTTAGTGTCACTCTACATAGAGTATATCGCAATACTTTTCCAGTCCCTTTCCGTACAATCTACGCAGTGTAATACTGATATTCTACAATCTACACGCTCACTTTTTTATCTTTAAGCCCCCCCACTCCCGGTTCAGTTGTGGTTGTGACTGTAACATAAGTAATACTGGGAAAGTTGTTAGTTTCTGTACATACCCCAGAAGCACTAATTTACTGCTATGGGCACCAGCCTGTTCTCATTAACACCGTCTGAGCTGGTTACACACCGAGGCTCACTCAGGATCCTTTTTGCTGCCGGATGCATAATATGGCCAGAATTCTGCAACGCCTGTACAGACTCATTTCTTTTCAAATAAATGTTAACATCTCATCCTGTTAATATGCCTTGTTTTATAGGCCCAATTTGCAGCTCCTGAACCCTCTAAATTGTCATCTTTTAAGTCGCCATGTATAAACTTGCCAGGGATCAGCTGATGAAATCGGCTTAATTACATTTGCAGCCTGATTTAAATGTTATCCAACCGTCTGTGCCAAGCGGCAGACAGAGTAACACAGCAGAGTACATCTACATGAACTGATACCAGTCATCTCTGTGTTTTTAATAGCAATGCTGGATCACTCGCGGAAGTTTTTTTTTTTTTAATTAAGCTTTTTTTTTTGCCTCCTTTCACCTTCTGCTCTATGTAGAAACCTATCTCACAGCAATTTAATGAATCCGAGACTCCCGACCCCTCCAGGGACATAAAATAGTGCTGCCACCCTGTTGAGATAATCTGTTACATTGTGATGTCATGAGAGATACAGTAGTGTGCGTGGAAATGACACAATGGCCTATCAGATCACAATTACCAGTCCGGACTCAGGGTCAGTATTCCAAGTATAGATTTATTTTATATGAAGACTGGGCGTGGTTCATTAGGTCCATATGAGTTAGGTCGACATACATTGGGTCGACCACGTTTGGTCAACATGCATTAGGTCAACATGATCACTAAGTCGACATGGACATTAGGTCGACATGTACTGGGTCGACGTGGAAAAAGGTCGACATGGTTTTTAATACTTTTTTTGGTGTAGTTTTCTCCGTACAGTGACTGGGAACCCCAATTAGCGCACCGTGTCCCGTCGCTCCGCTTGCCATGCTATGGGCAAGGTGCCTCGCTCCGCTACCGTTGCGCTCGGCACAGGTTACCGTTCCCAATTGTAGTCCATATGGATCGTGAAGTATGAAAAAGGTAAAAAAAAAAGAAAAATAAATTGTGAAAAACTCATGTCGACCTTTTTCCATGTCAACCTAGCACATGTCGACCAAATGACTATGTCGACCTAGCGATGATGTCGACCAAATGTATGTCGACCTAACTCATGTTGACCTAATGACCGCCATCCATGAAAACTGCCACATGATACTTTTCCGTAATCATTAAAAACAATTACAAACATATAAACCCTAAACTCTAATACAGGTTGAGTATCCCTTATCCAAAATGCTTGGGACCAGAGGTATTTTGGATATCGGATTTTTCCGTATTTTGGAATAATTGCATACCATAATGATATATCATGGTGATGGGACCTAAATCTAATCACAGAATGCATTTATGTATCATATACACCTTATACACACAGCCTGGAGGTCATTTTAGCCAATATTTTTTTTATAACTTTGTGCATTAAACAAAGTGTGTGTACATTCACACAATTCATTTATGTTTCATATACACCTTATACACACAGCCTGCAGGTCATTTAATACAATAATTTTAATAACTTTGTGTATTAAACAAAGTTTGTGTACATTGAGCCATCAAAAACAAAGGTCTCACTATCTCAGTCTCACTCAAAAAAGTCTGTATTTCGGAATATTCCGTATTTCGGAATATTTGGATATGGGATACTCAACCTGTAGAAAGTTTATATCTATAGTTGCTCTAAAGTAGTATTCAATGCACTGCCATGGTTGCAAACCCTTAAAAAAAGATTTGCTTACAATTTTATAATGATATACAGGAATGAAAATATTTTATTGACATATTGGGGCGGATTCGGAGTAAAAACTGCGCTTGCATGGGTTTCCTCTGGGTACGCCAATTTCCTCTCACAATCCAAAAATATACCGGTAAGTTAATTGGCTCCCAACAATAATTTTAGCCTAGTGTGTAAGTGTGTGAGTGTACAAGGCTAGACTAGATGGGCCCAGTGGTTCTTATCTGCCATCAAATTCTATATTTCTATGAACAATGTTGTTACATTAACCCGGTGAAGCTGCCACAGGCCACGGGAGATAACATACAGTAGTGGGGGCGTGGCCTGGAGGCTGAGGTGGAAGGCAGCTCGCACAAAGAGCTCTGACTAAAAAAGGAAATAAAACCTTTTATTTCTCCCCCTGCCCCGCTGAAATCCTCTAAAATCAACTCCCCTGACAGTGAGAACAAACCGCTGTGGTGACGCAGAGCCGCGGAATCGGGGAGCCGGTCTACTGGCTCCCGCGGATTGCGGCCTACCCGCCACCACAAAGCCGGGGCCTGGATTTGAGAGACCGACGCTGCGGACCGGACGGAGCAACGGGCCGGAGGTCGCCCTCGGAGCACGCCTGTTTGTGCCACCTGAATCCGGACTTACTCCACTACTTCCCTACTCCCCTACTACCCGAACCACCGCGCCGGCCGGCGCCACGGGAGAGAAGAGGAACGACCAAAGCGCGGCCCTGGGTTCCGGAGGTGGCGGCCATCTTGAGTCTCGGGACCCACAGAGTGGAAAAGAGACACATCAGAAGTGCAGCCCGACAGCTCCGTGCAGCTAAAAAGGTGAGCCGCTCCCCTGAATCACTCATCCCCCGGCTAATGGCACCTGCACCGCTCATCAGAGGGCGGTCGCGACCGGAGGCCCGGTTCTAGACACCCGGACAAACGAGGCAGCACTGCGGACCCTGCCCTGCGGCTGACCCTTATAACCCCTTTGGGACTGAACAGCAGTGGTAAACCCCTGGAAACCCGCTCACCTCCACCTCCTTCACCCACCGCTAACCGGGAATAGAGATCAAATCTGGTTAATGCAGACTCCGGGTGCGCTCTGTTGGCAGCTGATCGCAGAACCATACCGCACAAGAGTGTACCGCACCACAACAGGCACCTATCCTCCACTAAGAGGCACACCTCACATCATCAACCCCCGGGCAGGGGTGAGACCCGACACTTGAGCACATGCACCTGAACTAACCACCCGGTGCCGAATTGTGATCTGCTCACCCACCCCCCATCACCTCCCCCACTATAACGCACACAAACAAGTGTGCAAATAAATGACGGCGGCCATTTTGGGTCTCAAAGAAAGTGTTGACCCGGCTGCTTGAGGGATCCCTAGCATCCTATAACAACGTGCTGTTGTTACCTGCTAACCCCCCTGGATCCCACGCTACCCCTATCCCCCAACCCAACCCAGCACAACACAACTGAGTGCATAAAAAACACATCCTACTAACACAGAAACAGTAGTTCCTTGCTTCATAACTCGAGAATCTACAAAACGTCTGAAACCTACCACCACATTGGAGGATATATTCCCCACCATGGAAAAATACGTGGCCAAAACACCACGCACGAATAAAAATTCTCAAAACAAAAACAAGGCAACAGCCAAGGAAAGAGAACCCAGCCTTATCCCTCAAGGATCCCCTTATTCACCAAACAGGCGAGCTACTGACGACACGATACCCATCGACACCCAAGCTAGCCCATCCTCAATACAAAGGGCCAGAGAAATATCAGACATATCTCCTTTGCTGGACGCAAAATTAGCACCACTAATGGAAGCTATCACATCAGCAGCAGCACAACTGACCCAACACACACAACGCCTGGCTGAAGCCGAAGACCGAATATCTACATTGGAAGACGACTATCAAACAATTCATTTCCAACAACAAACACATGATAACACCCTAGTGGCCAAGGCCGACAAGATCGAAGATTTAGAAAATCGAAATCGCCGGAACAACCTACGCCTGATTGGACTTCCAGAAACCGTCAGACAAACAGATCTAATGGACTTGGTCACACATTGGCTTCCCTCAGCTCTTAATCTACCCTCATCCCTCACCTCCTATCTGGTGGAAAGAGTTCACCGCATTGGTCCTGACAAACAATCTTCACAATCCTCTTCACCACGCCCCAGGCCAGTCATTTTCAGGCTACGAAATTACCTCGACAAAGTCAAAATCATGGAAGCCTACCGCAAATGCACTGACCTACGATACAAGGAATCCAAACTTCTCTTGTTCCAGGACTTCTCCTTTCAAGTCTCGACACAACGGCGGGAGTTCTCCCCAATATGCAAAGAACTTCATGCCAAAAACATCAGATTCGCCCTTCTGTACCCAGCAAAACTGAGAGTCCATCATGACGGCAAACCTTACTTCTTCGACAATCCAGATGCAGCTCGGAACTTCCTCAAATCACTACCACCATCACAACCTGATCCTCGAATGGACGATGCGGACTGATTTTCCCAGACCCAAATATCCCCCTCCGTTGTTACATCTTTTTCCCCTATCCAATGGATAGCACATGGTTGATAGTTGTTTTGTGGTTATCATCACCTCTCTCCCTCCCCTCCCCTACTAACCAACCTAAAGTTTCTGTTACAGATGGACGGTTATTACTACTGTCTTCCTGGGTTCAAAAATTTGTAAAATGTTATGACTGGTGGCCTATACTATATCGGCTACTATCTTCTTTCTGCATTGCATTGTTCAGTTATCTTATATCTACCCTAACTCCGTTAGTTTGCCCTACACATTATCCTAGTCCTCCCCATGCGAGCTGGGACAGGGGAAAGGACTACCGCTTGTGGCTACTCCTTCTACGTTCCACTAGAATGGGAATTGGATAATGACGACTCCTAGGGAAAATGGGGCCTCCAAAGACGGCTCAAAGACATCCCTTAAGTTAGTCTCATGGAACGTAGAGGGTCTAAATACACCAATCAAAAGAAAAAAGGTATTAACCCACCTTAAAAAGTTTCACCCTGATATAGTGTTCCTACAAGAAACACACTGGCGTCTCAATGACCCCAATACACTTAGAGACGCTTGGGTGGGAGACTTCAAGAGCGCCTCTTATACTACTAAAACAAGGGGAGTACTTCTTCTATTTCGTAGATCTTTACACTATAAGATCAAAGACGACTGGGTAGATCCCGAGGGCAGGTTTTTGTTCCTGAAGATGGAGATAGAGGGTGAACTTTTTACGCTGGCATGTATTTACGCCCCTACGGGGCCGAACGCCTCCTTCTTCTCAGACATCTATGTTAAACTGCAGGACTGGACGGAGGGAGTCTTAATCATAGGGGGAGACCTTAATATCGTGCTAGACCCATTACTAGATGCATCAGGCGGCCCCAGACAACTGAATTACAGCAGATCTACGCCACCATCCCTGTCACTACTGCAAGACTCCCTACAACTGATAGACCCATGGAGATTCCTCCACCCTGATTCTAGGGAATACTCCTTCTTCTCGCACCCACACAAAATATTTTCAAGACTGGACTATTGGCTAGTACCGACCTCTGCAATACATAGAATCCTGGATTCCACCATAGCCGCTATACTCATATCAGACCATGCTCCCATTACCCTAACAATTAAACTAAACACACCCCGACAACACTCCTATACCTGGCGATTCCCTGAATACCTTGCTCACTCTGAAGACTTCAAACTATTCCTGACACAATCATATCTCAACTATACACAGGATAACACAGAACATATCAATGACCCAAACCTTTTCTGGCAGGCTTCCAAACCTGTACTCAGAGGACAGATCATTTCTTATGTGGCAGCCAGGAAAAGGCAGCTTCGGGAGAGGATGACAGAGGCGTCCCTCCAGGTAGCTTCGACCTATTCCCAATTACTAGCCGACCCATCCGAAACTAACAGGAAATTATATAAGGACACCAAATCAGTATATGATACTCTATGTACAGAACGGGCCAAACTATTCCTCTCCTTCCAGTCTAATAAATACTTTCGCTGGGGTAACCGTCCAGGGAAGCTATTAGCTAACATGGTAAAAACTCACACAACACCTAAGTACATCCCGACAATTAGAGACACAGACGGACCCCCCTCAACGACGCAAGAACAAATTAGTGACACTTTCCTAACTTTCTTTGAGAAATTATACACTGCACCACCTGATAACCCTACAGCAGGCATGACATTTTTGACACAGGCGAACCTCCCCACACTATCAGTGAGTGATAGAGATCTACTCACCAGCCCCGTTACCGCAGCAGAATTGGAATCAACCATCAAATCCCTTACAAATGGGAAATCCCCAGGACCTGACGGTATGTCAGCGTCCTATTACAAATTACTCCTCCCACATTTAAGCGAACACCTTAGACGATTGTATAATGCGCTTTTGGAAGGACACCCCGCCCCAGCAGATTTTAACACGGCCCGAGTTATAGTCCTCCCTAAACCCAACAAGGATCACACCTTGGTATCATCCTATCGCCCAATCTCATTACTGAACCAAGATTTTAAAATATTCACAAAGATTCTTGCCACCCGTCTCCAAGCAGTCCTACCAAAACTACTACATCCTGCGCAAACAGGATTCATGCGACACAAACACTTAGTGCACAATGTTCGCTCACTGCTGGCAGCCATGTACAAAACCCACGACGCATCAGAACTAGACAATTTAGTACTAAGCTGCGACGCAGACAAAGCCTTTGACCGAGTGTCGTGGGCCCACATTGACAGATTACTCAAACTTCAGAACTTTGGCACTGCTTTTGTTAAGGTGTTTCATATTATTTATCAAACGCCACAAGCCTTTCTGACGGTGAATGGACACAATTCAAGACTATTCTCCCTATACCGCGGCACCAGACAAGGTTGCCCCCTATCCCCCCTCTTATTCAACTTAGCCTTAGACCCCCTCCTTCGCCACTTCTGCAGAGAAAATAGATGGCATGGCATAAAACTGGCCAATCACGAAATCAAATTTTCAGCATTTGCAGATGACATCCTACTTTATTTTAGCAATCCCCGAATAGCCATGCCATACCTACTCAACATTCTAGACTCATTTGAACTAGTCTCTGGCTTTAAGATCAATCCCTCCAAAACAGAAGCCTTAGCCTTCTTTCCCTCAATAAAGACAGGCCGGGATGACACGTTCCCATTCCACTGGGCCACAAATAATTGCATTACATACCTAGGCATTAAATTCCCTGATCATCCATCCAAACTATACTCGCTTTATCTCCCACCACTATTGACCAGGACATACACAGACTTCGACAGATGGTCCCACCTCCCCCTTACGTACACTGGCAGGAGCCACCTGTACAGAATGATTAGTTTCCCCCGCTTCCTTTATGTACTACAGATGCTCCCACTGAGTCCGCCCAAACACACATTAGCTCAACTAGACAAAGCACTGTCCAAATTTATTTGGGCGGATAAACATCCTAGATTTTCATTATTCAAATTACGCCAACCCCGTTCTCTTGGAGGCCTTAATTTACCATGCCTCTACTCCTACGTCTTGGCAGCCAACTACAGGATAGCTTTGGACTGGATTGGCGGGCGCGATATATACGCTAACATACAGTTGGAACAGTCTTTTATCCCAACCCAGGCTCTAACGTCCCTACTACACACCTCACCCGCCTCCATTCCACATAGTGTATCAGACAACATACTTATTTCCACTACCTGCGTTGCATGGAGACAGACCCGCTCACGATTGAAATTATCACAACATACATCATTATTTCTACCTCTCTGGAATAACCCAAAATTCAAACCTCACAACACCTCCCCCATATTTCAGACCTGGCACGATGGTGGGCTGAAATTCATTCATCATTTCTTACATGCAGAAACTCTAACCTTACTTACACATTCTCAACTCATAACACGTTTCCCATCCTTACCAATCCCCTTTTTCCCTTTCCTTCAAGCATGCAGCTATGTACAAAAGGTCACATCTTCATTATCCATACAGGATAGATCCCATGCCCTGGACAACACATTACGACGCACCCGAGATGGTAACTTTCCCACAGCACTCATATATACTTACTCCCGCACCCTGCTAGATGTAGACACCGGCTCAATAGGCCTCCTGAAATGGAGACTGGAATTGCCAGAACTTACAATGAAACAGATCCTAGAGGCCAACACCTACTTAGATAAAACACTAGGCTCAGTCACATACTCAGAGATGCACCAAAAAATTTTACATAGAGCTTATATCACCCCCAAACTACGACACCTTATCGGAGCAGCCCCATCCTCTCACTGCTTTAAATGCAATGCGCCAGAGGCTGACCTCGTGCACTGCCTATGGTCATGCCCCAAGGTGTATACACTCTGGCAGGCACTCCAATCATACATCACAACAGACTTACAACTACAATTTACCATCACCAAGATGTGGGCGTTCTGGGGCATATTCCCGAAACAACACCACCCCGACCTGTCCAAGGGACAACGTATTCTTTTAACTAAACTAGCAGCAGCCACAAAAAAAACGATCCTATCACAATGGATATCCACTGACCCAACCCCCGTCTCACTACTACATCCTAGGATCTCTCATCTATTCCATCTAGATTGGACCAATACCACTTTACACAAAGACAAACTGACAGAGAAATTTTTTAAGACGTGGCTACCCTATGTCCAGGGCCTCCCCCAGGTTACAAGGGAAGCCCTGCGAAACTGTTTCAAAGACACGAAATGGTACCTACAGGAGACATTAGACTCCACACCCCCTCCTTTCTAAACCCCTGACTCTATAATACTCAAAATCACATATGCTTAATACCTAAATCTCCCACACTTCAGTGGCTAACATACAACCTCTACAGTTTCCTATATTATTACTATGTGGGGCCAATACGGCTTATACGGAGTATACTAACATACACCGATACTACTTGTTTGTAATGTATTGTTCATATAATGCATACTATTAATCCTGTTGTACTAGTATTTTACTGGTCAATAAAAACACTTTAAAAAAAAAACATACAGTAGTGGCCTTCAAAATCACTCAGGTTCAGGGCACAGTCTGAAACATTACAGCATACATCTACTGTAGACAACAAAAATAAGTCTCAGAGTATTGACAGTGTTCGTAAGCACCCTATAGACTCGGTGATCCGCTGCCAATCTGCCCGACAGCAGGTAACGGCCGACGGGCGACCCGTTGGCGGGTGAGGGGGGGGGGGGGGTATGATGGGGGGAGTGAAGTTTCTATATTCTCCCCATCACCCGGCACCATAGCAATGCATGCTAATATGGACGAGATTGTCCATATTGGCCTGCATGCAGAAGCGATGGGGCACCAATGATGAACGAGCGTGGGGCTGCGCAACGTTCATTGTTGGTGCCCACACACTGCCTGATATGAACGAGTTCTCGTTCATTTATGAACGAGAACGTTCATATCGTGCAGTGTTATCTGCCAGTGTGTAGGGCCCTTTATTCTTTACACATGGGATGAGGTGGGGGGTGGGAAGGGGAGGACAGATGCAAGTGCTCCTTCTCACACATGGTGCCAAAATGTATAGTAACAGGTATTGTGAAGCCGTAAATAGATACCTCTGAAGCCCGCCCCACTCTGATATTATGGTACTGCACATGTGATCCTAATTCACAGCACAGATCCAGTCACCGGCTACATGAAGTATCTACCTGGGCTACCTCCCTCCCTCCCTCCCTCCCATGTAACTGTAGTGCATCCTGTCTAATATAATGCACACTAATAATATGCAGGACTGACACCAATATCACAAGGGGCCCTCTCCCAGTACTGTATTTTATTACATTACCAACAGCCTAAGGGGCTAATACACAGATGGACCAGCACCACCTGGGCAGTACTAGGCACGCTTACCTGCTGAGGAGAGCGGTGTCAATTTTGCTATGAAGCCCACAAACTTCTAGTTACGCCCCTGCCGGCAGCTGACCACACCTGAAGAGAGGAACAATTGATTAGCTCCGTTGGACGCCATCTACTGGCTGCCAGCGATAAAACAATTGAATACCGCCCTTTGAATTTAATAGGGGAACAGGCTGTTTCACAAATGTATGGAAGTCTGACAGTAGAAATTAAAGCTTATATACCTATATATAGAGCTTGGAAGATGGCAATGTCATTCCATTCTGTCATTCAATGTCATTCCGTGGGGTTGGGGTGTAATAAGGTAGAAGTATGGGCAGGATGTAAACTATGAATTTGGTATAAAACAAACATCATAGGAAAATTACATGCAAATCCCTATAGGGACAATGGGGGTCATTCCGAATTGATTGCTAGCTGCCGTTGTTCACATCGCAGCGATCAGGCTAAAAATCGGCATTTCTGTGCATGCGTATGCACCGCAATGCACACGCGTGATGTACGGGTACAAAGTCCTTTGTGGTTTTGCACAGGTTCTAGCGACGTCTTCATTCGCACTGAAGACTGACAGGAAAGGGGCGTTTCTGGGTGTCAACTGACCGTTTTCAGGGAGTGCTTAGAAAAACGCAGGCGTGGCTGGGCGAACGCTGGGCAGGTGTGTGACGTCAAAAGCCGTCCCTCCGTCATTAGAATCAACGCACACGAAGAGTAACTACAGGGCTGGTCTTGTTTTGCACAAAATGTGTTTGCAGGCGCTCTGCTGCACAAGCGTTTGCACCTCTGCAAAGTGAAAATACACTCCCCGGTGGGCAGCAACAATGCGTTTGCACGGCTGCTAAAAACTGCTAGCGAGCGATCAACTCGGAATGATCACCAATGTCACCGGAGAAATGTGCAAAATTCAGCTCCCGAATGCAGAATCAGGCAAATATCCTACAGAAAACTGTTTCATACATTTTGAACATATTGAGTATTTTCTTTACTATTCTTCTTTCTAGGAACCACTCCAAAATTTCTAACTTAAAGCTGACAGGCCGTGGATCCACAGATGCACATTATCACTCTATAATCACACATGGAATATGTCCATTTATATAGCAAAACAACTTAAATTATTATCTTTTATATATATGAAGCCACAAGGGGCCTGCAGCGCTTTACAAAGTACAGAAACAGTATGAACAAAACAAGAAAAGAGTGACTTACAGTACAGAACATTGCAGGACATGGGCCCTCATTCCAAGTTGATCGCACCAAGCAACTTTTTGCTGCTGGTGCGATCAACTAATCTCCGCCTATGGGGAGTGTATTTTAGCATTGTGCTATGCTAAAAAAGTTTCCTGCAAAACAAGACCAGCACTGGACATACTTACCCTGTGCGACGGATCCAGCGATGAAGGTCCCGGCTGTTATGTCAGACATCCGCCCTCCATTCGCCTGGACACTCTTGCGTTTTTCTTACCACACCCTGAAAACGGTCTCCAATGGTCAGTTGACGTCACAGAACGCCTTCCTGCAGTAAATCTTTTTGCGATCGCCGCTGCGACCGCTTTTTCCGCTGTCAGCATCGTTGCCTGGCGACGGCTGTCGCCAGGCAACGACGCGCGTGCGCATTACGGCCCCCGCGCGTGCGCAGTAGTGACCAGGTCACAGCTGTGCGAATGAAAGCATGCTGCGATCGGGTCGGAATGACCCCCATTGACCTGGTTTATACACATTGCTGCATCAGCGGTCATAGGACCCAAATAAGCAGCAGGGCGGCAGATCCCAAAGGTTAGGAGCCATTGTAGGCAGTGGGGAGGAGACAATGTAAAAGCGAGGAAGCAAACGTACATAAGAGAAGAGGGCCCTGCTCATGACAGCTTACAGTCTAAAGGGGTGGGGCAGACAGACGGGTGGAAGGGAGCTAAGTTGGTTTTTATAAGAAGTAGGTCTTCAGAGTAGGGATGGCCATCGGTGGGTCATCCATCGATGATCACCATCGATTGTGCTATTGATAGTTACCACTGATGGTATGAAAACATCTGCTAGGGAGCCATCAATGGTTTCACCCACCGATGGTCATCCCTTTTTTACTATGGAGTTGGCTGACGGCCAATCAGTTAATGGGAACTGGGCTTCACAGGTGTCAGGCAGGAAACCATCTGGTCCTAAACCTGGCTAAAGTATTTAACATCAGCCATAGATCATCAATGATTTTAAATCATCGATGGTCGATGGGCATCCCTACTTCAGAGTCTGTTTGAAGTTTTGTATAGAGGTGGAGAGTCAGATAGGGAGGTTGTCCCAGAGGCAGGGAGCAGCGCTCTCTGTGCATTTCCCTCATTCTCTTGTTCCCTTTAGTTTCATTTGCTCTCTAGATTAATGCACAAAAATTTTTTTTTGTTTTTTTTTAAATGTTCATTTACTGATACAAATTTTACCCTCTTCATAAACTTTCCCTAATATTTGTCATTTTTTTAATGGAAAAAAATCTAATAAAATTATATTTAAAAAATCAAATAAATTCCACCTTCGCATTGCTGCTTCTGATTATTTTCCATGTTTATCACCAGTAGCGGCAATAATTGCTGTATTATGTCACTACAGCTGTCCTTGAGGCTGCTGAATGGCCACAGGCTCATCTAGAAATTACTTCATTTTAATGTATTATAGATTGAAACAAATAAGCTCCGCCATCAATTTCTTACTTTATTTTGATGTGTGTATGTTACAGGTAAAATGGGAAAGTCATAATGCCTGAAGCTTTTAGGCAAAGTGGGGAATGAAGACACTGTTCCCTACTTTGCCTAGGTTCTGTTCTCTATGGCTAAATGCTTTTAGGCAAAGTGGTAAATGCAATTTGCAAACTCTCTTCCATTGTCTGATCGGAGAATGGATGGTGCTCCGACAAGAGTGAAAATGTAAATTAAATTATAAGCCGGGGGTATGAAAAAGGTGAAACTCCAGCTGCTATGGAACTATACATCCCAGCATGCCCTGGAACTATTTTAGAATGCAAAACTGTGGCAGGGCATGCTGGGATTTGTAGTTCCAAAGCAGCTAGAATGCCACATGTCCCCAGCCGCACATTTATCGAATTAAGTGGGCTGTCCGGGTGTCAGATGACGCACAAAGCTGGTAATATCTGCATTACATAGGGGGGGTCGTGGCCATGATTATGTGAACATGCACCACGCCCACTCACTGCCTCCTATGTCACCCGAAGCGGCCCCGATGTGGTGACCTGGCTGCCCCCCTCCCAGAGAGAGGCTTCTGGATGTCGGCAAGTATGTCTAACAGACTAAGTGGTTCTCTGGCAAGGTAGGGAATCCATTTCTCATACCGTCTAACAGACATTAGGCACCATTAACAATTCCTAGGTAAAGTAGGTTATAAAGATAACATGTCAGGCATTATACATTCTATACATTATCCACAGTGCCTGCTTACCCACTTACTTGTCACATATATTTTCCTAATATCTTGCATGTTATGGATATTGTGTTTCATATATAAGGTGATAAATAAGCCCTCCACCCCAGGACAACTTTGAATCATTTATTTGTAGCTGTCCTAATGTCCTACGACCATTGCAATCATCGGACACAGCTTACGATTCGGTGCTGCATGCAGGAGGTGTCTCTAAATTACTATACAGGGGGGAGATTATATTAAGGAGAAGTTATCCAAAAATGCTACATGTGTCTGAGCTGCTGCACAAGAGAGCTTGAATACCAGATCATACCTGTTTTTAGGTCATCTGCTTTGATGGCCCATGTCCTATAAATATACTGTCCATCTGTAAATCTGTATACAGGAACTTCATTGCCCTTACAGGTAAGGGGTTAAGCGTAGCACTTTGTGTAGCAGTGGCAAAAGTTAAGTTGGCAGCAGAAGGAGGAGGATGGGTGAGCGGTTAGGAAGAACAGACAAAGCAGAAGATATTACTGTAAGATAGATAGAATATTGGGAACAGTGCGCTAGTGAGCTGGAACAGATAAGGGAGAAAACCAGCGTCATGCTTATATAAAATTGCAAGTCGATTTTTTTTCTTCTTTCTTTTGCAAATGATTTGGAAACACATTTAACTATTATCAGGTACATTATCTTTTAACTTGGAATGATTCACTTATAAGATTGCTCTGACCTACGAAATAATATTAAAACACCCTCATATAAATGGCTGAAACCTCTCCCACTCTCTCTCTCTCTCTGTCACACGATGTGCATTCATTATTAACTTTTCATTTTTCTGAGACAGAAACAATACCAGACAAGGCCACTTGTAGTTAAGGCTTAAGTAGGTGCTTCTGCTATCTGTCACCATGTCACCCCTGTACACATCACAACAGCAGAAGAGACTCTTCTGGTGGCTCATCAAGGAATGTGCTGACCTACTTCCACAGGGATGTCAGGGCTGCTTAATTAAGGCTTTACATGCAGTGGCGTACAGCAAATCCAAGGCACAGAGAACTTCAAACCCTTGCAACAGCTTTTTTTCCCTAACATTGGAGCTAGTGAATGCCATTTGTATCTTAACACACTGCATGGGAGACAACAATATTCTGCACTAGGGAAGCCTAGCCCACAAGGGGGTAACTTATGTGATACAGCGATTACCTGGGGCCTTAGAGATGGATATATAGGGTCAAATGTAATAGAGTGAGAGTTTCAGAAAGTAAGAGATTCGGTAAGGTTTTTCGTTGTTTTTTTTTTAAAGTAGCAATAATTTACACTGCAAAACCAGGTTGATCTTGCTGTGTAAATGATTGCCACTTTAAAAAAACTGCAAAACCTTACCAAATCTCTCACTTTTTGAAACTCTCACTCTATTACATTTGGCCTATAGCATTGGATCAGACAGGTGCCTCATCAGAGCATGGAATTGCAGAGTGACCAGAGAAGGGCAGTACAGTCCACAAGGCTGCCTATGTCATTACTATTTTAAGGGGTCCAGAAGGCAGGCCTTAACAGTGGCGGAAGTTCCGGAGGCAATGGAGTTGGCTGCTGCCGGGCTCCAGCAGGGAAGGGGGCACCTTCTCCATTGTCTCTGGTGCACTTCAGTCACTGTGCGCCAGCCGCTTACAATGTATGATCACGGGTGCTACCGTCAACAGCAAAATAATTTATGCAGTGTAGCGGCACAAAGTTAACCCCCTGTTTATTCAGTGAATGGGGAGGTGGGGTTGGCTGGCAGTGTGCCCGCCCAGATCAACACCCCAGCTCCCGCCCCCTCACACTGCGGGCTGCCCGGCTCTCTCCCACTGACTCTCATGCTGCCCAGCTCCCTCCTGCAGACATCCTGGCTCCCGCCCCCTGGCACCGTGGCTGGCCGGCTTCCTCCGGCTGACTCCCCAGCTCCCACCCACTAACACCGTGGCTGCCTGGCTAACTCTCGCTGATCCAACCAACTCCCCCACCACTGTCCAGTATATATGTGTGTATGTATATATGTGGCTGGGGTGTATGTGGCTGTGTGTGTGTATATATATATATATATATATATATGTGTGTGTGTGTGTGTGTGTGTGTTTATATGGCTGCTGTATGTGTATTTGTATATATGTGTGTTTGTATATGTGGTTGTATGTGTATACCTGTAACAGAAATACTGTACAACCCATTAATTACTAATTAAAGTAGAAAACAATAGATTACATACTTCAGGGGATTTGGGTGGCCACACAGGAGTGGGGCTGGGGAAAGCAACGCCTGGATATAGGGTTCAGGGGTGAGAATCTTGAATGAAAGTAAGAGTTTTAAGGGCACGTTTAAAAAATAAGCGGCTGGATAAAATTATGAGGGGTATATGTATGACCTGGCAATATGGGGGGAAGTGGTATCAGTGCACGTTATGTGCGCTGATACTGCTTCTCCACCATATATGACTCTGGCGGTGTGCATAGTGACAGGGGCGCTATGTGCCCGTCTATATCAGCGCTGCTATCTACAAGATAGCATACCAATATACAGGGTTTTGAGTGAATGGTCAGTTGTACTGACCATTCCGACACCTGAAGCTATCGATTTCGACAGCTGCAGGTGTCGTTGCCCATACACCACAGCCAGGGACATCTCTGGCTGCGGCAGCTTCCGGCCCCAAGCTACATGTGAGATCTCGCGTATGCCCAGAGGAGCCAACTTATCAGCACTAGGCTGATGTGCTGTTGTGGTCTGGCAGTAATCACCAGATGGGGGAGTTTTCACTCCCCCACTTCGGCTCGGTGCTGCTTCCTTCCTCGGTGAAGAGGCGAAGCAGGAGGTGCTATAGTATAATACATACACCCCTGAGTGTTGGAGGGCTTTGTAGAAGTTGGGAGTGGGAATGGTTATCAGGGGAGAGGTGAAGAAGTGGTCATTGGTGAACTGGGCCGACGGGCGTTTGGTATGAACTTACGCCCCTGGGTCTTAAGGCACGGAAATAGACTTCATGACTGTGTCTGTGATCTGGCTGTTCCCATGTTACGATTACAGCCCACCTAATTACAGATTTACAGCAGACAGGTTACGGTTAACTGTCATAACAGCTTATATCCCTCTCACACTAAGCGAATTGCCCGGGATATTGGCGGGGCAGGCTGGAGCACCCCGGGCATTGTCTAACTGTGAAAGGGGTATTATTAGGCTCCGTAACGTACTATGACTTGCCACAAGTCATGGCCATGTGACACCAATATATGTAAGTAACATAATAACATATTAATAACACAATATAATAAAGAGACAGATATTGAAATAAAGAAAAAAATGGTCACAATTTATTTGACATAAAGCAGCAAAGGATACAGGGAAGTAAGGAAGTATGGGGTAAATGTATTATAGCGGCACAGATCGTGCCACAGCTCAGTGCTGAAGCGCTGTGTCTCCCTGTCCCGGACGGCTCCAATGCGCCTGCGCGGG
Source organism: Pseudophryne corroboree (assembly GCF_028390025.1). NCBI lineage: Eukaryota > Metazoa > Chordata > Amphibia > Anura > Myobatrachidae > Pseudophryne > Pseudophryne corroboree. The sequence continues at coordinate 718,138,046 of NC_086449.1, read as the reverse complement.
ATCTCGCTACTCACATGAGATCCCGCGCACTTCGGAGCCAGCACTCACCACAGCCAGGGACAGCTCTGTCCCTGCTGTGCTGAATGGGCATCGACAGCTGCAGGTGTCGTAACGGTCAGCATCCATCGGCCGGACAGCGGAGCATGTCACCCTGCACACACCACTGCCTTAATACATGGAGGAGAAGCGGTATAGCGCACATAACGTGCGCTGATACCGTTTCTCCCCCATAATCACTGGTAATACATTTGCCCATATGGCGGTTATTAGAGAGCGACTGAATAACAACTGATTACTACCAAACCATTACAAGGCAGCCTCCCTTAGAGACAACTTATGGAGACCCCACACAGACGAGTACAGCCCATAGGGGGTCATCAGCAGCCGTCAAACTAAAGGAGGGCGCACATAACTGTATTAAACATCTAAAACAGTTGTAATTAATGCCCAGAGTTTCTTATCTGCCTTCAATTTTATGTTTCTAGGTTTCTATGTAACATCCAAAAGCAACATCTTTAGCGTAAACAAATATAACAAGCCACCTAGGCAGTGCAGTGAGATCAATGGCTGGGGAGGCAATGGCCAGTATCAGTGCCATTTACACAGACATATGAACCTGATGGACCATTTAAAGACCATTCTAAAATTGCACATACCTTGGTATTTGAACCATACTTGCCTACCCTCCCGGAATGGCCGGGAGGCTCCCGAAAATCGGGTGGCCCTCCCGGCCCCCCGGAAAGGTGGGCAAGCCTCCTGCTTTCCCTTGCTGCCCCTCCACGACCCTCCTCGGCCGCGAGCAGCAGAGAACAGGTGGGCGGTCCGATGACGCGATTCGCGCTGAATCGTGTCATCGTAGCTCCCCCCCCCCCGCTATACAGCGCCTCTTTTCTCGGCACTGCATAGCGGGGGCGGAGCCACGATTATGTGATCCTGATGCCACGCTCCCGGACTGTCCACTACCCTGTTGGCCACACTCCGGAACGCCCATCCTGCTGCCGGCCATGCCCCCATGCACCTACAACGCTGCCTCCTCCCGGAGGAGGTGGCAGCAAAGTAGGTAAGTATGATTTGAACATAAATCAATTTTTTTTTGCATCATTTATGAGAAGAGACAGACTAGTCTGATGTGATGAACAGATCTTGTGCCCTCCATGCCATGCCCAGCAGTTCCACGGCATTTTAACCATCTTAATCATCAACTTCTCCTTCATGTTGGCTGCTCCTGGTTGTGTGCTGGGGAACTTCCTGGATAGGTCACCTGACACTGCATCAAGCCATGCCCTGGGATGGGGTGGGAGGCAGACCGAAGTGGTCTGGCATAAGCCGGGTCCCTTTAGTAGCTCTTAGATAATTGTCAACAATGCAATCGTATGGGGCCACCGACTAATAATGGGAAAACAGATGGTTCGCCCTCTTCTCTCAGTTTATACACTTTCCTTGTAAAATATTGTATGTATAACTGTATATCCAATTAGGCAAAGGCCCTGACCTGCTGGCACCTCCTCCACAAGGGGTAAGGAGAAGGACCAAGAGACAGCTCTCTTCTAGTTCCGCCTCTCTCCAGTGTCCTCTCCTTCAAGAGAACTGGGGCAGGAAAGAAGCTATTGTATTGTCAAGGATTATCATTCCCAAATTATACCAACAGCAGAACTCTGCGAGGAGATAAATGGGATCCGGACTATAGGTCGACATACATTAGGTCGACAGTCATTAAGTCAACCCAATATGGTCGACAGACACAAGGTCCACACTGGAAAAGGTTGACAAGTTCAAAAGGCAGACAAGTTAATATGGTCAACGACAATGGTTGACACACATATGGGCGACATGTTTTTTGGGGGGGCTTTGCATGTTTCTGGACTTGTTCCTTCCTTGTCTATCCATGTCACGAAACTTAACTTTTAGTAACCTTGTGGTGAGCGAAGCGAGATACCGTGCCCGGAGCGTGGTGAGCGAATCGGAGCAAGACACCGTGCCTGAAGCGTGGCGAACGCATGTAGATCTTCTATACCACACCCAAGATAAACATAGGCTAAATAATAACTAGTGATCTCAGCATATGGATTTAATCCCACCACTCTACAGCCCAGGATATCTCCAATAGCAAGAGTTGTTTCACATACAGTCCACAACATGAAATGTTGACATCTCGCTATGTGGTCATTTAGTATTGAGAGTCAGATATACAAGAAAAGCATTACCATGCATCTTGTGCTTGGTATTAACAATAGGAAGTCATAAAACACTTGTTGATTTGAAGTTCGCATGTACTCCTGGAGCCCCTGTGTGCTATAAATGTGTAGTTATTTCCCAGTACTAACAAAGTCCATTTGTAAGTATCCTGTCCTATATTGCATGAATCATGAGTTATTACCTTCTTGATGTATACAGCAAGATAGAGGGAAATCTGGGCTACTTAGATCATACTTGCCTACTCTTGTAAAAGCATTTTAGTCAGATTATGACAGCAACAACTGAGCACAGTGGTAAATTGGACGTGTAATACTCCACCTGAGCAGTGTTCTATTGTTGCTCAGATGTCACTGACATAATCCAGTCAATGTTTTTTCAATGTACAAGCAACATGTAAGTAAAAATCTTTGGTTTTAAATGATACTGCACTATCTGCATCCATTTCTGTCTGAATGCTGGAATCTTCACTGCCCTTGGAGAAGAGTAATTAAGGGAGCGACAGCTGTAGAATTGTCTGGACTTTAAATAAGGACATATAACTTGAGAGACTATGACTGGGTTTTGCGCAGGGAACACTTTGTGCTATCTATCTATCTATCTATCTATCTATCTATCTATCTATCTATCTATCTATCTAAATACATTTTTCCCAATTATATAACAGCTACATAATGTAGGTATGGTGCAGTCTGGAAGATTGCTAGACTCTTGATTAAATCAGGGAGATTGCGGCTATTTGAAAGAGAGTTGCACGTACGATTTAGGTAGATAGATAGATAGATAGATAGATAGATAGATAGATAGATAGATAGATAGATAGACAGATGGATAGATAGACTGATTCCATAAATAGATTCCATAAATAGTGACACACATATCTTGTATTTCTGGGTATCTGATATCCAGGGGCACGGAGACGGTAGGGGGGCATTTGCTCGATGGGTGCTCAGGCATAACAGAGAGGTGCAACCGCCCCCAAGATGGAGCAGACATGCCCCCTGCATAACATTCCCCACCTGAAGGAGTACAGCCACACCTCATTGGTCATGCCCCCAGTACTGGGGATAAGGCCTCGGGTCCCAGTGTACCGGTTTGTCTACTACTTATTAAAGTGTTATTACTAAGAACAGAGTATGTCTGGGATGTCACCAGTTTATTAGCCTATGAGATCATCTGAATGCTCACAGCAGCACAGACTATTTCAGAAAAGTGATTGTGCTGACATACTAGGAGGCACAGAAATATTCACTGTGCAGGGCTGTTTCTAGCCAATTTGGCTCCCAGTGCGAGATTTCAAAATGCGCCCCCCATGACATAAAAAAATGTGCCCCCCCCCCCCCCACACACACACGCCTAGATGGAAAAAAAAACTTGCGCGCACACCCGACAAGGGGGCGTGGTCTCATCTAAATGGGTGTGGCCTCATTTAAATGGGCGTGGACTCATTTGAAAAGACTACCTCACAATCCAGTTTTTGACCCTGCTCCAACAGATCACGACCACCACAGGAAAAAAAAATTCTACCATATTAAGCCCCCATATTAAGCCCCCATATTAATGCCCCCTGCACCATATTATGCCACACACCGCAATGCCCTTGATACATTAAATCCCCACACTACGGCAGGCAAGAGTCCTCATTTCACACATTACGGCAGGTGTCCCCATTTTACACATTGAGGGAGAGAGAGAGAGAGAATACTTACAAAGGTGATTACCGCTCTTCGGCCCGCCTCACCATTCGCTCCTCGAGCCGGCGTTTCCCTCTTCCTAACTTGGATCCCCCTCTGTACTCCGCTCGGGGGAAGGGGGGGGGGGGTTCGCGGAGTGACAGGGTTGCGTCGTGACGTAACGATGCAACCGCGTCATTCCGTGAAACTCCGCCCCCCGAGCGGGTTACTCGGGGAGAAATAGGAGGGGGAAGCAGGGAGCCACAGTTAGTGCCGCGGCGGGTGCCCAGTGCGGTTGCACTGCTCGCCTGCCCCAAGAAACGGCCCTGTCACTGTGTTATATAGTGATGAGAGGGTTGCACGTGATATGGCCTCCGAGATCACCAGAGGTGCGGGTTTCCCGGCTTATCTCTCTTGACTTTTTTTAAATAGGCAATAACAAGGCATGGTTTTACCTTATAAATAATTGTCTCTTTAAAAAAAGTTTGAGCTTGGCCGGCATCCCGCACCTCCAGCGATCTCGTACGCCATTACTTCCCACCGACTATGTGAGTAGGGGGATCGAGGCAAGCATGAAGTTCATAAAGCCACCTTCATATGGACCGGTGTGACGAAGTGAGCTCCACAGATGCAGATTTATCAATAAGGGTGTACAGTATGAAAGTAAAGGAATTTAAGTATACCCTGAATGAATCTATTAATTATTTCAGTCATTGCCCTCATTTACCAAACGCATTGGAATCTCAGCCAAAAATGTTTTACACTGGAGCGCCTAAATGCCCAGCACATATTAGGGTGACTGTCTATTGTGCTGCCTCGGAAAACTAGAAGACCCATCTTTGTGTACAGCTGGCTAAGCCTCATGAGGCTAATATCACATCAGGCGCAATGTACAAATGTGTAAATAAAGCATCAAAACGCCAACCAGTTTATTAAATAACCAACACTCTCAGCAGATAAATGATATTGTTTTCCTTCTAAAGTATTGCACAGATAATAATTTCTGGCGTACCGAATCATGACTGTGATAGGACTGTCTTTATTACAAAGTGCGCAAAACACAACCCATTAAAGGTATATGTTCTAACTAATGTCCACAAGCCAGAGCCGGATAAAATCCCATGGGGCCCTAACCAGCATAATGGTTTGGATCCCTCTACTTGTTTTAAAAACCCAGTGGGTAAAGGAATGAACTCACAGGGCTGCCATTTTCTAGAAGCCCATACGTACCCCTTATTGTTGGTACTGGTAGCAGTGCTCCCTTCATAGTATTTGTCATGCCACAGTTCTTGGTTGCATTCATGACATTTGCTTGAATGAGATGCATCTTTTAGCAAAAGCCAGCGGCCCGCCTTGGCAACAACCCTACAGCTGGCAGCATGTCTGCTGTACCCACAATGTATCTCCTTGTCCTTGTGTGCCCTTGCATGGTATTGCATTCGTTTAGTCATTTTTTTTCATAAATATCACACCGGTACCGGGAAACTCTGCTGGTATGTGAAAATCAGCCTGAAATTGTTCTGTCCTGTCACAGAGCCCATGAAATGCTTTAAAGCTCTATTATCTCTGACATGAAGGAGTAAGCGAGGGAGGCAAGGGAGCAAGGGGGATGGGAGGAGGACGCTGAAGAGCAGCAGAGAGAGCGAGAGCCTGAACATAATCCACATAGCTGCTGGGAGATGGATCTGTGTCTGGATGGAAAACTACAATTCTAGCAGAGTTTACGTATATGAGGAAGACCAGATACAGAGAAAGGGGGACATATTCCACAGTACCAGAAGCTTACATTGATTGAACTGATTTTCAATACATTTATTTTCTTCTCATGAGCCTGATGATGAGGACCAATATCTGAGAGCACTTATCTGCCAAGTGTGTCCTAACAAGGGTTCTGTGCTACCAGACTGGCTATTTAGAGGCCTTCCACATAGTAATAATGTATTTGAAATGCACATTTTTATGTTATCCGTCTGTCCAAGCTGTGAGCAAACTTATTAATTGTCCATCATGATTCCAAACTTCCCTCCCGGCCGCAAGCCAAATACACTACACCAGCCACTGCAACTAGGGTGCCTCCCTGACCAGCAGACAAGATTAATGTCCAATTTGCCCACATATGTACTGTAGGTTGCCAAACTGGATGCCATAAAGCCCCACAGGCCCAACAACCACATATTTTCCACCACTGCAGATTGTCAATAGGTGGCTGGACGTAAAATCTGATACTCGCCATCCACAGACCCCAGTTACAAACATGCTGGTTAATGGTTCTGTTGATTTTGATAGGATCCTTATAGCTCAACACGGTTCTTGCACACTGCTATGGGACCGATTACCTAAAATCAGCTGAAATATGACCGCATGTACGCAGGGTCGTAGAGAGTCACGCCGAGCCGTGGAGAAAGGGAGGCGTGGCTTAAAAAAGGGTCATGACAACGCCCTTTATTATAAAAATGTTACTATAAAAATATAATTGCGCACTCCACAGGAGGGCGCAATTTTAATGCAGAGGCAGTGTGGGGGAGGGCAGCCGCTTCCTGCCTTACCTGAACGGGAAGCCAGTCCCTCCATCCGACCCAACCCCATCTTCCCAGTGATATTTGGGAAGATGACACTGGCCACTAGAGAGCAAAGACTCTGTCTTTGCTTTCTATGTGTGGCACCATCTTCCTGAAGAGATTACCGGGAAGATGGCACCGCCGATGCCGGCAACAGGTATACTTGGTGGGGAAGGAATCAGACCTGGGCCCCTCCAGCAACCCGGGCCCAGGTAATTTGTACCCGCCATCCCCTGGGCGCCACTGCATGTACGACCAACATAAGAATATCAAGATGCCTTGGGAGGAGCATAGAGGGACATGGGGCAGAACACAGAACAACACTAAGGTGCTCTGAGGAACACTGAGGGGCCCTACACACTGGCCGACCCGCCGCCAAGCTGCCCGACGGCGGATACGGCCGACGAGCGACCCGGCGGCGGGGGGGCAGTGACGGGGGGAGTGAAGTTTCTTCACTCCCCCCGTCACGCGGCTCCATAGAACTGCAGGCAAATATGGACGAGATCGTCCATATTGGCCTGCATGCACAGCCGACGGGGGACCAGCGATGAACGAGTGCGGGACCACGCATCGTTCATCGCTGGAGCCTCCACACTGAAAGATATGAACGAGTTCTCGTTCATTTATGAACGAGATCGTTCATATCTTTCAAAAAATCGGCCAGTGTGTAGGGCCTATTAGCTTTGGTGATAACTTTTTAGGGGTTTACATAAATTCTGCATGTTATTTTTACTTTACACATTCATTCACTTATTTTTTTTTCTGTTGAAGTGGTAGTATGCCCAGCTACTAACTTTCCCTAATTTCCAGTGCCAGTCCCAAAGATTAAATATCGTTCACAGGAAATGTCCCAGGTTTTCATTATAGAGTTACAGCACAAGAAAAAGAAATGTTCTTTTACAGTAAATGTTAGATGTGCTTTTTTAAGTTTATTGAATAGAAGCCTTTTATGCTAACAAGTGTTTTATCACATTCTGAAAACAAACCTCAATTGTGGTTGGGCTTTGGTACAACTGGCTCAGCAACTGAGAGTCCCTGGAAACTATTTGGACATGTTGGTGACTATGATTATTGACTGATCATTGATTGTATACAGGTGTAAAAAACATGCACAGCAAACAGAGGGGTAGATGTTTTAACCTGTAGAAGGCATAAGGAAGTGATAAACCAGTGATAAAGCAGTGTTAAATGCAAGGAGATAATGCACCAGCCAATCAGCTCCTAACTGTTAATTTACATATGGGAGCCGATTGGCTGGTGTGTTTATCACCTTGCATTTATCACTGGTTTATCACTTCCTTATGCCTTCTCTAGCTTAATATATCTGCCCCAGAGTTCACAAAATGACAGGGAGAGAGCAAATCGAACACATAAATGTAACAAAGAATAACGAGAGCCCTAAATAATAATTATGCTATGTTAAACAAAGAGAAGGAAAAAAGTGGAAAAAATCGGGCGTTTCTAGAAAGGAGGGGTGTGCCGGCTTCGGTTGGGCCACCTCCTCTCTAGCTGGCAGCGCTGTGTAGACCCTGGGCACTAGGGTGCCTAGCGCTGTCCCAGAGTCTACAGCGCATGCGCAGATCTCCGGGAAAATGGCGCGGCGGGCATTTTCCCAGTGATTTTCCTACTGCGCATATCACCGGGAAAATGGCGCCGCACCATTTTCCCAGTGATTTCAGCAACGCTGCTGCTGCGCCGTGGGACTCCGGAGGGTATTTCAATTAATGGGTGTGCGGTGTGGGCCCCCCTGGACCCCCAGAAGCCTGTGTGCACCGCACACACCGCACCCATTATAAATACGCCAGTAGAAAGAATCTTACCACCTGCAGATGTATTCCCCTTGTGTCTACACAGTGGAGCAATTATGTGCAACAGCGCATGTTCATGAAATTCCAGAAAACCCCTACGGCGCATATGTTACACAGAGTGTATGTGAGCAAAGGCTGTTGTGATCGGGACAGGCGGCATCAGAAATAAGTTGGCAAAGTGATGGGCGTTCCAGGTCGGTGACTATAAGTGAACGCAAAAAATCCACCTTGTGTGTGTGTTATGGAGGTGGTACAGGTGGGTCAGTGTAGCGTCTGCGTTCCCAGATGCACAGCCACAGAGACCACAGTCAGGTGGAGACATTGCACCCGCCATAGGGCAGCTGCAAGTGTCGATGGTGCAGGTGATGGTGGCATCTAAAGCATCAGGAAGCAGAAAGTGGGCCTCAGTCCTTGCATTCAGACGCAGACCATGTGCTTGCTGATACTAGCATTTGCTTACTGATGTAGCTGTGACTACAGCACATACACAAGAGCTGGTGCAGCAGCGTCCACCTCAGAATCAGACCCTTTCACACTACAGTCATGTGCTACACAAGAGAGCTGCTCATTACACTTACTCTCAGTAATAAGCTATGGGCCTAATTCAGATCTGATTGCAGCAGCAAAATTTGTTTTCTTATGGGCAAAACCATGTGCACTGCAGTGGGAGGGGGGCAGATGTAACATGTGCAGAGAGTTAGATTTGGGTGGGGTATGTTCAAATTGAAATCTACATTGCAGTGTAAAAATAAAGCAGACAGTATTTACCCTGCACAGAAACAATATAACCAACCCAAATGTAACTCTCTCGGTCAATGTTGTATCTCCCCCACCCGTAGTGCACATGGTTTTGCCCATTAGAGAAAGATTTTGCTGCTGCAATCAAGTCTGAATTAGGCCCTATATGTATGCATAAAGAAACTCCTAGTGGTAGTAACAGTTGGCAGGTTAAAACGTGTTACAAGGGGATGCAGTCAACATACTGGCTGTCGGGATCCCGGAGTTCAGCAGACCGAGGCCAGAATCCCATCAGCCAATGAAATACCGACAGCCGGAATCCTGACCACTGCCAGGTATTCCCAGTCAGTTGGTGGGTCCACACCACCAACTCTGGGCCCGAAGCGTGGTGAGCGCAGCAAGCCCGTGAGGGGACTCACTTCCTTGCTGCCGGGATTCCTACAGACGGGATGCCGCTGCTGGTATACTGACAGTCAGCATCCAGTCTGACGGTAATACATATGCATTCCATTACAAGTTATATCAAATAAAGCTGACAATAAAGCAGGGTGGAGATGGGGGGAGGGGGGCCACATGCGGCCCTATGATACTCTCTCCAAGAATCTCCATGAGACTCCTGAATTTCTTGGAACTTTCTCAGACTCCTGGGAGAGTAAACCAGCCTCTTAGACTCCTTCCTCTTTCACAGTGAAGTCAGCTGTCCTAGGGGCGGTTTTGTAATCATGGCACCGCTACCTTATGCATGACTGGGGCAAGAGTGACACAATTCATGTCCCACACTCACGCACCACGTGACGGAGAGATCATCACAAGGGTGACTTAAGAGTGGAGTCAGCCCGTGTGCAGTTTCTGAGTGGGCCCCTCGTCTCTTGCGAGTAGGCTACAGCGAATGTGCAGGTCTACGGGAAGATGGCGCTCATGCCTTGTTCCTGTTTTGTTTTGTTTTTTGCATTGCCATACCAGACTCCAGAGATGTCCAATATAATGTATGGGTGCAGGCTGTGCGTTTTGGCCCCTTTGGGAACACACTGCACACCCTGCATAGATACTGTATCATCAATATGAAGTCATCAAGTATGCCCTACGGTTGCCGATTGCCCATCATTGCAATGTCTGAGGGACTGCACGGTAGGAAGGGCAAAGACAAATGGGTCAATCCAATGAGGTGCGAGTTGCAGAATGCGAGTTGCCGTTTTCTCTGCAAATTAATTTTGCAATACAATTAGAAACTCGCATTGAACCAGGCAGGGTAAACTCACATTTTTCCATTCGCACTTCACTGAGGGCAAGAGATGGTGGGGAAAATCCTTATTTTAAGGTTAAAATGTCAGGACACTGTACAGAATATGGACACCCCCCTAATGACTAATTAGACAATTGGAAGTCTCCAACTAGCTTAATTAGTCCAATAATTACATATAATCGTTTGGAGTTTAAACAATAAATGACCTAAAATCAACAGTTTTATTGCTTTATGCACCCAAATTTAATTGGGGTATTTATTTATCTTTATAAATATTTTTTTCTTCCTTTTTTTCACATGAAAGTAAACGAATAAAGTTAGATAAGTTAAAGGAAAATTGCACAAGTCAGCCATTTAACACTTTTTTAAAACCTGCAGTACTTTCCTGATGCACACTATCACACCATATGATTCTGCAAACAAAATTGTTTATTTTTTTGGAGGGTCCAGCAAGGTCTAACCACTTTTTCATGCACTTTTCTCACATCACATTTGGCAGACAAATTGGCAAACCCCCACCCGTGAGTACAGCGAATTGGCATTTTTAATTAGATTTTAAAATTCTCAGGTGCACGCATTCGTGCGAAGTCCGCGAGTCTCATGAAATAAACTCGCACCTAATTGGACTGACCCCTTAATTTATAGACATTTGAAGTAGGATCGGTATGGGATCCCTGCGTACGGGATGTCACTATACCGACAGCGACATCCCGTCCGCCACAATGCCGGCAGCGGGACGAGAGCATCGAGCTTCGTTCGCAATAGGTTTTATTCTCCCTCTATGGCTGTCATGGTTTTATTCTCCCTCTATGGGTGTCATGGTTTTATTATCCCTCTATGGGTGTCATGGTTTTATTATCCCTCTATGGGTGTCATGGTTTTATTCTCCCTCTATGGGTGTCATGGGCACCTATAGAGGGAGAATCACCTACCCTGCCAATATTTAGGTGGCGGCATTGTACCCCTGTTGGGATTTTGGTGTCGGTATTGCGATCACTATTTTAAACACATACCGGAACGGAAGTACCTGAGCTGTCTAACAACTGTCAATGATGCCAGTAACAGTTAAACCTAATGGAAGGTTGACGAGATGGGCCAATCTATCTTTTTCAACACTCAATGCAAGACAGCACCATGGCCACAATGGATCAGGATGGTGACAAAAGACTGCTCCATCACCTATTTCAAATTAATTTACGTAACTTTGCATTAAAAATGTCATAAGACAACACCATTTCATGTGACTACTCCGGTCGTGTGGCAAAGATATTGCAGGTGGCGATGAAAGCATGTGGGACACAAGAAGCTGAGACTTGCATGTTCCTATAAGAAAAATTAGCAAAACATTAATTTGACTCATGAACAGCAAAAGATTATAATCTTTTGGATATTTCGAGTACATAAAGCTATCCATACACATTGGGCGGTATTCTATTAGGGGCAATGCGATTTTGTCCGATCAAAACGGCTGGATATCGTGAGTAATGACAGATAGTCTTAATTGTGGTATCCACTTAGAGGACGTTTTGATCGACCGAAACTCCACGAAAACACATCGATCCCATGTGTTATCGCGGCTCCGGCGGCGCCTGAGGCACCCGAAGCATAATCCCTGATAAGTGCCGGCATTGGGAGAAAACGATGCCGGTATCAGGGCTAACAGGATAGCCCCCAGTGATCCTATTAGCAGCGGGAAAGTACCGCTACTAATAGGATACCACCCATTGAGATCTGTTCTGGTTAATAAGTTTGGAAGGGAAGCAGTTAGTGATCAATATACCGACGCCAGGATCCCGATGTAGGACGCAATGCCGGTATCCACACACCGACGCCAATCGGGATGCTGGCGTCACATTACCGACAGCTGGCATCCCTCCCCAATAGGGGGGAGGGGTTTGGGTGAGGGAGTTAGGTTTAGACAGGAGAAGGGGGGTTAGGGAGCAGGGATGGGAAGGTTAGGGACCGTGGAGGGAGAGTTAGGCACTTAGAATGAGAGGTTAGGGTTAGGCATTAAGCGGGGAGGGTTAGGTTTAGGCAGCTGGGAAGGGAGGGTAGGGTTAGGAACCACCGTGACGAGTTAGGCACCACCGGGGGGGAGGGTGAGTGGGTTAGGGTTAGGCACCCAGAATGGTAGGGTTAAAGTAGGGAAAAGGTGAGGGTTAGGGGGCTGAATGGAGGGCTTTCGGGATTATGATGGACGAGATGCCGCTGTCGGTATACTGACAACCATCATCGGCAAATCATACGGAACCCGTTTGGATGTATCCATTCACACTGGTTGAGCTGCATTTAAAGCAAGGGCTGGTCTACAAACCTGTTGACTTCTTCCAGAAACCAAATAAAAAAAAAATGAATAAAAAGATGAACTCTTTGGGCGGTATTCAAATGATGTATCACGCCCAATCTCCTTTCTAAAGTGATCCCTGTTATTGAGCATATTGCGTCCATACTAATCAGGTTTAGCTGCATAAAGGGTTGGGCGCCCTCGCTGCCCCAGGGATAGTGAGCTGAAGTTATTATACTACACCCATCAGCAGGAACAGAACGGGTGTGGAAGGGGGTGAAAAGAATTGAATACCGCCCTTTGGGGGTCATTCCGAGTTGTTCGCTCGCAAGCTGCTTTTAGCAGCTTTGAACACGCTAAGCCGCCGCCTACTGGGAGTGAATCTTAGCTTATCAAAATTGCGAACGAAAGATTAGCAGAATTGCGAATAGACACTTCTAAGCAGTTTCTGAGTAGCTCCAGACTTACTCGGCATCTGCGATCAGTTCAGTCAGTGTCGTTCCTGGTTTGACGTCACAAACACACCCAGCGTTTGCCCAGACACTCCTCCGTTTCTCCAGCCACTCCCGCGTTTTTCCCAGAAACGGTAGCGTTTTTTCACACACACCCATAAAACGGCCAGTTTCCGCCCAGAAACACCCACTTCCTGTCAATCACATTACGATCACCAGAACGAAGAAAAAACCTTGTAATGCCGTGAGTAAAATACCTAACTGCATAGCAAATTTACTTGGCGCAGTCGCACTGCGGACATTGCGCATGCGCATTAGCGACTAATCGCTCCGTTGCGAGAAAAAAATAACGAGCGACCAACTCGGAATGACCCCTTTGTGTGTAGAATGTTAGCATGTAGGAAATTGCGATACATTCCTCTCTCTAGCAAGGATCTCATATACAGTGCTACAAACTTTACTAAAGTGTTTGTCTAAAATACAATTTATAGCCAAAACAGTCAGAATTTGATTATGCTAAATCTAAAGGTGTGTACACACGGTAAGATATTTTCTTCCGATTCTGACTATATAGTCAGAATCGGAAGAAAAGATAGTGCAGATCGCAAGGTGACAGTCACCTTGCGATCCCGATCCGATGCCGATGCGCGGCCCCGCGCGGTCGGCATCGGCAGAAAAAATAGGCTGTGCAGGCAAGTCAATCCTGGCTATCTCTATAGAAGAGATAGTCAGGATTGACATCGCACACAGCCAGCATCGCAAGCACACTCATTATGTGCTTGCGATACTGGCTAAGTGCCGACCCGGCCCCCTGTCGCACGGTGAGAATCGGATAAGTCCGAATCTCACCGTGTGTATGCACCCTTAGATCACAAAAATACGTAGAAACTCTCCACAGTACAGATTATAATCTTATTAAAAAGATTCTGCACTGTGCTTGGATTTTACTACTCATGATATTTGCAGTGACATGAATAGGAGAACACAAAGGCCTAGCTTGATTAAAATCGTAAATTTACCGCAGGCGATATTTTCTAAATACATGTTTTTAGCACAACTACTGGGCCAGAAAGCACAGAGAATGGAAAATCAGGCTATACTTCTTACAATACTACATTTTGATAGCTTGTATGTTTATTGGTTTTTAAGCCTCTTTGTTTTACTGCTATTGTTACATATTTTTATCTAGGTCTTGGTATAATTATGCATAGATGTGCAGACTTATAACTGTAATAAAAATAAGCCTTGTGCAAAGTCATACAACTTGGGGAACTAAAATATGTTTATTTATTGGTTAGGTACTCCATAATATCTGAAAAGCTGCTGTCTTTATTAGCTGTGTGGCTCTGCAATACACTTTTATCCAAATCCAAAGAAATGTTTATGGTTTGTCCTCATCTATAAGGAATATTTCAGTGTTTATGATTTTTGCATTTTAAAAATGGTTTATTAATTAAAAATTTTTATAGCGCCAGCCATTACTGTTGTTAAATTTGTTTCTGGTTTTTTCAAGAAAGAAAACTAGAAACCGTGTAATCAAATGAACTTTATTGAAAACGGACACGAACAACACAGCTGACAATGGGGTGGAACCTTTCGTTGAAAGGACACTCATAGGGCTGTGTAATGTGTGCAAATGTTTCCTCACACCTCTAGCCTCAATACAACAGGTGTAGTATGGTATGCCGGCTGTCGGGGTTCCGGCGCACAGCATACCGGCGCCGGAATCCCGACCGCCGGCATACCGACAGCGTGGCGATGCAAATGAGCCCCTTGCAGGCTCGCTGCGGGCACGGTGGTGCACTATCTATTCTCCCTCCAGGGGGGTCGTGGACCCACAAGAGGGAGAAATGGTGTCGGTATGCCGGCGGTCGGTAGTCTGTCGCCGATATACTGTGCGCCGGGACCCCGACAGACGGCAAATTGAAGGCCACCCAACACAACATGTGGGATTCTGCTTCTGTGAAGCATCTTTTTGCGCCTTAAAATGCGGCTAATGTAGCCCATACACTTGTGAGATATGGCATACAATCCTTCAATTTCGACCGCATCTGTGAGAGAAATCAAAGGATTGTATGCATATTTAAGGTACCATGCGGCGCGATGCGCGGGCACGCCGCTGGAATATCGCGTCTCATGATAGCATGTGCTGCACTTAATATTTATCGCATCGCAGTGCGATCGCATGTGTTGTTAAAAACACATGCAATATATTGCACTGCGATGCATGATGAGCACCCGCTGGGAGCGGCCAGAGGCACTAGGCGGTTATGTGCCCATCATGTGATTACCATGCGATCTATCGCATGATCGCATGGTAATCACTTTGGCAGTTCAGGTGCGATTTCATTGCACCTGAACTGCCGGTGTGATGCCCGGCGATGTCGCGTCACGGGGCATCGCACAAGTGTATGGGCACCATTAGGGGGCTATTCATGAAGCAGTGAAAAGAGTCGAGAAGTGCACCGGTGGAGAAGTTGCCCATGGCAACCAATCAGCTTTTAAGTAACATTTGTCAAATGAATTCTATAACATTATACGCAGCAGCTGATCTGTTGCCAAGGGCAACTTCTCCACTGGTTCGCTTCTCCACACTTTTCACTGCTTCGTGAATAGACCACTTAGTCACAATGCAATGTGACTAGTAGGAAGCACACTGGGAGACTGTGTTGATCAATTTTATATGCGACATTTGTATATCTGTGTGCGACTGAGTCTGTATATAGAGCACAGAGGAACTTGGCATGGAAAAAAATCTGCAGCTTTGTATACAGATTTAGAGACTCAAGTCACAAATCAAATTAATCAGCACAGTCACTTGGTGCATCTAGTCCCAGATTAAGGATCACATGGGCCTGGAGCTGAAATTTCTGAAGGGCCTATTGTGTGCTGCCAGAGGAGGTGCGAATAGTGATGAGTATGTGGGGGGAGACATGACTAGTGCTGTGGGGTGTGGTCTTCAAAGGAGGTCAGCTCTGCATCATGGACTGCAGCAAGCGCCTACATTCATTCACCTCAATCGCCTTCCCCACTTCACTTATATCAACAACGTAATGTGACAGTCTACAACTGAACAAAAATTACCAACATATAATGCAAGGAGCATCAGTTACTGCCATATAATACAGAGAGCATCAGTGACTACCATATAATACAGAGCGCATCAGTGACCGTCATATAATATGAAAAGCAACAGTGACCAACATATAATGCAAAGAAATATATGGGTGTTGCTTCATGGGGAAGATGCATGGCCACAGAATAGTACCAATTTATATTACACCAAACTGTAGTATCCCTTATACATGTTATGCCACAGTAGAGTTCCTTACACACATTAAAACAGGTAGAGCCCCTTGCACACATTACACTGGGTAGAGATCCTTACACACATTACACCAGGTAGTACCCTTATACACATTATGCCAGATAGAGCCCATTACACACATTACGCCAGGCAGAGCCCCTTACTCACATTATGCCAGGTAGAGCCTCTTATACACAATACGTCAGGTAGAGCACCTTATACACATTACGCCAGGTAAAGCCCCTTATACACATTACGCCAGGTAAAGCCCCTTATACACATTACGCCAGGTAGAGCCCCTTATACACATTATGCCAGACAGAGTCCCTTATATACATTAAGCCTGGCTAAGTCCCTTATACACATTGCGCCAGGTAGAGCCCCTTATACACATTACGCCAGGCAAAGCCCCTTATACACATTATGCGACGCAGAGCCCCTTATACACATTATGCCACGCAGAGCCCCTTATATGCAGTATGCTTATATTCTGTGTGTAATTACAGCTGTATCTACAACCAAGGAAAACACTGAAGCATAGAATTTTGTATGCAAATACAGTCACATTCACATACAGCATATAGTATGCTGCATATCATTTTAATCAGCAGAAGCTACTCATGCATTCTATTACCTTATATTGTGACGCATTTTTCGGGGGGAAAAACAAAAACGCTTGGTGCTTCCGAGTCATACGGCACTCACATGCTATATGTAACACAACTTATACAGCGCACAGAGAGATGTAAGAGGACACCTCTGTATGTCCCATTAAGCTTCCTCTCCTAAGTCCGAGTATACGGACTGTTCCCGTTTTATTAATGTGCAGAGATGTGTGAGATATATATTGTGCTTTAGCCGTTACTTTTATCTGAGCTGTTATCACAACTATATCATACTTTGGGCTTTTTTTAAGGGTGATACTAAATGCCGGTGGCATATTGTGTTTAGTGTCAGTGTGATACATACAAATATGCCAATGATATTTACCATCACTTACCTGTCCGGCGAGGACCAGTATTGTCCGCCTCTGCTGCATCCTTTGCTTTTTGGCTGGCAGCCAAACGCTGCCAGTGATGGGTTACTGACTAATGCACATACTGATGACCGTCTGTGTATGCGAATAGAGCTCAAACCCTTGTGGGGATTTAGGAAATAGCGATAGAGCTTTTTGCTTAATCTAGCATTGCAGTCCTAACCCCTTATACCACCAGAAATGAGTGCTAAAGGGGTTATAACTCTTTCTTAAACTAAGTACCTAAATATTAAGATGGTGCTAGTGTTCATTCTTCTTTCCCTCCCTTCTTCCCTCTCTCTCCCTGTCTTGACTCTCTCCACACCAACCCACTTTCCCTCTCTCCCCTACCCACTTCTCCATCTTTCTCTCCTCTACACACTTCCCCTTCCATTATCCCTATCTTGTGTCTTTCTCTTTCTCCTACCCACATCAACATCTCTCTCTCCCTATCTTGTCTCTCTCTCCTACCTACTTCCCATCTCTCTCCCTATCTTGTCTCTCTCTCTCTCCTACCCACTTACCCTCTCTCTCTATCCCCTACCCACTTCCCCTCTACTCCATATCTTGTCTCTTTCTCTCTCCAACCCACTTCCCATCTCTCCCCCTATCTTGTCTCTCTCTGTCCTACCCACTTCCCCTCCTTCTCCATATATTGTCTCTTTCTCTCTCCCCTACCCACTTCTCCTCTCTCTCTTACCTACCCTCTTCCACTCTCTCTCTCCCCTACCCACTTCCCCTCCTTCTCCATATATTGTCTCTTTCTCTCTCCCCTACCCACTTCTCCTCTCTCTCTTACCTACCCTCTTCCCCTCTCTCTGCCCTACCCACTTCCCCTCCTTCTCCATATATTGTCTCTTTCTCTCTCCCCTACCCACTTCTCCTCTCTCTCTCTTACCTACCCTCTTCCACTCTCTCTCTCCCCTACCCACTTCCCCTCCTTCTCCATATATTGTCTCTTTCTCTCTCCCCTACCCACTTCTCCTCTCTCTCTTACCTACCCTCTTCCACTCTCTCTCTCTCCCCTACCCACTTCCCCTCCTTCTCCATATATTGTCTCTTTCTCTCTCCCCTACCCACTTCTCCTCTCTCTCTGTTCTCTTTCTCCGTTATCTAGTTCCCCTCTCTCTTCCCCTATCTTGTCTGTCTCTCTTCCTTACCCACTCTGCCCCTCTCTCTCTCTCCTCTACCCACTTATCTGTCTCTTTCTCTCATCTACACACTTCTTCTCCCATTAGACCCCGGGGAAAAAATAAGATTTTACTCACCGGTAAATCTATTTCTCGTAGTCCGTAGTGGATGCTGGGTACTCCGTAAGGACCATGGGGAATAGACGGGCTCCGCAGGAGACTGGGCACTCTAAAGAAAGATTTAGGTCTACCTGGTGTGCACTGGCTCCTCCCCCTATGACCCTCCTCCAAGCCTTAGTTAGGACACTGTGCCCGGAAGAGCTGACACAATAAGGAAGGATTTTGAATACCGGGTAAGACTCATACCAGCCACACCAATCACACCATATAACTCGTGATAGGAACCCCGGTTAACAGTATGATAACAATGGAGCCTCTGAACAGATGGCTCGCAATAACAACCCGATTTTTGTAACAATAACTATTTACAAGTATTGCAGACAATCCGCACTTGGGATGGGCGCCCAGCATCCACTACGGACTACGAGAAATAGATTTACCGGTGAGTAAAATCTTATTTTCTCTGACGTCCTAGTGGATGCTGGGTACTCCGTAAGGACCATGGGGATTATACCAAAGCTCCCAAACGGGCGGGAGAGTGCGGATGACTCTGCAGCACCGAATGAGAGAACTCCAGGTCCTCCTCAGCCAGGGTATCAAATTTATAAAATTTTGCAAACGTGTTTGCCCCTGACCAAGTAGCAGCTCGGCAAAGTTGTAAAGCCGAGACCCCTCGGGCAGCCGCCCAAGATGAGCCCACCTTCCTCGTGGAATGGGCTTTTACAGATTTAGGCTGCGGTAGTCCCACCGCAGAATGCGCCAGCTGAATAGTGCTACAAATCCAGCGCGCGATAGTCTGCTTAGAAGCAGGTGCACCCAGCTTGTTGGGTGCATATAAAATAAACAGCGAGTCAGTTTTCCTGACTCCAGCCGTCCTAGAAATATAAATTTTCAGGGCCCTGACTACGTCCAGAAACTTGGAATCCTCCAAGTCCCTAGTAGCCGCAGGCACCACAATAGGTTGGTTCAAGTGAAAAGCTGATACCACCTTCGGGAGAAACTGAGGACGAGTCCTCAACTCTGCCCTATCCATATGGAAAATCAGATAGGGGCTTTTACAGGACAAAGCCGCCAATTCTGACACACGTCTGGCCGAAGCCAGAGCCAACAACATAACCACTTTCCACGTGAGATATTTTAAATCCACAGTCTTAAGTGGCTCAAACCAATGTGATTTCAGAAACTCCCAAAACCACATTGAGATCCCAAGGTGCCACTGGGGGCACAAAAGGAGGCTGAATATGCAGAACTCCCTTGACAAAAGTCTGAACTTCAGGCAGTGAAGCCAGTTCTTTCTGGAAGAAAATCGACAGGGCCGAGATCTGGACCTTAATGGACCCCAATTTGAGGCCCAACGTCACACCTGCTTGCAGGAAACGCAGGAATCGACCCAGTTGAAATTCCTCCGTTGGGGCCTTCTTGGCCTCACACCAAGCAACATATTTTCGCCAAATGCGGTGTAATGTTTTGCGGTGACATCCTTCCTGGCCTTGATCAGGGTAGGCATGACTTCCTCCGGAATGCCTTTTTCCTTTAGGATCCGGCGTTCAACCGCCATGCCGTCAAACGCAGCCGCGGTAAGTCTTGGAACAGACAGGGTCCCTGCTGCAGCAGGTCTTGTCTGAGCGGCAGAGGCCAAGGGTCCTCTGCAAGCATCTCTTGAAGCTCCAGGTACCAAGCCCTTCTTGGCCAATCCGGAGCCACGAGAATAGTTCTCACTCCTCGCTTTCTTATTATTCTCAGTACTTTGGGTATGAGAGGTAGAGGAGGAAACACATAAACCGACTGGTACACCCACGGTGTCACTAGAGCGTCCACAGCGATCGCCTGAGGGTCCCTTGACCTGGCGCAATATCTTTTTAGCTGTTTGTTGAGGCGGGACGCCATCATGTCCACCTGTGGTTTTTCCCAAGGGTTTACCAGCATCTGGAAGACTTCTGGATGAAGTCCCCATTCTCCCGGGTGGAGGTCGTGCCTGCTGAGGAAGTCTGCTTCCCAGTTGTCCACTCCCGGAATGAACACTGCTGTCAGTGCTAACACATGATTCTCTGCCCATCGGAGAATCCTTGTGACTTCTGCCATTGCCCTCCTGCTTCTTGTGCCGCCCTGTCTGTTTACATGGGCGACCGCCGTGATGTTGTCTGATTGGATCAGTACCGGCCGGTTCTGAAGCAGGGGTCTTGCTTGGCTTAGGGCATTGTAAATGGCCCTTAGCTCCAGAATATTTATGTGAAGCGAAATCTCCTGATTTGACCACAGTCCTTGGAAATTTCCTCCCTGTGTGACTGCACCCCAGCCCCGAAAGCTGGCATCCGTGGTCACCAGGACCCAGTCCTGTATTCCGAATCTGCGGCCCTCTAGTAGATGAGCCCTCTGCAGCCACCACAGCAGCGACACCCTGGTCCTTGCCGACAGGGTTATTCGCTGTTGCATCTGGAGATGGGACCCGGACCATTTGTCCAACAGGTCCCACTGGAAAGTCCTTGCGTGGAACCTTCCGAATGGAATCGCCTCGTACGAAGCTACCATTTTTCCCAGGACTCGTGTGCATTGATGTACCGACACCTGTCCCGATTTTAGGATGTCTCTGACTAGAGATGACAACTCCTCGGCTTTTTCCATTGGAAGAAACACTTTTTTCTGGTCTGTTTCCAGAATCATTCCCAGGAACAGAAGACGTGTCGTCGGGACCAGCTGTGACTTTGGAATTGAGAATCCAGTCCTGCTGTTGCAGCACTTCCGGAGAAAGTGCTACCCCCTTACCAACTGTTCCTTGGACCTCGCCTGTATCAGGAGATCGTCCAAGTACGGGATAATTAAAACTCCCTTCTTGCGAAGGAGTATCATCATTTCGGTCATTACCCATGGTAAAGACCCTCGGTGCCGTGGATAATCCAAACGGCAGCGTCTGGAACTGATAGTGACAGTCCGGTACCACAATCTTGAGGTACTCCTGGTGAGGAGGGTAAATGGGGACATGCAGGTAAGTATCCTTGATGTCCAGAGAGACCCTGTAATCCCCCTCGTCCAGGATCGCAATAATCGCCCTGAGCGATTCCATCTTGAACTTGAATCTTTTGTTATATGTGTTCAAGGATTTTAAATTTAAGATGGGTCTCACCGAACCGTCCGGTTTCGGTACCACAAACATTGTGGAAAAGTAACCCTTTTCCTGTTGAAGGAGGGGTACCTTGATAATCACTTGCTATGAATACAGTTTTTTGGATAGCCACCAACACTGCCTCCCTGGCAGAGGGAGTTGCCGGTAAGGCAGATTTTAGGAAACGGCGGGGGGGGGGGAGACGTCTCGAATTCCAGCCTGTACCTCTGAGATACTGTTTGAAGAACCCAGGGATCCACCTGTGAGAGAGCCCACTGTGCGCTGAAATTTCTGAGACGGGCCCCCACCGTACCCGGGTCCGCCTGAGCAGCCCCAGCGTCATGCTGTGGACTTACCGGACGCAGGGGAGGACTTCTGCTCCCGGGAACTAGCTGTGTGCTGCAGCTTTTTCCCTCTACCTTTTCCTCTTGGCAGAAAAGATGAGCCTCTAGCCCTCTACTTTTCTGGGGCCGAAGGGACTGTACCTGATAATACAGTGCTTACTTTTGCTGTGGGGTAGCTTGTGGCAAAAGTTTTGATTTCCCAGCCGTAGCTGTGGAAACGAGGTCTGAAAGACCATCCCCAAACAGTTCCAACCCCTTCTAGGGCAAACTTCCATGTGCCGTTTTGAATCGGCATCGCCCGACCATTGCCGAGTCCATAACCCCCGTCTGGCGGCAATGGTTTTACATAGCGCTTATTAGTGATACCAGTCGGCAAATATCCCTCTGTGCATCACGCATGTATAAGACAGCGTCTTTTATATGCTCTATTTTCAGCAAAATATTGTCCCTATCTATAGTATAAATATTATCCGAAAGGGAATCTGACCACGCAGCTGCCGCACTGCACATCCATGCCGAGGCAATAGCAGGTCTCAATATAATGCCCGTGTGTGTGTATATAGCTTTAAGGGTAGTTTTCTGCTTTCTATCAGCAGGTCCTTCAGGGCGGCCGTATCCGTGACGGTAGTGCCACCTTTTTTAATAAGCGTGTAACCGCTTTATCTACCCTAGGGGTTATTTCCCAACGTGACCTATCCTCTGGCGGAAAAGGGTACGCTGCTTAGAAATTATCAATTTCTTATCGGGGGAAGTCCACGCTTCCTCACACACCTCATATCAATTCCTCAGATGCAGGAAAACTACTGGTAGTTTTCTGTCACCAAACATAATACCCTTTTTTGTGGTATCTGGGGTATTATCAGAAATGTGTAATACATTTTTCATTGCCTCAATCATGTAACGGGTGGCCCTATTGGAAGGTACACTAGTCTCATCGTCGTCGACACTGGAGTCGGTATCCGTGTCAACATCTGTGTCTGCCATCTGAGGTAGCAGGCGTTTTAGAGCCCCTGATGACATGTGAGACGCTTGGACAGGCACAAGCTGAGCAGCCGGCTGTCCTATGTCGTCAAACCTTTTATGTAAGGAGTTGACACTGTCACGTAATTCCTTCCATAAGTCCATCCACACCGGTGTCGACCCCGCAGGGGGTGACATCCCATTCACAGGCATTTGCTCCGCCTCCACATCATTATCCTCATCATACATGTCGACACAGCAGTACCGACACACAGCACACACACAGGGAATGCTCTGACAGAGGACAGGACCCCACAAAGCCCTTTGGGGAGACAGAGGGAGAGTATGCCAGCACACACCAGAGCGCTATATATCACAGGGATATCACCTATAGAGAGTGTTTTCCCTTATAGCTGCATAATATATATATACTGCGCCTAATTTGTGCCCCCCCTCTCTTTTTAACCCTTTTCTGTAGTGCAGGACTGCAGGGGAGAGCCAGGGAGCGATCCCTCCAGCAGAGCTGTAAGGGAAAATGGCGCCAGTGTGCTGAGGGAGATGGCTCCGCCCCTTTTTCGGCGGGCTTTCTCCCTCTATTGTAAAAGTTCTGGCAGGGGTTAATAAACACCTATATAGCCCCTGGGGCTATATATGGTGTCAGTTCGCCAGCCAAGGTGTTAATATTGCTGCTCAGGGCGCCCCCCCCCCCAACGCCCTGCACCCATCAGTGACCGCAGTGTGTGGTGTGCATGAGGAGCAATGGCGCACAGCTGCAGTGCTGTGCGCTACCTTGGAGAAGACAGAAGTCTTCAGCCGCCGATTTTCCGGACCACCTTCTTGCTTCTGGCTCTGTAAGGGGGACGGCGGCGCGGCTCCGGGAACGGACGACGAGGTCGGGTCCTGTGTTCGATCCCTCTGGAGCTAATGGTGTCCAGTAGCCTAAGAAGCCCAAGCTACCACCACTTAGGTAGGTTCGCTTCTTCTCCCCTTAGTCCCTCGGTGCAGTGAGCCTGTTGCCAGCAGGTCTCACTGAAAATAAAAAACCTAACATATACTTTCTTCCTAGGAGCTCAGGAGAGCCCCTAGTGTGCATCCAGCTCAGCCGGGCACAGAAATCTAACTGAGGCTTGGAGGAGGGTCATAGGGGGAGGAGCCAGTGCACACCAGGTAGACCTAAATCTTTCTTTAGAGTGCCCAGTCTCCTGCGGAGCCCGTCTATTCCCCATGGTCCTTACGGAGTACCCAGCATCCACTAGGACGTCAGAGAAAGTAAAAATGCAAATTTTGGGAAACAGAAGAGATGACTTGGTTATGCAAGGTTAGTGGGTGGGTGGTCTGGGCAAACACTGCATTTTGATTGTCGGGATGCCGCTGTCGATCTCCTGACTGCCGACATTCTGGCAGCCAGCATTCCATACCCAATCCATCTACATACTGCTAGCAGTCTGCTATGGTCACTGTCCCATAATCCTTTTATATCCTTCCAAAACTACGCCTTTTTATTATCCTATGTGTATATGGCACCACAAGGGGTCTGCAGTGACTTACAATGTACAGAGACAGTATGAACAAAACAAGAAAAGAGTGACTTACAGTACAGAACAGTGCAGGACATGGACAAAGTTTATACACATTGCTGCATCAGCGGTCATAGGACCCAAATAACCAGCAGGGCGGCAGACCCCAAAGGTAAGGTGCTGTTGTAGGCAACAGAGAGGAGATGACGGTATAAGTGAGGGCATGAAAAACACATGAAGGAAGAGGGCCCTGCTTGTGAGAGCTTACATTTTTATTAATACAGTATGGAGTATATTCAATTGATGTTGGATCCTTTCCAACGTAAAGGATCCGATGTTTCAGTAATCAGTTAGCGGCCAAATCTAACAGGATTTGGCCGTTCCCGAAAATGCCAATTCGACTTTTTTTAAATCCGCCAATCCACGATTACGTGGATCGGCGGATTTCCGACACGTCGGATTTTCTGCTTGTCGGATAAACGGAGTTTGATTGAATAGGCCGAATCTGGATTCGGCCTTAAACTCCCGTTTATCCAACAAGTCGGGAAATCCGACTTGAATTGAATACAGCCCTATGTGATCATTTGCTCATAACACAACAGTTATTGGTGTGGTCTAGTGACATGTGATGGGTTTTACTCCATTGGGGGTATGGCATAATGTCATTACTGACTTTCTATTGGCGAGTAAAAGGCGACTAAGAAACTATATAGTGCTTGTGCAAAGTAAATATAACATAGCCTAGGTATAGTTATATGTTGTTTGTTCAGATATCTCTTTAATGTGTAAGTTGCGTGTAGGTGACATGTACGTTTTAAGCTAGTTGTGATCACTACAACAGATCACATGAGTGTAACAGAAGATCTAGTTCGGGAACAGCTATAACTCTTAAGGGTGCTACACATTTACCGATTACACTGAAAGATATGAACGATCTCATTCATTAATGTACGAGATATCGTTCATATCTTTCAGTGTGTAGGCACCAACAATGAATGATGTACGGCCCGCGCGCTCTTTCATCGTTAGTGCCGGCTCGTTTATGCCTGCAAGCCAATATGGACAATATGGTCCATATTAGCATGCAGGGCTATGGGGCCGAGTGAAGGGGGGAGTGAAGAAACTTCACTCCCCCCGTCACCACCACCCCGCCGTGTTGTCCGTATCGCCCATCAGGCACCTCGGCGGGCAATCAGCCAGTGTGTAGGGCCCTTAAGGTTACTAGGTCCCACAACAGTCTCTGAAGTGTGCCTGCCCCTTAAGTCCCATTATGTATTTGGTTCTTGGAAGCCAGTATGAAAATTGATAGCATTCCGCAGGAAAGATCACCTGTGTGGCATTTGCAGATCAGTAGCAATGATGCAGCAGGGGACGAGTGCTTTATTGTGGCAGCGCTCTGAGGGCCATAACTAACCGTTCCCTTCTGAGAGTAAAACAACATGTAGATCTTAACGGCAGCCACCAGCTGCAGCATCATACGAGGCAGACACAAAGCGAGACGGCATCCATTTCCATAACTCACATCACAAGTCTGTCCCCTCGTGCTAAAGAAGGCTGTAAATCCCAATATATTTTGTATACAGCTGCTGAAGTACATTATTCATTATTATTATGATATTCTATAGTAAAATGTATTTCTGCAGCAATAGGAATAGTGTCCCTCTCTACCCACAAAGGTGTGCCCACTGCAATATCACTTGTTTTTACATAAAAGGTTTGCTGAATAGAACTCTGTTGCTGTGTATGGGTGATTCATTATACCATGCACATGTAATGACCAATGGGCATTGGAACTCCATGTCATACAGCAGCTGCCATCAGCTGACCGTTTAGATAAATGCTCACAGAAGGGGGGAATATTGGGATGGACTAAGGGGTGTGGTATGGAAGGTCGACAGTAACTAGGTCGACCACTATTGGTCGACAGAAACTAGGTCGACATGGTCTCTAGGTCGACATGTTCTAGGTTGACAGGTCAAAAGGTCAACATGAGTTTTTTATGGGGGGGGGGGTTGTGTCGTTTCCTTCGTACAGTGACCGGGAACCCCAATTAGTGCACCGTGTCCCCTCAGCATAGGTTACCGTTCCCAATTGTAGTCCACTTGGATCGTTAAGTATGAAAAGGTTAAAAAAAAAGGAAAAATTGTGAAAAACTCATGTCGACCTTTTGACCTGTCGACCTAGAACATGTCGGCCTAGAGGCCCTGTCGACCTATAAACCCTGTCGACCTAGTTACTGTTGACCAATAGTGGTCGACCTAGTTACTGTCGACCTAGAGACCGGATCCCAGATTAAGAGCCAGCAGACAACGTCCCCAATCCTCCAGTAAAAAGGATCCATTTACAAAATACAAACAGGCAAACATTTCTACGGTATAGCTGTCCCCGGTATGTGACGGAGCATGGTTTGATTGGTGAGATATATGCGTACATAATCTGAGATTGAAGTTTAAGAAAAGCGGCGTTGGATTGATAAATCGACGCATTCCACACAAATTATGAACGTGGGACCCTGGCACCCAGCACTCTGATTGATTGTATAATCTCTTGATTGATTTGCTTTATTCTGGGAGGCATATAAAGCAGGTGACAGGTGATTTCTCCACCGTACGGCTGAACTTACACTTCTGTAGAGATATCTGGAAATTCTATTCCTTCCAAGAGCAGAAAATGTTTAGAAATGTATTGGCTCTTTCTCCATTTCTATAGGTCAACTGCTCCAGGCGGTATGGAAACAAGGTGTTGTCAACAGTCAGTTAATAGTGGATGACATAAATCGACAGTCCTCCGGGTTTAGGATGTCTTAGTGGCAAGGCCAAGGGGAGATAATATTAAAGTGATCAAGTGATGAAAGAAACAGGCATTTTTTTCACAATTTTCCTTCAGCACTGTGTAAAGTCACCACCGTACACAGAAAGGAGATGGACTGTATGACCAGCGGTTTATTTACTATATATTTTTTAACATTTATATTACTTTCATATTACTCCCTACTTTCCGCTCATCCACTGATCAGGAACTGCCTCACCTCATTTCAAACATGCAGAGCTGCTAAATGTGAAATCTTTAAGCAGACCTGTGACTAGACATTTTGGTGCCCTGTGCCATAACGAGCAATGGTGCCTAAGACGCACAACCAGAAAGGAGTATGATATTGCAGGAAAAGGTGTGGTCATACAATAGTACCTAGTGTTCACTCTAGGATTTTTTTAGGGCAGGGTGCTGATCACGGGGAGGGCACATTTTTCATTCGTGAGGGCACATTTTTAAGTTATAAGGGCAAAATTAGGTGCATACTATAATGCTTGGTGCTCCCATGCCTATAGGCGAAAGCATGGACAGTGCGCGCCGGAGGCGCGCAGCAAAAATTTAGGGGCGTTGTTTTGTGGGGAAGGGGCGTGACCAGATAATAGTACCAAATCACATTATACCACACAATAGTGCCACTTATACACATTGCACCAGGTAGAACCTCCTATACATACTGCGCCAGGTAGAGCACGTTATACATATTGCGCCAGGTAGAGCACGTTATACATATTGCGCCAGATAGAGCACGTTATACACATTGCACCAGGTAGAACCTCCTATACACACTGCGGCAGGTAGAGCACGTTATACATATTGCGCCAGATAGAGCACGTTATACACATTGCACCAGGTAGAACCTCCTATACACACTGCGCCAGGTAGAGCACATTATACATATTGCGTCAGGCAGAGCACTGAGGCACACTGCACCAGGGAGAGAATACTGAGGCACACTGCACCAGGGATAGAGCACTGAGGCACACTGCACCAGGGAGAGAACACTGAGGCACACTGCACCAGGGAGAGAACACTGAGGCACACTGCAACAGGGAGAGAGCACTGAGGCACATTGCACCAGGGAGAGAACACTGAGGCACACTGCACCAGGGAGAGAACACTGAGGCACACTGCTCCAGGGAGAGAACACTGAGGCACACTGCAACAGGGAGAGAGCACTGAGGCACATTGCACCAGGGAGAGAACACTGAGGCACACTGCACCAGGGAGAGAACACTGAGGCACACTGCAACAGGGAGAGAACACTGAGGCACACTGCAACAGGGAGAGAGCACTGAGGCACACTGCACCAGGGAGAGAACAGTGAGGCACATTGCACCAGGGAGAGAACACTGAGGCATATTGCACCAGGGAGAGAACACTGAGGCACATTGCACCAGGGAGAGAACACTGAGGCACATTGCACCAGGGAGAGAACACTAGGAGGATGGGAAGGACGGGCACAGGGCAGATGCAGAGCGGCACTCACCGTTGCGGAGGAGAGCGCTGTGCCGGGTTAGCAGGGCCGGTCTCTTGATGCTGACGGCGGAGCCCAGGTCAGCGCGCAGTGCCATGGTGAGGGGGAATCAAACCATGCCGGAGGACTGGCGGAAGACACCGCAGGCTCTGATTGGCTGCTCCTCCCCACTGCAAGCTGACCCTGTCTCCGCCTTCAGCTGAGAGCTATCAGCGCAGCGGGGGAGAGAAGTGACAGCGCGGCGGGGGGAGAAGTGACAGCGCGGCGGGGGGAGAAGAGCAGTCCTTAGCAGGGCGGGCACAAACGGGCAGAGCGGCATTCTGTCACTAAAAAAAGGGGCAGGGCGCAGTGCCCTGCGAAAGAAGCTTAGAGTGTGCCACTAATACACATTATGCCACACAGTAGCGCCTCTTATACACATTATGCCACATTGTAGCTTCTCTTATACACATTATGCCACATAATAGTGCCTCTTATACACAATATGCCACACAGTAATAGAACATCTTTTACAATTTATTCCACACAGCAGTGGTGACCTTTATAACACATTATGCCAAACAGTAGTGCCCCTTATAACACATTACACAGTAGTACCACTTATACACAGTATGTCACACGGTAGCACACCTTATAAACAGTACACCACAAAGTAGTACACCTTATACACGTTACGCCACAGTAGTACCCCTTATATACAGTATGCCACAATAGTACCTTTATACACAGTATGCCGCACAGTCGTACACTTTACAGTATGCTACGCAGTATTATTGACAATACAAAACACTAGTCCTGCCAGACCTAGACAGTGTGTGGAAGTTGTTGGTGGTGGGGGTGTGTGGCGTCTTTGGAATTTTACTATTACATTGAAGAAGAATAAATTACTGTTAATTCTAAAAAAAATGTATTCCATTATTGTTTATTCCAATATCCCCCTTCCTCGCCCTACTGCCTAAGTCTGATCTAGCAGCACTGCATTGGTTTTTATTTGATTGTAGTGTGTCATCTGTGAGTCTCCTGGCTATCTACATCACAACTACCTGTGCTTGTAGACCATAACATCTGGTACACCTGAGGGGACTACAGGTCCATTGCTTGAGTGTGAAGCTGGTAAGTGGAAGGTCTTCATCCGCAATGGGCAGTTTCCTCTTTCCTTCATGTGCTTTTGTCTACCACATTGTATAGACCACAGTAGTTGGAAGAAGTTTTGACCGCATGTGCCTCGCTGCCTGCTCTAGGCGATCACAAGCTTCTTTTATCCCACTGGGCCTGGGCCAATAGGGAATTCCCTCTTACCATCATTAACCGCCCATTACTGACTTTAACCACTATGCAGTAGGTGGGTATTTTGTTGCCACTATCAGGTTCCTTTAATCGGCACCTGGAACCGGTTCTGCTGCGTATGCGTAGACAAGCTGTGGCCACACCTTCTGGTTGGTGTTGGCTAGTCCCTACTGGTCACTCACCATGGACCAGGCCCAGCACGGTAGCTGGCAGAGGGTGGAGCTTGGAGACGCTCGGCACAACCCAGAACAGCCGGACAACGGAATTGCATTTGGCGCAATTCTGCTAGTCACAAGAATTTAGATGTAGCCGTTTTAAATGCAAGATGTTTGTTGCTCAGTCTTATAAAAGACTCTTCACTTTTGCAGGTTTTGCTTGGGGGGTATATCAGCATACAGATGCTCAAAGCGGTACCACACTTCTTGATGTCACAGAAGGTATATATACCTAACTCAGGGCTCACAGACCCTTTATATATAGTCAGGCGACACATTACAGATAATGCATGTAGAAATCTTCTCCCATATAATTTTAGGGCTCATATATCAATCAGGCCAGCTATCTTACAAACATAAATACAGATTACATTTCAAAGGGGCCACCCAATTTCCTCTTTCCCTTCATATATCACAGAATTCTCTTTATTAACACCTTACCGCAGGAAACTGCAAAATCCAGCCACATCACCTAGAGTGCACTGACCAATATCAAAGGCCTTATAATTCCCCAGACCCCCTGATAGGAAACCACAATTACTGTACCATCTAATTTCCTACACTCACAGAAGATGGTCATTCCTTATACTGTACATTAATGAAGAAGGTGGTAATTCCTATAATTTATATAGTAAGTGCATTTTTACCTTTAAAATACATTGAAACACATCTTAAATATAATTACACTTACACATGCAATTCTACAACCATGTATAGAGCACTAAAAACACATTACTACCTATACATTTACAGTATGGCACCTAGTGCTGATTCATTGTTCTCGTTTATCAGAATTATGCTATTGCGCACTTTTGTTTCCTTTGGGACGTTATACAGAGAATGGGATTTGTTCTTTTACGAAAGGATTTTCTCTAATTGGTATTATTATTGCTGGAACATGAGATATCTTTCACATAAGGATCGTAAAAGCTTTATGTTGAAGCACCTATGTGCCTGATGGTGTTTTCTTGTGTATATTGTGTTACTGCTCTGGGTCTGTATTAAATTACACAAGTTTGATAAAATGCAAGCAAACAGGGATAATTGGTGGGATTGTTGCGGTGCGTGCCATACCTCCAAATGTTGTTGGTTGTAAATCAGGATGGGATAGCATTGCTGCGCCATAAAGAAGTCTGACCATATCATGGTAGGTGTCGTCAGGGGCGAATATGGATGAAAAACCAGCTTGGGAAATTTATGAAAGCAGCCCTAATAGGGGTGCTGTCTGATGAGGCGGTGGGGTCAGTTGAGGGGGGCGGAATCCTTCCTCATAGGGACTGATTGTACGCAATTGTGGCCTCCCTTGCGCCTTTTGCTGCAGTTATGTCTGAGACCAGGGGCGGATTGGGCATTAAAAGTGGGCCTGTAAAATTTTGTAGAAGTGGCCTGACATGGGCAGCACAAGAGATATAACTTACCGTGCAGCCATGGCAGCATCACTGGATGGCAGAGTTTCTAAAATGCAGAGCTGGTATGACAGAATGAATAGGGACAATACAGTGTACTGAGTGCGGTGGGCTGCCTGTCATGTGGGGGGTGGAGCCACATGACAACACACAAAACAGGCTCCAAAGACACGTTGGCCTACCAGGAATCTTCCTGGTGAGCCCCATAGGCAAATGCAGTGGGGGTTTCTGGTTGCCTGGAAACCCCCCTCTTGGCCAGCGACTCAGATTATGACAATAGCAATAGAATAGAATATATTTACGAGAGCTGTCGCCACAACCTGCAGTTTAAGGGTCAGAGCTGCTGCACATGCCCAGTGGCAGCAGCTTCTTCTACCAAGTTTGCTGTGTGTGTGGATCTGAACCCTCAGTCACTGCAGCAGACCAGAGAGTAGCTGCCAGGAAGAAGGGACAGGCACCTTACCATGAGGTGGAAGAATGTGTGCTTAGAAAGTACAGTTCTATCTCCTACTGTGTCTCTAATGTTTGTGTATTTATTAATTATGGGATGTTTAATCTTTACCTGACCACTTATTTTATTTATATTAGTTAAATATGTTTGATACAGACTATAATATAGATCACCTATAGTGTTAAATATTAATACTATATTCAACACGGTATCCAATGTATAAAAAGACCAATATGTACATTAATGTCCAGAGTTGGTACTAGGTCCTTCTACTGCTTGTCCAAACTCCCATACTTGCTCCAATGATAGTGAATTGTATTTGGAAATCCCCATCTAGAAATCCTACGTTTGCCACTGTGCCCTATGGTCAATCCGCTGCTGGGTGTTGCCATGCCTCTAGTGGGTATTTTTAAAAAGACAAATAACACATTTTTTATGCTGCATGCAGTGGATACAGTACCTCCCCGACCCTTCCAAATTGGGAAAATTTGGAGGTGATTATTGCTGCAATCAAGGGAGATTAACATTAAATAGGGCCTAATGTGAGAGAGCCTTAAAAATAGGATTTTAATTACCTGCCGGTAAGTCCTTTTCTTGTAGTACGTAGAGGATACTGGGGTCCATTTAGTACCATGGGGTATAGACGGGTCCACTAATAGCCTTGGGCACTTTAAGAATTTGACAGTGTGGGCTGGCTCCTCCCTCTATGCCCCTCCTACCATACTCAGTCTAGGAAACTGTGCCCGAGGAGACGGACATACTTTGAGAGAAGGATAGATAAGGATAGTGGTGAGATTCTGACCCAGCACACACAACAAGAGGAAAGCCAAGCTAACCAAACTTGAAACAGGAACAGCAACGGCTGAACTAACATTACTTAACCAAGTAACAGTGCAGGAAGAACGAATCACTGGGCGGGTGCCCAGTATCCTCTACGGACTACGAGAAAGGGATTTACCGGTAGGTAATTAAAATCCTATTTTCTCTTACGTCCTAGAGGATACTGGGGTCAATTTAGTACCATAGGGATGTACCAAAGCTCCCAAACCGGGTGGGAGAGTGCCGAGGTTCCTGCAGAACTGACTGACTAAACTGAAGGTCCTCAGAGGCCAAAGAATTGAACTTGTAGAACTTAGCAAACGTTTTCGAACCTGACCAAGTAGTTGCTCGGTAGAGCTGTAAAGCCGAGACACCTCGGGCAGCCGCCCAGGAAGAACCCTCCGACCTAGTAGAGTGGGCCTGTACAGATTTTGGACAAGGCAAACCTGCCGAGGAATAAACATGCTGGATAGTAAGTCTGATCCAGTGTGCAATTGTCTGCTTTGAAGTAGGACACCCAATTTTATTGGGATCATAAAGAATAAACAGCGAGTCCGTGTGACGAGCCGTTTGCTTGACATACACCTTCAAAACCCTCACAACATCCAAAGACTTTGTAGCAGAGGTGTCAGTGACAACCGGAACCACAATAGGTTGGTTGATGTGAAACGTAGACACCACTTTAGGAAGAAATTGCTGACGAGTTCTGAGTTCAGCTCTGTCCTCATGGAAAATTAAATAGGGACTTTTGTAAGACAAAGCCCTCAGCTCCGACACACGTCTTGCTGAAGCCAAGGCCAACAGTGTGACGGTCTTCCATGTAAGATATTTTACTTTCCACCTCCTGTTCAAACCAATCCGACCTCAGGAACTGCAGCACCACATTAAGTTCCCAAGGTGCCGTAGGAGGCACAAAGGGAGGCTGAATGTGCAGAAAGTCTGAACCTCAGGGAGGACAGCCAATTGTTTCTGGAAGAAAATGGACAAGGCAGAAATCTGGACTTTTATGGAGCCCAAACGCAGGCGCACATCCACACCTGCTTGCAGAAAGAGGAGAAACCGCCCTAGTTGAAACTGCACCGTAGGAAACTTCTTGGATTCACACCAAGACACGTACTTTTTCCAAATTCGATGGTAATGTTTAGACATTACTCCTTTCCTAGCCTGTATCAGGGTAGAAATAACCTTGTTTGGAATGCCCTTCCGAGCTAAGATATGGCATTCAACCTCCATGCCGTCAAACGTAGCCGCGGGTAAGTCTTGAAAAGCGAATGGCCACTGTTGCAGAAGGTCCTCGTGAAGAGGAAGAGGCCTCGGATCTTCCAGCAGTAACTCCAGAAGATCCGCGTACCAAGCCCTTCTTGGCCAGTCCCGAGCAATGAGGATCGCCTGAACTCTTGTTCTTTTATGTAGTTTGAGAATCCTTGGGATGAGTGGAAGTGGAGGGAACACAAACACTGACTGGAACACCCACGGAGTTACCAGGGCGTCCACCGCCACTGCCTGTGGGTCTCTCGACCTGGAACAGTACCTCCGAAGCTTCTTGTTGAGGCAGGAGGCCATCATGTCTATTTGAGGTATGCCCCAAAGACTTGTCACCTACGCGAACACCTCCGGGTGGAGGCCCCACTCTCCTGGATGGAGATCGTGTCTGCTGAGGAAGTCCGCTTCCCAGTTGTCCACTCCCGGAATGAAGATTGCTGACAGCACCACCGCGTGCTTTTCCGACCAGAGGATGATTCTTGTTACCTCTGACATTGCAGCTCTGCTCTTCGTTCCGCATTGTCGGTTTATGTAGGCCACTGTCGTTACATTGTCCGACTGAACCTGAATGGCCTGATCTATCAGAAGATGCGCCACTTGTAGAAGACCGTTATACTTAGTTCCAGACTGTTGATCGGAAGGATGGATTCCAGAATTGACCACCTTCCTTGGAAATTTTCCCCTTGGGTGACTGCACCCCAACCTCTAAGACTTGTATCCGTGGTTAGGAGGATCCAATTCTGAATCCCGAACCTGCGGCCCTCTAGTAGGTGAGAAGTTTGCACCCACCAGAGGAGCAAGATTATGGCTTTCGGTGACAGACGTATCCACTGGTGCATGTGAAGATGAGATCCCGACCATTTGTCCAGGAGATCAAGTTGGAAAGACCGTGCATGAAATCTTCCGTACTGTAGAGCCTCGTAGGAGGCAACCATCTTCCCCAGAAGGCGAATGCACTGATGAACCGATACCCGGGCTGGCTTCAGGACATCCCGGACCATTGTTTGAATCAGCAACGCTTTCTCCACTTGCAGAAACACCCTCTGTACTTCCGTGTTGAGGATCATCCCCAGGTGGACAGTCTCCTTGTCGGCTCCAAATGCGACTTTGGAAGATTCAGGATCCATCCATGATCCCGGAGTAGTTGAGTTGAGAGAGCAATGCTCTGCAACAGCTTCTCCCTGGAAGACGCTTTTATCAGCAGATCGTCCAGATAAGGAATTATGTTCACACCCTGCTTGCGGAGGAGTAGCATCATCTCCGCCATGACCTTGGTGAACACCCTCGGTGCCGTGGAGAGGCCAAACGGCAGTACCTGGAACTGATAATGACAGTCCAGCAGCGCAAACCTTAGATAAGCCTGGTGAGGCGGCCAGATCGGAATGTGAAGGTACGCATCCTTGGTATCTAGGGATACCAGAAATTCACCGTCCTCCAGACCTGAAATCACCGCTTTCAGAGACTCCATCTTGAATTTGAATTCCCTCAAATAAGGGTTCAATGACTTTAGGTGCAATATTGGCATGACAGAACCGTCCGGTTTCGGTACCACAAACAGGTTTGAGTAACAACCCTTGTTTGTTAGGTGAGGTGGAACTGGAACAATGACATTTGACCTTAGCAATTTTTGAATGGCTTCCTGTAGGATAGCACTTTCTGTCAGCAAAGCTGGTAAGCCTGATTTGAAGAATCTGTGAGGTGGGAGTTCTTGAAACTCCAGTCTGTACCCCTGGGTAACAATATCTTGTACCCAGGGGTCTAGGCATGATGACGCCCAGACATGACTGAAATTCTTGAGTCTTGCTTTCACCTGCCCGATCTCCAGGCTGGGAGGTACACCGTCATACCGAGGATTTTGAGAAAGCAGAACCAGGTTTCTGTTCCTGGGAACCTGTTGGAGCAGGTTTTCTGGCTTTCCCCCGACTTCCTCTAAAGAAAGTGGAAGGCCGTTTAACTTTCTCGGTCCGAAAGGACTGCATGGTAGACATAGGATAAATTTTCCTAGTCGGCGATGTTGCTGAGGGAAGGAAGGCTGACTTACTCGCAGTTGCCATGGAGATCCACGCATCTAATGCTTCCCCAAACAGAGCCTGACCTGTGAAGGGCAGGTTCTCCACACTATTCTTGGATTCCGCATCCGCAGACCATTGGCGCAGCCAGAGTCCCCTGCGTACCGAGACAGCCATGGAAGAAGCCCTGGCATTAAGATGGCCAAGGTCCTTCATGACCTCCACCATGAATCCTGCAGAATCCTGTATGTGACGTAAAAACAATTCAATGTCACTTCTAGCCATAGAATCCAATTCCTCTAGTAATGTGCCTGACCACTTTACTATGGCTTTAGAAATCCACGCAATGGCAATAGTGGGTCTTAAAGCTACGCCAGTAGCTGTGTATAGTGATTTGAGCGTAGTCTCAATCTTGCGGTCAGCCAGCCCTTTTAAAGCGGTGGACCCAGGGACAGGTAAAACCCCCTTCTTTGACAACCAAGATACAGAAGCGTCTACTACAGGCGGGATTTCCCACTTTTTCCTGTCCTCCTCAGGGAAAGGAAAAGCAACCAGAACCCTTTTTGGGATCTGGAATTTTTTCTCTGGGTTATCCCAGGATTTTTTCAAACAATGCATTTCGTTCCTTAGACGCAGGGAATGTAAGGGAGGATTTCTTATTGTCAGTAAAGTAAGCCTCTTTTACTTGCTCAGGTACCTTCTCATTAATGTGTAAAATGTCCCTAATAGCCTCAATCATGAGTTGCACCCCCTTAGCAAGGGATGCATCTCCCCCCTGCATATCCCCATCACCGTCCCCTGTATCAAAGTCGGTATCCGTGTCAGCTTGCATTATCTGGGCAAGAGCACGCTTTTTAAGTTATACAATTGGGGTCTTTGATGAGGTAGTGGGAGCTGAATACAACAAAACTTCAACAGACTTTCTCAAAACCTGTGTTTCAAGACTCATTTTGAGCTATCCGCGATGAAATCTCTGATATCATTACCCTAATAGAATCCACCCATGGGGGGTCGGATTCAGAAGGCTGAGACAGTATATTACAGACCTGAGTACATGGAATAGACTCTTCAGGAGAAGATACACACTCTGCAGCACAAGATACAGAGTTCCTAGACATGTTTATGTGAGCTACACACACACACACACACACACACACACACACACACACACACACACACACACACACACACACACACACAAAATGCAGACACTGTTTCCCCCAGAGTACCTTCAGAGAGAAACACAGTATATGGAGCCAGCCACACAGCGCCCTAGTAGGCAGTTAATACACAAAACGTCCGGCGCTGACTGAGTAACCTTAATAGATTATACAGTGATTATTGCACTCCCCCCCCCCGCCCTGTCTATAACACCCTGGTACCGCAGAGGTATGCTGGAGTTATGTAGAGGGCAGCGTTCCTGTCAGCGTCTCTTCAGTGTGATCTGCAGGGAGAAAATGGCGCTGGCGAGTGCTGGATCCGCTATGAGAAGTCCCGCCCCCTGTAATGGCGCGTCTTCCCGCTTTCACATATTATACTGGCCTGAGGTGATTTAGCTGCTAACAGTGGGATTATCCCCTGTTAGCATATGTGACCAGTGTGGGGTATTTGCGCTGGCCCAGGGCGCCCCTCACAGCGCCGCACATAAAGTACCACTGAGCCCTCCGGAGCGCAGCCTGTCAGAGCTGCGCTCCCACCCTTGTCCCGCCATTCCCGCCGGCGACCCGCTTACCGGGTCGCCGGCGTCATACTCACCACTCTTCTATCTTCTGGCTCTGTTAGCGGGTGGCGGCCGTGCTGCGGGAGTGAGCAGTCGACTCGTGGGCTTGCGATCAGCACCCTCAGGAGCTCAGTGTCCTGTCAGCGGAGACAGAGAACCATTAACTTCTAGAGTTGGTAGGAGGGGCATAGAGGGAAGAGTCAGCACACACTATTAAACTCTTAAAGTGCCCATGGCTCCCAAGGGACCCGTCTATACCCCATGGTACTAATGTGGACCCCAGCATCCTCTAGGACGTAAGAGAAACAATGAATATCTAGCACAAAAGCCATTTGCCTCAGCCCTGATACTACTGTTAAGGGTCGTACAGACGGGAGATATGGAGGGAGATGTGTGCTGAGCGAACGGGACCGCGCATCGCTGTCGCCGGCACCCCTACACGCGGAGTGATGTGTTCCTAATTTCTAAGCAATCTAGTCAGATTGCTTAGAAATTAAGTGAACGTCGCTCCGTGTGTACCCCCTTTTTAGAAGACATTGTTTATAAAAACACGGATTAAGGTCGTTGTTCGCTAAAGCATTGTTGTTGAAAGTTTTAGTTGTCCAAGTAGCATTTTGCAATAGTTATAAATGTCATCTCATTATTTGGAGCCTAGAGTGTGCATTACAATTAAATGCATTCAGCCACTCAATGGGCTGAATGCAATTTTCAAGAAAGAAAAATCATTGCTTAATTGCTTATCATCGCCAGTCCTTTCATGATACGGAATAAAACATGTAAATCTTTCCTTCTGATACTATACCGGAATCTGCAATTTTCTTTTTCAATCAGAGGTATACACGTATATTAGAAGTCTCAAGACGTCACATGGCTGCAAAATTGTCACAGCATGACACATTTTCTATTGGCGTCACATCAAATAAATAAATCAGGTTTTCACTCAGCTTCCTCCTGCAAATTGCGCTAATGCAGGGTAATGAAATAAGAGGTTTCCAAATCTTATAGGACAAGAAAACAAGCATGTTATAAAGCTCAGTGCTCTGTAACCTACAGCACCCAATCAGATGAGTTCACTTATCATACTTGCATAACACTGATCAGAGCCATTATCTTACAGGTTACAGCACATGGGGTTTTCACCTTTCCTTATTTTCAGTTAATAGTTAGTGTTGTCTTGCCCAGTAGCTTCATGACAGTTACTTCAGGAGACGCTAAGACACACTTTATTCAAGTGGACCTTAATCTTCATGTTTAACTGACTGTGAACACAAAACTGCAGTTGTGCAGCCCACTGTTTCCCAAACTTGATCCTTAAAGCTCCCTAACAGTCTGGGCTTTAAGGATATCCATGTTTCAGCACAGGTGACTTATGGCTTGGTTCAGACTTGTATGTTAACCCGATGGTTAGTGTACATGTCCGATGGTGGTAAAGGTAAAGCCATTTTGAGTTCTGCAGGAGAAAAGCACTATATAAATAAAACTATTATAATTATGTGGGCAGGAGTTAAGTCAATGAGCTGGTCACGAAAGCTGCTTTCTCATGCCTAATGCACAGGATTAGCCATGTGTCTTCACCTGTGCTAAGTGGCAGGTGGGCTGTCGTTAGGGCACGCCCGGCACTTGTGCCCAGCCCCAAAGCCCTACTTTACCTCAGGGGAACGTGAGCAGGAATCTGCGATAGGTGCGGCCTCGGGGCTGGTTTTCCAAAGCAAATTAATTAGCTCCTGACCACTTCAGACAAGAGCTAATTCTCTGACACAACTGAATCACCGCCACTGTGTCCCAGGTATTTATTTATTTTTAATATTGTGCCACCAAGTTGCCCTTGGACATGACATAAATTGGCATCACATTCAACAGGTTAGATATCACCAGCACAGATCACGTTCATGGACGTTCCTTCAAAAACAAATATTTTTTAAAGATTTTAAAACTTTGGCAGAATAATGACTACACTGCTACCCATGCTGCTAATGATAAGGGTTACCCTCTGTTTTGCTGCCAGAATATCTATGATTATATGTAATACACCTAAGCACTGGAACACAGTGTCTTACTCAAAGTAAATAATTCAGGTAGCACTAATCGCTACAAGCTGCCAAATACATTTAAAAAAAAAAGTAGAATTCATATATAATGCACGGGTCTGCTACAGGCGTTAATATTATAATATACTGTAATACCCCTAACAAGGATCAGCCCTCGTGTACTGGCCTCAAACGTAAAGTCAACATCACTGAACGGAGGATGAAAGAAACAAACAGTGACTGTAATGCATTACAGGATTACAATATTTGGATGGTTTTGTGTTGTACTTAGTTCCCTGTCGATCGACACCGCTGTTAATGAACTCAGTTTCTGCAAAAATTGCCTTTCTGGTATCAGTTGGAGTGGTCAAGCCGCCCCAGAATGCTTTGCTGCTTCTGCAAACAACTCTCAGCGTGTGACACTGCTTACCTACAAATACTGTCAAGCCACGGCTGCAAGATCAGCACTTTATAAAATACAGTAATAATCACCCCTGTAATAGTCTCTTTCCCATTCTCCTGCTTTCTCCCTGCTCAGGCCCTGATAATAAAGTCCCTCTGCGGAGCTGCAAAGCCCTGACAGGGTGTCACGTTTGATAAATGCATCCTGTTATTTCTGTCTGTTGTATCTAGGGGCAGTGGCATTTTTTGCACGCGTTTAGCTGAATACAGTGCTTAGAGGGGGTATAAAAGGCTACTTGGACAGGGAGACAAATGATGAAGAATTTAAATGAAGCAAGAAAGGATAATGGATTACAGAGAATTACCCCTTCATCTGTGACCCTGCCTATTGCCATCAATTTGTGTCCATTAAATTAACATGTTATTGTGTGTCTCATTAACTTGAAGTAATGGAGGTTCTGTCTTTTGGTTATTCCTAGTCTCCTATGGAATTTCCTGCATCTGTACGGTGTACGAGCAATATGGTTTAATTTGGCTACTTGTACTGCATAACTATGGAGCTTGACGGAGATTCTAGGCCAGCACTCCACTAATCTTACACCAAGAAAAGACCACATTTGCAGATTTTTCTCAATCTAGAATAGGCGGGTTATTATGATTAAGGAATTATATATATATATATATATATATATATATATATATATATATTATGAAATAAGGGACCTCCTTTGTCAGCTTAAGAAGGAGAACTTCCTATGATTGTAATTAACTTGATTTTTTATTACATACAGTATACAATATATATACATATATCGTTCCTCATTATTGTGACATTATATCACTTAGTGGTATGATGATGAATCATATTTTATATTAATGTATGTTGAATAACTTGAGTTCCGAAAACTTTATTAATTCTTGTCACAATGATTCTGAATTGGATTATTGATGCTTCAATGAAAAAAAAAAAGTAAAAAGAAGAAAAGCTTCTCTGTGATGTAGCAGCACAGGATGAAATGGGACTTCCAAGGTCCAACAGATCTACCGTACTTTGCGGGCCTCAGCCTAGAAATATGC
The DNA here is from genome assembly GCF_028390025.1 of Pseudophryne corroboree. Lineage (NCBI taxonomy): Eukaryota > Metazoa > Chordata > Amphibia > Anura > Myobatrachidae > Pseudophryne > Pseudophryne corroboree. Next base: position 718,096,643 of record NC_086449.1, on the reverse strand, counting down.
ATTGAATTGAATTGAAATTTTTTTATTGACATTTTACAAAAACAACCTACTTGACAACTAAGTACATTTCCAAGACTCCCAGACCCTTGTATAGCAGAGCACATTTTCCAACTCTGTACTATATCACTGCACACCAACTTTTTGTCATGTGAAGGTCCCATCATGATCACTGCGTTTCAGTGTCAGGACTTTTCAGTGTCAGTTCGCAGAAGCAGTGCAATACCACGACGTACAAACTATGATTGTCCCAATTATTCAGAAAATAGAGCAAAGTGAGTGACCCGAAAATGGGGGGGTGCACTCATGTGGGAGGAGGCGTGGTCTCAGATGAGTGGGTGTGGTCTTGCAACAGGGACTTCTTTCTGCTACTTGGGGGGCGTGTCCACCACTCCCCGAACAGCTGTATAGCCCCTGGCTCACCTCCCTGCACTGGCATATATTCAGGGATTACTTGCAAAGCAGAGGGTGATCAAAGGTTCTCCCAACTTCCCCTCCACCCACGGGACACTGCGGCCCGCTGGTGGGACATTATCCGAATAGCGAGACTGTCCCACTGGACTGTAGGGAGGTACGGAAATGTATTCCTGTTATCTTCAAACTTTGATTCTAATATCTGTACTGCTTGTAGCTTAGTCATGTGACGGTAGACATTTTGGTGACGGTAGACATTTTGGTGACGGAAGTACAAGAGATGACTGTAAAATTACTGTGCATTTCGCCTGCTCATAGGACACGGATGTGCTCATTGTACAGTCATTAATAAAGGGACAGTCAAAACACCCATACCTTACAGATATCAACTTCACCAGTTTTATTCGCATGGAGCGCAGATAAGTGAGCAATTTTTGGGTTACCATCATTCTTTGGAATGCGTGCAGCTGAACATTGTGCACCGCTGATAACTCAATTCCCTCTGACATTGATTAAGTTCTGCAAAACTTTTTGATTTTAGTACAGATTCAACTAACCAGTTTGGGAAACAATTTGCGGCCAGTTCATGAAACGTTTTCTTGAAAGGTCAGGGTGTCAATTCTCTTTTTCTCCAATTGCACCCCTGAAACATTTCATAACCAATAATAGTAAGTCCTATCCTAGTCTAGACAAGAGGTAGGTGCTCCTATTGAAGTGATTGAATGCAGACCCCAAAATGGCTACCTGTTGTAGTGTGTTATGTGTACTTTAACTTGAAGCGCACATTTTGGAGCTGACACAGAGTTGCTTGCACGCCAGACTCTGTAGCATCTTGAATGTTGTCGTTCTTACACATGCTTCGGAATCAAGCGTATGCAAGTAGAAGCGAAGCACTTTTCAACCTAATTTTCACTGAAGGGATATAAGTGGGTGCACACTGGGAGATCAACAAAAGATTAATATTTTAGATAGGGCAAAGCACAACTAAATAAAGAGATGATAGGAATTTTCCAGTATGTTTCCTCACATATTTTTTAATCCTTTTTTAATGTGACAGGTTTTTATGTCCTTTCGTTCTAATGTGTGTCTACATGTGTTAAACATAATGACCGTCAGCAGTGTTTAAACCTAATTAGGCAAAATGCTAATGCATTCTTTTTTTTTCACACTCCTTACCACATGCAATTGTGAGGCCATTTGACATCAATAAGAAGTGTGGATCTGACCTACAGGAACATTTATGGGACATTGAGTTTATTACGGTTGTGGTATACAGCAACCATATGGATAATAGGAGTAGCATTTTCTGTTTTAAATGCAGATGCGGCAGGTTTGGGCAATAATCCCATCAATGGCTTTAAGGATTTTCTTCTGTGGCAGCAAATATGGCAGAAGTGGAAAACAGAAAGAGGAAAACAGTTTCCTTTTAAGTGTTTCTGCAATATCCTTAAAGAAATGCAGAGTATTACAGAGGAGAGAAGAGAGCACAGAAGTTCTGAATAATTTCAGAATATGCAAATCAGTACGGCAATGTGAGCGGCTTTTACCTTCAGATCTACATTTCTAGGCCTCATTTTGTTAATTCCCTAAATTCAATCACATAGCTTACATATAGACAGGCCAGACATTAGGATCATTCCGTTTTGTTCGACTAGCTTAAATAAAACGAGTTCCCAAAGGAGTACTTGCTGTCGCAATGGGAGCGCCAGGCTAAAATAAAAATATGTATTGCCACCCTGCTGCCTATAACTGTCCCAAATCTTCTGCCACGTGTGTCCACAATAGCCAACAGCAGCACTGTAATGTGATTTTCCAGCACTAAATTAAATATAAAGCAACTCTAAAAAGTACTTTTAAGTGAAAACTTTTCCTTAGTCTTGGATGGCTTTATCGGCTCATGTGACAGAGAGTCGTGTTAAGACTGCTTCATTTGAAGGCAGGATACAGCAGTGAATTGATTTCATTACTGGGTACTGACATTGCCCCCTCAGGCTTCTTCCCCGTAAGTGAGAGGAGGGGAAGCTTTTCACTGCCACAGAAGCAGCTCAACATGCCTAAGTCAAAAGACATAAAACTGCAGGCTTCCAGAGCTAAACTCTCCCCATCACACGTACGCAGCCTGCATGGAGACGTCTTGCAGGCCACGCCGCTGCCCTTCGTTTCACACTGCCTTTGACCTTGCCCGGTCCCCTGAAGTAAACAAGCATGGATGCATTAGAAAATCAGGAAAGCAACCATCTGCTTATACATTACAAGAGGACAGACCTAGCCGATAATGATCATTATCTCTTTCACCTTAGCAATAACTGAAGCACCATGTCGGCGGCGGCCATTACTCACTTTACCTCATAAACGCCACTTCCTGTAATGAACTTATATCTTTGGCTCACGGTTGCATATAAAAACTCACATACACTCACACTCATATATAGCTGCTGCTTTATGCCAAATTGTCATTGACAAACCACAGAACAACAAAAATAATGTTAAGTCCCAATACTGGACCCTATAGATCATTTGGATCATGATGATTAAAATAAGTAAATAAATACAGCTGATTGAGATAAGGCTGACAAGATCAAGTCAGGATATTTTTTTCATTATTTTTGTGGTTTGACTCATGAGCTGAGACATTGATTTTGCTATAACCCATTCATTGGCTGTGATAATGTCTCCCTCTATTTTCCTCCTGGTTAGTGAGACTTTTATTCTCTATGCAGATAGTGAGGTGTCATAAACTCTAAAGATGCTGGATCTTAAATGGTTTTCCCTGCTCATCTGTTTTCTAAAGCCACAAAGCATCAATACTGAAAGCTGGCTTATCTTGAAAAGCTTCTGTCAGCTGTATTTATACATTTTGTAGAAACGTACATTTAAACGGAATTTTGCAACAATATATTTAATTTTACTGAAGAAAGTGCAATTTTTCCATGGAGCGGCCAGTCTGCGTAAAAATAATAGTTGTGTTACTCTTACATTGTCCCCTTAGCCTGTGCGCAATGTACATACATTATACACCCATGTGCCAGAAAATTTGAGACACCCGTGAACAGTCTAGTAACACGTGGGCTTCCTTTTAATCAAATTACCACAGCAACGCTACGGGACATGAGCTCCTGGAGCTCTCTGAAAGTCCTGTGTATGCCTCGTTACTAATGCTCCAATATCCCCTAATGTTCACCAGCGGTGGAACCCTGCCATTGATGGCATGTTGAACTGCGTCCCACATGTGCCCTATTGAGCACAAATCCCCAAAAGGGGCCAAATCATGATTCCAAACTCACTTACAGGGGTTTGGCATCTACAGGGGTACGCCATTTAGACCCCTTTCATACCACACAAATAACTCGGTTTATTGTCGGGTCGATGCAGGCCGCTGTGTGGTGTGAAAGGGGTAACTGCCGAATTCCCAGGTCGCCGGACCCGGTATTTCAACCCGGGAGTAACGAAGGGTTATTCCCAGGTCAGGTGCAGTGTGAACGGGTTGCCGGGTCGATGCGACCCAGGACCAGTTCACAGTATAGCCAGAGTCGGCATGGAGATGATCTCTATCTCCCAGTGCTGCCTCGTCCCCCGATGGCAACCCGACCCGGCAAATAGTTGGATCGGGAAGCCAGTCTCAAAGGGTCCAATGCCAGGTCGTACCAGGGAAGGACCCATTTCCAATCCCCGGGTGCTACCCAGCATTGTGATGTGAAAGCGGCATTACAGGGGTGCAGCATTTATGGGGTCGCAGCATTTACAGGTAGACGGTACTTACAGGGGAACGGCACTTACAGGGGCGCAACATTTACAGGAACGCGGTACTTACAGGGGAAAGGCACTTACAAAGGAACAGCAGTTACCCATTAGTATTGGCACTAATGCCAGCCCCATGCTGGGCGCAAAAGGTCCATCAGAAACAGGCGTCACGTCTCCGTACACACACCTCAAACTGGCATGGAAGTCTGGCTACACGCACACAAAACTCCTTCTAGATGGATGACTAGGCAAGTATATAGAGACCCGGCCACACAGCCACTCTCATACCCGCACGCTAGGTGTGCATGCAAGGATCCGATCTGCCGGCTTGTAGGTTTGCATCAGACAAATTAGGCCCATGATAAGGGGTAGATCTTGATGCAACAGGACCATAACGCATCTTTATATTTGTCTTTGTCATGAACGTTCTTGTTTATATTTCTGCTTATGGGAAACCTATGCCCTGTATGGGATGCAGTTAAGTTGCTGGCGGTCGGGATCTCGGCGGCCAGGATACCGACGTCAGGATCCTGACCACTGACAATGTCGACAGGCGGTATCCCGGCTCTCAGGGGCTATACCCACTCGTGGGTGTCCACGACACCCATAGAGTGGGAACAGAACCTGTGGTGAGCGTAGCGAGCCCGCAAGGGGACACTTTGCGATCGCCCGGCTGGCGGCATACTGACGGCCAGGATGCCGTTGTCGGTATACTGACAGACGGCATCCTGGGCCGGTATCTCATACTGATCCCACCTGTAAATGCACCCTCCATCAGGTAAGGTCTGGGGAGAGGTGTACTAATCTGTGGTTTGATCAAAGCTCAAGTTTCCAGGTGCTTAGATATGCGATTTATAAACCAAGCAATTTACTCAGCCCAAAAGACTTCAAAGCGCATTATATTTAACAGTAAGGTTTAAAACCAGACTGCATGGCAAACCATATTATTACAACAACAAAAAAGAGCGATGGGGTTCATGCAAAAAAAAAAAAGGAAAAAGACAAAAGTAGTTTTATAGGCCATCCACACCTACAGTTTATCAATCCAATGCTGTGCAGCACTGGGCACTTCCATACTGGCGAGTTTGAGGGGAAAAAAAGTTGGGTTATCGGGTACAAGCAGGGACGGACTAGGGCTATGAATCGGCCCTGACATTTGTGAACCCATGCAAACGTCTTGGGGGGCACATGCACATCACAGGAGGTGCCCGTATGTCAAAGGGGGTGCATGGACACGGCGCACAGGGGTGTGAACGCGCTGCGTGTCGGGGGGGGGGGGGTGAACTCACAACATGCCCCCGTTTTCTTGAAGGCGCACACTTTTGATGGGGGAACGACCAAACCAACAAGAAAGCCGTAGGCTGCGAGCGGCCTTCCCGGCTCTCTGTGGGACCGGACCGACCCACCAGACCATCGGCCCTTCTGGAATGTGCCAGTAGTGCCAGATGGGCAGTCCAGCCCTGGGTCCAAGTGCATTCTAGCATATTTGGTGGCGTTATTGTGCGCTACAAGTGTACATCCCCTAACAAACATATAATGCATGTACCCATTACTATACATTGCCCAGCAACCCCCCCATGCTGCTGACAAACATGGGCTGTCCGGGTAGGACTGCTGACGCAATTTGCGCTGAAACAGATCATCATGACCCTGCCCCCTGCTATGATGTCGGAGATCACATCGTCATGCCCCCTGCTCTGTCCCTATATAGCGTCATTCACTCTGAATTACAGTGTCCTGGTAATTATATAACTGACTAGTTGTGTTTTCTGGACACGTCCCCCGATGGGATGTTACCACACCCCTAGTAGGACATGGACGGTATCCGGACTCCAGGTCGACAACAAAAAGGTCGACACACCTTAGGTCGACGCCAATTGGTCGACACACCTTAGGTCGACATGGACAAAAGGTTGACATGGACAAAAGGTCGACAGGGACAAGGTCGACATGGGAAAAGGTCGACATGAGTTTTTCACAATTTTTTTCTTTTTTGGAACTTTTTAATACTTAACGATCCACGTGGACTACGATTGGAACGGTAATCTGTGCCGAGCGAAGCGAAGGCACCATGCCCGAAGCATGGCGAGCGAAGCGAGCCATGCGAGGGGACACGGTGCACTAATTGGGGTTCTTGGTCACTCTACGAAGAAGACGACACCAAAAAAACATAAAAAAACTCATGTCGACCTTTCTCCATGTCGACCTTGTTCCTGTCGACCTTTTGTCCATGTCGACCTAAGGTGTGTCGACAAATTGGCGTCGACCTAAGGTGTCGCCCTTTTTGTTGTCGACCTGGAGTCCCAGACCCGACATGGACACACCCTCATGACATTTGTCAAGACTCTTCATGTGTGACACATGTACATTGTATTGACTGCCTAACTACAAAAGGTGGGAGGTTTGCACTGCAGTATGTATTATTATTATTATTACTACTATGTAGTGCTATTACCTGTCTCTGCTATGTTGTGCATTGCTTGTGATTTCCTTGTTTGTTGCTTTATATACTGAAGTCTTGAAGTGTTTGGGATTAAAAGCAACGGATAACAACCTCAGCACTGAGATCAAGGGCATAGCTACCACAGGTGCAGGGAGTGCAGCTGCTATGGGGCCCAGAGCTGAGAGGGGCCCACCTTCCCTGTCACAGTTACATGTGTTATACATTTATCACCATTGTGTGGTACATAGGGACCCCTACATACTTTACCATTGGAGGCTACAATATATGTGGACCTGTTCATTGTAATGTGGTATAAAATGAACTGCTAGACATTATGTTACATAACATGAACTGGGGCACTGTATTGTGGCATAATATTACATGGGGGCACTGTAGTGTGGCATAATATGAACTGGGGACATTGTATATAATATATAATGTGTATTAGGGATAATGTGTCACATAATATGTACTGGCAACCCTACAGTGTGCCGTAACTTACTAGGGCACTACTATGGTTCAGAAAATGAACTAGGGCACTACTATGGGCGAAAACATTAACAACTGCTGCGGAGAGGTGTCTCTCTAGAAGCACTGGGATAGGGGCCCCTTCAAAATGGTGCTATGGGGCCCATAAAGTTCTGACTACGCCCCTGAGTGAGATGATATGGCCAGTTATGTTTACTGGGTCACTGGTGAAAAACATAGAGATACGTTATTGAGTAAAGGGCCCTACACATTGATCGATCCGCCGCTGAGCTGCCAGACGGCGGATACGGTCGACGGGCGACCCGGCGTCGGGGGGGGGGGGGGGGCAGTGACGGGGGGGGTGAAGTTTCTTCACTCCCCCCGTCAAGCACTCCCCACGTCACCCGGCTCCATAGAAGTGCAGGCAAATATGGACGAGATCGTCCATATTGGCCTGCATGCACAGCCGACGGGGCACCAGCGATGAACGAGCGCGGGGCCGCGCATTGTTCATCGCTGGTGACTCCACACTCAAAGATATGAACGGTATCTCGTTCATTAATGAACGAGATCGTTCATATCTTTGAGGATTATCGCCCAGTATGTAGGGCCTATAAGCCTTTTTGGAAAGCAAGTAAAGCGTTTATTTCACATTATTATATAACAAATCTGTATATCACTGAGCTGCATAATGGGGGTAATTCCAAGTTGATCGCAGCATGATTTTTTATAGCAATTAGGCAAAACCATGGTGGTCATTCCGAGATGTTCGCTCGTTGCCGATTTTCGCTATATTGCGATTAGTCGCTTAATGCGCATGCGCAAGGTTCGCAGAGCGCATGCGCTTAGTTATTTTACACAAAAGTTAGGTATTTTACTCACGGCATAACAAGGAATTTTCATCGTTCTGGTGATCGTGCTGTGATTGACAGGAAGTGGGTGTTTCTGGGCGGAAACTGGCCGTTTTCTGGGAGTGTGTGAAGAAACGCTGGCGTTTCTGGGAAAAACGCGGGAGTGTCTGAAGAAACGGGGGAGTGTCTGGGCGAACGCTGGGTGTGTTTGTGACGTCAAACAAGGAACGAAACTGACTGAACTGATCGCAATGGCTGAGTAAGTCTATAGCTACTCAGAAACTGATAAGAAATTTCTATTCGCAATTCTGCTAATCTTTCGTTCGCAATTCTGCTAAACTAAGATACAATCCCAGAGTGCAGCGGCTTAGCGTGTGCAATGCTGCTAAAAGCAGCTAGCGAGCGAACAACTCGGAATGAGGGCCCATGTGCACTGCAGGGGAGGCAGATATAACATGTGCAGAAAGAGTTAGATTTGGGTGGGTTATTTTATTTCTGTGTAGGGTAAATACTGGCTGCTTTATTTTTACACTGCAAATTAGATTGCAGATTGAACACACCCCACCCAAATCTAACTCTCTCTGCACATATTATATCTGCCTCCCCTACAGTGCACATGGTTTTGCCCAATTGCTATCAAAAATCCTGCTGCGATCAACTTGGAATTACCCCCAATGGGGGGTCATTCCGAGTTGTTCGCTCGCAAGCTGCTTTTTGCAGCTTTGCACACGCTAAGCCACCGCCTACTGGGAGTGAATCTTAGCTTATCAAAATTGCGAATGAAAGATTAGCAGAATTGCGAATAGACACGTCTTAGCAGTTTCTGAGTAGCTCCAGACTTACTCGGCATCTGCGATCAGTTCAGTCAGTTTCGTTCCTGGTTTGACGTCACAAACACACCCAGCGTTCGCCCAGACACTCCTCCGTTTCTCCAGCCACTCCCGCGTTTTTCCCAGAAACGGTAGCGTTTTTTCGCACACACCCATAAAACGGCCAGTTTCCGCCCAGAAACACCCACTTCCTGTCAATCACATTACGATCACCAGAACGAAGAAAAAACCTCGTAATGCTGTGAGTAAAATTCCTAACTGCATAGCAAATTTACTTGGCGCAGTCGCACTGCGGACATTGCGCATGCGCATTAGCGACTAATCGCTCCGTTGCGAGAAAAAAATAACGAGCGAACAACTCGGAATGACCCCCAATATGCCTGGAAAATTTAAGTTGTTTATGCTATAATATCTTTATCATGATCTCTAACATGCCTTCGTTGCAGGTTGCCATTTAGAACAAAGGGGTCTATTTATTAAGCGGTGATAACAAATATATTTTATTGCCGAACCAGTCTCACCAGATATCATTTTTGACCCATCTAACCAGTTCACACATGTGCACACACTTGCACTTTCAGTTTCACAAAAAAATGTATATATATTAGGAAAAAAATAACAATATTATAATAAATTGTAAAATAGCTTTCAGTCTTAAAATAAGAATTTACTTACCGATAATTCTATTTCTCGTAGTCCGTAGTGGATGCTGGGGGCTCCGTAAGGACCATGGGGATTAGCGGCTCCGCAGGAGACTGGGCACATCTAAAGAAAGCTTTAGGACTATCTGGTGTGCACTGGCTCCTCCCCCTATGACCCTCCTCCAAGCCTCAGTTAGGATACTGTGCCCGGACGAGCGTACACAATAAGGAAGGATCTTGAATCCCGGGTAAGACTCATATCAGCCACACCAATCACACCGTACAACTTGTGATCTGAACCCAGTTAACAGCATGATAACAGAGGAGCCTCTAGAAAAGATGGCTCACTACAGCAATAACCCGATTTTTTGGTAACAATAACTATGTACCAGTATTGCAGACAATCCGCACTTGGGATGGGCGCCCAGCATCCACTACGGACTACGAGAAATAGAATTATCGGTAAGTAAATTCTTATTTTCTCTAACGTCCTAAGTGGATGCTGGGGACTCCGTAAGGACCATGGGGATTATACCAAAGCTCCCAAACGGGCGGGAGAGTGCGGATGACTCTGCAGCACCAAATGAGAAAACTCCAGGTCCTCCTCAGCCAGGGTATCAATTTTGTAGAATTTTACAAACGTATTTGCTCCTGACCAAGTAGCTGCTCGGCAAAGTTGTAAAGCCGAGACCCCTCGGGCAGCCGCCCAAGATGAGCCCACCTTCCTTGTGGAGTGGGCATTTACAGATTTTTGGCTGTGGCAGGCCTGCTACCGAATGTGCAAGCTGAATTGTACTACAAATCCAACTAGCAATAGTCTGCTTAGAAGCAGGAGCACTCAGCATGTTGGGTGCATACAGGATAAACAGCGAGTCAGTTTTCCTGACTCCAGCCGTCCTGGAAACATATATTTTCAGGGCCCTGACAACGTCTAGCAACTTGGAGTCCTCCAAGTCCCTAGTAGCCGCAGGCACCACAATAGGTTGGTTCAGGTGAAACGCTGAAACCACCTTAGGGAGAAACTGAGGACGAGTCCTCAATTCCGCCCTGTCCGAATGGAAAATCAGATAAGGGCTTTTACAGGATAAAGCCGCCAACTCTGACACGCGCCTGGCCCAGGCCAGGGCCAACAGCATGACCACTTTCCATGTGAGATATTTTAACTCCACAGATTTAAGTGGTTCAAACCAAGGTGACTTTTGGAACCCAAAACTACATTGAGATCCCAAAGTGCCACTGAAGGCACAAAAGGAGGCTGTATATGCAGTACCCCTTTTACAAACGTCTGAACTTCAGGGACTGAAGCTAGTTCTTTTTGGAAGAAAATTGACAGGGCCGAAATTTGAACCTTAATGGACCCCAATTTCAGGCCCATAGACACTCCTGTTTGCAGGACATGTAGGAAACGACCCAGTTGAATTTCCTCCGTCGGGCCTTACTGGCCTCGCACCACGCAACATATTTTCGCCAAATGCGGTGATAATGTTTTGCGGTTACATCCTTCCTGGCTTTGATCAGGATAGGGATGACTTCATCCGGAATGCCTTTTCAGGATCCGGCGTTCAACCGCCATGCCGTCAAACGCAGCCGCGGTAAGTCTTGGAACAGACAGGGTCCTTGCTGGAGCAGGTCCCTTCTTAGAGGTAGAGGCCACGGATCCTCCGTGAGCATCTCTTGAAGTTCCGGTTACCAAGTCCTTCTTGGCCAATCCGGAGCCACGAATATAGTGCTTACTCCTCTCCATCTTATCAATCTCAGTACCTTGGGTATGAGAGGCAGAGGAGGGAACACATACACTGACTGGTACACCCACGGTGTTACCAGAACGTCTACAGCTATTGCCTGAGGGTCCCCTGACCTGGCGCAATACCTGTCGAGTTTTTCCCAACGGTTTATAATCATGTGGAAGACTTCTGGGTGAAGTCCCCACTCTCCCGGGTGGAGGTCGTGCAGAGGAAGTCTGCTTCCCAGTTGTCCACTCCCGGAATGAATACTGCTGACAGTGCTATCACATGATTTTCCGCCCAGCGAAGAATCCTTGCAGCTTCTGCCATTGCCCTCCTGCTTCTTGTGCCACCCTGTCTGTTTACGTGGGTGACTGCCGTGATGTTGTCCGACTGGATCAACACCGCTCTGACCTTGAAGCAGAGGTCTTGCTAAGCTTAGAGCATTGTAAATGGCCCTTAGCTTCAGGATATTTATGTGAAGTGATGTTTCAGACTTGACCATAAGCCCTGGATATTCCTTCCCTGTGTGACTGCTCCCCAGCCTCGCAGGCTGGCATCCGTGGTCACCAGGACCCAGTCCTGAATGCCGAATCTGCGGCCCTCTAGAAGATGAGCACTCTGCAACCACCACAGGAGGGACACCCTTATCCTTGGTGACAGGGTTATCCGCTGATGCATCTGAAGATGCGACCCGGACCATTTGTCCAGCAGGTCCCACTGGAAAGTTCTTGCGTGGAATCTGCCGAATGGGATTGCTTCGTAGGAAGCCACCATTTTACCCAGAACCCTTGTGCATTGATGCACTGAGACTTGGCTCGGTTTTAGGAGGTTCCTGACTAGCTCGGATAACTCCCTGGCTTTCTCCTCCGGGAGAAAAGCCTTTTTCTGGACTGTGTCCAGGATCATCCCTAGGAACAGAAGACAAGTCGTCGGAACCAGCTGCGATTTTGGAATATTGAGAATCCAATCGTGCTGCCGCAACACTACCTGAAATAGTGCTACACCGACCTCCAACTGTTCCCTGGATCTTACCCTTATCAGGGAATCGTCCAAGTAAAGGATAACTAAAATTCCCTTCCCTCGAAGGAATATCATCATTTCGGCCATTACCTTGGTAAAGACCCGGGGTGCCGTGGACCATCCATACGGCAGCGTCTGAACTGATAGTGACAGTTCTGTACCATAAACCTGAGGTACCCTTGATGAGAAGGGTAAATTTTGACATGAAGGTAAGCATCCTTGATGTCCCGAGACATCATGTAGTCCCCTTCTTCCAGGTTCGCAATCACTGCTCTGAGTGACTCAATCTTGAATTTGAACCTCTGTATGTAAGTGTTCAAAGATTTTAGATTTAGAATCGGTCTCACCGAGCCGTCCGACTTCGGTACCACAACGGTGTGGAATAATACCCCGTTCCCTGTTGCAGGAGGGGTACCTTGTTATCACCTGCTGGGAATACAGCTTGTGAATGGCTTCCAAAACAGTCTCCCTGTCAGAAGGAGACATCGGTAAAGCCGACTTTAGGAAACGGCGAGGGGGAGACGTCTCGAATTCTAATTTGTACCCCTGAGATATCACCTGAAGGATCCAGGGGTCTACTTGCGAGTGAGCCCACTGCGCGCTGAAATTCATTGAGACGGGCCCCCCACCGTGCCTGATTCTGCTTGTAAAGCCCCAGCGTCATACTGAGGGCTTGGCAGAGGCGGGAGAGGGTTTCTGTTCCTGGGAACTGGCTGATATCTGCAGCCTTTTTCCTCTCCCTCTGTCACGGGGCAGAAATGAGGAATCTTTTGCCCGCTTGTCCACGAAAAGACTGCGCCTGATAATACGGCGTCTTCTCTTGTTGAGAGGCGACCTGGGGTACAAACGTGGATTTCCCAGCTGTTGCCGTGGCCACCAGGTCTGAAAGACCGACCCCAAATAACTCCTCCCTTTAATAAGGCAATACTTCCAAATGCCGTTTGGAATACGCATCACCTGACCACTGACGTGTCCATAACCCTCTACTGGTAGAAATGGACAACGCACTTAGACTTGATGCCAGTCGGCAAATATTCCGCTGTGCATCACGCATATATAGAAATGCATCTTTTAAATGCTCTATAGGCAAAAATATACTGTCCCTATCTAGGGTATCAATATTTTCAGTCAGGGAATCCGACCACGCCAACCCAGCACTGCACATCTAGGCTGAGGCGATTGCTGGTCGCAGTATAACACCAGTATGTGTGTAAATACATTTTAGGATACCCTCCTGCTTTCTATCAGCAGGATCCTTAAGGGCGGCCATCTCAGGAGAGGGTAGAGCCCTTACAAGCGTGTGAGCGCTTTATCCACCCTAGGGGGTGTTTCCCAACGCACCCTAACCTCTGGCGGGAAAGGATATAATGCCAATAACATTTTAGAAATTATTAGTTTTTTATCGGGGGAAAACCACGCATCATCACACACCTCATTTAATTTCTCAGATTCAGGAAAACTACAGGTAGTTTTTCCTCACCGAACATAATACCCCTTTTTGGTGGTACTCGTATTATCAGAAATGTGTAAAAACATTTTTCATTTTTCATTGCCTCAATCATGTAACGTGTGGCCCTACTGGAAGTCACATTTGTCTCTTCACCGTCGACACTGGAGTCAGTATCCGTGTCGGCGTCTATATCTGCCATCTGAGGTAACGGGCGCTTTAGAGCCCCTGACGGCCTATGAGACGTCTGGACAGGCACAAGCTGAGTAGCCGGCTGTCTCATGTCAACCACTGTCTTTTATACAGAGCTGACACTGTCATGTAATTCCTTCCAACAGTTCATCCACTCAGGTGTCGACCCCCTAGGGGGTGACATCACTATTACAGGCAATCTGCTCCGTCTCCACATCATTTTTCTCCTCATACATGTCGACACAAATGTACCGACATACAGCACACACACAGGGAATGCTCTGATAGAGGACAGGACCCCACTAGCCCTTTGGGGAGACAGAGGGAGAGTTTGCCAGCACACACCAGAGCGCTATATATATACAGGGATAACCTTATATAAGTGTTTTTCCCCTTATAGCTGCTGTATATTTAATACTGCGCGTAATTAGTGCCCCCCCTCTCTTTTATAACCCTTTCTGTAGTGTAGTGACTGCAGGGGAGAGACAGGGAGCTTCCCTCCAACAGAGCTGTGAGGGAAAATGGCGCCAGTGTGCTGAGGAGATAGGCTCCGCCCCCTTATCGGCGGCCTTATCTCCCGTTTTTTTATGTATTTTGGCAGGGGTTAAATGCATCCATATAGCCCAGGAGCTACATGTGATGCATTTTTTTTGCCATCCAAGGTGTTTATTATTGCGTCTCAGGGCGCTCCCCCCCAGCGCCCTGCACCCTCAGTGACCGGAGTGTGAAGTGTGCTGAGAGCAATGGCGCACAGCTGCAGTGCTGTGCGCTACCTTGTTGAAGACAGGACGTCTTCTGCCGTCGATTTTCCGGACCTCTTCTGCCTTCTGGCTCTGTAAGGGGGCCGGCGGCGCGGCTCTGGGACCCATCCAGGCTGGGCCTGTGATCGTCCCTCTGGAGCTAATGTCCAGTAGCCTAAGAAGCCCAATCCACTCTGCACGCAGGTGAGTTCGCTTCTTCTCCTCGATGCAGTGAGCCTGTTGCCAGCAGGTCTCACTGAAAATAAAAAACCTAAACTAAAACTTTCACTAAGAAGCTCAGGAGAGCCCCTAGTGTGCACCCTTCTCGTTCGGGCACAGAAATCTAACTGAGGCTTGGAGGAGGGTCATAGGGGGAGGAGCCAGTGCACACCAGATAGTCCTAAAGCTTTCTTTAGATGTGCCCAGTCTCCTGCGGAGCCGCTAATCCCCATGGTCCTTACGGAGTCCCCAGCATCCACTTAGGACGTTAGAGAAAACTAATTTATAAATTGGTTGTTAAATAGACCTAACAATTTCCTCTTTACACTGGAAAGCTATCGCAATAAAATATCAATGGTAGTCCCTTGATACACAGGACATGCCATTTAACAGGGCCTTCCACCCATATGGGGGCAACACTACAGTAGCTTAACAGACGGAACCTCCAACATTTGAAGTGAGTCAGATCCCATGCCATGGCAAGGGGTGCGATGACAATGGGGTCCGGTGATGCCAAGCCAATCTCCGGCGTTCCCTGCTGCACTCTCCTGGGCATGCGTGCAGGGCAGCGCATCCATACTAAAACCTTATTTAGGCTTTCAAGTTTTCCTGAGCATGTGCAGGCCCCCGGAAAATGGCTCGGCTCCCACCGCCTCCAAATTTTGGCCTGGTGCCCATTGATGGAGTCGTGGGAGCAAATATAGGTGGTCATTCAGATCAGACCTGATCGTAGATGTGCTAAATTTAGCACAGGGCTAGTCTGCCCCATATGTGTGGTCATACCCCCCCCTTACCGCACGGATGAGAAAGCATTGCACGGTGGCGATGCTTTTGCACCCGCCGAGTAGCTCCGTGCCTGCCAGCGGCTACGGCTACGTGTGACGTCACGCAACCTCCACGGCCTGTGCCCGCAACAGTCCGGACACGCCTAACCGCGCCCCACCAACAGCATTCTAACGCCATTGGCACGCCCCCTCCGGCCCCGTGGCCGCCTCTGCCTGTCAATCAGTCAGAGGCGATCGCAGCCCTGAGATGCTTTTGCATCTCACTGGGCTTCACGGAGTGCCAGTGGCAAATGCAGGATTTTGAAAGGGGGATTTCCAAATATAATTGGTAACAGACCAATTAAAAAAAGTCGAACCAGAATAAGTCTGCAACATAGGGGGTCTATCCAATTATATCCGATCCGCTTTCGGCTTGTAAAAAAAGGACGGATATCTCAATTAATGGCCGATGGTCATTGTCACGGTATCCAATTAGGGTCCATTTTTATCGTCCGATAACGAATCCACGATCGCACAAAAACACATGGGATCGGGGATAAAGCATAATCCGCAATAAGTACCGGCATCGGGGATAATAGAATAGCCCCTGGGGATACAATTACCGCGGGTAATTGGATACCCCCCATACACTTTATTGTGTACTTCAAGTGTTTTCATTTAATTAACAATAAATAATATTGTTATTTATATTACATGTTTCTATGTATATATGTTTGTGTGTGTGTGTGTGTGTGTGTGTGTGTGTGTGTGTGTGTGTGTGTGTGTGTGTGTGTGTATCCTTATGACGTAGCTCTCAGTATGTAATATAATGTAAGTGCAGGTGCATTCCTTAATAAGGAAACTCCAAGGCGGCGTCACCAGAATATACAATTGAATAGCAGGCGGCACTCATTGCAGGAATAATCAGACAAGAGACGAAGAGTTCACCGACATTTCAATGTTATTCAATTCAGTATTAGGTGGTCTGGCTCCCTCCATGACGCCAATGTTGGCGACTCCGTGTGACATCATTCTTCTGCGCACCAGGACCTGCAATCAGATGGCGCCATGGATAGTCCGGATAGATAAGTCCTTTTTCAATTTGATGAAAATATTGAATTGAATAACATTGAAACTTCAGTGAACTCCTCATTTCTTGCTTGATTATTCCTAGGATGTGACTGGGGCTCTGTGTGACAGCACAATCATTACTCACCTCATACAACCCACTGCAGCGATCCAGTCTGAATGACCCCTATAGTTTTTAAACTAACACAGAGGCATATAATGGACATCACCTTTTTTACTGTATATAACAAATTCAATGACAGCTCTAAAAGACTTTTTACGACTTGTTCTTTAACACAATACATTACCATCAACATTAAAAAAATGGGTCAAATATTAAGTCAAATTACAACTTGCCTGGAAGCAATCATTCGGTTCTGTGTAATAAATGCAAATCTGCAGAGCCTTAACTTAAAGCTATATGTTTTGTGGAATATTTCTAGTGACATC
Organism: Pseudophryne corroboree; assembly: GCF_028390025.1. Lineage (NCBI taxonomy): Eukaryota > Metazoa > Chordata > Amphibia > Anura > Myobatrachidae > Pseudophryne > Pseudophryne corroboree. Next base: position 718,079,631 of record NC_086449.1, on the reverse strand, counting down.
TAGGTAACTGAATTCATCCTGAACGCGTATCTCTAATACATAATAGGGATCTGTAAAATATTTCCCTTACAATATAATTAGTGTTATTTTAGGTTTAAGTGCATCTATGTCACCAAGTTATCAGATAAGAACTCTGCGCCAATAATAAAAAGCATTTCCGCTACATGCTGCAGTAAGGGAATCTGTGACTATCTTGGGGGTTGTCAGGCTCAGTTTGGCTGCCAGCTCTGCATATAGAACTGGGAATCCTGACTTTCCTTCCTCTAGTTAATGCACAGGCCGCCAGCATCCACCGCCGTGACTGACAGATTTTTGTGGGTGCCTGCTTAATTCAAGTGGATAGTTATTTTCTGCCTTATTGCCTCCGGGCTGGCAGCATCTGTCCTCCATGGGCCAGGACAAACCTAGTGGAGTTGGTGACATCCGCAGACTAAAGAGGATCTGGACAGAGCAAGCTCAGGATTGTTCAAGCGAGTCTTGATAGTGCAGACGTGATACTGAGCCGCCTCGGGCTCAAAGTCTGCTCTGCCGCCTTCCGTTGTGGGAGGGAGATAATCAGAAGTGCTGAGAGACATCTCTTAGACTGGTGCAATTAAAAAGGCTGATTTCAACTGCTGGGAATGGCAAACACAAGCAGGGGAGAGTGAGACTTATTAGAGCGACACAATGCAATAAAGCAAGAGAATCAAACAGCAGTCTAGCACTAATTAGGAACGTGCCCGAAGTGAATTGCTGAAAGGATAATGCGACGGGTTATATGATCAGCATCTTCGCTGTGAGCCAAGTAGGAAAGACTCCTTCCCTGATTCAGTGATGTAGCTCATTACAGCAGAGAGGAGAGGTGTGGGCTGCTGGTGCGATCCCTGTATTGATCACGCATCAGAAGGAGCAGGGCTTGGGTAGCCATACACTCTGGGGAATAAACAGAATTCAGTTAGAATAGAATGGACAGAGTGGCTTCTTTTAAGGGGAAAAGGCAACCATTGCAGCTGGCAATTAGGCTCTATGGGTGGCAAGAACACAGTTTTGCTGTAGTCGAAGTACAGTAACCAATCAAATACTTGCAACCCAAATTTCACAGTAATGAGAAGACCTAATTTTTGATTGGCTGATATATACATTTTCAACCAAGTGCACCTGGAGAATATGATGCAGCACTCCTGGACATGTTAGGCTACCAAGTACGGTCACATTTATAACATGGATCACTGTACCATTTGATAGCACGCTAAAATGAGCTATAGACATCAGAGGAGTCAGAACATGTGAATGCTATAAAGGGGGGGAATCAATTGTTTTTTTTAGGGCGCTCTGCAGCCGATGGAGCAATTCAATTGTTGCTCCGTTCCTTGTCGTGTAATAGTTAATAAACGGGTTTAGCGGTTTTACGCTGCTACACCCACTCTATTTGGACACAACCAGTGCAATAAAGAAACAGCCGCCAAGAGCCAGAGCAGCAGTTGCATATCCCTCTGTCTAAAATGACAGCAAGCGGGCACAACAGGGCACGGTAAAATAATTGAATCACCACCTATAAGCCTAACAGTAGTCAAAAATGAAATACGCTCAATTTATCTCACAATAGGATCAAAAAGTTGAGTTTAAAAAAAATAATAAACCTATTTTGGAGGAACTTTTCAAATATGCAATAGGACATTAGGATTCTATAGAGCATTTACACAGGTACTGGTACTTGGGCTGAGAGATGTTGAGGTTACAAGTATTTAAATTATGAATACATCTCTTTTATGACACCAGGAACCACAGCTCAATATAAGTATAATGAAAGGTGTGTTGGTTCAGGAAAAGGAGAAATGGAGCAATAAATTATGTAAATTAAAATTTCTACAAGCAAAAATATCTGGAGCATTGAATAGCGTACCTATGGCTATAATGTCGATAGAGATGTCGATTGTTTTATCTGAAAAACTGCTATCAATATATTTCTGAAGTATCTGGTGCATTACAACGCATTGTAGGACATGGCCAAAAAGTTTGGATGATGTCAGCAGGGGATTGCTGGTCAGTAGCTGATGTAGAAAGAAATCCATGGAGAAGAACTAACATACAGTAAATGGACAGGATGGATAGATTTCAAGTTTATGCAAAGAGGTCTTCTGAATAAAGAAGAGTGAGACTGCAACTCAGGGAAGGAGTCACAACTGGGCAATTCTCCAGAAAGTGAACATAAAGTCCCGTGTATCACACGCTTACATTTTTTTTCCCTTTTAAACTGGTCTGTTAAGAAATTGTTCTTTTATGAAAACTTAAGGGGTAATTCTGAGTTGATCACTCGCTAGCTATTTTTTGCAGCGCAGCGAACAGATAGTCGCCGCCTATAGGGGAGTGTATGTTTGCTTTGCAAGTGTGCAAACGCATGTGCAGCCGAGCGGTACAAAAAAGTTTTGTGCAGTTTCTGAGTAGCTCAGAACTTACTCAGCCACTGCGATCACTTCAGCCTTTTCTTGTCCAGAATTGACGTCAGACACCCGCCCTGCAAACGCTTGGACACGCTTGCGTTTTTCCAACCACTCCCAGAAAACGGTCAGTTGCCACCCACAAACGCCTTCTTCCTGTCAATCTCCTTGCGATTGGCTGTGCGAATGGATTCTTCGTAAAATCCATTGCTCAGCAGCGATCCGCTTTGTACCCGTGCGCCACGCCTGCGCATTGCGGTGCATATGCATGCGCAGTTATGACCTGATCGCAGCACAGCGAAAAATCCTAGCGTGCGATCAGGTTGGAATGACCCCCTGTCAAAGTCTAAAAATATTGCAGAACACACATCACGTACAAACTGCACACACATGCCCACTGCGCGTGCACTTGTTCTGCTGTGCGTGCACATATCCGCAATTTGCGTATGGTCGCTCCCGCGGTCCTGCGCATCGGCGCGTGGTATGGGTATTTACGGCAGAGTTTGTGAACGCATGAAGAACCATCAAAACACATTACATATTTAATCCAAATAGTGCACAATGTACACATAGTCTCCTTGCACCACATCAGAAAGTTATAGCTGTTTAAATGGTTGCAGAACAAAGGGATTCACCTTTACAGGATAAGAGGGGACAGACTAAGGTTATAAGGTGGTGTTTGGTATCCAGCTGTAGGGTATTTTAAGGGTAACATTCCAGTGTTGGTCTGCGGAAGATCGCATGTTCCTGCGGATAGTTATGTGCAGAAGCAGAAAATAGATATAAACTGTATTTACTGTATATTATGTATGCGGCGGGAATCCAGAGAAGACCACCCACAAGAGCAGTTGGGAAAGACATCGCCTACCTTTTCAAATCGACCTATGACCTCTCCTGTACTGGTAAAGTGCATTCCTGTGTCCAATGGACAAAGGGATTACAGTATCCATTGTATTGCTTTTGGATGAATTGTATAAATAAAGCCTGCTGCAGCCTGGCCTGAGAGAAGACTCACAAAGTTATCTATCAGATGACCGAGGACCGGGCCGGGTAGCGCAAGCGATTCCAATCACGTATATACATTGACTGTAGCCACTATTATGTTATATTGTCTTGTATTGTAGTGTATGATTTGTATTGTAAAACCCCCTTTCAGAAATAATCCACTGTGGTGTCGGAACCCAGCGGTGAAATCACAATTGGTGTCGTGTCCTCATTGCCCTGCTAAGGTTTAAAGTGTATTATTATTATTGCATTGCATTGCTGTAGAAGGTTTAAAGTGTATCTCTGGGTGTGTATGCGCTGTGAGTACTTTGTACCGTCAGAGCGGTGTTTGTACGCTAAATCCGTACACAGCACGGGACTTTGTACGCTAATAGCGTACAGAGTACGTAGAGTGTGTATTAAGTATAGCGGCCTCACACGCAGCCTGGCCTAGTATAGCGGCCGCACACGCAGCCTGGCCTAGTTATAAAGGTTTATACAGAACGAAACTGTGTGTTGTGTTAAGTGAGCAATTATAGTTGGTATTGCTCACATTTATAGAAGTTGTGGAATTTGTTTGATTGCGGACGTACGGTTTTGTACACGTGTCTCGGACAAAGTACGGGACTGCGTACTCAGCGTAAGAAGACACGCACGATCGCGTGCTTACGCAAATTGCGTAAGAAATATGGTCGCTAAGTACAAATTACACAATAGTTAGTTTAGTTTAAAGGCGGGACAGTAGCTACGCTACAATAGCACCAAACTACCCGGTTTCTAAAGAAATTTAATATAAAAACAAAATTTAGTATAAATAATTTTCTTTTATTTAAATTGCCTCGGGGGGTAAAGCTGCCAACTTGAATTAATCCAAATTTTCTGTACAGAAAAATAAAGTGTATTTGAGTGAGCAAATGCAGGAGTAAGTGGAAACTGGACCCAAGAACTAGGTGGTCTTGGTGGACGGCTAGGTGGTCTAGGTGGACACACTGGGTTAGTAGAGGCCCGGTGGCGTAGGGTTCGCAACCCTGCGTTATTAACTAAGTGGTCTAGGTGGACTGAGTGGTATCCCATACAACTCTAGGTGGTCTGCTAGGTGGTCTACAGCAATCGTAGGGTATATAGATAACTAGTATCTATAGGCTGTGCTATTGCATCACATGTCCGTTTGTTCTGCATAGCGCAACGTGATATTATTGTGTCATATGTGCTGTGAAAGTGCATACGCAGACGTGATTGTATAGACAAAGGGGTTTTTCTTTGGTAAACTTCAGGAAATCTCCCTGGTGGGCTTCACTGGAAAGGGTGAAGGATAGTTATCTAATATCTCTGTTTTCCACCCTACAAACAATTCCAGTTGAAAGATACCGAAAAGGAAATTTTCACTGCCTCTCTCAGGAAAATATTCCAAACAGAACTTCCACCGAAAGAAATTACGGTGTAAGGTCTGATAGGAGCCCTAAGTTGGGTACATTGCGATCCGCTATCAACAGTGTATCGTTGTATTGGCCAGCGTGGGTGAGAGCAAGTGGAAGGCGCTCAGGTATACTTCCACCGTCTACTTATATTGAGTATTTTGGTGTTTGTGGGAATTTTTTAAAGATATTAGAAGAGACCCACAAATATAGGAGCCAGTTGCTCAAGTAAGAGACGTTTAGACAGGGTTCAGGCAGATTTGTGGCCAAAAGGCTCAGCAAGGTTTATCATGTGTGAAAAATATGGTTCACACACAGAAGTTTTATGCAATGAGTGGATATGTATGACTAACAATGATAGGGAACCATTCCCTAGAGTGGCCAGCTTTGAACCAGAGGTATTACAGAACTTAAGGTTAAGTATATGTCTGATAAAATCCAAGAAACAAAGGATTAAACATACAGACTGTTTAAATTTATGGCAACAGGAGGGGGATATGCAAAAGGAACTAGATCGCGCAGCAGGTTCCAAACCTAGCGAGAAAACAATGGCGACGGCACCACCACCACCATATATTGCTGGGGAGAAAATGGCTATAGGCAATGATACATTGGTACAGGATAAAAGTGTAATTGATAAATGTGATAATGCTAACCCTTGCCAGTTGTATCCCATTTTAAATTTTCCCCAGGACTGCGAACAAGAAGATGAGCCCAGCATGATATCGGCACTCTCTCTAGCAGCCACCATACAAGACACTCAGGTGGGCACGGCCCAACCAACAAGAGCAGTAGTCAGGCCCCGTAGCGGAGGGATAAGTGAGGTCGTGTCCACAGGTAAGTATGGTACCGTACATTATGCAGAAACCATAGCACCCCACATTGTAGAATCAAACCAGAATGATGTAATTGAATTAAATCCTGTCAGGATGATTGCAGTCCCCAATGGGAAGACTGACGCTCAGGGAGTAACTCCCGTCAGGAACATTGCCATGCATTGTCCCTGGTCCCGGACAGAATTGAGGTCAATTATGGCAGAATTTCCCGATCCCAGAAAGGATCTAGTCGCATGCCAGAGCTTCATTAAAGAGTTAGGTAACGCCACCGAACCCACAAACAAAGATTGGCGAACAGTGCTACGGGTATGTTTACCCTCCAATATTGACCCCGCGAAGTTCATAACTGATAGCAACTTAGACGCAGAAGTACCTCTCACTGATGAGTACACTCAGGAGAAGGTACGACAAATCAATCTGCAATTAGGAATATATTTCCCTACTGTTGTCAAATGGAATAAAATCTTTTCCATAAGACAAAAGGAAGGTGAAACGGCATCTGAATATTTCCATCGAGCACTGCAGGAAATGGCTAGATACACTGGGATCGAGGACATTAGAGACAATGCACATCATAGGGAGGTAGCTGTTTCAGTATTAATGGACGGGTTGAAGGAGGCACTCAAAACAAGGGTACAGACCTCTCTACCAAACTGGAGAGGTATCTCAGAGGCTGCAATGAGAGAGTCCGGTGTCGAGCATGATAGGAACATCATTAAACACAGGTAGTCACAGGGGGAAAAACTGATGACGGTAAGTATACAGGCCCTTATGGCAAAACCCCATCAGTCGAAAACCCGGACCCCTGTTGTTTGGGACAGACCTAGAACATGTTTCATTTGTAGGAAGGAAGGGCATTTTGCCAAAGACTGTAAGAGTAGTAGAGCGCATAGCCAAGATAGAACCCTAGACAGAGAATACGAACCACACTACTACTCACATAATTGGGATCAATGACCACATAGGAGAAGTTACGAGCCACATGCAGGGGAAACAAGGAGGTACCCACCAAGGAGAGATGGGCAGACCTCCGGAAATTCTCAGCTACCTCCCCCACATATCGTAGCTGCCAGCGCGCTGCGGGAGGGTCTCACCACACAATAGGGGTTGGGCCACACCTGTAGTCTGCAGCCAGTGAAGTTGATTGCTAGCCTTGGTAGTGAACCTGAGGTCACGGTTGATGTAGCTGGTATGCCATTACCTTTTCTTGTAGACACAAGTAGTCAGTGTTAAATTCAACTGTAGGTATAAAAACGATAGGGCCCTTGCAAACTGCAGCGGCTCCGACTAATCTGCTCGGCAGAGATTTATTGTGTAAAATGCGCTGTGTCATATATTGTACTCCTGAGGGTGTCTTCTTGGATATACCCGAGAATCACGTTCAAGAAGTGCAAGATATATTAGACACCCCTCAAAGGCTAATGTCGCACTCTGCTGTTATAGACAAGTGTACATCAAAGGTAGAGGAAATTATCTCACAAATACCGGGTTCCCTTTGGACCAAAGATGGACAAGACACTGGATTGATGGCGAATGTAGCTCCAGTAGTAGTGCAAGTAAAAGACGGTAGGATAGCTCCAAAAATCCCTCAGTATCCTCTGAAGCCAGAGGTAGAATTAGGAGTGTACCCCGTCATAGAGCGGTTGCTACAACAGGGCATCCTAGTCAGGACGTCCAGCACTGCCAATAGTCCCATCTTCCCTGTGAAAAAGAGTGGGGGGAGGGGTTACAGGCTAGTGCAGGATTTAAGGGGGATAAACAAGATAGTTGAGAGCCAATTCCCCGTAGTGCCCAATCCAGCTGTCATCCTCATGCAAATTCCCCCTACTGCGAAATTTTTCACTGTTATTGACCTCTGTTCTGCTTTCTTTTCTGTCCCTCTGCACCCTGACAGCCAATACCTCTTTGCATTTACATACAGGGGAGTACAGTACACCTAGACTCGTCTCCCCCAAGGTTTCATTGACAGCCCAAGTATTTTCTCCCAGGCTTTACATGACTGTTTACAGTCCTTTCAACCTGAGAATGGATCAGTATTAATACAGTATGTCGATGGCTTATTGCTGTGTTCTGATTCACTCGAATCGTCCTTGAAAGACACGAAACAGCTTCTGTTTCATCTTTCCCATACAGGACACAAGGTTTCAAAGGATAAGTTGCAGCTGTGCCAGACCAGGGTAAAATATTTGGGACATTGCTTGACTCAAGGACTTAGACATCTCACCGCTGATAGAATACAGGCGATTCGCGACATGACTCTGCCACAAACTCAGCAACAGATCCGCACTTTCCTTGGAATGTGTGGGTACTGCCGAAACTGGATCCCAGGATTCTTCATACTGGCTTTACCTTTGCAAGAAATGGTCTCCTCGAACAAACCAGATCGGATCTCGCACACAGATGAGTCCGAACTGGCATTTGAGAGACTCAAACAGTGCCTATCACAGGCACCTGCATTAGGTATGCCAGATTATGGGAAGCCCTTTGAATTATACGGTACAGAAAGTGCAGGGTGCGCAGCAGGAGTTTTAACCCAGAGACATGGTGATGCCAGCAGGCCGGTAGCTTACTACAGTGCACAGTTGGACACCGTAGCATGGTCTCTCCCCACATGCTTGCGAAGTGTTGCAGCAATAGCTTTGCTAGTAAGTAAAAGCGAAGACGTAGTGTTAGGACACAACCTGACCATCCATACACCTCATGCAGTATCAGCCTTACTGAACTCCGCCCAAACCAGACATGTCTCATCAGCACGGTTTACAAAGTGGGAATTATCACTGATGGCCCCTGTAAACATCACCATAAAGAGATGCAGCGCACTAAATCCTGCAACTTACTTGCCAAGTGTGCCTGGACAGGCACAAAGGGTGGAGGATGAGAATGATGGTGAAGGAGGATTTAGTGCAGATACTGATACGCATGATTGTATGGAATACCTTAATCAGACTTTCACTGCGAGACCTGACATCAGTGACAACCCACTGGAAGGCGTAGACTTTACCTTTTACACTGACGGTAGTTGCCACAGACAGACGGACTCTGGAGACTTGTGTACTGGATACGCAGTTGTAGACGACAGAGGTATCATAGAAACTGAACCCTGGGCCCACCGCACTCAGCACAAGTTGCTGAGCTGGTCGCCCTAACCAGAGCGTGTGAATTGGCCAAGGGTAAGTCAGCTAATATATACACAGATTCTAGGTATGCCTTTGGAGTGGTGCATGATTTCGGGCCCTATGGCGCCTCAGAAATTTCATGACGGCAGCTGGCACACCTGTAGCGCATGCGTCCCACATAAAAAGGCTTCTAACAGCGATACAAGAACCGGACAGAGTCAAAGGGTCAAAGGGGTATGGCCAGGAGTCCTCAGGACTCTGGACAGGTGGACAGGGTAAGCCAGTGGCCCCCAGAGCATATCTTCCAAGTTTAGCTGAGGCGGCACACGGTCTGACTCATCTGGGTAAAGAGGGTATGTGTAAGCTGGTGAGAGCCTACTGGTGTGCGCCAGGATTCTCTTCTCATGCGGGTAAGAGAGCAATGACATGTCTTACTTGCTTGAGGAAGAATATTGGAAAGTCAATACCAACAGAGCCATCCCATATCCCTCCGACAGACAGCCCTTTTCAGGTAATACAAATTGATTTCATACAGTTACCACCCTGTAGGAATTTAAAATATGTGTTAGTCTGTATTGATGTATTTTCCAATTGGGTAGAAGTGTTCCCTGCTGCCACAAATACTGCTACGTTCACTGCAAAGAAAATTGTGCAGGAATTTGTGTGTAGATATGGTATCCCTAGAATAATTGAAAGCGATAGGGGTACCCATTTTACAGGTGAAGTCTTTCAGGTAATGTGCAAACTGATGGGAATTAATAGCAAGCTGCATACTCCGTACCGACCACAGGCGAGTGCGAAGGTGGAGAGAATGAACAGCACTATTAAGAACAAGCTGAGCAAAGTGATGGCTGAGACTGGATTGTTGTGGCCAGAAGCTTTGCCACTAGTATTGTACAGCATCAGAACCACTCCCAGGTCCCCCTTAACCTATCACCCTTTGAGATTCTTTTTGGCCGACAACCTCATGTAATGATAGACCCCCAGGATGATTTGAAATGCAATAACAAAGTGACTGTGAAATATTTGGTTAGGATGAGCCAACAGCTGAGAAATCAAAATAGAAATCTAAAGCTGGTGATTCCTGACCTACCGAACAGTAATTGTCATGACATTGAACCTGGGGATTATGTAATGATTCGAAATTTTCTATGCTCAGGTTGCCTCATAGACAGGTGGGAAGGACCGTACCAAGTCTTGCTAACCAGCACGACAGCATTAAAAGTTGCCGAAAGAGAAACTTGGGTCCACTCGTCCCACTGTAAGAAGGTCGCTGACCCGGAGAGAACCCGTGACAAAGAGCAGAGTGTAGATAACATCGTATCACTGGAGTGTCTGTTCCGGGAAGGTTGAGAGGCAGGACTGTTGAGACGGCACCTGAGCGCGGAGAACAACAAGACCAGAGGCGGTTGTCGCACCAGTTTTTCTTTTTCTCTCCATCTCCCACTACCCTCCTTCTCTTCTTCTCTTTCTCCCCCCCTTCTTGTTTCCCTTCTCTTCCCTTAACAAGATGGACTTACCCCAAGAGACTGCGTTTCGGGTTTTCCTGTTAATCCTGTTGTTGACCAGGACAGTCTGTTTCAGTGAGGGTCCCAGAGAGGTCGAGAAAGGATCTGGAATGGGTTCTGATGGCGAGGATGGATTTGTAGAATCTCAAGAGCAATACATCACTCGAGCAAAGGCGAGTATCAGAAAGCGCTCTGGTAGTCAGGGAGCTCGGAGGCACTGTGAAGGGTTATTGTCTGAGGAAAATTGCATTTGTAGGAATTGTGAGAACATAGTCGAGGATGAGTGCATCCAAAGATGTCAGTCCAGCCTTAATATCGACATGGACCGTCATCCATTGAGTGAATACCGCTCAGTAGTGGGTAAGGTCTTAAACCAGACAGAATGATGGGTGTGCTCACAAGTACCTCAAGGTCAGAGCAAGGCAGGATTAGTACCGTACCCTTTAGCAATAGATAAGGTACTCGAATTACGAGGTGAGAGACCGGTGGACAAGAAATTCAATATTTCTAGGCCCCCTAGTTTGAAGCTCCACCAGTATCATGTAGATAGATCCTTATTATGTTTTAATATTTCCAATTACCGAAAACCGGGAAATTGGGAAGTGACGTGGAATAACCAGACAATGACCTTTTCACACAGAGCTGATAGGATACCCATAGACTCTGAACTTGTACACCAAATAGCCAACAGTGAAAGGTATTTTCGGTATAGGTATACTCGAGGAAGCAAGACCATGTGGGTCGGAGAAGTATCACCAGGGTACTGTGCTCATATCATCTAGCCCGATACTTGTACTGAGCAGATGGGAGAACTAGGGATTGGGTTTTTCACTTGGAAAGTGTGTAATATGGTAATGTCATATTCTATCCCCTATGTTCTCCCAGATGATGCCTATTTCATATGTGGGAGGAAGGCGTACAAGTGGTTTGCCCCGAGCTCAGAGGGATTGTGTTATGTTGGGAGAGTACTGCCAGAGGTCATGACCATAACCCATGATAAAATGAAAGACGTTCACCGCAGTGCTCAGGCTCCTTATACTCATACTCACTATGAACACATCGTCAAGAGACACCTTATAGATAGGACAGAGCACGTAGCCTCTGATTTGATCCACGAATCCACCGGGATTCAATTCCTTCTCGCATTAGACATCACCCGTACTGCCAGAGGAATTATAAATTATAGGTATATCCATGCGCTAGCGAACTTGATAGATAATATCACTGAGATGTATGACGACACCTTCAGGTATACGGGAAGGAAGTTACAAGCTTACAAGATGGAACTGATTCAGCACAGGATGGTCCTAAATTATATCACGGCCGTGACGGGTGGGTACTGTGTCACTTTGGCAACTCAATATGGTGTGAAGTGCTGTACGTATATTACAAACAGCACTGATGACCCAACGGAGATTATCGATCAAAAGATGGACGATATCTTGCAGTTGAAGTGGGAGTTCCGGAGGAGACACAACCTTACCCTGACGGCTGTGGGTAATGAGCTGACCGGCTGGGTCTCATGGTTGAACCCACGAAATTGGTTCTCAGGTTTGGGAGAGTGGGCTCAAAATGTTATTATGAGTGTAGGGAAGTTTCTCCTTTGTATCCTGGGAGTCGTCATAATTATTGGCTTGATATTTAGGTGTGTTCGAATTCTGACGCGGCGCAAGCACGGCACAAATTTGATGAGTTTAAGGAGCGAGGGCATTGTTACAGCAGCAGATTTAATCTACGACCCATCCATAGAGACAGTGTTATGATAAGGATTGCAAATGAATTCCATGGCCTGTTTCTTTCACCCGTTTTTCCTTTGTCTCCCCCTCTGCCCAGATACACCCATCCGGAAAAGACATCAGCCCTACCCAAGAATGTTTATGAAAATGTTATGTGAATGTATTTTAGATATGTGTCTTATCTTCATCTCTACAACCTTCAGTTAATGACACACATAGTCGACAGGTGATATCCACATATACTAGCACTTACATATGTTCCCCCTCCATGTATCATCAACTAAATGTGCACCCCATTTGTTGGAACAACAAGCCGAAAAGAGCTCGGTAGTGTTTGTTGGCCCACTTACAGACCCTTAATACGGGATAAGAAGGATTTAATGTATACTTCGCAATACCTCGAAGCTTATCTAGAACATATACGGCACGATGATACATGCCCCTCAGACATGGATTCATACATACATGCTTTTACTATCCCACTAGGTCATACATTTCCTGCCTACCACTCTCCTCCGACCATCCAATCGTCTGTAGATATTGTATTGATATTTTTCTGTTTAGTGATTAGATAGTGGTAGTTATTGGTGACTGCCAAAGGGTGGACTGTCAAAGTCGAAAAATATTGCAGAACACACATCACGTACAAACTGCACACACATGCCCACTGCGCGTGCGCTTGTTCTGCCGTGCGTGCACATATCCGCAATTTGCGTATGGTCGCTCGCTCCCGCGGTCCTGCGCATCGGCACGTAGTATGGGTATTTACGGCAGAGTTTGTGAACGCATGGAGAACCATCAAAACACATTACACATTTAATCCAAATAGCGCACAATATACACATAGTCTCCTTGCACCACATCAGAAAGTTCTAGCTGTTTAAATGGTTGCAGAACAAAGGGATTCACCTTTACAGGATAAGAGGGGACAGACTAAGGTTATAAGGTGGTGTTTGGTATCCAGCTGTAGGGTATTTTAAGGGTAACATTCCAGTGTTGGTCTGCGGAAGATCGCATGTTCCTGCGGATAGTTATGTGCAGAAGCAGAAAATAGATATAAACTGTATTTACTGTATATTATGTATGCGGCGGGAATCCAGAGGAGACCACCCACAAAAGCAGTTGGGAAAGACATCGCCTACCTTTTCAAATCGACCTATGACCTCTCCTGTACTGTAAAAGTGCATTCCTGTGTCCAATGGACAAAGGGATTACAGTATCCATTGTATTGCTTTTGGATGAATTGTATAAATAAAGCCTGCTGCAGCCTGGCCTGAGAGAAGACTCACAAAGTTATCTATCAGATGACCAAGGACCGGGCCGGGTAGCGCAAGCGATTCCAATCACGTATGTACATTGACTGTAGCCATTATTCTGTTATATTGTCTTGTATTGTAGTGTATGATTTGTATTGTAAAACCCCCTTTCAGAAATAATCCACTGTGGTGTCGGAACCCAGCGGTGAAATCACAATTGGTGTCGTGTCCTCATTGCCCTGCTAAGGTTTAAAGTGTATTATTATTATTGCATTGCATTGCTGTAGAAGGTTTAAAGTGTATCTCTGGGTGTGTACGTGCTGTGAGTACTTTGTACCGTCAGCGCGGCGTTTGTACGCTAAGTCCGTACACAGCACGGGACTTTGTACGCTAATAGCGTACAAAGTACGTAGAGTGTGTATTAAGTATAGCGGCCGCAGCGGCTAAAGGTTTAAAGTGTATTTAAAGTGTGTATAAGGTATAGCTTTCTTTCCTGTAAGATAATCAACATTATCACCCCTTAATTTCTTAGTAGTAATGCCTTACCCTATAACTTAAGACTCACCAAAATCTTGGTATTTTGGAGAAGTATGAAGTTTGAATTTGTGTAGCTGTCCCATGCATCACGGAGAATCGCCCAACTAGAGAATAGATGAGACTACAATGGGGAAGCCAATAAATACCAGGTGTAAGCTAATAACATTAACAGGACTCAAATACAACAAGGCTGTCAGACAAATCTAAGACAGTAACACTAATGGTGCCCATACACTTGAGAGATAATCGGTGCTAACCTTCGATTTCAACCGAATCTGTGAGAGAAATCGAAGGATTGTATGCACATTTTAGGTACCTTGCGATGCGATGTGCGGGCATGCCGGTCGAATCTCGCGTCTCAAGATATTATGTGCTGCACTTAATATTTATCAAATTGCAGTGCGATCGATGGGCACCCGCCAGGCGCGGGCACGCCGGTCGAATCTCGCGTCTCAAGATAGTATGTGCTGCACTTAATATTTATCGAACCGCAGTGCGATTCGCGATGGGCACCCGCCGGGAGCAGACGGGAGCCGCCCCCACTCGGTGGTGACGTGCCTATCACGTGATTACCATGCGATTTATCGCATGATCGCATGGTAGTCACTTTGGCAGTTCAGGTGCGATTTCATCGCACCAGAACTGCCGGTGCGATGTCCCGCGATGTCGCGTTGCGGGGCATCGCACAAGTGTATGGGCACCATAACAGGATGGGGGGAAATGAAAAACCTGTTACCCAAATCACTACTGGTGAACCAAGCTCTCAGTCACAGCTTGTTCTTGTGCCTACAGCAGTTGTCTTTGACCTCCAGTCTGCTCTCATGCCTTATTCCCCAGGATTTGGAATATCATGAGGAGCATCAAAAATTCTGTAGACCAAAAACGTATCAATAAAATAAGTACAAGGCAGTCAAGGGCTAAACAATGAGGCAGATAAAAACAGGATAAGCAAGACAGAGAAAATATTGGTACAAGATTACAGGCACAAGCCCAAGACAATGAAAAGAATAGAGACAAAACTCTAATAGAAATCAGGACTGCATACAGGGACTGGCCATACATTGCTCCAGGCCTTGCTGGGAACTTGATTCTGGTGGGCTCAATAGATTAGAGAAGGAGGAAAAGAAGAAATACACCGGCCCATTGAAAGAGAGGTACACCACTGTATGTACTTCAATAGCCTTGAGGCTAAAGAGCATATGAGGAAGTACAGAGGTCCTGGGCTCAAACTGTGCATGGCTTTACAAATGTCTAATATTAGACAAACTCATCAAGTACATCCTTCAATAGGAACCTTGAGGAGCACTGCTAAACAAGGCAGTGAACAGTTCCCAGTGCCAGTACATGGAAAGGCAGGGTCAATATCTATTTCTATCAAATATTAGGAACTAGGTGCTTCATCGCGCCCTACGGGCGCTCTTCACACCGTCGGAAGGGCCTGCGCCCCTTTAACCCCTGCAGAGACGCGGGGCGTCGGGGAGGGGACACAAAGACGCGGGGCGGCAGGGAGGAGACAGACGGGGAGGGGACACAGAGATGCAGGGCGGGGACACAGAGACGCAGGGAGGGGACACAGAGACGCAGGGCGGGGACACAGAGACGCAGGGTGGCAGGGAGGGGACACAGAGAGGCGGGGCGGCAGGGAGGGGACGCAGAGAGGCGGGCGGCAGGGAGGGGAGGGGAGGCATATACTCGGGGCAGCAGGGAGGGGACGCAGAGACACGGGCGGCAGGGAGGGGACGCAGAGACGCGGGGAGGGAGGGGACGCAGAGACGCAGGGTACCAGGGAGGGGACGCAGAAATGTGGAGCGGCAGGGAGGGGACGCAGAGAGGCGGCAGGGAGGGGACGCAGAGAGGCAGGGAGGGGAGGCAGATACGCGGGGCGGCAGGGAAGGGACGCAGAGAGGCGGGCGGCAAGGAGGGGACGCAGAATGGCGGGGAGGCAGGGAGGGGACGCAGAGACGCAGGGAGGGGACACAGACGCGGGGTAGCAGGGAGGGGACGCATAGACGCGGGCGGCAGGGAGGGGACGCAGAGACGCGGGCGGCATGGAGGGGACGCAGAGACGTGGGCGGTAGGGAGGGGACGCAGAGACGCGGGCGGCAGGGAGGGGACGCAGAGACGCAGAGACGCGGGCGGCAGGGAGGGGACGCAGAGACGCGGGGCGGCAGGGAGGGGAGGCAGAGACGCGGGCGGCAGGGAGGGGACGCAGAGACGCGGGGTACCAGGGAGGGGACGCACAGACGCGGGCGGCAGGGAGGGGATGCGGAGAGCCGGGGCAGCAGGGAGGGGACGCGGAGAGGCGGGCGGCAGGGAGGGGACGCAGAGATGAGGGACGGCAGAGAGGGGACGTGGAGACGCGGGGCGGTAGGGAAGGGACGCCGGGCGGCAGGGAGGAGACGCGGAGAGGCAGGGCGGCAGGGAGGGGATGCGGAGACGCGGGGCGGCACGGAGGGGACACAGAGAGGCACGGTGGCAGGGAGGGGACACAGGGTGGCAGGGAGGAGACGCGGAGAGGCGGGGCGGCAGGGAGGAGACGCGGGGCGGCAGGGAGGAGACGCGGGTGGCAGGGAAGGGACGCGGAGAGGTGTGGCGGCAGGGAGGGGACGCGGAGACGTGGGGCAGCAGGGAGGGGACGCGGAGAGGCAGGGAGGGGACGGGGAGAGGCGGGGCAGCAGGGAGGGGACACGGAGAGGCGGGGCGGCAGGGAGGGGACGCGGAGAGGCGAGTGGCAGGGAGGAGACACGGAGCGGCAGGGAGGGGACGCGGAGAGGCGGGGCGGCAGGGAGGGGATGCGGAGAGGGAATGCAGGGAGGGAATGCGGAGAGGCGGGGCAGCAGTGAGGGGACGCGGGGTGCAGGGAGGAGACGCGGAGAGGCGGGACGGCAGGGAGCAGACGCAGGGCGGCAGGGAGGAGACGCGGGGCGGCGGGGAGGGGACGCGGAGACGTGGGGTGGCAGGGAGGGGACGCGGAGAGGCAGGGAGGGGACGGGGAGAGGTGGGGCAGCAGGGAGGGGACGCGGAGACGTGGGGCAGCAGGGAGAGGCAGGGAGGGGATGGGGAGAGGCGGGGTGGCAGGGAGGGGACGCGGAGAGGCGGGGCGGCAGGGAGGGGATGCGGAGAGGCAGGGAGGGAATGCGGAGAGGCGGGGTGGCAGGGAGGGGACGCGGAGAGGCAGGGAGGGGATGCGGAGAAGCGGGCGGCAGGGAGGGGTCGCAGGGCGGCAGGGAGGGAATGCGGACAGGCAGTGAGGGGACGCGGGGCGGCAGTGAGGGGACGCGGAGACGCGTTGTGGCAGGGAGGGGATGCGGAGAGGTGGGGCGGCAGGGAGGGGTTACAGGTAAAGTATGGGGGGCCTGGTGGATGTGGGCAGTGGTGGAAGTGCTGACAGCGTGACCCCACATACCTAGGTATCTGGAGTTGCAGATCTCTGTCCTGGCCCCCAGTGCGCACCTGTCACTCTCAGTAAGACGCACGCTGTCCGTGTCCCCGTCTCAGGCGGCAGGGCATGTCCTGTGGTGTGCAGTGAGGGACTCGGCTCTGGCGAGAGGCAGCGTCACGTGTGTGGAGGAGGTGGCGGGTCTCTGTACGCGGTGCAGGGAGGGCTACGAAAGCTTCTCCTGCACTAGCCGTCCCTCGTGTATTGCGGCGGCAGTTGTGCGTCAGCCAGGCACCGCGGCCGGTGAGTGGGAGTGTGCTGATGGCCGAGGGGGTGAACGACAGGCAGCAGTTGTTGTTGTTGCCGCGGCCGGGGAGCGAGAGTGTGTTGATCGCCGAGGGGGTGAAGGACAGGCAGCAGTTGTTGTTGTTGCCACGGCCGGGGAGTCGGAATGTGCTGATGGCCGAGGGGGTGTTGGACAGGCAGCAGGAGGAAGGACGCAGCACATGTGATGGGCTCTGTGACTCCGCCCAGCGTTAGAAATGCAGGCACAGAGTCACAGGGCAATTATATAGGAGATGGTTCACCACATTATGGAAATATCTTTTATCTGAAAAACCAAAAGTGGGTGTAACAAGCAGTCTCCAGGCACCATAGAACGGTGATGCGTAGCTCCACCCCAACTCCTTCCTTCTAAGCAAACCTGTTATATCTTAGGGTCCCATCATCAGTCTTATGGTTGACACATTGCAGGGTCCACCTCACTGAAGAAGCCCACAGTGGCAAAATTAGTTGCCATATTAAAACAAAAAAACAAAAAATAAGAATTTACTTACCGATAATTCTATTTCTCGGAGTCCGTAGTGGATGCTGGGGTTCCTGAAAGGACCATGGGGAATAGCGGCTCCGCAGGAGACAGGGCACAAAAAAGTAAAGCTTTTACCAGATCAGGTGGTGTGCACTGGCTCCTCCCCCTATGACCCTCCTCCAGACTCCAGTTAGGTACTGTGCCCGGACGAGCGTACACAATAAGGGAGGCAATTTGAATCCCGGGTAAGACTCATACCAGCCACACCAATCACACCGTACAACTTGTGATCTAAACCCAGTTAACAGTATGATAACAGAAAGAGCCTCTTAAAGATGGCTCCTTAACAATATAACCCGAATTTGTTAACAATAACTATGTACAGTATTGCAGATAATCCGCACTTGGGATGGGCGCCCAGCATCCACTACGGACTCCGAGAAATAGAATTATCGGTAAGTAAATTCTTATTTTCTCTATCGTCCTAAGTGGATGCTGGGGTTCCTGAAAGGACCATGGGGATTATACCAAAGCTCCCAAACGGGCGGGAGAGTGCGGATGACTCTGCAGCACCGAATGAGAGAATTCCAAGTCCTCTTTTGCCAGGGTATCAAATTTGTAGAATTTTACAAACGTGTTTTCCCCCGACCACGTAGCTGCTCGGCAGAATTGTAATGCCGAGACCCCTCGGGCAGCCGCCCAAGATGAGCCCACCTTCCTTGTGGAATGGGCCTTAACAGATTTAGGCTGTGGCAGGCCTGCCACAGAATGAGCAAGTTGAATTGTGTTACAAATCCAACGAGCAATCGTCTGCTTAGAAGCAGGGGCACCCAACTTGTTGGGTGCATATAGTATCAACAGCGAGTCAGATTTTCTGACTTCAGCCGTCCTTGAAATGTATATTTTTAAGGCTCTGACAACGTCCAACAACTTGGAGTCCTCCAAGTCGCCAGTGGCCGCAGGCACCACAATAGGTTGGTTCAGGTGAAACGCTGATACCACCTTAGGGAGAAAATGCGGACGAGTCCTCAGTTCTGCCCTATCCGAATGGAAGATTAGATAAGGGCTTTTATAAGATAAAGCCGCCAATTCAGATACTCTCCTGGCGGAAGCCAGGGCCAGTAACATAGTCACTTTCCATGTGAGATATTTAAAATCCACCTTTTTCAATGGTTCAAACCAATGGGATTTGAGGAAATCTAAAACTACATTTAGATCCCACGGTGCCACCGGAGGCACCACAGGAGGCTGTATATGCAGTACTCCTTTAACAAAAGTCTGTACCTCAGGAACTGAGGCCAATTCTTTTTGGAAGAATATTGACAGGGCCGAAATTTGAACCTTAATAGATCTCAATTTGAGACCCATAGACAATCCTGATTGTAGGAAATGTAGGAAACGACCCAGTTGAAATTCCTCCGTCGGAACACTCCGATCCTCGCACCACGCGACATATTTTCGCCAAATGCGGTGATAATGTTTCGCGGTGACTTCCTTCCTTGCCTTAATCAAGGTAGGAATGACTTCTTCTGGAATGCCTTTCCCTTTTAGGATCTGGCGTTCAACCGCCATGCCGTCAAACGCAGCCGCGGTAAGTCTTGAAAGAGACAGGGACCCTGTTGTAGCAGGTCCCTTCTCAGAAGTAGAGGGCACGGGTCGTCCGTGACCAACTCTTGAAGTTCCGGGTACCAAGTCCTTCTTGGCCAATCCGGAGCCACTAGTATTGTTCTTACTCCTCCTCACCGTATAATCTTCAATACCTTTGGTATGAGAGGCAGAGGAGGAAACACATATACTGATTTGTACACCCAAGGTGTTACCAGTGCGTCCACAGCTATTGCCTGTGGATCTCTTGACCTGGCGCAATACTTGTCCAGTTTCTTGTTGAGGCGAGACGCCATCATGTCTACCATTGGTCTTTCCCAACAGTTTATTAGCATGTGGAAGACTTCTGGATGAAGACCCCCCTCTCCCGGGTGAATATCGTGTCTGCTGAGGAAGTCTGCTTCCCAGTTGTCCACGCCCGGGAAGAACACTGCTGACAGTGCTATTACGTGATTCTCCGCCCAGCGAAGAATCTTGGCAGCTTCTGCCATTGCACTCCTGCTTCTTGTGCCGCCCTGTCTGTTTACATGGGCGACCGCCGTGATGTTGTCCGACTGAATCAACACCGGTTTTCCTTGCAGGAGTGGTTCCGCCTGGCTTAGAGCATTTTAGATTGCTCTTAGTACCAGAATGTTTATGTGAAGAGACTTTTCCAGGTTCGTCCATACCCCCTGGAAGTTTCTTCCTTGTGTGACTGCTCCCCAACCTCTCAGGCTGGCGTCCGTGGTCACCAGGATCAAATCCTGTATGCCGAATCTGCGGCCCTCCAATAGATGAGCCTTTTGCAACCACCACAGAAGATATACCCTTGTCCTTGGCGACAGGGTTATTCGCAGGTGCATCTGAGGATGCGACCCTGACCATTTGTCCAACAGATCCCTTTGGAAAATTCTTGCATGGAATCTGCCGAATGGAATTGCTTCGTAAAAAGCCACCATTTTTCCCAGGACTCTTGTGCATTGATGTACAGACACCTTTCCTGGTTTTAGGAGGTTCCTGACAGGTCGGATAACTCCTTGGCTTTTTCCTCGGGAAGAAAAACCTTTTTCTGAACCGTGTCCAGAATCATCCCTAGGAACAGCAGACGTATCGTCGGAAAACAGCTGCGATTCTTGGAATATTTAGAATCCAGTCGTGCCGTCGAAGAACTACTTTAGATAGTGCTCTTCCGACCTCCAACTGTTCTCTGGAACTTGCCCTTTTTAGGTCGTGCAAGTAAGGGATAATTTAGATGCCTTTTTTCTTTGAAGAAACATCTTTTCGGCCATTACCTTGGTAAAAAGGCCCGGGGTGCCGTGGATAATTCAAACGGCATCGTCTGAAACTGATATTGACAGTTCTGTACCACGAACCAGAGGTACCCTTGATGAGAAGGACAAAATTTGGACATGGAGGTAATCCTTGATGTCCAGGGACACCATATAGTCCCCTTTTTTCCGGTTCGCTATCACTGCTCTGAGTGACTTTATCTCGATTTGAACCTTTTATGTAAGTGTTCAAAACATTTTAGATTTAGACTATGTGTCACCAAGCCGTCTGGCTTCAGTACCACAATATAGTGTGGAAAAATAATACCCTTTTCCTTGTCGTAGGAGGGGTACTTTGATTATCACCTGCTGGATATACAGCTTGTGAATTGTTTCCAATGCTGCCTCCCTGTCGGAGGGAGCCGTTGGTAAAGCAGACTTCAGGAACCTGCGAGGAGAAGATGTCTCGACTCTCCAATCTTTACCCCTGGGATAATACTCGTACGATCTAGGGGTCAACTTGCGAGTGATCCCACTGCGCCCTGAGACTCTTGAGACTACCCCCCCACCTTGAGTCCGCTTGCACGGCCCCAGCGTCATGCTGAGGACTTGGCAGACGCGGTGGAGGGCTTCTTTTCCTGGGAAAGGGCTGCCTGCTGCAGTCTACTTCCCTTACCTCTATGTCTGGGCAGATATGACTGGCCTTTTGCCTGCATGCCCTCATGGGAAAGGAAAGATTGAGGCTGAAAAGACGGTGTCTTTTTTAGCTGAGATGTAACTTGGGGTAAAAAAGGTTGGATTTCCCAGCTGTTGCTGTGGTCCCCAGGTCCGATGGACCGACCCCCAAATAACTCCTTCCCTTTATACAGCAATACTTCCATCTGCCGTATGGGATCTGTATCACCTGACCACTGTCGTGTCCCTGACATCTTCTGGGAGATATGGACAACGCACTTATCTTGATGCCAGAGAGCAAATATCCCTCTGTGCATCTCACATACATATATATAGAATGCATCCTATTAAATGCTCTACATGAATAAAATATTTTCAGTCAGGGAATCCGACCAAGCCAACCCAGCACTGCATCTCCAGGCTGATGGCGATCGCTGGTCGCAGTATAACCACCGTATGTGTGTATATACTTTTTAGGATATTTTTCCAGCTTCCTATCAGCTGGCTCCTTGAGGGCGGCCGTATCTGGAGACGGTAACGCCACTTGATAAGCGTGTGAGCGCCTTATCACCCTAAGGGGTGTTTCCCAACGTACCCTAATTTCTGGCGGGAAAGGGTATAACGCCAATATTTGCTATCGGGGTAACCCTACGCATCATCACACACTTCATTTTATTTTATCTGATTCAGGAAAAACTACAGGTAGTTTTTTCACTCCCACATAATACCCTTTCTTGTGGTACTTGTAGTATCAGAAACACGTAACACCTCCTTCATTGCCCTTAACGTGTGGCCCTAATGAGAAATACGTTTGTTTATTCACCGTCGACACTGTATTCAGTGTCCGTGTCTGTGTCTGTGTCGACCGACTGAGGTAAATGGGCGTTTTTAAAACCCCTGACGGTGTTTCTGAGACGCCTGGACCGGTCCTAATAGATTGTCGGCCGTCTCATGTCGTCAACCGACCTTGCAGCGTGTTGACATTCTCACGTAATTCTCTAAATAAGCCATCCATTCCGGTGTCGACTCCCTAGAGAGTGACATCACCATTACAGGCAATTTCTCCGCCTCCTCACCAACATCGTCCTCATACATGTCGACACACACGTACCGACACACAGCACACACACCGGGAATGCTCTGACAGAGGACAGGACCCACTAGCCCTTTGGGGAGACAGAGGGAGAGTCTGCCAGCACACACCAAAAACGCTATAATTATATAGGGACAACCTTATATAAGTGTTTCTCCCTTATAGCATCTTTTATATATATACAATATCGCCAAAATCAGTGCCCCCCCTCTCTGTTTTAACCCTGTTTCTGTAGTGCAGTGCAGGGGAGAGCCTGGGAGCCTTCTCTCCAGCTTTTCTGTGAGAGAAAATGGCGCTGTGTGCTGAGGAGATAGGCCCCGCCCCTTTTTCGGCGGGCTCGTCTCCCGCTATTTTTGAAGTTAGGCAGGGGTTAAATATCTCCATATAGCCTCTGTGGGCTATATGTGAGGTATTTTTTGCCTCTAATAAGGTTTTTATTTGCCTCTCAGAGCGCCCCCCCCAGCGCTCTGCACCCTCAGTGACTGTTGTGTGAAGTGTGCTGAGAGGAAAATGGCGCACAGCTGCAGTGCTGTGCGCTACCTTTATGAAGACTCAAGAGTCTTCAGCCGCCGATTTTGGACCTCTTCTCTCTTCAGCGTCTGCAAGGGGGCCGGCGGCGCGGCTCCGGTGACCATCCAGGCTGTACCTGTGATCGTCCCTCTGGAGCTAGTGTCCAGTAGCCAAGCAGCAAATCCACTCTGCACGCAGGTGAGTTCACTACTTCTCCCCTAAGTCCCTCGTTGCAGTGATCCTGTTGCCAGCAGGACTCACTGTAAAGTAAAAAACCTAAGCTAAACTTTCTCTAAGCAGCTCTTTAGGAGAGCCACCTAGATTGCACCCTTCTCGTTCGGGCACAAAATCTAACTGGAGTCTGGAGGAGGGTCATAGGGGGAGGAGCCAGTGCACACCACCTGATCTGGTAAAAGCTTTACTTTTTTGTGCCCTGTCTCCTGCGGAGCCGCTATTCCCCATGGTCCTTTCAGGAACCCCAGCATCCACTTAGGACGATAGAGAAAAAACAAACAAACCTGAAACCTTATGTTTATTTTAAGTATAAAAAGAACATTGACATTCCTAAGGATATTTCTTCAGTAATCATAATTGTACACATCATTATATGAAAGCTACTAGCGTAAGACTAGTGTGTATGAAATAAAAGATAATATATTAAAAGGATATTTGCCGGAGGTGCACTATATTTAAATACATGTGATGCCTTTTTTATTTTAAGCCATTAGATTTGCTTTGAAGCTTATTTTCTAGTGTCTTATCAGGATCACTGCACCATTCTGTCAGTAATGCAGATTTTATTTGCAGTTTACAGGAACAGCAGAGCAGAAAATAATAAAAGTAATAACGGAATTAAAAATGTGTGCTGTAACCAAAGTTGGCCACAGCTGGTGGAACATGTAGATGTGAGCACTTTTATAGGAGTAGCCCCCAGCATAGAACTGTAGGTGTGATGCTAAAAGGGGCAACGCCAGGAATAAATATGGAGAGAAAGAATGGAGTAGGCATGAGCTAGATACACACTAGAAGATTTATCGTACTCACTGTATAGGGTGCGTGTACCCCTGATCCATTGTGCCCGGCCATTGTTTATTTAATCGTTCCATCGGGTGTGCCGCACCGCCATTGGGACAATTGCATAGCCGACCGCAGCATAGTTACATGCAGCATGTAACGATACATAGCACCATCGTGCAAATGATTGTAGAGTGTGTACGACAGATGTACAGTATTGGTACATCGCATAGCCACTGGGTCGTACCACCACATGGTGTGTACCAAGCTATGTGCCAAGTCCACTAATAGTGAGGGATGACCTAAAAGAGTTGGGCAGTGGCAGCTGTAAGAAGCAGCAACTTCCAGGATGGTTGAACAACCACCTGGATATGACAGTTTAGATAGACAGGGGAGTGAGTGTAACAGCAGGAAGCTCAGCAGAGAAGGACAAGGAGAAGTGGCATGAACCTAAAGACAGGTTTGAAAGCGTTTTTACTAGACAGACATCTAAAGTTAGACACCACTAAATTAAAGTGATGTGATAAAGTGAGTACTAACGATACAGCTATATAAAGGTGTATACACACTTGCCGATTTTGAGCTGAAAGTAGTTAATTTTTGACGCTTTGAGCTACTTTGAACTCAAAATTGCCTAGTGTGTATGGCCGGGCGATGAGTGGTGAGCGCTGATGTGCGCTCTCGAATCATTGCTGGCCGCCGCCGTCCGTCGGCCTGTTTTACCGGCTAAGTGAACCACTTTCTACAGTCTCCTACTGCGGAAAGTGGTTCCACCCCATGAAAATCGCTGGGCCGGGTTAAAATCGCTCAGGGTGTATGCACCTTTAAAATCTGCTAAGGTCTGTCCCATCATCAACATATACTGTATGTGTATCTAACGGCTCCTATACAGCAAACGACAGGACAGACCTGGACAGAGGACCACCCTGGGCCAAATAGGGTTCAGTATATACGAGGAGGGGATGGGGTGGGATGCGGAGGAGTGGTGGATGGTCCTAGTGGGGCTGGCATCTGCTGGCTCTGTTATACAGTACTGGTATTACATACTGCTGCAAATGATCATAGGCCCTCATTCCGAGTTGTTCGCTCGGTAAAAATCTTCGCATCGCAGCGATTTTCCGCTTAATGCGCATGCGCAATGTTCGCACTGCGACTGCGCCAAGTAAATTTGCTATGCACTTAGTAATTTTACTCACGGCTTTTTCATCGTTCTGGCGATCGTAATGTGATTGACAGGAAATGGGTGTTACTGGGCGGAAACAGGCCGTTTTATGGGCGTGTGGGAAAAAACGCTACCGTTTCCGGAAAAAAAGCAGGAGTGGCCGGAGAAACGGAGGAGTGTCTGGGCGAACGCTGGGTGTGTTTGTGACGTCAAACCAGGAACGCCAAGCACTGAACTGATCGCAGATGCTGAGTAAGTCTGGAGCTACTCAGAAACTGCTACGAGGTGTGTAATCGCAATATTGCGAATACATCGTTCGCATTTTTAAGATGCTAAGATTCACTCCCAGTAGGCGGCGGCTTAGCGTGAGCAACTCTGCTAAAATCGCTTTGCGAGCGAACAACTCGGAATGACCTCCATAGTACATTGAGGCACCAATTTTGATATTTAAGACTGAAGAGAGACCTGGAGAGCATTGGGGAATAATTTTATTGTAAAATACATTCTGAGTCTCATCTTGGATTTATAAAGTATTATTTGGGCCCCCAACACTGCAAATACATCACAGTAACCTGGGTTACCAACACTGCAGTAACAACCTCAACATCCTCAAAGGTCACCATAGACTATGAACTATATTATTGTTTTATTGCACATATTGTTACCAGTTGCATAAATTTGAGAGCCTCATTATGCAGTGCTTTGCAGAAACTATTACATCATTTACATCAGTCCCTGCTTCAGGGGATCTTCACCTGTCCCACAGTAGTGTGGGAATGTGTCCTGTTTTACAGGACACATTCCAGCTGCAGCAGCCAGGGAGCCTGTGTCCCCTGCGGGACAACGTCGCTGACAGCGCTGGGACAGCGCTGGGACAGCTTGTCTGTCCCCAGCGCCTGTCAGTGTGTGGCGGCGGGTGTCCGGTGCAGGGATTACCCTTTTCCCTGCACCGGACCAGAGGCTGCGGGGACATTTGAATGTTGGCGCCCTCCGGGAGCCAATCGCGGCTCTCGGAGCGGCAGCCAATAGGAGAGGGGCGCGGCGAGCCAATCGGCGCTCGGCGCGTCATAGGCCCCGCCCCCGGCGTCTGACGTCAGACGCCGGGCGGGAGCCTGAACTGAAGACCGCGCGCGGGAGCGCGAAGAGAGAAGACGCCGGGAGAAGACGCCGCGCCGAAGAGCGGTGAAGAGGTCCTGAGGCCGCGGAAGAGGCCAGGAGACGCCAGGCCCCTTGAAGAAGATGTCCAGCGGCGGCTGGACGCGGAGAAGAGACGGAGGCGCCGCTGGCCAGGACGGGCCAGCGGCAGAAGAGGGTGCCGGAGACCCCCGGATTAGGTGAGGCCTCAGTAAGGCTAACCTTCCCCCTCCCCTTTTCCTTCCTCGACCACCAGGGACGGGCATTAGGCCCGAGGGCACGTGCGGGCAATAGGCCCGAGCGCAGTTAGGAGTGCGGGGGGGTCATTGACTGTCACGGGGGTTTGGGCATTAGGCCCAAGCCACCCCTTTCCGGCACAGTAGGCGGGCACTAGGCCCGAGGGACAAAAGCAGGCAATAGGCCTGGGGACAAATAGAGGGCACTAGGCCCTAGTGTATTTTGGGCAGTAGGTACCTATAAGGTGACCCTGGGCACAAGGCCCAGGTCACCCAACGGTCAACAAGTTAGGCGGGCGCTAGGCCCGTGGGTGAAGTCAGGCCTCCGGCCTGGGCGCAGTCAGGGGGCGCTAGGCCCAGCGAGTAAGTACCCCCCGAGGTGAATAAAGGTGGCACTGGGCGCTAGGCCCAGGCCACCCTGAGGTATTTAGGTAGGCAGGCCTGAGGCCCACATAAGGGAAGGTACAGGAGGTGGGTAGGCCGTGCGGCGCCCACCCCCTTTCCAGCGGGGGGGATTTAAAGGGACAGCACCGTGTGATCTTGAATTCCGATATTGTGATGTATGTTGTTACCGTGCAGGGCAAAGTGTATGCGTTGTTTAAGTTGTGCATAGTTGTGTTGCACCACCCACACGAGCTAGTTTGAGGGCTCTGTTTATGTAGCTAGTGTAGCGGACGCACACTAGGGTAGTTCTTGGCCCTGCACGGCTGTTTCTCTTTGCCTCCTTACAGGGACCTGTAAGTGGAGAAGATCGGAGTGCAAGACTTGTGACGGTGAGTAGCATCCGTATATGTTTGTCCCTTGTCTGTCCCCGAGCGCCGGAGTCGGGATTGCTCACGGACGTGAGAATCCTTTTCATCACACTACGTGCGAGAGCGCGAGTGTGTGAAAGCTGGGTGGCTGAGGCTTTGTGCCAGTGATGACCTTTCACCCAACCGGTGAAGGTCGCGGTCGCCCCTGGGGTATCCCCTTTTCCAGTGGAAGAAGGGTCGATACCCCCTTTAAGGTAAACTATTCTCTCCTCAGCTCGGTCGTCAGTCAGCTCCGAGAGGGAATCGCCGTGTTCGGATCCGATTGAAGATTGCCAGGTCCGTTGAAGGTTCCGGTACCTGAAGGTGAGAGAGAGCGGCGCCTGGTGAGTACCGAATCTACACCTGCACGGCAGCAGGCACCACCACACGCAGCCGCACCTCTTACATTTTGGCGTAGTCGGCAGGATCAAGGATACCGGATCACGGACACGATGTGGAACGCAACCAAGAAGACCTCCCTGCGGACGGCTCCGGAACAGACTCACCCCCGGACGTGTGCGGACCAGAGCGACTGGGTGACGGTGTCTGGGGCAGACCTCCTGAAGATGGTGCAGCGGTCGGTCCAGCGTGAAAAGGAAGAGCGCCGGGAGAAGGGGCGCAAGAAGGCCGCTGTGACGCCCTGCAAGAAATGTCGGCAAACAGGGCACTTTGCCGACAAGTGTACTTGGCGAGAGACGTCCCCAAAGAAGGTGGTCCAGGAAGCGGATCGAAGACGTCAGAAGGGCCAAGCGAAGAAGGAGTCCTGGTGTTTGCTCTGCGGAAACTACGGGCATGAGCATAACAGTTGTCCCTGGGACGAAGAGTTGAGCCAAGACGAGGTTGATTCCTGGTGTGAAAGCTGTGGAGATCCCCGACATCGGCTCCTGGAATGTCCATGGACCGAAGACAGGACGGACTACGAGGCCACGGTGAAGCAGATGACGGAGTCTCGTCAGCAGCTTTGGGACCGGGTGGCTGCAGAGCCTGTGTGTGCGCTCTGCGAGGCGAGAGGACATGCGCTTCCCGATTGTCCGTGGAATGAAGACCGGATGATTGCGGATGGTCGCGCCCAGAGATGGGAGGAGGAAACCAGGGAAATGGAGCGGAAGACCCTGCTTGAAGGTAGTTCGCAGGTGCCCATTTCCTCTGAGCCGGAACCAACGGGTGAAAATTCCCCAGTGAAGGAGGTGGACCAGGAACCCGTCTTGGAGAAGGTGGCAGTGGCCCTCCCTTGTTGGAAGTGTCGGCGATCAGGTCATGCGGCCAGTGAGTGCCCCTGGGAAGATGCCGCGGACCTACTCTGTCCCAAGAAAGTGACCCCAGTAAGGCAGAATCCTTTCCCGCATAAGGCGGAGGTGGATGACTGGGAGGTGAAGAGACCACACGGCGAAGAAAAGCGTGAAGACCCAGTGACTGAGACGTCCGGAATCTCCCCGCGATGGAACCGTCCACGACCAGGACGTGCGGAACAGATGTGTCCTGGGTACCTAGAGATGCCAGCGGAAGCGAAGGAGTACGCTGAGGAAGTAACGATGCCAGCGGAAGCGAAGGAGTACGCTGAGGAAGCAGAGGTGCCAGCGGAAGCGAAGAAGTACGCTGAGGAGGAAAGTAATACCCCAGTCCAGATATCGGAGGAGGACTCGGACTACGAAGAGCTGTCCGCCGACGAATCCCTCCAAGAACAGATGGAGGACGACTCTGGCATCGGAAGCGCCGACGAGAGTGACTGGCAGGATCGGGTGGAGTCGTGCTCCCAGTTGAATGCCCTCCGTGAAAAGGAGGAGATGGTCCTGGAGCAAGAAGACCTGCCGGAAGTGCCGAAATGGACGGACGTACGGGGAGAGGATCGAGATGCCGTGGGAGGACCCGTTCCAGAGGAAGACATGGGACCTTTGGAGATGCCCCACGAGGAGATGCGACAGATGGTGGTTGTTGCCCGGGAGGAAACGGATGCCCCGGAGGATTCCACTGTTGGGTGGTGGTCAGTACCACACCCTGAAGACAGGGACGATGCCACAGACGATCCGAAGGGCCAGGAGTGGGTGACTGTTGTCCCCGTGGAGGAAGAGTCCCCTTGGTGGCCAACGTCGAGCGACCGTGAGGAGATGCCACTCCCCCAGAGGATCCGCCGATGGAGGTCAGGAGGTAAGAAGAGGAACCCGGAGCTGGAGGTAGAAGGATGTGGGGTCACAGCCCGTCCGGGCTGGGCCCTCGAACACAACCTCGCCGGCAGGACCTCGGAATTCCCTGACCCGCGGACAAGGGACGTCGTGGAGACCTTTGTAGGGACTACAAAGGAAAAAGGGGGGGGAAATGTGGGAATGTGTCCTGTTTTACAGGACACATTCCAGCTGCAGCAGCCAGGGAGCCTGTGTCCCCTGCGGGACAACGTCGCTGACAGCGCTGGGACAGCTTGTCTGTCCCCAGCGCCTGTCAGTGTGTGGCGGCGGGTGTCCGGTGCAGGGATTACCCTTTTCCCTGCACCGGACCAGAGGCTGCGGGGACATTTGAATGTTGGCGCCCTCCGGGAGCCAATCTCGGCTCCCGGAGCGGCAGCCAATAGGAGAGGGGCGCGGCGAGCCAATCGGCGCTCGCCGCGTCATAGGCCCCGCCCCCGGCGTCTGACGTCAGACGCCGGGCGGGAGCCTGAACTGAGGACCGCGCGCGGGAGTGCGAAGAGAGAAGACGCCGGGCCGCGCCGAAGAGCGGTGAAGAGGTCCTGAGGCCGCGGAAGAGGCCAGGAGACGCCAGGCCCCTTGAAGAAGATGTCCAGCGGCGGCTGGACGCGGAGAAGAGACGGAGGCGCCGCTGGCCAGGACGGGCCAGCGGCAGAAGAGGGTGCCGGAGACCCCCGGATTAGGTGAGGCCTCAGTGAGGCTAACCTTCCCCCTCCCCTTTTCCTTCCTCGACCACCAGGGACGGGCATTAGGCCCGAGGGCACGTGCGGGCAATAGGCCCGAGCGCAGTTAGGAGTGCGGGGGGTCATTGACTGTCACGGGGGTTTGGGCATTAGGCCCAAGCCACCTCTTTCCGGCACAGTAGGCGGGCACTAGGCCCGAGGGACAAAAGCAGGCAATAGGCCTGGGGACAAATAGAGGGCACTAGGCCCTAGTGTATTTTGGGCAGTAGGTACCTATAAGGTGACCCTGGGCACAAGGCCCAGGTCACCCAACGGGCAACAAGTTAGGCGGGCGCTAGGCCCGTGGGTGAAGTCAGGCCTCCGGCCTGGGCGCAGTCAGGGGGCGCTAGGCCCAGCGAGTAAGTACCCCCCGAGGTGAATAAAGGTGGCACTGGGCGCTAGGCCCAGGCCACCCTGAGGTATTTAGGTAGGCAGGCCTGAGGCCCACATAAGGGAAGGTACAGGAGGTGGGTAGGCCGTGCGGCGCCCACCCCCTTTCCAGCGGGGGGGATTTAAAGGGACAGCACCGTGTGATCTTGTATTCCGATATTGTGATGTATGTTGTTACCGTGCAGGGCAAAGTGTATGCGTTGTTTAAGTTGTGCATAGTTGTGTTGCACCACCCACACGAGCTAGTTTGAGGGCTCTGTTTATGTAGCTAGTGTAGCGGACGCACACTAGGGTAGTTCTTGGCCCTGCACGGCTGTTTCTCTTTGCCTCCTTACAGGGACCTGTAAGTGGAGAAGATCGGAGTGCAAGACTTGTGACGGTGAGTAGCATCCGTGTATGTTTGTCCCTTGTCTGTCCCCGAGCGCCGGAGTCGGGGTTGCTCACGGACGTGAGAATCCTTTTCATCACACTACGTGCGAGAGCGCGAGTGTGTGAAAGCTGGGTGGCTGAGGCTTTGTGCCAGTGATGACCTTTCACCCAACCGGTGAAGGTCGCGGTCACCCCTGGGGTATCCCCTTTTCCAGTGGAAGAAGGGTCGATACCCCCTTTAAGGTAAACTATTCTCTCCTCAGCTCGGTCGTCGGTCAGCTCCGAGAGGGAATCGCCGTGTTCGGATCCGATTGAAGATTGCCAGGTCCGTTGAAGGTTCCGCTACCTGAAGGTGAGAGAGAGCGGCGCCTGGTGAGTACCGAATCTACACCTGCACGGCAGCAGGCACCACCACACGCAGCCGCACCTCTTACAGTAGTGATGACCATCGATGGCTTAAACCATTAATGGTTTACTGCCATCAATGTAAAGTATCAAAGCATCGATTGTGAACTACAAGCAAACTGATATGCAAAATAGAGGAAAAAGTATGCACTCTTGTAAAAAGGAAAAAGAAAGGTATGCTATGAGTGTCCCACGTCATGCATCGTTATGTTTTAGCTGAGACTTTTTCTAATTCCTTTGCAAGAAACCTAATACTATGTACCTGGGGCCTGATTCAGAGATGTACATTAACTCGATGTTAATGCAAATCTCTGATGGTTTGAGATCTGCGCATGTGCAGATCTTGACACTGCATCCTCATTGACAAGCTGAGCCCGTTTGGTGGGCGGCGAAGGGGAGTGTTCTACAATACAGGGGCATGTCAGCCCTATTTTGCAGGTTTGCCAAGGCCAGGGTGTGCATCTGCCGACACATAATTACTGGCCTCTGCAGCACGCTTTAACCGGACATCCTGAGTGACCTGAAGGTTACTCAGAAGTCTGATGGTCACTCAGATGATACATGGTGCGTCCTCCGACTCAGCAGCGAATCACAGAAGCCCGCAGAGGGCGTCTTTTAGCTGGAGATACCCCCCTGTGGCTTATACATATTTAAGCAGAGCTGTTGATTACAAAGACGCAGCGGCTGTGTTAACTGCGTCCATCTCTGAATCAGGCCGTTAGCGCCAGGGCAGCCATCAGGGGGGAGGGGGGGGAAGGGGGGTTGGGGCAGTGGGGACTGGTGTCCTGGGCCCTTACAGAGAGGGGGCCACCTCTGGGTCCTACCACCAATATCTGTAGAGCTGCACCAGTCTGTGAATCAGCAGCAGGTTGATGTACAAAGAGGACCTCTTAAAACAAACCTTATCTGTGCATCGGCTCTCTGTAAACCATTCCTGTAGGTCCGCAACACTCCACCTATATGTAATATCACAATGTATGACATCACATAGGGATGGAGCAGTGCGGCAGAATCTTTCTTTTGGGATGCAGGGACCCTATCTACTTTGTCAGTCCCCGGCCCCATAATTTCTGATGGCAGCCCTGGTTAGCGTACTATGGGCCTAATTCAGATTTGTATGCACTGTGATTTTTTGGCTTACAGACTAATCATCGCAAGTGAGGCATCCACCCAGAGAAGACTAGAGACATCTACCGCGGAATTCACAAACCCCTTAGCTACTGTGTACACAAACGCAGAATCGACATAGTAACGAGGAACATTGGCTCCCGATGTTTCTCTACGTACACGGTCGCAGCTGAATGCATAACCTGAAAACGGCCATGACATGTCTGCGTTTTTGCTGCCGCTCCCTGTTACCTCCCCCAAACGGTCTCTTTCTGTCAATCACTCTGCATTAAAATTCTCCCTGCAAACGGAATCGCAAAAGTACCTTGTCAGGTGCGCAGTGCGATTGCAGCACATACACAACCTACTGGTAATCGTCCAGTTGAGTGAACATCAGCATTGCATACAAATCGGAATTAAGCCCTATGACCCTCATTCTGAGTTGATCGCTCGCTAGCTACTTTTAGCAGCCATGCAAACACATAGTCGCCGCCCACGGGGGAGTGTATTTTCGCTTTGCAGAAGTGCGAACGCCTGTGCAGTCGCGCGGCAGCAAACACATTTTGTGCAGAACAAGACCGGCCCTGTAGTTACTTATTCTGTGCGATGATTGCTGCGACGAATGACACGGTAATGACGTCAGATACCCGCCCAGCAAACGCCCGGCCACGCCTGCGTATTTCCAAACACTCCCAGAAAACGGTCAGTTGACACCCAGAAACGCCCTCTTCCTGTCAATCTCCTTGCGTTAGGCTGTGCAATTGGAATCGTCGCTAGAACTAGTGCAAAACCATAAAGGACTTCGTACCCATAAGACGCGCATGCGCATTGCGGTGCATGCGCAGATTAGCCTTTTTTTCACTGATCGCTATGCAGCGATCAACAGCAGCTAGCGATCAACTCGGAATGAGAGCCTATATGCGAACTAAGATGCAATAGCAACAAGTGAGAAAAGAGTGCACAGAAGGGAAATTGCACCGCATGGCGCAAAAAAGGATAGTTATATGAGGATGCGTATGTCTGTATATTGCATTTAGATACATTTTTTCAAACTGACTACAGAAATCATTCTGCAACATCATTATAAAGGTTATTTTGCTATAGTTCTGTACAATTATTAAGATGACCTCTTAGGAGGCAAAAAATGACAGCTCTCACTGAAATATACACAGACAAATGATGAGACAATATTATTATTTAATAACAGTTTCTTATATAGCGCAACATATTCCGTTGCGCTTTACAATTAGAACAACAGTAATAGAACAAAACTGGGTAATAACAGACAGACCTAGAGGTAGGAAGGCCCTGCTCGCCAGCTTATAGGATATGTTCCAAATATTTATTACTAGGTAAGCATCCCCAAGCACCAGGGGCACCAGAACGTGTTGTTGTTGGAGGGGGCATATATAAAAATACATTTTGGTCCTCTCCCCCCACGATTATCCACCCCCACCCCACGTGGGGAGCACTTACCCCCCCAGATCACCGCAGAGAATCTGGTTCAAAACTTCGTCGCCACAGTGTGCTGCCCCGTGTCCTCCTCTCAGATGCATTACTGGGAGGAGGCGTGGCCATGCTGAGCCTGCTGGGACATCCCCGCCTCCTCCCAGTAATGCCTCGTGAAGAGTCGGCTGGACAGGACACGGGGCAGCACGCTGCAGTGCCGAAGTTTTGAAGTCACAGTCAAAAGCAGGACAGTTGGGAGTGATGTAATAAGATGGCTATTATAATAATTATTATTATTATTATTATTATAATGCCATTAATTATTATTATCATTATTATTATTTTTATTTTGGCTATACTGGTTTCACAAGCCAAAGGGAGAAAGCAGCCTGGTATAATGAGCAGCGAGTTGACTTACCTACTTTGGTATGTGTTGTGTGACCTTTGGTTAATATAATGGAAGTAAGAAGTTATTGAAAGTCAATTAACTACTTTCTTACTTGGAAAAGCCAAGACCAGTGGGGGTGTGCAAAAATCCAGCACTTCTTGCAATCCGCCATCCAAACACCATGACGGAGGACATTTTTTAAAGGTCAGATAAAAATTATTTCACACCAATATTTCTCCAAAGTAGAGAACTAGAGGAGGGTTCTGCAGTGAAAGATGTGATTAGGATTGGTAATAACAGCTGCTTCAATAAGCACTCGGCCTCCTCTTACGGATAAACCGGGGACGGAATTTAATCTGATCTTCCATCATTTTTATTGCAGAAATTGACAAAATAATTCATTCACCAAAAAGGTAATAAATGACATACATTTAATAAGCAAATACTGACAGATCTAATGAGTAAAGGCTAAAGATGCCATTTAACCCATCGTATAACGCTCACCATCTTTTATCTCATCCGCTTTGCCTTATTGATAACCTGACAATATGATTTAATGTCATCTTTTTACCACTTCCAAGGCGTTGCATTGATAATATAATTAATCGGAAAGATATAAGGAAAAGGTTATAAATGACTGAAATTTCATACATGAATTCAGCGCTGACAATGCTAATGAGAATATCCTATTTTAAGATGCAGACCGCATTGATCTAATGATGCAATATGTTTAATGGTCTGAACTGGGTGACTGATTGTTACCTTTTAAATCAAATAATTATCACCCACTTGAAATAATATAATTATGTCAGTATTTACAGCAAAATTAAGGGAAGTTCTTGCCCTTAAAAAAACATTTATACTTAAATATTCTGCAAGCGTCTTCTTGAAATAGTTATATTGGCATTCACAAAAATGCTGTGCCCTTCATATGTACTGGTCTATTCATAAGTAAATAGAGTGGTAAAGTCAGCCAGTGGAGCTGTTGCCCACAGCAACCAATTAGCTTCTAGCTATCATTTATTAACTACAGTCTATAAAATGATAGCTAGAATCTGACTGGAAGGTATGGGCAACTCCTCCACCTTTGCTCATTTCTCTAAGAAATAGAAAGTTGAATACTTTCTCCACATACAAGTAAGTTGACTACTTTAGGTGAAAGGGCCACAGCAGAGGAGGCCATCTTGTGGACGGAACCTATATTTATAAAAATAATACCTGTCTAGTCACTAAAAAACTGGTGACACCACCGAGGCATTTCCTGACATTACTAATGAGGCAATGGTTGTGAAGCAATTAGTTACCTACATTCTCATAAATATTCTAATAGTCCACAAGATGGCTGCCTGCACAGTAAATAATGTAAAAAAAAAAAAAAAACCAACCTTTAGCTGGTTGCTGAAACTTTTGAGGGCAATTTAAACTGAAACAAAAATATTGTTTTCATTTTTGTAATATACAATATATAAGTTGAGATGAAATGAAACATTGTCACACAGACTACTTCACAGCTCTCCAGAACACATACAGAGGAGATGAGACTGTGGACATGTCACACCGAGGGCATGTCCATTTCATATTGCGGAGTGGATTATGCTTCACTAGGTGTGCCTGCTACTACCTCTATAACACAAGGCTTATCTTTAACTCCCTTACCACCCATCAAAATAACAAATTACTGCCACGCACAACTGCCCCTGGTGTGTCCAGCAGCAGTCCACGGCCCGTCTACACACCTCCCAGGATTCCGTTCCACGGAACAACACTGGTTGGGACAGTAGGACAGGGGGGCTAATTCAGACCTGATCGCTGCTGTGCGTGTTCGCACAGTAGCGATCAGGTCTGAAGTGCACATTCACCGGTGCCACAGTGCGCCGGTGCATGGCAGACAGCCGACGGCTGTCTTAGCCCTGCGATCGCCTCTGCCTGATTGACAGGCAGAGGTGGTCACTGGGCGGGAGGGGGCAGGCCGGCGGCCAGACGGGGGAGCGGTCCGGCCAAAACAGGCGTGCCCGGACCGTTGGGGTGCGGCAGCTGCGTAATATCACACGCAGCCGCTGCAATCCAGGCAGCGACGAGTAGCTCCCTGCCAGCGTGCAGGAGCTGCACTGGTATGGAGCTAGTCCTACAGTACAAAAGCACCGCCGCTGTGCAATGTTTTTGCACTTGTACGACGGGGTCGGCCCTGACATGCGGGGTAGACTAGCCCTGTGCTGGATGTTCCCCCGCATGTCAGGGAAGCTGATCATAGATGTGCTAAATTTAGCACATCTAGGATCAGGTCTGAATCACCCCCAGGGTTGGGACTGCTATGCCTAAAATGGGAAAGTTGGGAGCTATGCAGGGCAGTACGTATGGTGTAATAGTTAGCATTACTGCCTCACAGCACTGTGGTCATGGGTTTGATTCCCACCGTGGCCCTAACTGTGTGGAGTTTGTATATTCTCCCCGTGCTTGCATGAGTTTTCTCCGTGTACTCCGGTTTCATCCCACAATCCAAAAATATACTGGTAGGTTACGACAAATATTAACTCTAGTATATGCGTGTACATGTAATTAGGGCAGACTAGATGGGCCAAGTGGTTCTTATCTACAGTCAAAATGTAATCTAATTTGGGGGGTATTCAATTAGGTCGGTTTTTTTCGCCTAGGCTATTTTTAGGGTGAATGGGGATTCGCCCTATTCAACAGTAGGGCTGTTTTATCGCCTAGGTAAAAAACTCAGCAGGAGCGAAAAACATGTGGATCGGCGAATTCACGTGTTTTCTCACCTGCACCGGAGAAAATGCAGGCCGTTGTAGCCGAATTTAAGGCTTTTTCGCCAATGCCTTTTCAACTTTTTTTTGGGGGTGAAAATGCATTGGCGAAAAAGCCTTAAAAACGAGGGAAAACATCTCGCAATTGAATAGGTAGGTGGGGCGAATTCAACAGCTCCGAGATTACCGGAGCTAATTGAATACCCCCCTATGTGTCATAAAAAGGTTAAATACAGTATGTGCTTTTTATTCCATAAGTTTTTAGACAAATCATCTTAGACAATATTGGTTCTGAGGTGCATTTGAACAGGGTCAGACAGGAGCAGGAGGATTGTGGTGTCAAACTCAATTTATTAAAATTAGTAACATTTAAGTATAATTTCTCTTTTATATATCTGTTAATTATATGTGCTAAACAACAACCTATTATAACAAGCTTAAACAAAATATCCAGCTATGGGTTATTACCCTCACTTCTGTCATATAATGCCTACAGATAATATTACTTTGAACTGAAATATTTTTATCCTCTTACAGAAATGCTCAGACATTGCTTAGAACAGGTCAATGGAAAAAGAACCCCAGTAGAAAATGAATTTCTTTTTACCTTGAAGATCAGCATCCTCTGAGAGACAGTAATAAATCTGCTCCAAGTTCACCAATCAACACAAATAATTCACTCAAATGAGCTTCTGAGCTGTCAGTCTGTACCAGCCTCTTGCTTGTCTGACACATACGGGGATCTAATATGTGACCTTTCCGGCAAAGGTCATTTATTAGATTCCCCCCCTTCCCCACCCCCGCCACCAAAGAAGCCGGACTCTGTCTTCCCGAGACCCTTTATGAGCTTTCACCATCGATTTTCAGGGCCACATGTGATTTCACTGCTGTCCAGATATTATTATCAACATTATCAATGTTGTTCATTAAATGCAAGCTGTGTTTTTGTAATGCGCTATCCACGGACGCCAGCCTAGAAGATAGGTCAAAGATGACCGCAGACACGTAACATCTTCTCATTACGGCCGTATGCTTTTTATGAACTCTAGCGTTGAGGATGGAAGAGCTTAGATGGCATATTGCAACATTAAAGCTAAAATTGATGTTAAGGCCTTAACGTTATTTTAAAGCATTTATCGTCCGTTCTAAAGCCCATTTAAACCACTTTGATGCTGATAGTCACAAAATATTATAAAGCAAAAGAACTTGCACACCTGACAAATGTTCACTTTGCATCAATTTAAATGTTGCCTGCACTACCAAGAAGCATTCATACTTGGGGGCTGGTTCTAGGTAGCACCCAATGCCAAAATGGTCGGTGTTTATCACCTGCACATGTCTAAGTTGCAAAAAGAGGTTTTTGGTACCTACCGATAAATCCTTTTCTCTGAGTCCACAGGGGACACTGGCAGATTACACTGGGGTATTGAGGCGTGGCTAGTGGGAGCTGGCACTTATTAGAATGTAAAGTATGATGCTCCTCCCCCTAACTACCCATCATCCGCAGTTAGAAAAATGTGCCTAAGGGAGTTGGTCACACTGGATTTGGCTCCAGTGTCCATTTAGGTAGTTTTAGTTTTCATTTCTTTCATTTTCTAAAATTGCACAGCGCATATGTCCCCTGGCGTTTAGGCGCAGTTTTGAATGAGACGAACAGTATCCAAAGTATGTGGTGGCTATTCAGACACACAAAAATGGTCCATCAGTGTTATGGGAGTGTCGCAGGCGTGTCCCTGAACTGGGTGCGAACACAGTCGCTTAATTGCTCACATGGGAGGCCACACTCTAATAGAGACTCTGCCGCTAACTTGGGTCTGGTGCGCGTTTCGATGGTTGCATCTAAAGATGTAACAAGTGGTATTTCACTTTCTAAAGACGCGTCCAGGCGTGCCCGGCCTAGTCACAGTCCATCTGTAGCAGCAATCCCTTGACGACGTCACAGCTTTAGGAGTAATCCATTTGTTGCTGGAGAGATTATCGGGTCATAAAGTGCTGCAGTGCAAAGTCCAAACTGGAGTAGAAGTCCAAACTGTACCAAGGTAGAAGGCAGGAGTCCAAGCGGTTAATGGGGAGTAGAAAAGGCTCAACGAATTTCACTGGTTAAAGAGCATCAAGCTTCATCAGGAGCATCTATTGGAGAGTGTCCTAGCCAAGTTTGCAGAATCTTTAATAGGAGTACACAAGTGAACAATTGTGGATTACGTATATATTATACAGGTGGCAATATATAGATTCAAATTTCTTATACAAATGTTTTATATATAGTTTTATTATTTTTCATTTCTATGTGATTATTATTCATGAAACATACCGTCTACCATTTATGTGTTGTTTTTTTTAATGTGTTTTTTTTACAGCCATCGCTGGTATATATATTATTTTCCGAATAAAACAGAGGGAGCTTCCTTGCTTTGCATAATCCATAACTCCTAGCATTTCTGACCCATGAATCAGGATGACCTCTCCTCCAAATACCCACTCACCACCACACTCCTATGCAGAGCAACAGAGAACAGGACATAGGAGGAAATGTATCCAACCTTCTAAAAAGCATTGATCAAGTACAATCTATAAAATGATAGGTAGAGCAGATTGTTTGCTATGGGCAACTTTGTGGAAAAGACATGCAGCAAGATGTATTATACCCGCGGTATCATGTGGGTATAGCGCATCGCGGGAAGCAGTAGCGACAAGATGTATAAACATCGCGGATGCCAAAGTGGGGGAGTTTTCTCCTGTGATCTCTGCTAGTGCTGATGCGCTGTGTCTCTCCCCCGGCCAGCTCCCAGGGCATGCGCAAGATCTCGCTATTATCGCAAGCTCTCATGGGCAGCCCGAAGCTAGCAGTGGCCACAATAAAGGACAGCACTGTCCCTGATGTGATGATGGGGCAACGTCAGCTGCAGGTGTCGAAAATTGATAGCTGCAGGTGTCGGAACAGCCAGTGCCACTGACCGTTCATACATTGCCTTGCATATCGGCTTGCTAGCTTGTAGAGCACTGAACGCACTTCTCAGTCACACATGGGGGAGAAGCCGTATCAGCACGCATAACGTGCGTTGATACCACTTCTCTCCTATAACGACATTTAATACATCTACCCCAAGTCGTGACACTTGGGAGGTATGATTCTCTCCTCCAACATAGGCTTTGGTGTATTACGTTTCCGGTATCATTGTAAGTTTAAATCACCGGCCATCTTGTAAGAAAGTCACTGAAAGTATTAAGCATTAACAGATTCTGATTGATTACCCTGAAACCCCAAAACCTATGCATCCAATTTCAAGGAGCGTACATGAATTATTCTGACACTTCCAAGGTAGTGCAGCTTTAAAGTGCATTCAGCAGATGGCGACTTATTTCTATGCCCATACATACATGCTGTAAATGGTTTGCATTGGTAATTTGGTAGTGAAGACTATGGGCCTAATTCAGACCTGATCGCCAGGGTGCGTATTTTGCATCCCTACGATCAGGTAGTCGCCGCCTACAGGGGAGGGGGAAATCGCTGTGCAGGGGTGCGATCGCATGTTCAGGAGAGCTGCACAAACAAAAGTTTGTGCAGTCTCTGACTCTCTGCACATCCAAGGACTTACTCAGCCGCTGAGATGATCGGGGCCGGAACTGACGTCAGAAACCCTCCTTCCAAACGCCTGGATCCGCCTGCGTTTTTCCGGACACTCCTTTAAAACGGTCAGTTGCCACCCACAAACTTCCTGTCAGTCACCTTGTGATCGCCCGGGCGATCGCTTTGTTCGCACCATTCCGTCTCTGCCCGGTGCACCCCGGCGCTGCGGACCGGTGCGCCTTTGCATTGCGGTGTGTACGCATGTGCAGTTCAGACCCGGTCGCCCGCTGTGCGAAAATGCACAGCAGCGATCGGGTCTGAATTAGGCCCTATGAGGGCAATTGCACTGGACGTTTGGACAGGCTGCAAAAATTTGCTAGGAACACCTTTCACGTTATAAAGGAAACAAGTGTCCTGCATAGAAACGTACAAGAACAGACTCTATAACGCAGTGTAATTACAATGGATGTCTCTCCTCTACTGTGCACCCCTAACTTTAGCCCTGTAGAAAACCTGCTTTCTCCATAGAGTAACAGGGATTTCTTTTCAGACAGCACATGATATAAGATAAAGGCAGCTATGAATCAGAGTCTAGTAACAACATGTAGTCCATCAATTATTTACTGTAACTTCCTTTTGTTAGTACATGAAATGTAATAAATAAATATTTCATGCCTGGTACATTGGATTCACTTCTCACGGACAAGGTTACATTCAGCTGAAACTTGCGGGATTACTACATTAATCCACTTTGTTCTAATTCTTCACTCTCCTTTTTCACATTAGTAAATAAGTCAGGTACACATACAAGTAGGATGGGGACACATGTGGAAGGGTGAAAATAATGCCTTCTTGACTGACTGCACATCAGCTTAAGGGGTATATTCAATTGAAGTTGAAAGCTGCCGTCTGTCAAAAAGACGGCAGTTTTCGACTTTTTTAGGTCGGAAGGGGTTCTGACCTATTCAATATAAACCCAAATTTTTCGACAAGTAGATGAATTCGACTTGTCGAAAAGCACGTGGATCGGCGGAATAGTTGCCGATCCGCGTGCTTGTGCCGAAAACGGTCGGTTTTGGCCCCCTTTTCGACCATCTCAGTTCGGCTTTAAAAAAAGTCAAAGTGAGATGGGGAGAGCAGCGCCGGAGACGGGAGGAGCCGAGGCGGGGACGGGGTGAGCAGCGCTGGAGGATGTCACAGCCGCCGCTCACAGCAGCGTCCACCCGGCTCCAGCAAGCGAGACCTCGCTTGCTGGAGCCGGGTGGACGCTGCCGTGAGCGGCGGCTGTGATGCAGGGACAGAGAGGAGGGACAGGGAGAGGCAGAGAGACTGGGGGGCAGACGGGGGAGAGCCGCAGGCAGACGGGGGAGAGCAGCGCTACAGCAGAGCGCTGCTTTCCCCCGTCTGCCCGCGGCTCTCTCCCGTCTCCCCTTCTGCATCTCAATTCGACTTTTTTTTATTTATTTTTATTTTTTATTTCAATTGAAGCATAACAAAGAGTCACAGCAAAATACATCAATGCATACAATCAGTACTGATTATAACACAAATGCCCGTCTACAAAAAGAAAGGGAAGGCGACATTGCGACCCAAAT
Organism: Pseudophryne corroboree; assembly: GCF_028390025.1. Taxonomy (NCBI): domain Eukaryota; kingdom Metazoa; phylum Chordata; class Amphibia; order Anura; family Myobatrachidae; genus Pseudophryne; species Pseudophryne corroboree. The sequence goes on along the minus strand of NC_086449.1, from coordinate 718,037,246 downwards.
GGTAACCAACGTGCACACATGGGTCAAAAAAAAAGAGGTCCTTACAAGTATTGAAGACAGGCAAAGTGGGCCCGGATCCATGCCCACAACCACAACCACTTCCACCCCCTCCCAGGATGGAATATCATGTACTCCCCTAGGTTATATATGGCAAGAAATTAATCATCTGTAAATGAAATTGGGGGGTCCTGGTCGTAAATAATTTGACTTTTTTAAAAGTCGAATTGAGATGTCATTGAATAGCCCAGGTCGGATTAATTCCGACAAATGAATGTCAGAATGGATCCGACTTCAATTGAATATACCCCTGAATGTACGTAAATGTTTCCAGTAATGACACTCCTCAATGACTGGAATGAATACAGCACCGCTATGTATGACTGTGCCTCCTGCAGCGTACCTCTCTCCTCCGTTACTGCCCTCTAATAGGGAAGCCCGCTGCCAATACAGAGATAGGAGCACCATAAAACCAGCTCTGTCTTCTGAAAATTGAAATTACGTCACTGGGAGGAAACACTACGGCATTACTTATAATACTCAAAACATCCTAATTAATATTGATAATTACATTGTATGATAATTAACACATATTATTTATATAAAGATTATGAATTAATTACTGATAGATCAATAGAGATAGAAAGATAGAAAGATAGATAGATAGATAGATAGATAGATAGATAGATAGATAGATAGATAGATAGATCTATCTTCCCTCATGTGCTTCTCCTTCTCCCACTTAAACCAACTTTGATGGCACCAAATCCCTGATACTTATTTCAGTGGCGTCTGCTGATGCAGCTACAGATGTGTCCACTAGCCTCCCTGCATATTAAACAGCCATTCTAGTTAGACCATGCCGCAGAGTGACTCGGTAGCGCCGAGCATCTTTAAGTGCGACTTTTTCATTTAAAATGCGTCTTATTCGCAAAATGATGCAACAAGGACGCACATGCAGCTTAAGCTGATTAAAATGATATGCGACATGCCTATATTCTGTGAGCGACCGCGGCTGTATCTGCATACGAAATGCATCGTTACTGTTAGCGATGCGAATAAGACATATTTTCAGCAAAAAAGAAAAAGACGACCAACGCTAACGGAACTGCACGGGACCTGTCAGTTCACTCACACCAGGCATCTCCCACTACCTGGCGTATTGATGCAAGATATATGAGGACACAGCTGTATGTTTATGTACCATTTACTAGTCCTACATTGTCTTCAACTGTGAGTCACTGGTATCCTGTTTTGCTTATTCATTTATGTACTCTGTAATTGGGTGCTGCGGATCTATTGTGGTGCCATATAAATAAAGGATGATAATAATACTAATAATAATAATAGATTTTTTGCAGTTTATTAGAGAATATATTATTACTTTTAAGGATGATGAAGTCGTTAATGTAAAAGTCTACTTAAACTCTATTAGTAAAGGGTTTAAAGGGCCCCATCTATCTCAATCCACATTTTTAATGCGGATAATGGCCCTCATTCCGAGTTGATCGCTAGCTGACGTTGTTCGTAGCGCGGCGATCATGCAAAAAATCGGCACTTCTGCGCATGCGTATGGTGCGCAGTGCACACGCGCGACGTACTTTCACAAAAGCCAATGTAGCTTCACACAAGGTCTAGCGACGCTTTTCAGTCGCACTGTTGACCGCTGAGTGATTGACAGGAATGGGGCGTTTCTGGGAGGTAACTGGCCGTTTTCAAGGAGTGTGCTGAAAAATGCAGGCGTGTCAGATACAAACGCAGGCGTGCCTGGGGAAACGGGGGAGTGGCTGGCCGAACGCAGGGCGTGTTTGTGACGTCAAAACAGGAACTAAATAGCCTGAAGTGATCACAAGGTAGGAGTAGGTCTGCAGCTACTCAGAAACTGCATGACAAAATTTTGGTGCCATTCTGCGATCCTTTCGTTCGCACTTCTGCTAAGCTAAGATACACTCCCAGAGGGCGACGGCTTAGCGTTTGCACTGCTGCTAAAAGCAGCTAGCGAGCGATCAACTCGGATTGAGGGCCAATACACATTATTTTCACAATAAGTAACAAACTCTTGCCGGGAGATGGGCTGGAACCAGAGTGATACTCTGCTTCCAGGTGTGTGTCCTCTGCGCATACTGCAGGTGTGGCCGCCACATGCTTCACTGCAAGTTAAAGTGGCCCATAAGCTTCTATATAAAGTAGAAGTATAGGAAACTTGCGCTTCTCCCTCTATTTTGACATGCTGCTGAATGGGATACAAATACCTGTAATCCCCTACAGGAAATTAAATAAGTATAAAAAAGAGGTTTTTCCCACAGCGCTTATTCAAAACATAACCATTTGCAGCATCAGCGCATATCCGACTAACATCGACCCCCAATGTAAATCTATGGTCTTGCGGAGACATGCCCAGAAAATGGTTGTGACATGTCTGCGTTTTTGCTGCCACTCCCTGTTACCTCCCCTACACAGTCCCTTCCAATCAATCACTCTGAGAATAAATCCTCACGGAGTGCCTTGGCGTGTGCCCAGTCTGGCATAAGCGGACGTCCCATAATCTATCAGTTATGTAAAAACTGGCATTACGTACAAATCGGAATCAGGCCATGTACACTGTGACCAATTTTATGTAAATTGTATTTCTATGTAGTATACATGGACATACGTCCAACTCTAACCTTGATGAGCAATATTCACAGCCCACATCATAAAATGTAAAAAAAAAAATAACTTGTTAAGAAAATCCATATTTCCTGTGCAAAAGGGGTGGGGCCTCCCAGTTTGTGGTAGGAATGGCCATAGTCCATCCCTGGCTACCAACCATTGGTCTTCCACCAGTGGCTTTGCCATGGAGGTACAGTTTTTCTTCTCTATTGATGGCACAGATGCAGCAATGTGTTTTTTGTTGTTGCATGTCTCTTCACTCTGCCCTCCTCCCCACTTAGCCTCACTCCCTTCCCCTGATTGGCCACTCTGTGCAACACAGGAATGTGTCTGACCAATCAGGACAGGGGCAGGGCTAAGCAGCACACATAGTGATGTCAATCGATTGTTGAAACCATCAATGGTGTATTGTGGGCGGATCATAATTGATTGGCATGTGGTTGCTAGGATTTGGTGAATGGTATGTAGATTTGCTAGGATTTGGTGAGTGGTATGTAGATTTGCTAGGATTTGGTGAGTGATACAGTATGTAGATTTGCTCAGATTTGGTGAGTGATATGTAGATTTGCTCAGATTTGGTGAGTGGTATTTAGATTTGCTAGGATTTGGTGAGTGGTATGTAGATATGCTAGGATTTGGTGAGTGGTATGTAGATTTGCTAGGATTTGGTGAGTGGTAAGTAAGAGTGGCCACACTATTAGGAAACAGCCCAGTCACCAGACCAGATCGCAACATTAGAATTAGACAATCTTGTGCCCACAAATAAAGGCCAGTTAGGTTTTGGGCTAGTTGTTGGTTGTTGTTATTATTATTATTATTATTATTATTATTATATTATAAATTATCATTATTATGTGAATCTAGACAGCAATGCAAACATTATATATTTATTTATTTATTTTTTTATTTTAATTACAATGATAAAATTACAGACATATTTTTTTCAGAATAATGACCAAGGCAGTACGAATGGAGAGAGTTAATTCAATTGTCCTCATGATCTGAAATTCAAGGTTGCTTGTTATACCCAAGAAAGGGTCAGATGTCTTGTAAAAATAAATCTCTCACATGAAGTATGAACTGGCAGCTGATTCCTTGTGCTGCCTGCCAAATCCGTTATAAAATTATAAGCAAATATGTTAGTGTTTATTTATAGGGCACAAGCAATGTAATCTGGATATGAAAACCACTGGCACTGAAATAACGTTATTTAAACAAAATAAATATTTTGACAGCTTATTACACAGTGGTACCGAGTTTCTAACACCCCGCCCCCCCACAAAAAATAAATAAAGAAAAGATAAAAAAATTAAAAGTTCAAAGGAAAATTGTAATTTAATACGACAGTTTCTCATTTTTGCTTTTTTTTTTTTTTGTATTACACATGAAACCAGACATTAACCGTGTGTGGTATGGTCTACGTCGACAGGTCAAAAGGTCGACATGAGTTTTTAATGTCTTTTTTGGTGTCGTTTTCTCCGTACAGTGACCGGGAACCCCAATTAGTGCACTGTGTCCCCTCGCATGGCTCGCTTCACAACGCCATGCCTCGCTCTGCTACCGCTGCGCTCGGTACAGGTTACTATTCCCAATTGTAGTCCACGTGGATCGTTGAAAGTATGAAAAAGTTTTAAAAAAAGAAAAAATCTGTGAAAAACTCATGTCGACCCTTTGACCTGTCGACCTAGAACATGTCGACCTAGAGACCCTGTCGACCTAGTTACTGTCAACCAATAGTGGTCGACCTAATTACTGTCGACCTAGAGACCGGACCCCAAATTAACCATATCACAAATCTAATATGTCTATATGGGAGTGCTCCATATAATGAATACAGTCATTTTTGGCTGCAACCGCAAGGAGCAGTGTAGGGAATTTGTGCCTTGTGTTGTCCATGCCATACAACTCGCCAAAACTGGTTGATGGGTAAATCTCATCAATGGGTAAACGGCCCTGATCAGGAAGAAACCTCTAACACATCTAAAGGTATTTAACACTCGGGGGAATTCAATTAGCCGTGGTAATTTACTGCAGGCTAATTGATCCCCCGGGGCTATTCAGTTAGTTAATGTGGATTTCTTTCTGGGTCTGAGCCGACCCGAAATAATCCCCAATAAATCGCCTGTTATCAGGTGCCTCACTTAACACATCCCTTAACACATAGGTCCGGGAACTTAACCAGGACTCTATGTTATCACCCAATAACAGGGTAATTTATCGAGCAAGAAAAAAGGACTCTAACCGAATAACCCTGGGTGTTAAAGCCAGAGGCTACCACATTTTTTCACCCTCAATAAATTACAGAGTCTTATGCTGGGTACACACTGATAGATATATCCATAGCTCGATTGGGCAGTGTGTTGTGCATACACACTGCCCGTTCCGTCGTGACTCACGTCACGAACTGGGCGGACATTTACATGTGCCCACCCAATTCAACCGTCAATCACCACCGTTTGCCGCAGCATGTGTACGGGCGGTCAGCAACGATGCACCAATATATCTGTAGATATATTGGTCATCGTGTGTGCTGCAGGGCCGACGCGGTATGTCTGTGAACGACGGCATACAGACATATCGTTGGTACATACTGGCCGACGGACCAGCAATATATCGGTTGTTTGATAGAACAGCCGATATATCGGCCAGTGTGTATCCAGCATGATGTAACTGAATTTCCCCCTTACTGGTTTTGATACATACTTGTCTGCTCTCCTGGAATGTTCAAGAGGCGCCTGACTCACTGCTCCTCCCTAGTGTACAAGCTGAGAACTGAGACATTGAACACCGGGTGGTCCACATCTCCAGCCAGGGACTCCCCTCCAGCATTTCCCTGGCAACAAGTATGGATTGAGAGTGGAACCCCAAACATATAATACACTGCAAAGTTACAAATAACAGCATTAAAATGCCAGGTGTAAAAATAAGATTTTACTTACCGGTAAATCTATTTCTCGTAGTCCGTAGTGGATGCTGGGGACTCCGTAAGGACCATGGGGAATAGGCGGGCTCCGCAGGAGACATGGGCACTTTAAGAAAGAATTTACATTCTGGTGTGCTCTGGCTCCTCCCTCTATGTCCCTCCTCCAGACCTCAGTTAGAGAAACTGTGCCCGGAAGAGCTGACAGTACAAGGAAAGGATTTTGGAAATCCAGGGCAAGATTCATACCAGCCACACCAACCACACCGTATAACTTGTGATAAACTTACCCAGTCAACAGTATGAACAACAACAGAGCATCAGTTCAACCCTGATGCAACAATAACATAGCCCTTATTGTAGCAATAACTATATACAAGTATTGCAGAAGAAGTCCGCACTTGGCACGGCCGCCCAGCATTCACTACGGACTACGAGAAATAGATTTACCGGTAAGTAAAATCTTATTTTCTCTAACGTCCTAGTGGATGCTGGGGACTCCGTAAGGACCATGGGGATTATACCAAAGCTCCCAACTGGGCGGGAGAGTGCGGATGACTCTGCAGCACTGATTGAGCAAACACAAGGTCCTCCTCAGCCAGGGTATCAAACTTGTAGAACTTTGCAAAAGTGTTTGAACCTGACCAAGTAGCCGCTCGGCAAAGCTGTAATGCCGAGACCCCTCGGGCAGCCGCCCAAGAAGAGCCCACCTTCCTTGTGGAATGGGCCTTAACCGATTTAGGCAGCGGCAATCCAGCCGCAGAAAGAGCCTGCTGAATCGTGTTACAGATCCAGCGAGCAATAGTTTGCTTTGAAGCAGGCGCCCCAACCTTGTTGGAAGCATACAGGATAAACAAAGATTCTGTTTTCCTGACCCTAGCCGTTCTGGCCACATAAACCTTCAAAGCCCTGACCACATCCAGTAACTCGGAATCCTCCAAGTCAGTAGTAGCCACAGGCACCACAATAGGTTGGTTTATATGAAAGGATGAAACCACTTTCGGCAGAAATTGTGGGTGGGTCCGCAATTCTGCACTATCTGCATGGAAAACCAGATAGGGGCTTTTATGTGACAAAGCCGCCAATTCTGACACACGCCTAGCCGAAGCCAAGGCTAGTAGCATGACCACCTTCCACGTGAGATATTTCAATTCCACCGTTTTGAGTGGTTCAAAGTAGTGTGACTTAAGGAAACTCAAGACCACGTTAAGATCCCAAGGTGCCACTGGAGGCACAAAAGGGGGCTGAATATGCAGCACTCCCTTTACAAACGTCTGAACTTCAGGTAGAGAAGCCAGTTCTTTTTGAAAGAAAATGGATAGGGCCGAAATCTGGACCTTAATGGACCCCAATTTTAGGCCCAAAGTCACTCCCGACTATAGGAAGTGAAGGAAACGGCCCAGCTGGAATTCCTCCGTAGGGGCATTCCTGTCCTCACACCAAGCAACATATTTTCGCCATATACGGTGATAATGTTGAGCCGTCACGTCCTTCCTAGCCTTTATCAGCGTAGGAATGACCTCATCCGGAATGCCTTTTTCTGCTAGGATCCGGCGTTCAACCGCCATGCCGTCAAACGCAGCCGCGGTAAGTCTTGGAACAGACAGGGCCCCTGTAGCAACAAGTCCTGTCTTAGTGGCAGAGGCCACGGGTCCTCTGTGAGCATTTCTTGCAGATCTGGATACCAAGTCCTTCTTGGCCAATCCGGAACAATGAGTATTGTTCTCACTCCTCTTTTTCTTATGATTCTCAGCACCTTGGGTATGAGAGGAAGAGGAGGAAATAAATAGACCGACTGGAACACCCATGGTGTCACCAGTGCGTCCACAGCTATCGCCTGAGGGTCTCTTGACCTGGCGCAATACTTCTGTAGCTTTTTGTTGAGGCGGGATGCCATCATGTCCACCTCTGGCAGTTCCTACCGACTTGCAATCTGCGTGAAGACTTCTTGATGAAGTCCCCACTCTCCCGGGTGGAGGTCGTGCCTGCTGAGGAAGTCTGCTTCCCAGTTGTCCACTCGCGGAATGAACACTGCTGACAGTGCGCTTACGTGATTCTCCGCCCAGCGAAGAATTCTGGTGGCCTCCACCATCGCCACCCTGCTCCTTGTGCCGCCTTGGCGGTTCACATGAGCCACTGCGGTGATGTTGTCTGACTGAATCAGAACCGGTTGGTCACGAAGCAGAGACTCTGCTTGACGTAGGGCGTTGTATATGGCCCTTAGTTCCAGGATGTTGATGTGAAGGCAAGTCTCCTGACTTGACCACAGACCCTGGAAATTTCTTCCCTGTGTGACTGCCCCCCACCCTCGGAGGCTTGCATTCGTGGTCACCAGGACCCAGTCCTGAATGCCGAATCTGCGGCCCTCGAGAAGGTGAGCACTCTGCAGCCACCACAGGAGAGATACCCTGGTCCTGGGGGATAGGGTGATTAACCGATGCATCTGAAGATGTGATCCGGACCATTTGTCCAGTAAATCCCATTGAAAGGTCCTCGCATGGAACCTGCCGAAGGGAATGGCTTCGTATGATGCCACCATCTTTCCCAGGACTCGCGTGCAGTGATGCACCGACACCTGTTTTGGTTTTAATAGGTTTCTGACCAGTGTCATGAGTTCCTGAGCCTTCTCTGTCGGGAGATAAACCCTTTTCTGGTCTATGTCCAGAATCATGCCCAGGAAAGGCAGACGAGTCGTAGGAATCAACTGCGACTTTGGAATATTTAGAATCCAGCCGTGTTGGCGTAACACTTCCAGAGAGCGTGCTACACTGATCAGCAACTGCTCTCTTGACCTCGCTTTTATGAGGAGATCGTCCAAGTATGGGATAATTGTGACCACTTGCTTCCGCAGGAGTACCATCATTTCCGCCATTACCTTGGTAAATATTCTCGGTGCCGTGGAGAGACCAAACGGCAACGTCTGAAATTGGTAATGACAATCCTGTACCACAAATCTGAGGTACGCCTGATGAGGTGGATAAATGGGGACATGAAGGTAAGCATCCTTTATGTCCAGAGACACCATAAAATCCCCCCCTTCCAGGCTTGCGATGACCGCTCTGAGTGATTCCATCTTGAACTTGAACCTTTTCAGGTATATGTTCAGGGATTTTAAATTCAATATGGGTCTGACCGAACCGTCCGGTTTCGGTACTACAAATATGGTCGAATAATAACCCCTTCCTTGTTGAAGGAGGGGAACCTTGACCACCACCTGTTGAAGATACAATTTGTGAATTGCAGCTAACACAATTTCCCTCTCGAGGGGGGAAGCTGGCAGGGCCGATTTGAGGTATCGGTGAGGGGGCATCTCTTCGAATTCCAGCCTGTATCCCTGAGACACAATATCTATTGCCCAGGGATCCAACCGGGAGTGAACCCACTTGTGGCTGAAATTTCGGAGACGCGCCCCCACCAGGCCTAGCTCCGCCTGTGGAGCCCCAGCGTCATGCGGTGGATTTAGTGGAAGCCGGGGAGGACTTCTGTTCCTGGGAACTAGCTGCGTTGTGCAGCTTCCTTCCTCTGCCCCTGCCTCTGGCCAGAAAGGACGCACCTCGGACTTTCTTGACTTTTTGTGATCGAAAGGACTGCATTTGGTAATACGGTGCTTTCTTAGGTTGTGAGGAAACATATGGCAAAAAATTTGACTTTCCAGCAGTAGCTGTGGAGACCAGGTCCGAGAGACCCTCCCCAAACAATTCCTCACTCTTGTAAGGTAAAACCTCCATGTGCCTTTTTGAGTCGGCATCACCTGTCCATTGTCGAGACCACAGGACCCTTCTGGCAGAAATCGACATAGCATTTATTCTAGAACCCAGTAGACTAATGTCTCTTTGAGCATCTCTCATATATAGGACAGCATCTTTTATATGCCCCAGGGTCATTAATATAGTATCCTTGTCTAAGGTATCAAGTTCCTCAGACAGGGTGTCCGTCCATGCTGCTACAGCACTACACACCCAGGCCGACGCGATCGCTGGCCTCAGTAAGGTACCTGAATGTGTATTAATGGACTTCAGGGTACCCTCTTGCTTTCTATCCGCAGCATCTTTGAGGGTGGCCGTATCCTGTGACGGCAGGGCTACCCTCTTGAATAAGCGTGTTAAAGCTTTGTCCACCCTAGGGGAGGATTCCCAGCGTAACCTGTCCGTTGGCGGGAAAGGATACGCCATAAGCATCCGTTTGGAAATCTGCAGTTTTTTATCCGGAGATTCCCAAGCCTTTTCACATAACTCATTTAGCTCGTGTGAAAGGGGAAAGGTCACCACCTGCCTTTTTTCCCCATACATGTGAACCCTCTTGTCAGGGACTGGGGTTTCCTCTGTGATGTGCAACACATCCTTAATCGCTATAATCATATAACGGATGGATTTAGCCAATTTTGGCTGTAGCTTTGCATCATCGTAATCGACACTGGAGTCAGAATCCACGTCGGTATCTGTGTCAACAATTTGGGATAGTGGGCGCTTCTAAAACCCTGACGGCCTCTGCGACATAGGATCAGGCACGGGCTGAGACCCTGACTGTCCTAAGGCTTCAGCTTTATCCAACCTTTTATGCAAGGAATTAACATTATCATTTAAAACCTTCCACATATCCATCCAATCAGGCGTCGGCGCCGTCGGCGGAGACACCACATTCATTTGCTCCCGCTGTGTTTCCACATAGCCTTCCTCGTCAAACATGTCGACACAAGCGTACCGACACACCACACACACAGGGAATGCTCTTTTTGAAGACAGTTCCCCCACAAGGCCCTTTGGAGAGACAGAGAGAGAGTATGCCAGCACATTCCCCAGCGCTATATAACCCAGGAATAACACAGTAACTTAATGTTAAACCAGTAGCCGCTGTTTGTATTGATTTTTGCACCTAATTATGTGCCCCCCCTCTCTTTTTCACCCTTGTCTACCGTGTATCTGCAGGGGAGAGCCTGGGGAGCTTCCTCTCAGCGGAGCTGTGGAGAAAAAATGGCGCTGGTGAGTGCTGAGGAAAAAGCCCCGCCCCCTCAGCGGCGGGCTTCTGTCCCGCTTCAATGTACAATTTTTGGCGGGGGCTCATACATATATACAGTGCCCATCTGTATATATGCTAACTTTTGCCAAAGAGGTCCTAATTGCTGCCCAGGGCGCCTCCCCCTGCGCCCTGCACCCTTACAGTGACCGGAGTATGTGAGGTGTGTGTGGGAGCAATGGCGCACAGCTGCAGTGCTGTGCGCTACCTCAGTGAAGACTGGAGTCTTCTGCCGCCGATTTCGAAGTCTTCTTGCTTCTTATGCTCACCCGGCTTCTGTCTTCCGGCTCTGCGAGGGGGACGGCGGCGCGGCTCTGGGATTGGACGACGAGGGTGAGATCCTGTGTACGATCCCTCTGGAGCTAATGGTGTCCAGTAGCCTAAGAAGCAGGACCTATCTTCAGAGAGTAGGGCTGCTTCTCTCCCCTCTGTCCCACGATGCAGGGAGTCTGTTGCCAGCAGAGCTCCCTGAAAATAAAAAACCTAACAAAATACTTTCTTACAGCAAGCTCAGGAGAGCTCACTGAACAGCACCCAGCTCGTCCGGGCACAGATTCAAACTGAGGTCTGGAGGAGGGACTTAGAGGGAGGAGCCAGAGCACACCAGAATGTAAATTCTTTCTTAAAGTGCCCATGTCTCGTGCGGAGCCCGTCTATTCCCCATGGTCCTTACGGAGTCCCCAGCATCCACTAGGACGTTAGAGAAAATGCACACTCGCAGAGAACAGTACAATTATGGCAGCATTCTCATTTTAGAGGAAATTATCTAACAATTGTCGATCCTGTCTAAAAAATTGTTTTTGCATTACGCGTACAGTACATAGCAGAATGCTGGGAGAAAACTTGGCCATGCTTTAGATCACAGTGCCGCTCAACTGCTGCGCCAAGACAAAGCAGCCATTTGGTAAGCATCAGGACTGTTGGAGGTAGGTGCTTATCTCCGTTCTCATTAACACGCACTGTCTGTATAATAAAACACACACACTAGCTGCAGATCTCAAATGTGTACCCACAACGCAGAATAATAAAATGTACTGTCAAAGCATCAGACTATCTAAACACAAAATATGTGTATCATATATTCAAACAGCATTACGCCGGATTTTCTATTTTCAGCTCCGCAATATAATTATCTATCACTTTTATTTTAGATGATTTACATTTTAATAATGCTGATTAACATCATGAAACATCTGTATCACTTTGCTAGTTTTAGCTTAATGCCTCGTCTAACACAAGAAGCTTCTGTTGCTGCACTACATATCTGTATGTAATAATGAATGCTGTACAATCATTTTCTATACAAACAAAACCAAATTCTTACATTTTATTGGGCGAGTGGTTGTCTTTTTTCTGATGTTCAACAGAAAGATCTTCTAGATGTGTCTGGCAAAAAAAAAAGAACATTCTATCTGCAGCCCATTCTTCACACTTTTTCTGTACCATCTGTCACCCAAAATCAGAACGGTAAGGGGGGAAACTCAGGCCCGATGCAATGGATTAATGGCCTCTGCCCGCCGAGGCTGCACGTAGTTCATGCAAACATACAGATGTGTCCTCTTACGTTCTTACTGCAGTCATGCTAAACAGTCCTTCGAGTCGCGCCATGCTGTGGCAGGACTCAGTGGCGCTGAGCGTCTTTCTTTGTATTTTTCTGCAAAAAAAATTGAATCTCAAAGTATTGATATAGGATGCACGGACCGCTTCAATGATATGCAGCATGCCTATGTTCTGTGTGTAACTGTGGGAAAAACACAAAAAAGATGCTCGGCGCTGCCGAGTCACATGGCACTCACACGTGACTTGTAGTGTATGAACCAAAGATGTAAGAGGACACATCTGTATGAGTGTGTGATCACAACAGGAAGCTACTGGTTTGCATGGTGTCCTATCCACGTTCTCCCTCTGCCTAAAATACTGCTATAGATGGGCAAGGCAGCCAGATCCGTAGGCACCTGATTTTGCCCAATAAAAATCATGTAAGAATTCTTCTGCTCCCCTCTCAGCGCAACTCCCCATGATTCCTTGCATAAAATTACAGAAATGGTACCTAATTTACCACTTAAAAATTAGGGCTATTTCCCTTTGATAAATATACCCATTCTCGTATCTATAATGAGTGCAGTGTGTGTGGTGCACGCAGGCCCCTCGGATCAAGAGGGGCCCACATCACATACGCTGCACCATTTTATCAGCACTCACCTATCAGGAGTACTGCGTACACTGCGGCAGCTCTGTAAAAGCACCAGGGAAATGGTGTGGTGGCCTTTATTCCAGCATTTTGTACATACACAGTGGGGGGAATCACCGGGAAAATGGCCAACGCTCCATTTTCCCAGAGCTCTGCGCTTGTATTCTATGACAGCATTAGAGTCTACTAGAAGCTGCTGGCAAGACAGAGTGAGTCTGCACATGGGTCTCTTTTAAAACGCCCCTGCTCAGAGATAAATGTAAACCACCCATATTTTGGAAAGTAAAAAAACTGGAGTGCTGTGTTCCCTGAAGTTTGCTTAAACTAAACAAGAAAAAACAACGTTACTTATTTGTGGGTGCTAAGTAAAGTAAAACGTATACCTGTATTTTCATTACTCAAGAGTCTGAATTCTACAAAACAAATATTCCAAGACTGAGACACATATAGAAGCTCTAGAGATGGGAGAATGTGGGCAAACAAGTAAATGAAATGTACTGTAATAGGGTAATGCACCAGAGTACAGTAACTAAAGTTCAATAAACAGTAGACCTCAGTGGGAATTTACACCATTAATAGTATAGACAAAGTAGTCTGTAGGTAACTTTGTTATACAACTGTGTCATATTCACCACCTAAGCTACAATACATTCCAGTGGAGAGTTTTCAAACGAGTGGAGGTGTTGCTCAAAGCAACCAATCAGATTCTAGCTAATTTTTATCTAGTACATTCTATAAACTAAAATCTGAGTGGTTGCTATGGGCAACAACTCCACTTATCCGGTTTAGAAATCTCCTTCATGTTTATTATGATAAGTACTAATCAGAATGAAGTCAAGAGACTTACCTAGCAGAAGAGGTCTTCCCATAGTATGCTTTCATCTGATCAAGTGATCATCACCTACATCCGGTATCCAGTCATTAGGTCGACCACCATTGGTTGACATGCATTAGGTTGACATGGTCACTAGGTCGACATGGAAAAAGGTCGACATGAGTTTTTTTTTTTAAATCTAATTTTTTTTTACTTTTTCATACTTTACGATCCACGTGGACTACAATTGGGAACGGTAACCTGTGCTGAGCGCAGCAGTAGAGGAGAAAGGCACCTTGCCCTTGCATGGCTCGCTTAGCTCACCATGCGAGGGGACACGGGGCACTATTTGGGGTTCTCGGTCACTTTATGAAGAAAACAACACAATTTAAAAGAAAAAACCCAAAAACTCATGTTGACCTTGTTCATGTCGACCTAATGGCCGTGTCGACCTATTTCAGGTGTCGACCTGGACAATGTTGACCAATAGTGGTCGACCTAATGACTGTCAACCTAAGTGTGGTCGGCCTTATGATCCACCCCCCCCTACATCCTACCCTGGCAATATTACTCTGGGAGATCTATCAGGCCCTAGAACATGGCGATCAGGCCCATACTGGGGCCCTCTGCAGAAGCTGCGCACCTCAGCTAAGTGGAGGTGTGCCAATGAATGGGGTGTAGCTGTCCCCGTTTGATGTTCATCCAGGTGGGAAACACTTCTACAGAGTCCCCTGACTACAAAAAAAACACAAATATCGCAATGCAGTCGAAGAATTTCTATTCATTGTATTTTTTTCATAGCTCTTTTCATGTAATGTGAAAGAAAAAATCAAGCTACTGTAATTGCAGATATATGTGAAGCCCAAGTTACCATCAGCAGCTTGCATGTAATTGAGAAGTGAATGCTAATCCTCTTATGAAAGTTAAGATGAAAGATTCTCTGTATATATTGTTCTATAAGCTACAGATAAGAAATCTCTCCTCCATTCACTCTCCTCACTCTGTCTTCCAGTATCCTCCCTCCACCTGACCCCTCTAGTCTCTCCTTACTTCCCATAGAAAAATGCAGGGGGGGTTCCCGGTTGGTATATAATGGTAAAATGGTATATAATACAATTTTAATAGAGTGCCGCCACATCATGCAGTTTAAGGGACAGAGTGGAGCTGCTGCACGCGCCCAGTGTTAGCAGCTTCTTATACCAAGTTTGCTGTGTGTGTGGATCTGAGTCCTCAATTAGAGCACTGGACCAGAGAGTAGCTACCAGGAAGAAGAGACAGAAGCATTACCATGAGGTGGGAGAATGTGTGCTTAGAAAGTGCAGTACTGGTTTTATTATGTGTGTGTATTTATTTATTAAGGGATGTTTAACCTTTTCCTGACCACTTATTTACATTATTTAAATGTTTGATACAGCCTATACTATAGACCATCTGTAGTGTTAAATATTAATACCGTATTCCGGGTGTAGTATGGTTTGCCAGCGGTCGGGTTCCCGCCGTCCGGCATACCGGCGCCGGAATCCCGACCGCCGCCATACCGACAGCTGGGCGAGCGTAAATGAGCCCCTTGTGGGCTCGCTGCGGGCACGGTGGCTACGCACGCCACGCTATCTATTCTCCCTCCAGGGGGGTCGTGGGAGAAAAGATGTCGGTATGCCGGCGGTCAGGATTCCGGCGCCGGTATGCTGGTCGTCGAGACCCCGACCGTCGGCAACCTGAAGACCACCCCCGTATTCCATACAGTATCATCCAGTGTATAAAAACACCAATGTTTACATTAATGTCCAGGGTCGTTACTCGGTTCTTCTACCGCTCCGCCAGACTCCCGCACTTGCTCCAATGTTTCACAGAGTGGGAGATTGTGGACTGCATTTGGAAACCACAATCTAGAAACCCTGCATTTGCCACTGCTTCCCATATGTTCTCTCACCTCCCCACTCTTCTTCCTTTCCTCTCCCGCATCATCTCCCAATTCAGAGACCAGGGAGTAAATGTAACAGCGTCCGAGTTGACGGAGGTTTGGGATTTCATCTGAGAATGTCCGTATTCATATCCAGGAGGGGGCAGCCAGGTTGGCACTGCGATCAGTGTGGCATGGCATGAGGGGTCGTGGCAAAGATAAATGATGTGATATAGGGGATGGAACAAGGGTATGACCGCACAATTGCGTCATCGTGGCCCCGCTACACAATGGCGAGATTACAGATGGACAGCGACGTAGGGAGAGGGGGTGTTGCTGGAAGATGCAGACTGGTGATGCCAGCCGGGAGACCTGCCCACTCTGTCGGAAAGGCCAGGAGCACCACATGATTTTTTGGAGAGTAGGTAAGTATGCTCTGAAGCCAAAAGCCCACCAGTTATGATGTAGCTCCATCATAACATATTTCAAACATTTCGACCCTGGTGATACACACCAACTGAAACCCCCCACACACACACACACACACACACACGCACACACACATGCACCCTCTTTTTTTCATTTGTTTTTTGGTCACAGTCAGACCAAAACTATGAAACTATGCCCACAATAAATGAGATAACCTCCCCTGCTTCTCATCTCCACGTATCTTTTATCAGGTTAATTATCATTTTCTATCCCCTGTGTTATTTGTATTGTTGACCATGCTTTCTTGGCTGCTAATTCACTTATGGAATATTGCCACTTATGGAATATTACCCACTTTTGTTTATTGTGTATTTGAAAAAAAATGTCAATAAACAAATAATAATAATTACAAAAAAAATATTGGCCATACCTCTAGTGGTGCATCATGACTTGAAAGCAGCATATACTACCACCAAAGTGGTGAGGTTCTATTTACTTTTGCCCACTTCAATAAAATGTCTAGTTACAGCTCTGGACCTGCAGACAACACAAACACCTGTGGACAATCCTCTGGCATTCGGTTTGCAGTTGCAAGCGCAGTCTGACTGAGCAGCAAATAAAATGCCGGGTCACGTCTCAGATGAGTGCGCTTTCTGTCAGGCCAGTATGCATATACTTCTTTATAGTAACCACAACCTCTTTTAGACACGAGCAAAGAGGAGAAAACTATGCTGCGGGATACAAGATTGGGGAAGGTACTACTTTTTTATTTAGATATCAGAGCCCACATAAACTAATACAAATAATAATACAGCTTGCAGAAACGCTTTAAAAACGTAAATCGGGCTGCACCCACTCTGTGGAATGCCTTACTGCGCCCAATAAGACTCTCCCCTAGTCTCCAAACCTTCAAGCGTTCCCTGACAACTCAACAGCTTATCACATTCCAGAACCGCTCATATAACCTTCATAAGCTATCCCATCCAGTTACATCCCCACTGTACAGGCCACACATATCCTCGTGTATTTTCACTGTGTGACCATATCATACAGCCCACCATGAACCTTTGAAATCTGGTGGACAAATATGCAATAAACATCTTAGTGATATTTGGTGGACCCCTTTCTTTGAAAGTAAAGCATTCATAACCTAGAACCAGAAATAACGACACTGAGACTTGAATTATGGCAGAAAATTGCTAGCTATTTATTTGTCCCTATCCATTAGGAAACCTGTAATAAAGAAATTAATTTAATATGCCGCTCCAGCTGGCATATGGTGGCGGCCCAAAAGAACGGCTCAATTAATCTGAATTAACTTTAAATAACTAACCCTATAAATTTACTAAAACTTACTATAAACCGGTAATAGGTGACAACTCAACCCCCACAGTGACTACCCACCGCTCCTGGGTGCCCTGCCGCTGCCTTCCCGGACGGGTGGTCAAGCGGCCATAAGTCGATGGAGGTGAGTGCACCTAAACCACAACAAACTGTAAAAAACACTACAGTTTTCCCTACAATACAAAACTGCCGTTCTTTTCCGCCAATAAATAGCCAACGAAAACAGCCAACAACTTAAAGCCAAAGCCCACGTGCCACAAATTCTTAATACCAGGGCGGGAGGGTGGGAAAGCAAATCACCAAGAGACTTAAAATGGCCTCTCCTTCCCTATATATAGCAAACCTTCCCCCTAAAGAAGGCTGTACTTTCCTCACAGCTAGGTCCACCCCTCCCCAGATGTTTAACTCTTTCCTCTCCTATGCAGTCAATACTCTCTCCTAAACATCTTAGTGATATTTGGTGGACCCCTTTCTTTGAAAGTAAAGCATTCATAACCTAGAACCAGAAATAACGACACTGAGACTTGAATTATGGCAGAAAATTGCTAGCTATTTATTTGTCCCTATCCATTAGGAAACCTGTAATAAAGAAATTAATTTAATATGCCGCTCCAGCTGGCATATGGTGGCGGCCCAAAAGAACGGCTCAATTAATCTGAATTAACTTTAAATAACTAACCCTATAAATTTACTAAAACTTACTATAAACCGGTAATAGGTGACAACTCAACCCCCACAGTGACTACCCACCGCTCCTGGGTGCCCTGCCGCTGCCTTCCCGGACGGGTGGTCAAGCGGCCATAAGTCGATGGAGGTGAGTGCACCTAAACCACAACAAACTGTAAAAAACACTACAGTTTTCCCTACAATACAAAACTGCCATTCTTTTCCGCCAACAGCGAAAGACTCATCCCCAAAGTCTTTCGCACCGCCACCATAAACCTACCCTAACTCCTGCAAAGCGAAACCTAGATCCTCCAGAAAAAACATCATCCCCTCATTGGATAGATGTACTCCATCGCGCCGGAAAAGGTGGCTGTCTCTGAACCGTATCCTCGGGTGGCGAACCACCCTCCCACCGTGGGACAGCACCCACTTTGCCACCGCTCCGTTCACCTTTTTCCGGGCCTCATCAATCTGGCGACCATCCGCCACACCCCTCCAACACAATCTTGGCACCATCATGGAAAAAACCAACACACAATTGGTCCATGCCGCGGTCACACTTGCCAGATCCTGTATCATGGCCCACCGCAGATCCAAGGATGTCCTCTTCCCCAGGTCGTTGCCACCTAGATGGACAACCAAAACCCTAGGGACTCCATGCTTGCTGGCCTGACTCACTAACCTACTCCTCAGCTCACCCCACATCATTCCTCGCCAGCCAAGCCATCTGACACCCTGTGTTCCTAGCAATGCCTGAGACCCTTCCGAGGCCACAAACCTGGCCGCCCAGTAAATGTAAGAGTGGCCAACCACCCAAATGGGCAAATAGTCTCCGAACCATCCTGAAGGGAAAAAGAGGGGTAGAATTGATTACTAAGAGGCTTATTAATTGTTTATACTGAAGGATCTGCCAAAAAAGAAAACTTTAGATCTCGCCATTGCAGCAGTCACGGCCTAGCCGACTGCACCATGTTCCGTTGCCAATTTAAAGCGCAATTAAAGACACAAAGGGGAAGGATCAAATAAAACAAACGAAATAAAAAAGGGGGGGGGGATATAAAATGGGAAACACATGTAATAACTCAGCTGGAGGTGAAACGTAAAGACCTGCTGAGGGACTCTGATTAGACCAAATTAGCCGAATTATAGATTAGAATTCAGTCCGTCAAGTCAGGCAAAAAATCGCAAATAACTCCAGACCCCCGCTGCCGACTCATGCCAGCAACGGCGAGTAGCTAATCCCTGAGTAGGATAAAAAAGGGGGAACACCAACAGACGCACAACACCATAAAATCACAGAACTGGAACAACGTAATACATTGCCATTTAAACAAAGCCCCAAGCGCAAACCGACCTCTCATGTGACGGGGCGAATATATCGTCTGTAACTTGACGACTTCCATCGCCCCACCGCTTGGATTTCAGTTCTGGAGCAACCCGCCGCAGCAGCCGACGTCGCTGCGCCTATGCGAAAGGAATGGGTACCGAAAGCAGTGGGTGGGAGGCCCAAGCCCGCCAAACAACGACTCAGCATCCAACGAAACTGGTATTTCGTGACTGGCAGCCCATCATAATGCAACAGCCAAGACCCCTCCTTAACGGGTCGCACCACCACATATTGCCTTGCCAGCCAACTGGGCAAACGCTCTCCTCTAGCGCTGGAACCATTGTAACCCAGCGCCCTCTCCCCACTTGATCCGTCTTGGAGCGTCGCAACCTGCACAGCAAGGACCTCTCACCCACTACCACGTCCCCGACCAGCATGCGCGAATCTGCTCTCTTTTAAGGCGCTACCAACTCAAAAACTCGAAAGGCCCCGTGGTAAGCCATTGAGAACGCCAAACTAAACAAAAGCGTCTCAAACCTGGACGACGCGACTCGCCCTACCGCCTCGATGACGGCTGGCAACAAAGCCGCATCGATGGGCCGCCTCCTATCCGGTGGCGACGGCGCAACTCGCGCCCACCCTTTCATTGCCTTCCGCAGAACCTCGCTTTTTGTTACGTCAGGGACGCCTCGCAGCTTGCAGAAAAATGAGATGCCTGCCAAATACCGCGATACCACTGCTCGTGACCTACCGGAGACGTAAAGCTGCCACATAAAAGAAAGCATCAGCCGATGCCTACTCTTACCTTGATGCTGACGCCCTTGGACAAACTCCTCCCATTCACTCCAAGCTTGTTCGTAAGCCTTGAGCGTGGCTGGCGCTACTGACCGCAACGCTAGACCCTCCAGTCCGGCCCGATCACCTGCCAAACCTAACCGGGACAATGAAAACCTTGCTCGTTGGCCTCAGGTGCCAACAACCAACACCTCTCCCACTGTCCTCACGACAAAGCGTCGACAATCCCATTCTCCAAACCGGGCACATGTTGCGCGCGGAACCACAGGTTCCTATGCAAGCATGTCAAAAGCAATTGCCCTAGCACCCGCATAACCACCAACGACTTTGCCCTCTGGTTATTAATCGCATGCACCACGCCCAGATAATCGCATCTAAACAAAATGCTGCGATTAGCCAGCCGATCGCCCCAGACCTCCAACGCCACCATAATGGGAAAAACTCCAGAAGCAAAAGGTCCTTCGTGAAACCCCCGCGATGCCATTCTGCCGGCCACGAGGCCGCGCTCCAAGATCCCTCCAGATGGCAACCGAATCCAGAGGCGCCCGCTGCGTCGGTGAACAGCTGCAAACTAGCGCTGTCCGCCATTGGGGCCTGCCATATACACACCCCGTTGAAGTCCTCGAGGAACGAGGCCCATATTGCCAAATCCCTCTTAATCTCTGAGGACAAACGCACGAAATGGTGCGTTCTGGCACACCCCGCAGTCGCCCTTCATAGCTTCCGGCAGTACACACCTAAAAGCGAACTCAAATGAGCCGGAAGGCGCCTGGAGCCTTCTTAGGAACCACCCCCACTGGAGAGATGACCAAGTCATCCCCCGAAGGAACACGCCGCGTTGTTAAACGTGAAACATTTTCCTTTTGTGGTGGCACGCCCCCCTGCGCGGACTGCCGACCTACCTGACTTGGCCAATCCGCCGTCCGCGCCGAACCACTGGGAGGACGACCCTGCGTGGTGCCCGTCCGCCCCCGGCTTCTGGGGCTCCTCCGCCTGTAGCGAAGCCCGGGTGACCTTGAGCCCAACCTCAACGTCCTTGAACCCGAAGTCCATGACCTGCAAACCTTCCTGTTGTTCCCTGAATTCCTGATCGTACCTGCGCCACTCCGATCCCGAAGACGTGCGCTGCATGTCATGTACGAGATGCAGGTACCTAATTATATTCGTGTGCTCTGCCGGCCTGTCCTCCAGGTAAGATGCCGCGAAGACCCAGAACCCGGCCAGGCAATTATCGAAGGTACGGAATGCCTCAGCCCCGATGCCCTTCTTTGCGCCGCCACCTTATACTCTTTCTTCGCGACCTTCGTCAATACGAACACGCCCACGAAGTCGCCCCTCCAAATCTTCTTGCGGCAGCTATCTCGCAGCCCCCGCAGTACAGCAGTATAGACGAATCGCACGACACCGGGCAAATTGCGAGCTTCTTGGCCCTACGCGCTTCCTCGCTAAGCCGCTTGCGCCTGTTCCGCTGCCCTCTTGGCGAATTTAGTTGCCCGCTTCTTTGCCCTAGTTGTGCTACTGACTTCGGACGCCTGTGACGACATTGAAGATGAGGAAGAGGAAGAACTACGCGAACTAGAGCTCGTGGAGGAACCCGAATACCGACTGCACCACCTTACCTGATGCCGCCGACTGCCCCGACATGGAATCTTCCGGCGCGTCCAAATCGTTGCCTTCCTCCTCGAAATCTGCCATCGCCTCATCCCCGAGTTCCCTTGAAAAAGAGGAAGAAGCGGAGGACCCCTCCAGCACTCGCGGCACATGCCGCGGCCTCAGTGCTGGGGGCGTTGCGGTCGTGAGCTCCCCCGCGTCCTGCCCTGGACCCTGTTGTAATTCTGCGGCGACCGTCCCGAGCTCACGGCAGGCGCGTGACACCCGCTGCGCCGCCATAGCCCGCAGCCCGCCGGAACGAACAGCCGTTCTAGGGGAGGCAGCTGCGGCTAGCGGCCCTAACACCTTCACCGCTGTGGCCAGGGCCGAGCCAGCACTCCGGAGGGGTCGTGACTGCCCCAAAACGCGGTCCTGGGTCCTTCGCCGGGGCCCGCGTGCGACCACGCACTCGCCGCCCGACATGCGTGTGCCGGGCATCCGACGCACGCTGCCCTTGCGGGAAAGCGGAGGCACCGCTGTCGACGCCCGCACTGCCCTCGCCTCCGAATTTGTCCCCTCTTCCCGTGTATCGGAACTATCCGATGTCGCAGAGGGGGGGGGGGACCGCCGCGAGCTCCTGCGGCGCGTGCAGCAGCCCCGCGGCCACTAACCCATTCCCTGTCCCCCCTCCTCCCCCGCAGGCCGCTAGATTCCTGCCCTGGGGGAGTGATCTGAAAAGACCGGGAACCCCGCGGCGCAGCAGAGCGCGCGCGCACTGCTCCGCTTTCAGTGGACACGGGCTCGCGCACCCGGTGACCTCTTGCTGCCGCACCCCTTCTCCTTGGTATCGCACTGCCCTGCCAGTGATCATAATTGCCCTGTCTCCCCTCTCCCCCCGGCTCCCGCCGGACTCCGGCTGCCTGGGAGATAGCAGGGGAGA
Organism: Pseudophryne corroboree; assembly: GCF_028390025.1. Lineage (NCBI taxonomy): Eukaryota > Metazoa > Chordata > Amphibia > Anura > Myobatrachidae > Pseudophryne > Pseudophryne corroboree. Next base: position 718,014,668 of record NC_086449.1, on the reverse strand, counting down.
CAGCAGGGCCGGCGGCGCTGCTGCGCACACACGTGCGCGGCTAGCGGCGCCAGAGGCGAGCGTGGGCGCGCGTGCCCCACTGCTCTCTGTCACCACAAGGCCTCTTGCCTGGGCTCCTGCATTAAGAGCTCCATTAGCTTAACCTGGTTGATCACTGCCTCTCCCCCTCCCTCCCCGCTCCACACCGTGTTCCGGCTGCGGGGGAGAGGGCTGAGGAGACAAGGAGGAAAGCGGCGCCGCTGCCCGCACACGTGCGCGTGGGCGCGCGCGCGTCCCACCGCTTCCGGTCCGTGCTCTCTCAGCCGAAGCGTTTGGGGATGACGCCGTGCGAGGCCCTGCGACAGGCCTCGCTCGGCTGGCCACCGTCCCCCGCCCAGTGCCCTCCCCCCGCCTGGAACCACTAGCCGGCCACGGCAAGGGGGAAGAGCTGGGCATCGAACTCAGTCTCCGGTCCCTGGATGAGCGCCTGGCGCGGCGCGCTCCCGCGGGCACCCGGCACTGGGGCTTCCCCGGCCATGCCCGGAGGCAAGGGCTGCTGCCCGCCCACCTCCGGGCGGCCTGACTCCCTCTCTGATCCTCCTCGTCGGCCGCTCCCGCCAGTCACATCCGGCCCGGCTTCCGCCAGATCCCTCGAGGAGGCCCTAGGAGACGGGACGCCGTCCCCAGGGCCAGCCAGCTCGCCCCCGGAACCAGCCCCCACCGCCCGATGAGCGGTAACGGGCTGGGGTCCCGGCGGACCGTCGTGGGCGAGTGGCAGCCAGAGCACTGATGTGTGACCTAAATGCAGGGAGCTGACAATAGAGATGGCTACTGACTCTCTGTCTCAACACAGTGACTGGAATCATCAGGAAGTGTGAATGATTCGAGTCACTCACTGTTTCATGAGTGGAGACAGCAGCAGCAGCAGCTTCTCTCAGACAGAGGGAGGAAACTCTGTGTCCTGTGTCCTTCAGTCAGTGTGTTCTGCTGTCTTTAGCTGTGATTGGCCAGAGGCTATACCAGGTGACACCCAGTGGGAGGGGGGAGGGAGCAGTCACGACTCACCATTCAGTGAGTGCTCTGCTGCTGTGCCTGATCCATGTCATGAATCATGATTCATCCTGAGTCTGCCAGTGAGGGAGACAGTTGTACACTGTGTAGACTCAGTGACTCAGTAAATGAATCTGATTCATGCAGCAGGAGGTGGAGCCCCTGTGGATAATATAATAAATCCAAGGCCACCTAAAATCATCCAATTAGCAAAGTATGCAAGATAAAAAAAAAAAAAACGTTTTTATTTGGTTTAGTTACAGAATGAATGATGTGTTTCATGGCTGTTAAGCTTTCTCTCCTCAGCCAAAAGTAATGTCATATTCTATAACTAGTATGCAATAAGTGGTTATTAATAATATATCAACATAACAGTAAATCTATGTTAACATATTATTAACAATCAGGGCATAAGCAGCTGCCTCCCCCAGATACACTGTACAATCACTGCAGCTGAATAACTCCATGAGTCCAGCACTGATCCTCCAGCACTGGCAACTCACTGATTCATGTGCAGTCTCTGCAACACATTCCACTACAGATGAGTCATGACTCATGTGCCGAGACACTGACTCCAGACACTTCACTGAACTGAGTCATGTGTCTCAGCTCAGCTCAGTGAATCACTTTGCCCATGACTAGCTGACAAAACACTGAAATGTATAAATCCGAAAAAGAAAATGGGGGGATTCTGCAAAGCAGCACTCACCCCAAAGCAAATCACCAAGAGACTTAAGATGGCCTCTCCTTCCCTATATATAGCAAACCCTCCCCCTAAAGAAGGCTGTACTTTCCTCACAGCTAGGTCCACCCCTCCCCAGATGTTTAACTCTTTCCTCTCCTATGCAGTCAATACTCTCTCCTAAAGAACACATACGCTTGTGTATCAGTGCCTGTTTCCCTATAGATTATAAGCTTGTGAGCAGGGCCTTCCTACCTCTGTGACTGTCTGTTATTACACAGTTTTGTTTTATCATTGTTGTTTCCAATTGTAAAGCGCAACGGAATATGCTGCGCTATAAAAGAAACTGTTAATAAATAAATAAGTCACGGGAAACATCTTAAGGACCAAATTCACAAAAACAAACTAATAAATCTCTCCGTGACTTTAGTTTAAACCTGATTACGTTTTTGTCTCATCCCTATATTTGCTAAGAATTTTGCTGATACCAGGCAGTTATGTTGATATGCTATATAAACCTGTCTGATTTGTTGGTGACAGACTATCTTTTGGCACTGATATATGTTGTGTGCTGTAGGCCTGTGTATAAAAATAAAAGCTAAGCACACACACTAATAGACCCGCTAACATTAATAGTGCAGTGACTAATCCTTGTATCAGCCAAAAGTGAGGGTTCTATATATAGTGCTGTGCAGTAAGTTGCTAACATGGGAAGGGTGCAGTGTTTGCATGCATGCACCCATACTGACCTCATCACAACCTACGCAGGGAATATGACAGGTGTGAGACAGAAGAGTGGAAACAGCTGGAAAGTAATGATATAACATAACAGTACAGGAGAGAAGAGAGAAATAATAAGTGGTTGTAGCACAGGCGGCAGGGCCGGTGCAAGGTTTCCCAGCACACTAGGCAAATCTTCGGCAAATCCCCCCCCCCCTCCCCTCCTCAAAGAAAACCAAATGAAAAAAATAATTATATTTTATATATATATATATATATATATATATATATATATATACTGTCCGAGTGCCGCCTTTCTTCCACGTTTATGCATAGTGGATTCATTCCCCTGGGAGGGCACCGCAGCACGTATTTACCTTAAGAGGAGTGCCGGGACTTTTGTATGTATGCATGTATATTATATATATATATATATATATATGTATATATAGTGGTCGAAGTGGAAATTTTTAAGTGGGGGTATGCAAGAGTCAAGGACGCAATTATGCGCGCGCGCTCCAGAAAAGGAGGTGTGGTCATCCAAAAGGGGGCATATCCAGTGTAGTAGAACCCCTTATACTATCTAGTACTGGTGCCCCTTTCACATTATAGCACACGGTACAAGCCGAAATTCACATTATAGCACACAGTACGAGCCGAAATTCACATTATAACACATTGTACGAGCCGAAATTCATATTATAGCACACTGAATGAGCCGAAATTCACATTGTAGCACACGGTATGAGCCGAAATTCACATTGTAGCACACTGAATGAGTTGAAATTCACATTGTAGCACATTGAATGAGCCGAAATTCACATTGTAGCACACTGAATGAGCCGAAAATTCACATTGTAGCACACTGAATGAGCAAAAATTCACATTATAGCACACTGAATGAGCCAAAATTCACATTATAGCACACTGAATGAGCCAAAATTCACATTATAGCACACTGAATGAGTCAAAATTCACATTGTAGCACACTGTATGAGCCGAAATTCACCTTGTAGCACACTGAATGAGCCGAAATTCACATTGTAGCACACTGAATGAGCCCAAATTCACATTGTAGCACACTGAATGAGCCGAAATAACACATTATAGCACACTGAATGAGCCGAAATTGTGACAGCAGAGAGAGAGAGTGATGACGGAGAGAGAGAGTGATGACAGGGAGAGAGAGAGTGACAGTAGGGACAGGGACAGTAACGACAGGGAGAGAGGGTGACAGCAGGTGAACATTACCTGACTCATTTGTTGCGGCTGAGCGGCTGGTGGCTGGCAGATGGTGAGCGGTGAGCAGTGAGTGGCTGGCGGTGGTGAGCGGCGTATGGCTGTGAGCTAGTACAGCGCTCTACACAGCCGCCGGCAGCCGAGCAGGGACGGGAGCAACATCAGTGATCGCACGGAGCAAAAAAAAATTGTGGGTCCCTGGGACCCCTCACTATAGAAAATTGGGGTCACACTTCACCATTTCTGGGTCCCATAACATATTATTGGCGTGTTTGTGTGTGTGTGGGGGAGGGGGTCATGCAGATGTTGGGGCAGTGCTGAGGATAGGGTGGGGGTAAGGGTAGATAGCGGCTGGGGCAGTACTGGAGGGCAAGGAGGGGGTTAGAGGCAGGTAACACTGAGTGGTAGGGAGATGGTAAGGGTGGCTAGTAGTTAGGGCACTATTGGGGGCAAGGAGGTTTATTGGGAGAGGCAGTACTGGGGGAGTAGGAAGGGTATTAGATAGCTGGGGTAAGGGGAGATAGGCAGTACTATGGAAAGTGCCTGGGGGGTAGGGGTATATAACTGGGGCAGTACTTGGGAAAAGAGGGGGTTAAAGACAGCTAGTACTATGGGCAGTGCTGGGGAGATGGGGTAGATGGCAGTTAGGGTAAGGAGAGGGTTAGGGGCACGCAGTGCTGGAGAGTAGGGAGGGGGTAAGGGTAGATGGCAGATTGGGCAATACTGGGACACAGAGCACACAGATACCCACCATCACCACCACGGGAACAATAAGCACACCTGCCACTTACACCCACCAGAGCGATGAGCATCTCCTCTCCCTCCCCCCCAGCCACAGGGACACTGAGCACACAGCCAGCTGCAACTCTCCCCCGCCGAAGCCGAGCACTGAGCATCAGGACCCCTGTTCCCCCGGCTGCCTACCAGACACGGGGACACTGAGCAGGATGCCATTTACCCCCGCAGGAGCCGAGCGCCCGGCCTCGCATCCTCTCCAAACCCCCCTGCGCACCAACCACGGGAACACTGGGAACCACTCCCCCATCGCTGCGGAAACATCCAGTCCCTCCATCCAGTCCAATCCAGCCGGGCTGCTGTGGAGCGCGTCCCAGGGACCCGCCCACCCGCTGCGAGGGGTGACGGATCTGCCGTTAGTGGAAGAAGTCCTTTCCTCCCTGGGTGAAGGTGCCGCCCCCGGTCATCGGGGCGGGTAACAGAAGGGAGGGGGAGTGAACGACGCAGCAGTGAAGGAGTGGTGAGCAGAGAGCGGTGGCCTTACATATATATTTTTTTTATGTTGTTTTACTCAGCACCGCCCTTCAAGTGCCGGCGCCCATAGGCAGCTGCCTAAAGCTGCCTAGTGGTAGCGCCGGCCCTGACAGGCGGTGAAGACAGAGAAAGTAAACAGGATCTGGAGTAGAACAAGGGAAATAGTACATGTTATGGGAACATCCAGATTTTTACATCAGTCCAAACCATGTCCCGAAATAAATAGTGTTCATTCTAGCACCCTGCACCTGTCACAGTGCAGTTCCTTTTTCTTGTCTGAGGTGTCAATCTCTGCTCTGGTGCTTCTATCACATTCTGGTCTGTATTTCAGCACTGAGATACAGATTAGAGTGTACTAGAAGCACCAGAGCAGAGAGTGACACCCCAGACATGAAAGAAGAACTGCACAGGTTGTGACAAGTGCACGGTGTACTGTTAGAATGAAAACTATATAACCATGCCATGTTCATTCCCAGTAAGGCCAATGCCCTTTTCTTGTTGGCTTAATCCCTTTTGAACTCGGGGAATTGAGGCTCTATTGTGAAACTTTGGGTATACCTCAGAAGAGCACCAATTTTCACAAGTCTCCTATACTACAGATTTGAGAGACATGAGATGAAGGGGTAGAACAAGGGAGACAAACCGGAGCAGAGCAGGTGGTAGAAAAATAGGAGCTAGAGTAGATAGTAAGAAGACATGACATGGGATAGGACAAGGGACTCAGGAGTTGAGTAGGTAGTAGGAAAACAAGAGTTGGATTAGAACAAGGACAATGGGAGCTGAATAGAGAATAGGAAGGTAGGAAATTGGATAGTACACAGGAAAAGAGTTGGGTGGAGAATCTGGGGTACAATAAAGAGACAGAAGTTGAGTAGACTGCTAAAAGACAGGTGGTAGAGTAGAACCATTGAAACACACACTACTGTATACTATTCAGTAAAGATGATAGGAGATGAGCAGAGAGTAGATTGACAGGTGCTCCAGAAGCGAGTTTGACAACAGGAGATGGGTTAGGACACGCTCAACAAGATAATTGGAAGATAAGAGCTAGGACAGAACAAAGGCCCAGATTTATCAAGCCTTGGAGAGTGATAAATAACACGGTGATAAAGTACCAACCAATCAGCTCCTGTCATTTTATAAACACAGCCTGTAACATGGAAGTTAGGAGCTGATTGGCTGGTACTTTATTGCGTGCTATTTATCATTCTCCAAGGCTTGATAAATGGGGGCCAAGGTAGGAAGGATCTGGGTAGATAATAGTAAGAAAAAGAGCTGAGTAGGGAGTAGGATGAGAGAAGCTCAGTAGAGAATAGGAAGACAGGAGATGGAATAAACAAGGAAGAAATGATATGAGTGGAGTGGAGAATAGGAAGACAGTAACTGAGGTAGAACAAAGGATGTCAGGATCAGGAGTAGAACTTCCAGTACAGGACAGGAGATGCTGTATTTTAACCCGCCACACACACTGTGATCTATTGTATTGTGTATAGCAGCTACTGGCTCCTTTTCATCGGGCCCTGTAACCACTGCAGCCCGTATATTGGCGATAGTTCAGCCATTTGTTACAGGAGCTGTACAGAGAGTAGAAAGACAAGAGCTGAGTAAGAGTAATAAGACAGGAGATGGAGAAGAACAATTGCTGCAGTAACTAATTAGAACTTTCAAACTCAAAAGGTAAAGTAGAAGAATAGACATAGGAACTGGGCTTAAAAAACAATACCTCACAACACACTTTACCAGACTCCTCCATTACAGTCCAAGTTTAAGAATATTTATGCCTGTGTCCAAATGGTTAATTCAAATTGACTGACAAGCATGGATATCCTAAAAACCTGGTCTGTAATGACAGAGTTTTGGAAACTGTCCCTCACAACATTCTTGATTGCATCATAAAGGACAAATTAGATTTCTTTCCCAAACACTCCATACTATCTTCAGATCTAAACATATTACCGGTACTTAAATTTCCTGTAAGTCCAAAGGACCCCTTTTTTGGTTGGTAGACCTCAGAAAATTGAGACTGCTGTAAGTAAGTAATGGAACAGGAGATGGAGTGGAACAAATGAGAAAGCAACTGTTTAGAACAAGGCAGATTGCGCTATATAGAGAACAGCAACACACTGAGGACGTTAGCATGTGATAGCACATTGATATGACCAAAGGTGAGTCCAACTATTAGAATAAAACATCTTTATTATGGGTTCTCTTCATGAAAAGGAGACAACAATGATTTTCATATATAGCATGTATTATTAGCTGAGATAGAAAGCGTCTTTGCTAGCCATAGGTTGTTACTCATGTGCTGCAGGGAGACTACCTTCTATAATGTGACTCAAAAGATAATTCTGCACTTTCACTTTTCAAGTCCTGTCACACTGCTCTTCCTATCACCAATTTAAGCTGTAACTTAAATTGTCAAGACGAATATAACAACTTGACAATAATATCTTTCCATATAAATTAGGACAAACTGAACAGGACACCACCAATGCACTAAACTACATCCTGATGCACCCATTCCACAGCCATTACCACAATGCCACGCTCTCTCCGACTCCTGAAAATTGGAACTGCTGAGGGGTTTTTCAGGTATAAAAATCCAGGGGAGATAAAATACGTTTTTCGAGGCAACAGATTTACTATGTCAACTGGGGTAATACCATATCTAGGAACAGTCCCAAGTTTCAGATTTGTGTCTGCAAATTTTTGTTCCTGCAAAATTCCCTATTTTTCAGCAATGATCAGCTGCACAGAAAAATTCTGTAAGAAAATGTTGTTCATGTTAGATTAAATTCTTGCAATCTATTCCTGTTATATAATTTATTAGTTGCTTGAGAGGATTATATAAAAGTAAAATTAAAATATTACCATTAGATTCAAATTGTTTGTTTTAAACCCAAAAATCCAGAAGAAACAACACTAAGGTTTTTTTCTGGTGATTAAGGTTAAACAGGTGAAATCATTTAAAATAATTCCTCATCGCCTTCCCTCATTCACTGCGGTGTCTTATTGGTAATGTTTATTACTTATTCCTAATGGTTGCTTCCAAAAATTAAAAAGTAGAGGTGCTGCCCATAACAACCAATCAGATTTGAGCTATCATTTCTTTACTGCACTCTAGAAAATGTCACACAGAATCTGATTGACAGCTATCATCCACACATCCACTGTTTTAGAAGCTTTAGTAAATCTACAGTACCACCTACATGTTCCCTACTCCAGTTTTCATAGTTTTTTTATTGTGGTAACTATTGCTCCAGCTACTTATTGTAATATGCTGATTGCATTAATAACACATAAAAAATAATTCCTCACTGAAGTCTCAAGAAGTCCGTGCAGGTGACAGAGAACATCAGGAACGTCATCAAGCTGTTTTCCACACCAGCTTGTGAATCGCGAGTTTGAAGTTCCTGAGTTTATGTGCTGCTGCTGCTACTACAGATGGGGTCCTGATATTTGGCACCCACTCATCTTCCCAGGCATCACTTTATATCTCCTGGAATTCTCTCCTCCCCATTTGCATGTCTTCATTTTCTATGGCAACCCCTGCACTCCATTGGCAAACTCATTGTTCTCCTGGGACCATCTTCTCTCTCCTGAAACCCACCCTGGCATTCACTTTAGGTGTATTAAAAAGATTTGCACTTGATCAGTAATTTTAAGGAGTCTATTTACTAAGCCTTGGATGGAGATAAAGTGGACGGAGATAAACTACCAGCCAATCAGCTCCTAATGCTGCATTCACACCGCAAATGCCGGGTCCTACCCGGTAAGACAAACGTGTACTTACCGGGTGGGATCCGGCATTTGCGCTCCGTTGCAGGCTTCCCGACCCGGCAATATACCGGGTCGGTTGCCATGACAACGGAGGCCGCAGCAGCAGGGGCGGGGGTGGAGGCGGCGTCGGGAGATGAGCTCATCTCCAGCGCCGCCTCTCCCTATCTTGTGAATGGGAACCGTGTCGCATCGACACGGCTCCCATTCACACCGCACCTGACCCGGTAATCAACCCGGGTAAAACCCTTCTTTTTTACCGGGTTGATTTACCGGGTCAGGCGACCCGCTAAATCGCCCAGTGTGCTTTCACATCGCACACTGACCCGGTTCGACACGGCAATATGCCGTGTCGGTACCGGGTTATTTGTGCGATGTGAAAGGGGTCTAAGTGTCATGTCACGGGCTGTGTTTGAAAAATGACAGTTGGGAGCTGATTGGCTGGTACTTTATCTCCATCCACTTTATCTCAATTCAAGGCTTAGTAAATAGACCCCTCAGAGTCATTTGTTCCTTAGAAAAAAACCCTGTGCCCTTTTGTCAAATGATTGGTTTCTTAAGTTATTTAAAACAAACACAGCTAGAATTGATGATCACCCCATGGAAGCAATTAGTATAAGTTTAATGAGTCTGCAAATATTTCTCATTGCATATATTTCAGCAATGAGAAATATCCCAATAAAAAAAATGCAGATTGACTTTTAACTTAATAAACAGTAATGTGCCCAATAGTCACAATGTTAGTTGGACCTAATACTGGGGATTTAAGTACTGTCAAATCTTCATGCTTCACAGCATTTAGACATGCAAAGTCAGGAAAACATGAACCCCCCCACCAATCTGGCCAAACATTGCCCTACTCAGTCCACCTATGGGCAAAACCCTGTTATTTTCCAATCTGCAAATTGGGACTGTCCCATCACAATCAGAATAATTGGGAGGTATGAAATCCTGTGATGTCTCAGAACTGACCTTTGCTCAGCATTTTGAAGAATGCGCACATCTCACACAAGGCATAAACTTTAATTCATGCACTCATTATTCCTCCACTCCCTTGCACAACAAAACGTTCTTCAAGCCACCCACATAACCTCCATAAGTTAGTCTACCCAATAACCTAAGTTAGTCTACCCAATAACTTCCCTTTAGACAGTTCCCACACAAAACTTACAAATTGTTCACTTTCTACACTCACACAAATATCTGGCCCCAAACCATCAATGCTCTGACTGGATCATACAACCAACCAAGAACCTGTTTCCTTTATAAACTGACTTTTTTCAATTGGTAACAGTATTATCCTCTTGTGTCAAATTCCTATCTTATAGACTGTAAGTTTTTGAGCAGGACCTACTTAAGCTAGGTACACACTATACAATTCTCAGGCAGAGCAGACAGATATTGGGTCACTGACCCAATAATAATTTAGTGTGTACATAGCAACAGGGCCCAAGGGTCAGTCGAAAATCCATTGAATCAGCTCCCAACATAGTGAGTACTGCACTTACTATATCGTTCACATCGTTTTAGAACTTAGCTATTATTGGGTAGCGTATATGCTGTACATCGGCCATTTTCTTGATCGTTTTGGTTGGTATGAATATAGCATCGTTGGCAAAATCTTATAGCTTGACTCCTTTCTGTGGCTGTTACCTAATGTTGTCAAATTACTGTTTTGTATCAAATCCAAATATGCTGGTGCTACATAAATAAACCAGTATATTGGACTAGGCCACACTACTCCAGGTCCCTCCTCTATGTTCCCCAGCACTACGCATGTCTATCTCAAGACAGGCTTTGTAATATTATTAAAAAGAATATAAATACATGTTAATAAATATGACTAATTGTCTTAATAGTAATTTGAGATTGGCTGGGGTGAAACGAGCATGGCCTGGGTGGTCCATGTGTGGTTTCAGAAAATCTGGGTTTAGTTTGTCCTGGTTTGATTTTGAAAATATTGTTCTTAGTAAATGTTGTATGAAGCCAATATATTAAAGTTTCCTGGACATACAAAAATAACCACTTCAAAAAGTCTGTTCAAGTCCTTTACTAATCAGGTAGCAGCTCAATACAACTTTGCAGATATTTTAAGAAATATTCAAAATAAACACTTGAAAAGATATTAAGCGAAAAATAAAGTTGAAATAGATGTAGTTAATCCAAGGATTCATATGTCCCCAGACATAACTGTGTAGCAGAATCTTACACAACAGGCCTCTTCTCTGGCAGCGTACACTGATCTAATTAGGCACAAACATCTTTTGTTTGCAGTCATAAATGCAATAATGAAAAGCAAAATCTGTTTTGAGCACTGTAAATACAACTATTAGATCTCCTGACTTTCACAGCATTTTGTTTCTACTGCTATTCAGACTGGTATACCTGAGACGGCTGAGAGAACATTAGTGGGGAGATGTTCTAATAAAGCAGAATATAAAGATACCATTTCTCTATATTGACAATGGTATGTGTCACAGCGTCCCCATTACACCAGGGACAATCATTACAGCTTAGCTCATTTTCCAATACATTTGATGCAGTATTTATTTTTGTTAACTAGACCTTCTGTATTTCCAGACACAGAAACAGACAGATTAGAGAGAAAGTTCAAGTTCACCAAATTTTATCTTCCTGGCAGATTTGTTTATTTTCATTGTCACTATATGGGTTGAGGCTGTGAGACCGGCGGTCGGGATCCCGGAGGTCAGCATACTGACCCCGAGATCCCGACTGCAGAATGCTGGCGGGAGGGGAGAGCGCAACAGAGCCCTGCGCGTGCTCACTGCGCTCGATACGCAGCGGGCTCAGAGTTGTGCAACAGGAATAGCCCCTGTTAAATCGGCATGCCGACTGTGGGGTGTCTGATCACTTGGGATCCCAGTGTCGGCATGGTGACCGCTGGGATCCTGAGCGGCGGTCACATGACTGTATCCCCACTATATATGACATGGACATCAAGGTGTGGTTTTACTTGGCACTAGGTGTAGTTGGGCTGGTGGTGGGCACAGTTAATTTGTGTTTTTTAAATGTTGGGTGGTACCTGTTTCACCGTACATACGTGCACCGCAAAATAAGCAAAACTGGATCTGTAGAGGCTTCCACACTTTAAATGGAGCCATCACATGAAATTAAGTGTGATCAGTGCATACTGCCAAGCAGATACTAGAGAGTGCCAAGGTGGATGGCAGTGCACAGACGTTCGGCGTACATACACATAACAATTTAACCTTTCACCGGTAGCATTAAGCTGCCAGGGAATAGGAAAAAAATAATGGGTTCCCACAGTAGCCTGGCCTGATAAATCTCAGCGATACAACATTCTCTATACTGCTGCGATAAGCGGTGATACAATGGGGAGTATTCATATAGCTCCGACAAATTGCGGGCCTTTTTCGCCCATTTTTAAGGCATTTTCTCGAATGCCTTTTCACTTCTTTTTTATTTGTGAAAAGGCATTGGAGAAAATTGCATCAAAACGGCATGCGTTTTCGCAGGCGCAGGTGTGAAAACATGTGGATCCGCTGATCCACATGTTTTTCGCTCCTGCTGAATGTTTCGCCAAGGGAAAAAACGTCCCTAATTGAATACCCCCTAAAATGCTGTAGTACATAGCGCCCATAGAACATATTTATTTACACAACAGTGAGTTTAGTAACACTGCTCACAGGCACAGATCTGCACGACACCATAAGAACCAAGCAGTAATTAGTGTAGGTCAGGCATCAGGGCTCGTTTATTAATACTGCATTTAACAGCAATTAACTTTCATCTATCCAGTACAAGGTAGAGAATGAAACCAAGTATCTGATCCAGCTGCTATGGTTTAGTGCAAGTTTACACCTAAATCCATGGGGGTAATTCAGACTTGATTGTAGATGTGCTTAATTTAGCACATCTACGATCACTTTCGCAGACATGTGGGGGGACGCCCAGCACAGGGCTTGTCCACCCTACATGTCTGGCTCTGCTTCCCCGTCTCTGCACAGGTACAAAAGCATTGCATGGAGGCGATGCTTTTGTACCTGAAGAGTAGCTCCCTGCCAGCGCCCAACGCCGCCGACCAGCCCCCTCCTGTCAATCAGGCAGGGGCGATTGCTGGGCTGAGATGCCGATCACATCTCTGGCATGCGCCGGCGCACTGCGGCATACAAATAAAGCAAAAGTCTCATTGGACACGAAAGATGTAGCAGGTGAAATTAAAAATCCTTTTAATTAAACAAAACAAAAAAACCAACAGACTCTCCTGTAGTAATATGATGGAGCTGAAATGCAGCACAAGTGACATCACAAGATGTGACAGGCAGGAATACATACATAACCTGGACACAGTAATGCAAAATGGGATTCCAGGATGTCTGAAATCATTATATATAGCCCATCTTAGTCTACTCTACAGAATGTCCAGGGGGCTCTGAAATTTTGGAAAGCTCTACTGGGAGAGTAGAGCAACTTCCCGGAAAAAGGAAACATTATAAGCAGGGCTAGGAAATGGTAACTGAAAAAAAAAAAAAAAAAAAAATAGGAAAGAAAACAGAAGGGGGCAATCTGATGGCAGACGAATGGTGCAATTTTCACAGTTTTGTACGTAGTTTTATGGGGCTGCAAACAAAATCGAGTCTCAGCTACTCTAAAGTGCGCGCTAACTAGCGGAGGCGAAAACATCGCTCGCAGTTGGATTGGAGGGAAGGAAGGAGGGACGGAAGGAAAGAAGGAAGTCACTAATGGAGAAACAAAGGAAGGATTGAGGGTGAAAAAGGGAACATAAAAAGGTGAAGGAAAATGGAAAAGGAAGGTAGGTGGGTACAGAAAAGGAGCAAAAAAAGAAAGCCAAAAAAAATTGTAAAAAAAAAAACAATAAAAGGAAAAGCAGAATCAATTTAAAAAATGAATAAAAAGTAGAATGATGAAAAAAGTAAAAAAGAAAGGAAAGAATAAAGGAAAATGAACAGGTAGCAATGAGAAGAAAAAAAAAGTTCTCTATATTTTCCCTTTGCATTCAGGTCACATGTCCTACTGCGAAGTTGTCTTTCACTTGTCTATTTTGAGGAATATTAATGTGCCCAAGAACTCTCAGTACAGAAACTACTTTGCTGTTTAACGGTGATCACTGGGTACGAGCACTCAGCATGCGACGCATGCAGCAGGCTTGTCTCAGCCAGCCATAAATGCAGAACAGAAACAGCATGTGTCGTAAACTTTAAGACGTCAGGGTGTTTTCTCCTGTGACATGTTTAAAATTATGTTAAATTCTAAAGCTGCTATTATGCGCAATAAAATAGTGCATTCGCTAACGGCAACTACTGTCAATTTGATCATTGATGCCATTAAACACTATCTGGAGTTTTACAAATATTAACTAGCTGAAAGCCAAAAGGCACATGAAAGGTTAATGCCATTTCTGCCCCACAATGTCTCAAGTAATACTGTGCATTAGCGCCTGGGAGAGCAGCAGGCGCCACGACAAGGGACGCCTTTCAATAAGATGTTTTTCTGTGATTTGCTCACATCTTCTAACTGGCAGAGACCTCTGCATCTCCCCGTGTAGAAGTGCAGATAAGTGGAACAGCGCTCAGTTTAAGTATCCGAGAGACAAGGATTCCCCATGGACCTTGATAAGGAGGACACTTCTCTCCCATCATCTCTAGAACATCGAATGTCTGTCTCCGCCACAATGACATGGCCATTTATACTGTGCTGCCTTTAACCACTCGCCAGTCTGCACAAATTGGACAGGAATGTGTAGATTAGAATTTACCCTGTTTTGCAAATTCTGGATTTCCTGGTTTTAATCTGAAAAATCCTGGTAATATTCCCTATCATAATATGTAGATAGGACACTACATATGCAGCCACTGACTGTGAGAAGGAACGCACTGGAAACAAGGTCAGCGCAGGGTGAGAACCAATAAACGTACAATTTGACGGGCAGATAAGAACCACTTGGTCCATCTAGTCTGCCCTAAACACATGCACATACACTAGGGTTTTTTTTTAAATTGGGAGCCAATTAACCTATGTTTTTTGGAATGTGGGAAAAAACCAGAGTACCCGGAGGAAACCTGCAAAATACAAGGAGAACATACAAACTCCAACCTCGCCATGGTGGAAATCAAACCCATGACCTCAGTGCTGTGAGGCAGCAATGCTAACCATCACACCATCCGTTCCGCTGGAGTTGGAAGGTATAGAGCCCTGCTAATGAGAGACTACAGAGTAAGGGGGGAATTCAATTAGCTACAGTAATTTACCAGACTAATTGACACACAATCCCCCCCCCCCCCCTTATCATGGATTCTATGTTCGCACGAAAACAGATTATTCTTTGGGTACAAAAAAAACGGGGCCCTATGCGAAAAAGTCCTGTTTTGTTGCCCCCCGAACTGAATTCCCCCCTTTGGCAGAACATTTGATTGACAAAGATATCAAAATCAAAACAATAAGGACAGTGTTTCACTGGAGATGATCACAGCTCCCAAACATTTCACTAGATGAAGACTTGAACAGAAAAAAAAATAAGAATTTACTCACCGGTAATTCTATTTCTCGTAGTCCGTAGTGGATGCTGGGAACTCCGTAAGGACCATGGGGAATAGCTGCTCCGCAGGAGTCTGGGCACATCTAAAAGAAAGCTTTTAGACTACCTGGTGTGCACTGGCTCCTCCCACTATGACCCTCCTCCAAGCCTCAGTTAGGATACTGTGCCCGGAAGAGCTGACACAATAAGGAAGGATTTTGAATCCCGGGTAAGACTCATACCAGCCACACCAATCACACCGTATAACTCGTGATACCATATCCAGTTAACAGTATGAAATTTAACTGAGCCTCTCAACAGATGGCTCATAACAATAACCCTTTTGTGAACAACAACTATGTACAAGTATTGCAGACAATCCGCACTTGGGACGGGCGCCCAGCATCCACTACGGACTACGAGAAATAGAATTACCGGTGAGTAAATTCTTATTTTCTCTGACGTCCTAGTGGATGCTGGGAACTCCGTAAGGACCATGGGGATTATACCAAAGCTCCCAAACGGGCGGGAGAGTGCGGATGACTCTGCAGCACCGAATGAGAGAACTCAAGGTCCTCCTCAGCCAGGGTATCAAATTTGTAGAATTTTGCAAACGTGTTTGCCTTTGACCAAGTAGCAGCTCGGCAAAGTTGTAAAGCCGAGACCCCTCGGGCAGCCGCCCAAGATGAGCCCACCTTCCTTGTAGAATGGGCTTTTACTGATTTAGGATGCGGCAGTCCAGCCGCAGAATGCGCCAGCTGAATTGTGCTACAAATCCAGCGAGCAATAGTCTGCTTAGAAGCAGGAGCACCCAGTTTGTTGGGTGCATACAGGATAAATAGCGAGTCAGTTTTCCTGACTCCAGCCGCACTGGACACATAAATTTTCAAGGCCCTGACTACGTCCAGTAACTTGGAATCCTCCAAGTCGCTAGTAGCCGCAGGCACTACAATAGGTTGGTTCAAGTGAAAAGCAGATACCACCTTAGGGAGAAACTGGGGACGAGTCCTCAATTCTGCCCTATCCCTATGGAAAATCAGATAAGGACTTTTAAATGACAAAGCCGCCAATTCTGATACACGCCTGGCCGAAGCCAAGGCCAATAACATGACCACTTTCCACGTGAGATATTTTAGAGCCACGGTCTTTAGTGGCTCAAACCAATGTGATTTTAGGAAATTCAACACCACGTTGAGATCCCAGGGTGCCACTGGAGGCACAAAGGGGGGCTGAATATGCAGCACTCCTTTTACAAATGTCTGAACTTCAGGTAGTGAAGCTAGTTCTTTTTGGAAAAAAATCGACAGAGCCGATATCTGTACCTTAATGGAGCCTAATTTTAGGCCCATAGTCACTCCTGCCTGTAGGAAGTGCAGAAATCGACCCAGCTGAAATTCCTCTGTTGGGGCCTTATTGGCCTCACACCAAGCAACATATTTCCGCCATATGCGGTGATAATGTTTTACCGTTACATCTTTCCTGGCTTTAATCAGCGTAGGAATGACATCCTCCGGAATGCCCTTTTCCTTTAGGATCCGGCGTTCAACCGCCATGCCGTCAAACGCAGCCGCGGTAAGTCTTGGAACAGACAGGGCCCCTGCTGCAGCAGGTCCTGTCTGAGCGGCAGAGGCCATGGTTCCTCTGAGATCATCTCTTGAAGTTCCGGGTACCAAGCTCTTCTTGGCCAATCCGGAACCACGAGTATTGTCCTTACTCCTCGTTTTCTTATTATTCTCAGTACCTTTGGTATGAGAGGCAGAGGAGGGAACACATAAACTGACTGGTACACCCACGGTGTCACTAGAGCGTCCACCGCTATCGCCTGAGGGTCCCTTGACCTGGCGCAATATCTCTCCAGTTTTTTGTTTAGGCAGGACGCCATCATGTCCACCTGTGGCCGTTCCCAACGATTTACAATCAGTGTGAAGACTTCTGGATGAAGTCCCCACTCTCCCGGGTGGAGGTCGTGCCTGCTGAGGAAGTCTGCTTCCCAGTTGTCCACTCCCGGAATGAACACTGCTGACAGTGCTAGCACGTGATTTTCCGCCCATCGGAGAGTCCTTGTGGCTTCTGCCATTGCCGTCCTGCTTCTTGTGCCGCCCTGTCGGTTTACATGGGCGACCGCCGTGATGTTGTCTGACTGGATCAGTACCGGCTGGTGTAGAAGCAGGGGTTTTGCCTGATTTAGGGCATTGTAAATGGCCCTTAGTTCTAGAATATTTATGTGCAAGGAAGTCTCCTGACTCGACCATAGTCCTTGGAAGTTTCTTCCCTGTGTGACTGCCCCCCAGCCTTGAAGGCTGGCATCCGTGGTCACCAGGACCCAGTCCTGTATGCTGAATCTGCGGCCCTCTAGGAGATGAGCACTCTGCAGCCACCACAACAGAGACACCCTGGTTCTTGGAGACAGGGTTATTAGCCGATGCATCTGAAGATGCGATCCGGACCATTGGTCCTACAGGTCCCACTGAAAGATTCTGGCATGGAACCTGCCGAAAGGAATTGCTTCGTAAGAAGCCACCATCTTTCCCAGGACTCGCGTGCAGTGATGCACCGACACCTGTTTTGGTTTCAGGAGGTCTCTGACTAGAAATGACAGCTCCTGGGCTTTCTCCTCCGGGAGAAACACTTTTTTCTGGACTGTGTCCAAAATCATTCCCAGGAATAGTAGACGTGTCGTCGGAACCAGCTGTGACTTTGGAATATTCAGAATCCAACCGTGCTGGTGTAGCACCTCCTGAGATAGTGCTACTCCTACCAACAACTGCTCCCTGGATCTCGCCTTTATTAGGAGATCGTCCAAGTACGGGATAATTAAAACTCCCTTTTTTCGAAGGAGTATCATCATTTCCGCCATTACCTTGGTAAACACCCTCGGTGCCGTGGACAGTCCAAACGGCAGCGTCTGGAATTGGTAATGGCAATTTTGTACCACAAATCTGAGGTACTCCTGGTGAGGATGATAAATGGGGACATGCAGGTAAGCATCCTTGATGTCCAGGGATACCATGTAATCCCCCTCGTCCAGGCTTGCAATAACCGCCCTGAGCGATTCCATCTTGAACTTGAACTTTTTTATGTATGTGTTCAAGGATTTCAAATTTAAAATGGGTCTCACCGAACCGTCCGGTTTCGGTACCACAAACAGTGTGGAATAGTAACCCCGTCCTTGTTGAAGTAGGGGCACCTTGACTATCACCTGCTGGGAATACAGCTTGTGAATTGCCTCTAGCACAGCCTCCCTGCCTGAGGGAGTCGTTGGCAAGGCAGATTTGAGGAAACGGCAGGGGGGAGATGCCTCGAATTCCAGTTTGTACCCCTGAGATACTACTTGCAAGATCCAGGGATCCACCTGTGAGCGAGCCCACTGATCGCTGAAATTTTTGAGGCGGCCCCCCACCGTACCTGGCTCCGCCTGTGGAGCCCCACCGTCATGCGGCGGACTTGGAAGAAGCGGGGGAGGACTTTTGCTCCTGGGAACCTGCTGTTTGTTGCAGCCTTTTTCCCCTACCTCTGCCTCTGGACAGAAAGGACCCGCCTTTTCCTCGCCTGTTTCTCTGGGTCCGAAAGGACTGTACTTGATAAAACGGCGCTTTTTTAGGCTGTGAGGGAACCTGGGGTAAAAATGCTGATTTCCCAGCTGTCGCTGTGGAAACTAGGTCAGAGAGACCATCCCCGAATAACTCCTCACCCTTATAAGGCAAAACTTCCATGTGCCTTTTGGAATCTGCATCCCCTGTCCACTGCCGAGTCCATAAGCCTCTCCTAGCAGAAATGGACAATGCACTTATTTTAGATGCCAGCCGGCAGATCTCCCTCTGTGCATCTTTCATGTATAAGACTGAGTCTTTTATATGCTCTATGGTTAGGAGAATAGTGTCCCTGTCTAGGGTGTCAATATTTTCTGACAGGGAATCTGACCATGCAGCGGCAGCACTGCACATCCATGCTGACGCAATAGCTGGTCTAAGTATAATGCCTGAGTGTGTATATACAGACTTCAGGATCGCCTCCTGCTTTCTATCCGCAGGCTCCTTTAGGGCGGCCGTATCCGGAGACGGAAGTGCCACCTTTTTAGACAAACGTGTGAGCGCTTTATCCACCCTAGGAGGTGTTTCCCAACGTGCCCTATCCTCTGGCGGGAAAGGGAACGCCATTAGTAATTTTTTAGGGATTACCAATCTTTTATTGGGGAAAGCCCACGCTTCTTCACACACTTCATTTAATTCTTCAGATGGGGGAAAAACTACGGGTAGTTTTTTCTCCCCAAACATAATACCCTTTTTAGTGGTACTTGGGTTTATATCCGAAATGTGTAATACCTCCTTCATTGCCTCAATCATGCAACGAATGGCCCTAGTGGACATTAGATTTGACTCATCGTCGTCGACACTGGTATCAGTATCCGTGTCGACATCTGCGTCTGCCATCTGAGGTAGCGGGCGTTTTAGAGCCCCTGATGGCCTTTGAGACACCTGGGCAGGCACGAGCTGAGAAGCCGGCTGTCCCGCATTTGGCATGTCGTCAAATTTTTTGAGTAAGGAGTCGACACTTGCACGTAATTCCTTCCATAAAACCATCCACTCAGGTGTCTGCCCCGCAGGGGGTGACATCACTTCTATAGGCATCTGCTCCGCCTCCACATAATTTTCCTCATCAAACATGTCGACACAGCCGTACCGACACACCGCACACACACCGGGAATGCTCTAACAGAGGATAGGACCCCACAGAAGCCCTTTGGGGAGACAGAGAGAGAGTATGCCAGCACACACCAGAGCGCTATATAATGCAGGGACTAACTGAATTATGTCCCCTATAGCTGCTATAATATTTACTGCGCCTAAATTTAGTGCCCCCCCTCTCTTTTTTACCCTTTTCTGTAGTGTAGACTGCAGGGGAGAGCCAGGGAGCTTCCTTCCAGCGGAACTGTGAGGGAGAAATGGCGCCAGTGTGCTGAGGGAGATAGCTCCGCCCCTTTTTCGCTGACTTTTCTCCCGCTTTTTTAAGGATTCTGGCAGGGGTAATTATCACATATATAGCCTCTGGGGCTATATATTGTGATTGTTTTGCCAGCCAAGGTGTTTTTAATGCTGCTCAGGGCGCCCCCCCCCCCAGCGCCCTGCACCCTCAGTGACCGGAGTGTGAAGTGTGTATGAGGAGTAATGGCGCACAGCTGCAGTGCTGTGCGCTACCTTGGTGAAGACAGAAGTCTTCATGCCGCCGATTTTCCGGACTTCTTCTTGCTTCTGGCTCTGTAAGGGGGACGGCGGCGCGGCTCCGGGACCGAACACCAAGGCCAGTTCCATGCGGTCGATCCCTCTGGAGCTAATGGTGTCCAGTAGCCTAAGAAGCCCAAGCTAGCTGCAAGCAGGTAGGTTCGCCTCTTCTGCCCTTAGTCCCTCGTTGCAGTGAGCCTGTTGCCAGCAGGTCTCACTGTAAAATAAAAAAACTAAATTATACTTTCTTTCTAAGAGCTCAGGAGAGCCCCTAGTGTGCATCCAGCTCGGCCGGGCACAAAAATCTAAGTGAGGCTTGGAGGAGGGTCATAGTGGGAGGAGCCAGTGCACACCAGATAGTCTAAAAGCTTTCTTTTAGTTGTGCCCAGACTCCTGCGGAGCAGCTATTCCCCATGGTCCTTACGGAGTTCCCAGCATCCACTAGGACGTCAGAGAAATAGGATTTTAATACCTACCGGTAAATCCTTTTCTCTTAGTCTGTAGAGGATGCTGGGGACTCCGTAAGGACCATGGGGTATAGACGTGATCCGCAGGAGACATGGGCACACTAAAAGACTTTTACTGGGTGTGAACTGGCGCCTCCCTCTATGCCCCTCCCCCAGACCTCAGTTAGAAAACTGTGCCCAGGGACATGGACATTTCGAGGAAAGAATGTATTGTTTAAACACGGTGAGTGTCATACCAGCTCACACCACGAACATACCGCAGAACGTGGCATTCAATAGAATACCAGCCAACGGCATGAACAATACACAGCGACACGCTGAGAGACTACATAACACAACCAGTGTGTCAACACAACCAATAATAAGACACCGCATGCCATGGCATGAACAACGTCAGCAACAGCCTGACAGAAAAGAAACACCACCAGAGTGTAACCATAACCAATAACTGCAGACACAGTACGCACTGGGACAGGCGCCCAGCATCCTCTACGGACTAAGAGAAAAGGATTTACCGGTAGGTATTAAAATCCTATTTTCTCATACGTCCTAGAGGATGCTGGGGACTCCGTAAGGACCATGGGGTTTATATCAAAGCTCCAGACCGGGCGGGAGAGTGTGGACAACTCTGCAGCACCGATTGAGCAAACATGAGGTCCCCATCAGCCAGGGTATCAAACTTTTATAGCTTAGCCAAAGTGTTTGAACCCAACCAAGTATCCGCTTGGCCACGTTGAACCGGCGAGACTCCTCGGGCATCCGCCCAAGAAGAGCCCATCTACCTAGCAGAATGGGTCACCACTGACTTCAGTAACGGCAATCCAGCCGTAGAGCGAGCACGTTGAATCGTATCACAGATCTAGCATGTAACAGACTGCAAAGACGCAGGCGCCCCAATCACGCTGGGGCATACCGAACAAACAGAGCCTCTGTTTCCCCAATATGAGCCAAATTGGCGACATAAATATTCAAAGCCCTGACTACATTGAGAGACCTTGAATCAACCAATGCTTAAACAACCACAGGCATCAAATAGGCCGGTTTCTGTGAAACACCGAAACCACTTTTGGCAGAACTAGTATCCGAGTTCTCAATTCCTCTTTATCCACCTGGAAAATCAAACAGGGGCTCTTGTGAGACCCAGCCGCTACTTCCGACATCCGCCCTGCGGACGCCTAAGGCAAAAGCATGACCACTCTCTAAGAGAGAATTTTTTAACACAACCTTTTACAAAGGTGCCAAACATTCTGACACAAGAAAACGTAACACAACTTCACGGTCCCACGGTGCCAATGGGGGCACAAATTGAGGTTGTACGTGCAGTACTCCTTCCACGAAGGACCGAACTTTCGGAAAGGTTGCCAAGTCTTTCTCAAAAGAAAATTTATAAGGCCAATACGCACTGAAATGGAGCCTAACTTCAGGCCTGCACCCACACCGGCTTGCAAAGAATGGAGAAGAACGACTCAGCTGAAATCTTCCGTAGTAGACTTCTTGGATTCACACCAAGACACATATTTTCTCCAAACACGGTGGTAAGGCTTTACCGTTATTTCCTTCTTAGCCCGAAGAAGTGTGGAAATGACTTCACTGGGAATATCCTTTCTGGTTAGGATATGGTGTTCAACCGCCACGCCGTCAAACGCAGCCGCAGTAAGTTTTGATACACGCCCGGAACTTGTTGTAACAGTTCCTCACGTAGAGGAAGAGGCCAGGGATCCTCTATGAGTAAATCCCGAAGAACTGGACACCAAGCCCCCCTTGTTTAGACCGGAACAATGATGATCACCAGAACCTTCGTTCTTCTTACGTTTATCACCTTCAGAAGAGTGAAAACAGAGGGGACACATGGACCAACTGAAAACACCCAAGGTGTCCCGAGGACGTCCACTGCTATAGCTTGAGTGTCTTCTGACCCGGAACAATATCACTGAGATCTCTCGTTGAGGCGAGATGCCAACATGTCCAATTGAGGCACTCCTCGAAGACTTGTCGCTTCAGTGAAAACTTTTCGATGACAACCGTATTTCTCCCGGATGGAGATCGCGTCACAGAGGAATCTAAGTCTCTGTCGCTCACATCCGGAACGAAGACTTATAATATAGCGTTTACCAGTCTTTCCACCCAGCGGAAACATATTATTTATTTATTTATTTATTTATTTCATCTGCCATTGCCGCTTTGCTCCTTGTTCTGCCCTAGCGGCTTACTTACGCCACTGCTGTCAAGTCGTCCGACAGAATTAACACGGACAGATCACGAAGCATATGTTCATTGACAATAGCTCTTATTCAAGAAAGCTTATTGCAGACAAGCTTCCCAGCTTGACATTTTTCTCCGGAAATACTTCCCTTGCACGGACTACTCCCCAGTCTCGGAGATCTGCATGCACGGACACCAGGATCTCATCCTGTATTCCGAACCTTCGTCCCTCTAGGAGGTGAGAACTGAGCCGACACCACAGGAGCGAAAACCCGGCCATTAAGATTATCTTCCGGCGCATGCGCAGGTGAGACCCGGACACATTTACAACTGGCCCCGTGAAAACCAGTCTGACATTTGACCTGCTCACCGAAAAAAAGGCCTCTTAGGCCGCACCGATCTTCTTCATCAACAGAACATATTGATGGATTGTCACTGCAAATCTGATCCGACTCTGGATCCTCAGAGCTCTTTCCACAGGAACACACAGAACTTCAACCGTTCATATCTACACTGATACCCACCTCCGACGCGTGCGTCGTTGGGAACACCAGCCTTCCCCTGTGTTGAAGAACGGTCAGAGAGAAACCAACGATTTGCACCACTTGTGTCCTGACTTCGCCTTTTACAGGAGAGTGTCCCAGTACAGAACAACAATGGCTCTTACTATTGAAAGAATACCATCCCACTGCCATCACTCCAGTGAAATGGCAAAGACAGACCTGGATATCCACCCAGGCAATCTGAATGCGGAGAACAACGCATTTAAACCTCTTAGATTTTTTATTTTTTATTTTTTTTAAACAGGGACAGCAGGACAATGCCCTGAACCGGACGCACCTCTGGTATGGCGTCGCGTACTACCTCCCCTTCCAGAGGGTGAACGGCAAGATCTATTAGAAAAATCAGTGAGGGGAAACATCTGTAACGCCAGAATGTCCCCCCGTTTGATTCTATAATTAACTCACAGGTCCTCTTCTATTCCCGGACTGACTGAAAAGTAGTAAACGAGTTTCCACCGGAGTGGGCTCCAGCCAGATATACTCAGCGACATGTGGTGGATGTGGTAGAAACAGAAAACGACCTCCGCTTCTGCGAACCTCACAAGGCTGCAGAACCCTTACCTTTTCACCTTCCACTGTCTGCACAGAAAAGGAAAAAAAAAGAACGGCATCGAACCGGTTAAAACGACTGCATCCCACAAAAGAATGCGTCACCAACCCTTGTGAAGGAGACTAACTCACGAAGTTAGATTTAGCAGCAGTATGCGCCGAGATTGACTGAACTGAGTTATCCCCAACAGCCGTACACTGTCACCGGGAAAAACTCCAGTATCTCTCGGAGTGAGCCTCAGCATTCCCCCGGCCACCTCTCCTGTATACGCACGGCAGCCTGCCGCAATGTTATAGAGAAGAATTAACATAAGAAACATCCCCTCTCTCTTTAGGGTAAATCTATCGGATGCTTTTCCAAATATACACACTCCCTCACGTGCATGTAATGCAATGAAGCCCAAAGCATAGAAATAAAATATCACTTAGCTTCCTGTGTACGATCCATTGCGACAGGGCCCCGCATCGACCAGGAGTTGACTTTGACAGTATTCTATCCGCGGTGGGAAAAGAATAAACCTTTGGACTCCTTGCGAGCATCTGAGACCAACCTGTCATGGCCGACCTAGAGCTTTATCAACAGAGCGACCAGCACAAGAGAGGAATACGTTTACTTCAGCATTCATTATAACTCATAATATGAATATACATAATGTAATACACAAATACACACATATCCTATATATATATATATATATATATAACATACATATAAGCGGATTGCTCAGAACCGTCGGTTCCCTAGTGACATTAATGTGTTCTGAATGTGTATGACCATGTACTGAATGCCCCAATTGTGGATCTAACAGGAAAACTTATTGTCGACAGAACACCTAGTATTCATCGAAAGCAGGGAGTAGTAACAAGGCAAAATAACATATTTGCGCCCCCGAGGGATCCGAGGGGAGTATAGATAAATAATTTTAATAATACTCCCCCACATATAGTACCATGTCTGTACTCGAGCTATAGGCCCATGGAACCGCACCATACTGTACCTATACACATACATATATATACAGATATAAGGCAGTACAGCAAATTAATTTATACCCAGAAATAACAGTTGGTGCCGACAGGGTCACCCACCTACTACTATGTTTCCCCTACAGTGTTTACTTTCTTGACCAGTATACAACTACCGACCCGCTGACACTGCATCTATCAACAGGCGTCGGCAATGCCGATAATGATCCCCACAAGAGTTTGAGACAGAGCACTCATGCCTGTCGACATCTGTCGACTAAAAAGCTATAGTGGGTATCTGACAGGGAACACACAGATATTTATGCCCAACACACAGATGACATGCCCATTAATCCAAATAGTGCTATATTGTCCTCTATATAGCACTAAACACTGTGCCCCCCCCAAGTTTGCAGTGTTTTACATTGCCTTGGCGGGTACATGGAGAAAATGGCGCTGATGTGAGGGCTAAGCCCCGCCCCCTCTCGGCGCGCTTCAGCCCACTATAAAAAAATAAGAATTTACTTACCGATAATTCTATTTCTCATAGTCCGTAGTGGATGCTGGGGACTCCGAAAGGACCATGGGGAATAGCGGCTCCGCAGGAGACTGGGCACAAAGTAAAAGCTTTAGGACTAGCTGGTGTGCACTGGCTCCTCCCCCTATGACCCTCCTCCAAGCCTCAGTTAGGATACTGTGCCCGGACGAGCGTACACAATAAGGAAGGATTTTGAATCCCGGGTAAGACTCATACCAGCCACACCAATCACACCGTACAACTTGTGATCTGAACCCAGTTAACAGCATGATAACAGAAGGAGCCTCTGAAAAGATGGCTCACAACAACAATAACCCGATTTTTGTAACAATAACTATGTACAAGTATTGCAGACAATCCGCACTTGGGATGGGCGCCCAGCATCCACTACGGACTATGAGAAATAGAATTATCGGTAAGTAAATTCTTATTTTCTCTAACGTCCTAGTGGATGCTGGGGACTCCGAAAGGACCATGGGGATTATACCAAAGCTCCCAAACGGGCGGGAGAGTGCGGATGACTCTGCAGCACCGAATGAGAGAACTCCAGGTCCTCCTCAGCCAGGGTATCAAATTTGTAGAATTTAGCAAACGTGTTTGCCCCTGACCAAGTAGCTGCTCGGCAAAGTTGTAAAGCCGAGACCCCTCGGGCAGCCGCCCAAGATGAGCCCACTTTCCGTGTGGAATGGGCTTTTACAGATTTTGGCTGTGGCAGGCCTGCCACAGAATGTGCAAGCTGAATTGTACTACAAATCCAACGAGCAATCGTCTGCTTAGAAGCAGGAGCACCCAGCTTGTTGGGTGCATACAGGATAAACAGCGAGTCAGATTTTCTGACTCCAGCCGTCCTGGAAACATATATTTTCAGGGCCCTGACTACGTCCAGCAACTTGGAATCCTCCAAGTCCCTAGTAGCCGCAGGCACCACAATAGGTTGGTTTAAGTGAAATGCTGAAACCACCTTAGGGAGAAATTGAGGACGAGTCCTCAATTCTGCCCTGTCCGTATGAATTTTTTTTACTCTAAGCAGCTCAGGAGAGCCACCTAGATTGCACCCTTCTCGTTCGGGCACAAAATCTTAACTGAGGCTTGGAGGAGGGTCATAGGGGGAGGAGCCAGTGCACACCAGCTAGTCCTAAAGCTTTTACTTTGTGCCCAGTCTCCTGCGGAGCCGCTATTCCCCATGGTCCTTTCGGAGTCCCCAGCATCCACTAGGACGTTAGAGAAATGTATTTATGATGGCGGGGGTCCCCATACTGTGTATACACACTGTATAACTGTGCTGACACCCTTAAAAAGTTATATCTTGCTGCCCAGGGTGCCCCCACCCCAGCGCCCTGCACCCATGTAACAACGTTGGCGTGTGGGAGCAAATGGCGCGCAGCGCGACCGCTACCTCAACTGGCGGGGGTATCGTGCCCGGTGCCCGGGCACCAAATATGTATCTTGTGCCAGCTTTATTTAAGACACTCAGTAAATTGCTGCCCAGGGCGCTCCTCCCCGAGGGCCCTGCACCCTGTGAGTGCGCTGGTGTGTGGGAGCATGGAGCTCAGTGCGACCGCTGCGGTTACCTCCGTTACTGAATTCTTCTGCCGTCACTGAAGTCTTCTGTTCTTCTCATACTCACACGGCTTCTTTCTTCTGGCTTCTGTGAGGGGGGTGACGGCGCGGCACTGGGAACAAGCAGCTAGGCGAACCAAGTGATCGAACCCTCTGGAGCTAATGGTGTCCATTAGCCTAAGAAGCAGAGCCCTTGAACTAAGAAGAAGTGGGTCTGACTTCTCTCCCCTCAGTCCCACGATGCAGGGAGCCTGTAGCCAGCAGGTCTCTCTGAAAGTAAAAAACCTAACAATAAGTCTTTAGAGAAACTCAGTAGAGCTCCCCTAGTGTGTGTCCAGTCTCTCCTGGGCACAAAGTCTAACTGAGGTCTGGAGGAAAGGCACAGAGGGAGGAGCTAGTTCACACCCAGTAAAAGTCTTTTAGTGTGCCCATGTCTCCTGCGGATCTTGTCTATACCCCATGGTCCTTACGGAGTCCCCAGCATCCTCTAGGACGTATGAGAAACAAGGTATTTCCTAAAATGGTGGTAGATGTATAAATATAAAGTAAACCACAGCACCCAATTAGACATTTGTTTCCTTCATTTTATTAAGAGTGTGATTAAATGCCATGATTACGGCACATTTGCGCACTCTACACTTCCCCCCCCTTTTTAAATAAGCCCCAAGGATGTTTCCTGCAGATTTATCATTGTGCTTGGCTGAACATATGTAGATTAAATTGCACAAATATACCCTACCATTATGAAATCTCCCAATATTGGGCGAGTGTGAATTGGAAAG
Organism: Pseudophryne corroboree; assembly: GCF_028390025.1. Taxonomy (NCBI): domain Eukaryota; kingdom Metazoa; phylum Chordata; class Amphibia; order Anura; family Myobatrachidae; genus Pseudophryne; species Pseudophryne corroboree. The sequence goes on along the minus strand of NC_086449.1, from coordinate 717,986,589 downwards.
GGTGTGTGGCTGCAGCTGTGTCATAAGGGGTGTGTCCATGGCCCGGTGGGCGCTTTATTAGAGGAAATAATATTTCTTTATATTAGAAGCCCTGAAGGCACTTGATTCTCTTGTGTTTGTCACATATATATATATATATATATATATATATATACACATTCTCTTTAAAAATCTGGATGAATAAAGTTTGTATATATAGTAGTGAGTACGACAGATCAGTCTTCTAATATTTCACATAACACTGCTTTTTCCACTATCCCTAAAGGTGCATACACATGGTGCGATGTAACCTTACGATTTTCACTATGTATTGAAAGTTAGTGAACATCGCGCCATGTGTACACAGCTTGCGATACCAATGCGCGCTCCCGTGGGGTCGGTATCGCAAGAAAAGATAGACTGTGCAGGCAAGTTGATCTCGACTATATTATGTACAATTTAGTACATAGTATAGTCGAAATTGGCACTTTAGTCAAAATCTCAAGTAAAGAGTCAGTATCAGCGGTTCAGAGCTCTGGGGAGTTCAGGGGAAATTGCAAAGTCAAAATCGGAGATAATCAATATCTCACCGTGTGTATGCACCTTTACAGTATGGCTTCCCGCTACTATACTACTGTTCCCCTCCTCACATCATGACACTGTCACATGAAGCCCTCCCTTCCCTAACAAGGTCACATGGGTGGATGGGTTATGCCTTGCAGAAAAAAGCACACTCGCCTACTTAAATACACTGTGTTACTGAGCATTTAGAATGGGATACGGTCAATTTACCTACAATCAAAATTCCGACGGTCAAAATACCGACAACCATTGACCAACGTCAAAATCCCGACAAGGTAAAAATACAGACATTTAAAATGTTGACAGGTCAAAAAGTTGACATGACTTTTTCATGATTTTTTTTATTGAAACTGACTTGTTCATACTTTACCATCCCAGTCGACCTGGAGGGGGAATATAATAGTGTAAGCATGGTGAGTGCAGTGAGCCACGCGAGGGGACGTGGTACACTTATACGGTGTCCATGTTGACCTATGTCGACATACACACAAAAACAATTAACTAACTTGTGTTGACTCTTTGACCTGTCAACATTTTAAATGTCTGGATTTTGACCTTGTCAGTATTTTTAATGTCAAGATTTTGACCATGTTGGGATTTTGACTGTCGGTCAATTGTTGTTGGTATTTTGATCGTCAGGATTTTGACCTTGTCAGGATTTTGACCATCGGTCAATTGTTGTTGGTATTTTGACCGTAGGGATTTTGATTGTAGGTATTTCATACTAAACCCTTTAGATCTATATGGCTACAGGTTGTTGTTGTTGTTTTTTTAATCGTAACTACTTTTAAATGGGGTCCATAGACACATTCCCAAAATAGCAGGCTACCCTCCTGGGTCCTGCATTTCTTTCCAATGAAGAGGGAACGGGGCCTTTATGACTTATTCCCCTCTGCGGCATGAGGATGCAGAGGAATGGTCTATAAAGCAAGCAGGTACGGTCTATTTATCAGAATAGTGATAAATGGCTGAACACCTTACATTCCTATTTGCAGCAATTTAGAAACGGGTTTCAGGACTATTTATCATGACCAAGGTGCCGGCTGCTCTGATAGGCAGGTGTCTATACGAAACCTTACAAACACATTCACCACTCCTTCCCAGCAACGTGCATGTGTGACATTAGGTAACGTGCCCTCTGTGTGGGGCAAGAAGACAGTGGGAACCAAAAAGATCCCTCTTTAAACTCTGGACCTTCCTCCCATAGATAGGAGTGAGCTAATGCCATTTGAAGAACATGGCTATACAGTAGTTCCTGCAGTCAAGCTTGACAAATAGCACAACAACCCCAAAAATTGTATAGGTACCGCAGAGTGCTCCATTACATAGAGGTATCTCCTGTGTTAAAGGCTTAATAAATAGCCTCTTAAACCAAGGGCGTAGCTACCGTAGGCACAGGCAGTGCAGCTGCTATGGGGCACAGAGCTGAGAGGGGCCGACCTTCTCTGTTGCATGTGTTATATACATTGTTTGCCATTGGGTGGTACGTAAGGGTCCTTTCAAACTTTTTACTTGGGGCCTGCAATATATCTAGGTATGCCCCTGGACCTGCTCATTGTAGTGTGGTATAAAATGAACTGGAGGGCATTTTAATGTTATATAATATGAACTGGGGCACTGTAATGTGGCACAATATGAACCAGGAGCACTATATATCGTAATGTGAATTGGGGATACTGCGTGGCATAATGTGTACTGGCAGCTCTGAAATGTGACATAGCAGAGGCGGAACTACCGCCAGTGCAACCAGTGCGTTGCACTGGGGCCCGCCTCTGTCCAGGGGCCCAAAGCATGTAATGAGTCAAACTGACTCATTACATGCCGCTGTGTGCTGCGGGCAACCGCTGCCCGCAGCACACAGCCGCCCAGAGAGGAGAGGAGCGCACTGCAGCGGCCACGGAGGAGAAGGAGGGAGGTTGAGGAGGGAGCCGCAGCAGCGCTTTGTTACTGGTGGAGGCGCTGCTGCTGCTGTCCCTTTGCTTCACTATAGGCTGTCTTCCGGGAACAGCCTATAGTGAAGCAGAGGGGCAGCAGCAGCGCCTCCACCAATAACACAGCGCTGCTGCGGCTCCCTCCTCCACCTCCCTCCTCCTCCTTCTCTCCTGCCTGGGAATCATGACCAGAAGCTGCACCGAGGAGCCTGAGCCAGCGGAGAGGGTAAGTATAATTCTTCTTTCTTTCTTTCTTTCTTTCTTTCTTTCTTTCTTTCTTTCTTTCTTTCTTTCTTGGGACTGTCTGCCGTAATGTGTAAAAAGGGGGAATCTTCCTGCCGCAATGTGTAAAAAGGGGGAATCTGCCTGCCGCAATGTGTAAAAATGGGGAATCTGCCTGCCGCAATGTGTAAAAAGGGGGAATCTGCCTGCCGCAATGTGTAAAAATGGGGAATCTGCCTTCCGCAATGTGTAAAAATGGAGAATCTGCCTGCCGCAATGTGTAACAAGGACATGCTGTCTGCCGCAATGTGTAAAAAGGGGGAATCTGCCTGCCGTAATGTGTAAAAAGGGGGACACTGTCTGCCGTTATGTGTAACAAGGGCACGATGTCTGCCGTTATGTGTAAAAAAGGGACGCTGTCTGCCGTTATGTGTAAAAAGTGCACGCTGTCTGCCGTTATGTGTAAAAAGTGTACGCTGTCTGCCGCTATGTTTAACAAGGGCACGCTGTCTGCCGTTATGTGTAAAAAGTGTACGCTGTCTGCCGCTATGATGTAACAAGGGCACGCTGTCTGCCGTTATGTGTAAAAAGGGGACGCTGTCTGCCGTTATGTGTAAAAAGTGCACGCTGTCTGCCGTAATGTGTAAAAAGGGGGACGCTGTCTGTCGTAATGTGTAAAAAGGGTACGCTGTCTGCCGTAATGTGTAAAAGAGGAATCTGTCCGCCGTAAGGTGTAAAAGGGTCTCTACCTGGTGTAGTGGTGCTACTGTGCGGCGTAATTTGAACAATGGAGACTACTGTGCACCGTTTTATGAATTGGTATTATTTTGTGGCCACACCCCTTCCCCACGAAGCCACGCCACTATGTATTTTTGCGCGCACCTACGGCGCGCACTGCCCCTGTTTTGCATGCAGGGGTGGGGCTCCGATGCCGTTTCTTGCACACAGTGCTAAAATGTCTAGTTACGGTACTGTTGCTAGATATCCATTTCTCTGGCCCTGAGCAGGACCCCCTCACCAGATCCTCTCCAGGGGTGAGGGGGTGGACTTGGATGGGATGGGGGGGGGCAAAGCATTTTGTCGCACCTGGGCCCACCGCTCGCTAGTTCTGCCACTGTGACATAGGGTTACTTTAGTACTACTGCAATTCATAAAAGAAACTAGGGCACTACTATGGGGCATAACATTAAATAAGGCTCTACTATGGCTCAGAAAATGAACTAGGGCACTATTATAGGGCATAAAATTAACAACTGCTGCAGAGAAGTGTCTCTCTAGAAGCCTTGAGACGGGGGCCCCTTCAAAATGTTGCTATGGGGCCCACAAAGTTCTGGCTACGCCCCTGTCTTAAACTAGCGGTAGTCAGTGCTTTTGCTGCATGATTACCGCAGATCGAGGGCGTGATAAATAGGTCCTTAAGTCTGATAACAAAAATTTGCTCTGGCTCATGGCAAATTCACTTAAAAAAGTGACTTTTCCACATTAATTGGTGATGCATTTATTATGGAGAATGTAATTAATAGCAAGTGGAAACCCTCACTGCTGTCTCGCCATGTGTTATCTTTTACATTACCATTTTTTAATCAAGGTTTAAAGATTGTTGTTTCTTTTTTTTCCTAAACTATGTTTCCTGACTGTTCATGGAAACATATGGGCATTAGTTATTATGCATGGAGAAGCTCATTTCCCTGCATGTCTTTGCATCTTTTAACAGTGTAATAAACACCTGCACCGATATAAGGAATTACTTGTAAGGTGCTCCGACAGAAAGATAAGAGCATAATGCAATTATAAGTGGTGATTTAGAGTTGGATGGAAGTGAATTTGCACATCGTAATTTTGTGTGTAAAACTGTATGTGCGCACAGATTAGGTCAGTATTCTGAACTGCACATTATCTAACACCAGCAGTTCCAGAAGTGGAACAGGTGCTTTCACAGACAAATACAGTATAGTATGGGTATGGAGCTACAAGTTAACTGCAACCCTATGAAGGGTGCATATAGGGGGTCATTCGAGTTGATCGCTAGCTGCCGATGTTCACTGCGCATCGATCATTAAAAAAAATGGCAAAACTATGCATGCGTATGGGGCTCAATGTGCACGCACGGCATACGGGTACTAAGAGCATCGTTGTTTTGCACTGCTTCTAGCGACGATTCCATTCGCACAGTGGGAGTTTATGGGTGTCAACTGACCGTTTTCTGGGAGTGCTTGGCAAACGAAGGCGTGTCCATGCGTTTGCAGGGGGGTATCTGACGTCAATTCTGGGACCTTCGTTGCAGCAATCATCGCACAGAATAAGTAACTACAGGGCTTCGGCTGCACAGGCTTTCGCACTCTTGCAAAGCGAAAATACACTCCCTCGTGGATGGTGACTATGCGTTTGTACGGCTGCTAAAAGTAGCTAGCGAGCGATCAACTCGGAATGAGGGCCCTAATTTGGGTCAGTGCTACCCACACAGGTTGAGACAGTGGCGACACATGTCTGTGGGCCAAGCGGTTCATAGGCCCTTCTCAGCCTGAAGACACCTAAGAAAGCTGTGACACTTACGTCTCTGACCTGCATCTATGTAAAGCACAGCACACTGCACTGAGGCCCCGCCCATCATGTTCATTTCAACCAGTCACAGTGGGGGGAGATGGCTTGGTTGCACCGGCTATTACTTTTTGCGTGAGCCATGGACTAGAACGGTAATGGTGAACAAGAGTCAGACATTTCTGTACTGACATTTATTAAGAGTAGAAATCAAAAATACTCAATAGATCTCTGTGGAACAGCGCTCCCTGACTAACTAAGGCAGGGGTGGGGAACCTTTTTTCTGCCAAGGGCCATTTGGATTTGTTCAAAACAATTTGCGGGCCATTTTTGAAGCACTCAATTCCCCACCCCCACCCCCACCCCCTTCAATCCAATGCGCGTGCTCTCCCAGCAAAGTGGGCGTGGCCTTATACATAATGCCCACATTAGTGCTCCTTACACATAATGACCACAGTAATAGCTGCTCACACATACTACCCCCAGTAATGACAAAGATAATGTCCCAGTATAGTGCCAGCATTGCACTCACCACAACTGCAGGACAGGTTCCGTCCAGACTCCTGCACACCACTGGTCCCGGTTCTGGGTCCTCTCTGCACCGCAGCACAGCCACAGCCATGCCTCCTGCCCTGCACACCACTGATCCAGGTCCTGGGTCCACTCTGCACAGCCACAGCCATTCGTCCTGCCCGTTGAGCTCGCTCTCAAAACTGCCTCACATCACCGCCCGAAGCAGTCTCTTACGCACTGCATCATGGGAGATGTAGTTTTCTTACACTGCACACTGTATACAGTGCACAGTGTGAGAAAACTACATCTCCCATGATGCCGTGCGTGGAGGACAGCTCTACACTCTGCAGCTGCCTTGGGTACTGGGCCGGAAAAAATGATTCTCCGGGCTGTATTAGGCCTGCGGGCCGGAGGTTCCTCACCCCTGAACTAAAGAAACAACTTGGTCTGCATTCATGTTCCATTTATAAATGTAGTATTCTACATTTAAAATCCTCTCTTCTCAACCAACCCGAGAGGTTCATAGGCAGAGTCAGTGTAAGCTTCACACTGTAATGTACAGTAGGTATACACTGGGTGATATATTGCAAGCCGGCCGGAAACTGTGTACACCTGATATTTCTGTGAAAGATGCTGTTCACAGACACATCGTGTCGACCCTGCAGCACAGAAGCCCGATAACTCTGCATATATACTGGAGCATCTGGATGTGTGCACGTTCCACTTGCTGTGAGGACTGAAGTCGAAGCTGGATGGCCAAATTCAAATGCCTCCCCAGCTATGAAGTCATGATGACGCCTCAGGCAGCCCATCGGGAGGCCCGTATGCGTGCCTGATTTGGCTGCTCGGTCAGTGCGACGACTGGTCCGCTGACGCATCGGCGCATTGTGTACTCAGTCTAAGCTTCAACTCAAAATAACAGTTCAATAAATTAGTAAACAATTAACCCTATACAGGGAGTTCGGAAAGTCCCTCCGCAGTGAGCGTTGCATCTGGCTGCAAATCTCCTCTGCAGCTGCGAGAGGCAAGATAGGGACAATACTTAATATAGATAAGTACAACACGTAACAAATGCTGTTTTATTTCAGGTGAATAAAGGATTTAAAAAAATTCTGTTGTCATACTGCATAACACACAGTCACTGTGGAGGAACTTTTTGAACTTCCTATACAATACTGATTATGATAAAAATTTACTTTTTAAAACTATAACAGGTTGCTTGGCATACATTTATACACAACATAACAAATTAACACACTTTAGGGGGTAGTTGGAATAAATTAAAACGGATTAAGGGGTAGTTGCTAAAGATTTGCACTTATTAGGAGGTACATGATACATAAAAGGTTGAAAACTTGATGATTTGATGGGATGTGGATCATTAGATCGACAGTATCTAGGTCGACAATGTTTAGGTCGACCACTATAGGTCGACAGTCACTAGCTCGACAGGGTTTGAAGGTCGACAGGGTTAATAGGTCGACATGTTCTAGGTCGACGGGTCAAAAGGTCGACATGAGTTTTCAATTTTTTTGGGGGGTGTCGTTTTCTCCGTACAGTGACCGGGAAGCCCAATTAGTGCACCGTATCCCCTCGCATGGCGAACGAACTTCGGGCAAGATGCTTCGCTCCGCTACCACTGCGTTCGGCACAGGTTACTATTCCCCATCGTAGTCCGTGTGGATCGTTAAGTATGAAAAAGTAAAAAAAAAAGAAAAAAATTTGAAAAACTAATGTCGACCTTTTGACCTGTCGACCTAGAACATGTCGACCTAGAAACCCTGTCGACCTTGAAAACAAATCGACCTAGTGACTGTCGACCTATAGTGGTTGACCTAAACATTGTCGACCTAGACACTGTCGATTTTCTGTCGGATCCCGATTTGATGGATAAGAGAAATGGGCATTTATATCCAGATGGCACAATGGAGTTGGAAATGTTGTCTTGACATTCATCATACGCACATGAGGCTGTCGATATGGTCGTAGATTTGGCATGCTCGGCATGTCGACATTGACCATGTCAACATTCATAATGTCGACGCTGATGAAATCTCAACATGATTAGAATGTCGACAAAACTGTGTATCCCAGCAGTGCAGTGGCTTCACTTACCTGGTAGCAGTTGCAGTGATGCAGCAGTGTCTTCTGGGTCCAACGGTTATCTGATCCACCAGCTGTGAATACGCTACCTCTATCCCTAACTTTAGCCCTAATCCTAACCACGTCCCGCTGCCTAACCTTCCCATTAGTGCCTAACCCTCCCCTCCGGCGACTAACCCTAACCCTCCCCCCCAGCAGATACACCCTAACCCTCCCTTCCCGTAACCCTACGCAAAGCCTTCCTTACCGCAGCCAAACCCTTATATCTGCATTCTACAGATCTGGCAATAGGCTGGTTTATTGCAGTGATAAAAAAAAAAAAACTATCGCCATAACTTATCAATAAAATATCTGAGTATTGCTCTACCTGCGTTCCTGTCCCTTCAGACCGTTACTTGTCACCCCTATATTTATCAGTTCCAATTTTCATAGGTCCGTTCAACACTAAATAATGTTTGAAAAGAACAAAGATATAAAAAGTTATTTCTGGTGAAACTATAACATCACAAGAAGAAATATGAAAATTGTCGTGGTCATTGAGGTACAAAGTACCACCCGTCACTAATTAGTTAATGCAAGCTCTTAGGTAAATAGGATGATAACATTTTAATGATCAGCTCCTTCAACTAAGGTAGGGAAGGCTAAAGCGTCTTTAAGTGCCTCTTTGGCAATGAAGAGGTTATCGAAGGAACAATCAATGGATTACTGGACTGCTGCAAGAAAGGGAGTAAGACCGATAACAGCGCAGCCCCAGTTCTCATTTTCCAGGGAGCTGAAAGGATCAGCGGAGATAAGGAGCGTATTACTGGAGTTCCTTTTCAGCTTGGGCACAATAAGGGAAGAATGGGAAACAGAGTGCAGAGACGGGCTATAATGCACCACGTTTATTGGCAACAGTATCGCTAGGGTTCCACGTATAGCAAAGTGCAAGTAACGTAAACAGAACAGCAGGAGTCTCTGAGCTGCTGCTGTGTTAAGAACCATGAAAAAGACATTACACTATAGCACTTCTCTGAAAGGGAAAAGACAGTAACGTGGTTCTTGTCTTTATTCTTACTCAGCGAGACGTTTTACCATCCCTCTGTCTCCTCCACATACGCTGTGATCATTTGTCTCCTTCTAATACCTTCTACTTGCTCCAATATAAATCTCCCATGCCAACTCTCATCCCATCTTTCTTAACCATCTCCAGTCTCAGGTTAATATTACAGCTTCACTAGCTCCACGCTGAGCTGATACTATCCCAGGATGGTAAGGGTTAACTTTGCGGGTCCAGACAACCTTACCCATCCAAACGGGATGTGGTCACGATCCCGGCGGTCAGCATACCGACGCTGAATCTTGGCTGCCAGAATGCCGTCTGGGGGCCGAGGGCTATTCCCCACTCGTGGGTGTCCACAACATCCCTAGAGTGAGAATACAACCGAGCACAGAGCGTGGCGAGCGCAGCAAGTTCACAAGGGGCTTTGTTGCGCTGGCCCCCTTTGTTGCACATTCTGGCGGACGGGACCCCAGCGTCGGCATGATGAACACCGGGATCCTGACCACCGTTATCCTGAACCCAACCCATACAAACACCCTCGGACTGACCCACGGGACACTGCGAGCCACAGGTGGGAGAGCAGGACAGTGTCCAAATAGCGGGACTGTCCTGCTGAAATCGGGACAGTTGGGAGGTATGTGTGTGTGTAGATGTATATTTGTTCATACACAAAAGGGTTCAAATCTAAATCACCCCCTGTGTGCCTATCTGGTATGAGTGATATACATTCACTATTCAGGTTAGTGACGCGGCGGTGTGGGCTGTAGATGAAGGACTCAGTACAGACAGACCACTGAGGATGGGAGGAGCATGAGATAGGAGCTATATTTGTAACTAGCTGCACATCTCATTTCACAAAGTATCTCTCAGATATGGGAGAGCTATTGTTCTACTCGGAAAGGAAAGACTAACACACCACAAAGTATTTTTAAATAATAATATTTTCAAAAATAATTATAGCAAAATGCAAGGGGTGTGAAAAAGTTCTATCCCTAATCTCCAACATATAAAAAAGCAGACACAGTAAGGTTATTTACTGACTTTGTACAAACCAAATATACTTAGACTAAAGTTACAGTAGATGCAAATAGATTTTTAAAAAGGGCAAGCTAAAAATAATGGTTTGGAAGTAGGTTAGAAATGTACCTTCATTTACGAGGAATTTCACCTTTCTGCTGAGTTGCTGGTATTTCTGCTGCTGGACTGTCCTATCCATATGCTTGGTTTCATAGCCATCATCATTATCACAGCGCACTTACACATCATTATCCTTGGTTTCAAATTATTCATGTGAAGACAGGGGTATTTATTTATTTATTTTATTTATATACACAACTCTGCATAGCTCGCAATTGCATTGACACACCCATACAGAACTTAGGGCCTAATTCAGACCAGGACGCTGCAGCCGGAGAAGTATGCGCACGGGTACGCACTGCGCGTACGCAGACAGTGAGATGCGACGACACTGACAGGCAGATGTGGTCGTGAGGTGGTCGGGGGCGTGTCAGCAGCGTTGGGGCGGCGTTGGGGGTGTGTGGTCTGGATAATGGAGGTGTGTCCAGACCGTTTGCAGGGTGGGCCGCGGCGGCTGCTTGATGTCACACGCAGCCGCTGTGACCCTAAACATGGTGGGTAGCTGTCTGCCTTTGCAGCTAGTCTGCTTAGGCAGAGGGCTACTCGGCAGGTGCAAACGCATTGCCGCCGTGTGATTGTTTTCGCATGTCTGTGGGGGGTGGCTGGATCCGGCATGCGGGCCTGACTTGCCCTGTGCTGGGCGTCCCCCCGCATGTCAAAGATTCTGATCGTAGATGTGAGTTTTTTCGCACATCTTCGATCAGGTCTGAATTAGGCCCTTAGTCCAGTGACCTCCATATTATATAGACATCATCCCAGTGGCTGTCACACAATACAGAGAGCTTAACAGAATAGAATACAGAGAGCATCCTAGTAACCATCACACAATACAGAGAGCATCCTAGTGAGCACCATACAATACAGAATGCATCTCAATAATACAGAGAGCATACCTCCCAACACAGCAACGTTGAATTGACACTGTGCGCATGCGCACAGCGGCTATTCACAGAGACAAGAGGGACTGGGGTCATGCCAGCAGCTCACAGATCGCTGGCCATGCCCCCACTGTGACGGAAAACAGGAGACGTGGCTCGCGATCGCGGCAGTGCCGCTTGGCCACGCCGCCTTTGCCAAGGTCACGCCCCCTTCAACGAGGCCACTCATTAAAAGTTGGGAGGTATGCAGAGAGCATTCCAGCAATCTCCATACAACTCAGATAGCATCCAAGTAACCATGATGCAATACAGAGGGCATCCTAGTGGCCACAGTACAATATAGAGAACATTCTACTTTTCACCTTCCTTCAGCCCGCTCACCTGTTGCTAATCATCGTCCTGTCTAGGCTGCTCTCACACAGCACAGCCATGGGGTGAGAAGAAAGGGTCTCACCCCACTGTGTTAGGGAGAAGTGTCTGACAGAGGAGGCACCAGCCGTGTTCTGTAACAGTAGGCTGCATGAATCCTTGCAGGGAGACTGATTAAGTACTACATCCGCCCTCCCACCAGGCTCTCATCCTGTACCTTATTGTGTGCCAATATGCACTGCACTTATTAGGTATAAAATGTTCATAAAAATGTCAGCGTACGGGTACATTAACCTATCACAGCCAATCAGATTATACCTGTCATTGTTTTCTATTGCAGATTAGTAAATGGAAACAAACATCTGACTGGCTGCAATGAGCTTTCCCATATTTGAGTGCCAAGTATTATTACATTGGCTTCTTTCTTTTTCTACTAATCAAAAACTTCCTTCCTCTATGCATAGAAAGAAAGAGCATTAAAAGAGAACCTCACAAAACAGTATTTTCTAAATGCATATCCCTTAATAATATCATGATGCCTTAAATTTTATTTTGGTTTATTAAAGTTGTCAGCGAAGTATGAGACCCTCCTCCCAACAGGCAATCATTGCTAGTGGGAGCCAAAAGTGGGGAAGACGACTTAGTAATGGAAATATATGTGACTGTTTTCATTCCAAGAAGAAACAGTAAAAGTATTAGACTGAAGTTATGACAGATCAAAATCAAGATGATGGACAAACAGTCATAAGTAAGAACATGGCCTTTCAGTGACCTGCAAACATTCTGCCCCTGCATGTATAGTAGAGAAGATCTTTGTGTTTGCAACTATCATCGAAATAATCCTGCACACTTCTGACAAAGTCACTATGTTAGATCCTACAATCCGATATAACAGGGCAAATACAGGTGCAAATGTGACAAATCAGAATAAAATCGCATGAATACCGTGCAGTAAACGGCAATAAAACAATGGAAGTGTTCTATGGCACCATCTGCTGTCCATATCTGGCACTAAACCATTTCTGTATTTATGGGTGCATTCTAGTCATGTTGGGTCGGGGGGATGCAATTCTATGTGATGTGCCAATGAATAACACTGCGCACATAGGGGGTCATTCCGAGTTGATCGCTCGCTAGCTAGTTTTAGCAGCCGTGCAAACGCTATGCCGCCGCCCACTGGGGAGTGTATTTTAGCTTAGCAGAAGTGCGAACGCATGTGCAGCCGAGCTCTGCAAAAACAGTTTGTGCAGTTTCTGAGTAGCTCTGAACCTACTCAGCGCTTACGATCACTTCAGCTTATTCGTGTCCGGATTTGACGTCATATACCTGCCCAGCAGACGCCCAGCCCCGCCTGCGTTTTATCAGACACGCCTGCGTTTTTGCAAGCACTCCCTGAAAACGGTCAGTTGACACCCAGAAACGCCCCCTTCCAGTCAATCTTCTTGCGGCCGCCAGTGCCACTAAAAACTTTGCTAGAACCTGTGCACAACCACAAAGGGATTTGTACCCGTACGTCGCGCATGCGCTTTGCGGAGCATACGCATGCGCAGAAATGCCGATTTTTAGCCTGATCGCTGCGCTGCGAACAACAGCAGCTAGCGATCAACTCGGAATGACCCCCATAGTTTAATGCAGTAGTCAATCTTTGCTTTTTTTCTCATTACATATTTGGGGGGGGAATGAGAAAAGCTATATGATCGCAAAGCACCTTCATCTGACCGTTGTGGCGACACCCAAATTAATTTAAGACAGTCACTGACAAAGAGCTGACTCAGAAGGACTGAAGACACCTGAGAGACATGGTGGGGGGGGGGGGGGGGGGGGGTTCTCTGTCAACTTTTATTGCTAGTACAGTTCCAGGTTTGCAATGTACATTGTTATATGAGGATTTCAATAAAGAATAGCTGATGGTGGATAGGAGGGTCCTTCAATGTACTGTAACAGGCTTTCATCAACATTTATATGTATACACAGTGTGTGTATATATATATATATATATATATATAATGTCAATATAATGTGTATGCATAGGCATTTCTATAATGGTCCCACACGGCACCCCCTGCACCCATATTTAGGGGTCTATTTACTAAGCCTTGCATGGAGATAAAGTCATTGGTGATAAAGTACCAGCCAATCGCCTCCTGCCTGTCATTTTTCAAACACAGCCTGTGGCATGACAGTTAGGAGTCGATTGGCTGGTGCTATCTCCAGTGACTTTATCTCCATCCAAGGCTTAGTAAATAGACCCCTTTATTACTTACCTCTCCGGAGTCCCACATCGGCACTGCTGATGCCGGAGAAATCACTTGGAAAATGGTGCAGTGGCCATTTAACCAGTGATTAGCGCATCTAGTAGAGATTTGTCTCCGGGAACATGGCGGGCATTATGTTTTCGGAGACCTGCACATGCGCAGTAAAGATTAGTCCCTGGGAACATGGTGGGTCCAATGTTTGAGGATGCCTGTGCATCTGCATAGTCTACAGTGCTGCAGAGGGAGAGGCCCCACAGAGAGGAGTCTGCACACAGGGCCCCTTCTCTCTTTAGCCGGCCCTGTATATATGAATTATAAAAATCTAGATCTAATTTTACAAAAGGAACAATATTTTACGGGATAAGTATTTTTGTGAAACTGTCATTAATTAAATACAGTACACTCCCCACATACGGCAAACAGAGGTGGCTCTCTGGTTCCCGGCTATTTACATGAAACCCAGAGCTGGATTGCTTATTATTGGTTTAAAGCAGCTGAAGCATGGGCGACATCACTCTCCTTGTGTATAGTTTTCTATAAGCCCGCCCCCAACTCCCATTAGCTCATAGGAGTCAGGAGCAGGCTTATAGAAGATGACAGACAAGCAGAATGCTGTCTCCCGTGCCTCAGCTGGTCAGTGATACACACAGCGGTGTCTGATGATCCCTGGGTAAGGTAGCCATCACATATATTACATACAACATCACATGTATGTTTATATGTGATAACTGGCTCCCCCCCTGCATTGTGTAGTTGGTGCTGCCGCCCCTGGCTATAAATAAGGTCAGCACCTCTACTTCACTTTCTATACATTTTGTTTTATTTTGATAGGCGCTCCGGACTACGGTGGCCAATCCCGGGCCATTTTTTCAATCCCGAGTATCAGGATTGAAAAATGGTCAATCCCGGGATTGGTTTGTTTCCTGTGTCACCGCCCTCATAACTCACCACCATGATACCTGGGAGTGCGGGTGAGTCACTTCCCCCGGTTTGGTGAGGTCTGTGCGGTGGGCAGCTGACTGCGCAGCGTGACCTCTGACTTCATGTCACAATGCGGACAGGGAGCAGGGAGGAGGGAACCAGACAGCGTCTTAGCCTCCTGAAGAAGCTCAACGCTGCCCGACAGTAAAAAAAACATAGGACCGCCTGATCCCGAAATCCCCGGGATTGGAGTTTCCAAACCCGGGATTGAAGCTTCCAATCCCGGGATTGAATTATGTAGAGATGACAAAGGGGAGAGGGCCCTGCTCATACAAGCCTACATTCTATAGGAGATATGGATGAATGCTACAGGAGAAGAGGTCAGAGGAGGTAAATTAGTTAACTAAGGTGCCTTAACCCTTAGCTGGACCACTAGGGGCTGCTAATGGACTTGTGCCTGCTGTCCCCAGGTCTCTGCCAGCTCTTTGATAAAGAGCTGTCAAATCTTTTTCACTTGTCACTTCATAATGGCGGCAGATGATGGTTGTGAGCTGGAGAGCAGATCATAAGCCGAAATCTCTTGCAGCTTCTGATGGTTCCTCCAGCTCACACTTCCACCTCTAGTTTTTGTCTGGGGCTGTTGGAGAAAACATACATGCATGCAGAGGAGACCATATAGAACAAGAGCCAATAACTTGGAATTTGGCTAAACAACCATACCCCGACTGTCCCTTCCTCACTGTAGGCAGTCAGTGTGGCCTGAAGGTGACCGCATACAAAGCCAACAGAGGAACTTCTCTCATTTGTGGATTGCATTTATCAACATACCCCATCATTTTACATCAGTATGATCACTACTGGTCATGGCTGTCATTTTCGGCTACATAGCTATCTACTGCCCGGCACCAAGTGAGATATCTACGCATATGTAGACAACATATGTACAAGAAACTCCAATCTCCAACTGGCCTTCCCACTACAGTTCCCAAATTCCCTGCCAGCAGATGAGGTCCATGGCCTACAAACTGACAAAAGCTGGAAAGACATAAGTGATAAATACCTGACATAAGTGAATCCTAAGAGGGCCAGATGTCCCCTGACACAGCTGCAGCACAGTCCACATAGAAGTCTATTCCAATATATACATAGTGAGAAATTGAAAAAGATTATTCTGAATATTTTCCATTTCGCAAAGTGGATTTTCAAGAGCGGACTATGCAGAGAATAAATTGCTTCTAGCTCCTTTTTGATAAAAAAAAACATTATTTTAGCAAGGATGTTACCGCTCTTACACTTTTTACGACAGGCAATGAATACAGTAAGTCTCTAATGCACTACTGGTTCCTGTCAGTCACTAAAAAAAAACCAACAAGGTATAAAGCATGCGGTATAGTCAGAAGAGGATGCTTGCAAACTTTACAAAGTTGAATACCTTGTTCCGCTGCATTACAAACATAATACATGTTTAATAATACAGGGGTTTCTACTAAGTGTGCTGTTAGCTTACGGAGTACAACTGATATAAATCCATTTTCCTCCTCTCCCTGTACACCCAATTACAATTTCTCTGCAAATTACTTAGCTTCCAGTCACAGACTGAAAATGTCTCTTGGAAGCTGTGATTCCCCGGCTCTGTCAGCCTGTGGAATACAGGCAGCTTTCAATGAACATTTTACGATTAGCAGGAAGAGCTGAGATTCTCTCAGTGATGCATTGGAGTCGCAGGCTGTGATGAAGTCACATACACAAATAGTATCTGGCAAAACCATACATGCACAAAGAACGTGTTCTAAACATCTCAGGTAGCATATTAAAAGATTATAGACAGAAATATTTCACAGAATCGATTTTATCAATTTATGCCTGATCTAAAATATGAATACTGTTAACATTATCCAGGCTTTGAAATTATCCTATTTTATTGTTTAAAGATAGCTGTTAATACAATCATGAAGGCTATTTTCAATCCCATACTATCTATAGAAGGACCAATATGAGGGTTGGAGGAAATATAGGTTACTGTTAACCAGTATTATCGATTTCCATGATATATATCATATATTCAAATTTTGCTTATGGACATATCCCCGATTCATCCAACCCCATATGACAGTAGTATTAGAAAACTGAAATACTGTACAAAATTGTGAACAATTGTTATTGCCAGACTGTCCAAACAAAAATAACCATCCACAGCTGCAACATTATTGAGTTCTATATAAAACATTATCACATCCATCATTGTGCACAGTGGCTTCCAATGCATTTCAAGTTACAGATTTGATTCCCATTTAGTAGAGGCATGTATCCAGTACTTTGAGCTACATAATCTCATATAATCTACACAGGACTGAGCATGGACAGTGATAAGTACTTATTTTCTGTATGACAATATCAGCCAAAACACCATGACACAAAGTCTCATATGAATACACTGCTCATCATCATTAAACATTGGCTCTTAGTTAATCACACACTGCCACTATGAGTCAGAGCACCCCTGTCACACTCACAAGTTACACACTATCTCAATGCAAGGATCTGGATTAGGATTGGTTTCCAGTCGGGGATACTGGTTCCCAGTTGGTAACATCTGAACAATAAACAAAACTGAAGTTTACTGCTAATGGCAGGAGTAGTAGCTGTATACTGTACATTTATCAGCTATATAACAGACATCAATTCCAATGTATATGCACACACAGCAGTGCTATGCATCAATGTTCACTTACTGTGATAGATATAGGTATGGATATATCGTCCAAAGAACTGATGGGGTCATCATGTTAATTTCTAAATAAATCCATATTATTGCACATTGCTGGACCTACTACTGTACATGCAGGTATCACAGGCGCAGATACTGGGTTCTGCAGATTCCCAGTTTATTGCACTGGAACACAATGTATCAGGTCACAGAGTATAGACTTTTATACACTATAGTTTCCAACTGGCTACAAATGACAGATACTGTTTGCCAACCAGGATGCCCACTTCCATACCGGGCACAGCGTAGTGCCATGGTGGGGGCAGCTACAACTTCCATCACCCCATGTCCTAGTTTCCCTTCATCGGGGTCCTCCTGGTTGGCAGAGTCCCTGGAACAACGACAGATTGCTGATTGCACAGGGCACGGCTGGTACCCGCTGGCTGCCACCTACTGCTGCCAGCTCCCATGCCCAGGCGTGGGTACCAGCCAGCAGCGCTCAGTGCCTGGGTCAGTGATGGGAGAGGGGAACGTACTCACCACGGTCCTCGGACACGGTCTCCCCCCCCTACGGTCCGGTTATCCAGTAGCGGCGGCCGGAGGCTCCGGGAAAGTCCATGAGTAGCCCGGGAGCAGGACGGCCTCTGATCAGACAGCAGCGCTCCCTCCGCTCCCCTCCCTCTGCCCGTCCTCCTCCTCCTCTCCCCTCCCTCCTTCATCCCTCCTCGCCCTCCCCTCTGCCTCCTCTCTCTCCCGCTCGTGTCCTGTGTATCTCCTATCCGCTGCTCAGCCTCTGCCCTGTCTCCTGCTGTACAGTATGTATCTGTATGTCTGTGTATGTGCATCTATCTATCTATCTATCTATCTATCTATCTATCTATCTATCTATCTATCTATCTATCTATCTATCTATCTATCTATCTATCTATCTATCTATCTATCTACTGTATCTAAGTATCTACTGATTCTGTAATCGTCCCCTGCCTCTCTCCATCTGTCTGTGTACCCATTCTCTCTCATGTGTCCTGTTATATTTGATCGTTTCTGTCTCTCAGTTGTCCCTGTAATACTCCTCCTGGTTCTCCTCTTTCTCCTGTAATCCATCTCCTACTAGCTGTTATTCCTCCTCATCTCTCCTATGTCTCCTGCAATACCTTATTCCCATCATTTTATCTCCCACTATATTGTCATTATTCCAGATTCTCTCCTTAATGTCCCCTCATATATCAAAGTATGCCGGCAGCGGGGTGAGTGCTAGAATGCCCCTTGTGGGCTTGCTGCGCTCGCTACGATGCTGGCACAGTGGTTCGCTGCGCTTGCCACAGGATCTATTCTCCCTCTATGGGTGTCGTGCACAGCCACAGAGGGAGAAAAGCCTTTCGCGCCAGTATTCCGGCGGTGGGATTTCACCGCCTGTTGGGATTCCGGCATCGGCATTGTGACCGCCGGGATCCCGAGAGGCGGTCTCATGATCGCCTCCCTCTCGTGTCTATCCAATTTTCCTGATGCACGACACCATTTATTCTCTCATGTCATATTCTCTTAACTATGAACCTAATTACTCAATACTCTATCCCTCTTGGTTTCTGCTCCACTAAATCTTATTTCTTCTGACTTTCTCCAACATCTCTTATATTTCCCAGTTCACTCAAGTCACTTTGGGGCCCATTTATCATTGATTGCATTTGCAATGCGATCTGTTTGTAATATTAGCATCCAAGATCACATTGTAGAATGTCTCACCTGCATAGCCGTCCCTGCTGTGTGCCAAGTGTGGTGCCAGGACTGCTGTGCATGCGTGGTCACGCTGACCACCATGCACAGGGGCCATTTCTGGCAGAGTTACTAATGAACCCTGACGGAACTACAGACCCATTCTGTAGCCCATAGGCTACAACGAGCTACCGCTATCTGAAGATGGCGGCAGCCAACATCGGGAATGCTTTGCATTCCGGATATTGATAAATCTGGCAGTATCGTATCCCCTAGAAAAACCTATGGGGGATGCGGCTGCCGTTGGGAACGGGTTCACTACGATATGCCGGCGGTCGGGCTCCTGGCGACTAGCATACCGGCGCGGGGAGCCCGACCGCCGGCTTACCGACAGTGTGGCGAGCGCAAATGAGCCCCTTGCGGGCTCGCTGCGCTCGCCACGCTACGCGCGCCACACTATTTTATTCTCCCTCCAGGGGGGTCGTGGACCCCCACGAGGGAGAATAAGTGTCGGTATGCCGGCTGTCGGGCTCCCGGCGCCGGTATGCTGGTCTCCGGGAGCCCGACCGCCGGCATACTGAAGACCACCCGTTGGGAATGGAGGGATTGCAGCAGGTATTGGAGATACATGATGCGGTCCCTCTTCCAAACATCCAGTTTATAGTTAATATTTGTGGCTAACCCTTGAAAACGAGTGTTTCCAGGGAAATAGCCGCAAATATTAGTTGATAAATGGGCGCCTTTGCCATCTCTTACTATTTCCTAGACCTTTAATATGTTCTTCTACTATCTCCTAATGCTCTGAATTCTCTTTTACATCTCTATCTCATAGTGGTCCGATATCTGTTCCCCATCTCTTATTATCCTATAGTACTCTGATTTCTTTTCTCCATCTCTTATTATCTCCTAGTCATCTGATATCTCTTCTCAATCTTTTTTTTTAATGCAATAGTTTTATTGAAGAGATGTCGAATAAATCAATACAGATCAAACAGGAGACGATGGCACCAAATAAGTTCCTCTTCTCAATCTTTTACTATCTCTCATTCCTCAGTCTATTACTAACTCCTTGGGGTAAATGTAATAGCCACCAAACGGGTGGTATTCATGTGAATAGATAGTGGGAATAGAACCCGTTGCGACCGCAGGTCACCACCGAGCCCGCAGCGTGGCGAGCGCAGCGAGCCCGCAAGGGGCTTGCTGCACTCGCCCCTCCCCGCCGGGATCCCGGCGTCGGTATGCTGCCGGGATCCCGGCGTCGGTAAGCTGACCGGCGGTCAGCAGACCGCCGGTCAGCCGTACTACACCCCACCAAACTGCAGGCATTAACAGGTTTTACCTTTAAAACGAGATGCTACTTTAAAACATTGGACAGACGCACTGGGAACCCGCCAATACCTGCAGTTCGCAGCCTATTACATTTAACCCCAGTCTGATATTTTCCTCAATCACTTGCTATCTCCTCTGATATTTCTCCTCCATCTCTTATTGTCTCCTAGTCATCTGATATGTATCCTCCATCTCTAATTATCTCCTAGTCCTCTGATATGTCTCCTCCATCTCTTACTATCTTCTAGTCATCTGATATGTCTCCTCTGTTTCTTACCAACTCCCAGTTATCTGATATGTCTCCTCCATCTCTTACTACTCTTACTACTTTCTAGTCATCTGATATGTCTCCACTTTAATCATATGATATGTATCCTCCATCTCTGACTATCTCCTTGTCATTTGATGTCTTCTCCATCTCTTACTATCTCCTAGTCATCTATGTCTCCTCCATCTCTTGCTATCTCCTAGTCATCTAATATTTCTCCTCCATCTCTTACTATCTCCTAGTCATCTGATATGTCTCCTCCATCTCTTACTATCTCCTAGTCATCTATCTCTCCTCCATCTTTATCACCTAGTCATCTGATATGTTTCCTCCATTTTTATTATCTCCTAGTCATCTGATATGTCTCCTCCATCTCTTACTATCTCCTAGTCATCTATCTCTCCTCCATCTTTATCACCTAGTAATCTGATATGTCTCCTCCATTTTTACTATCTCCTAGTCATCTGATATGTCTCCTCCATCTCTTACTATCTCCTAGTCATGATATCTCCTACATCTCTTACTATCTCCTAGTCATCTGATATGTCTCCTCCATCTCTTACTATCTCCTAGTCATCTGAGATGTCTCCTCTTTCTTTTTCTATCTCCTAGTCATCTGATGTCTCCCCCAACTCTATCTACTAGTCATCTGATAGGTCTCCTGTATCTATTACTATCTCCTAGTCATCTGCTATATCTCATCCATCTCTATCTCCTAGTCAACTGATATGTCTCCTCCATCTCTAACCATCTCCTAGTCAACTGATATGTCTGCTCCATCTCTATCTCCTAGTCATCTTATATGTCTCCTCCATCTCTTACTCTCTCCTAATCATCTGTTATCTCTCAAGTAATTCTTACAACAGTATGTTGAAGTTCTCTTCAATCTTTATTTCCTAATTCTCTGATATCACCACACAGTCTCTTACTATCTCCTAGTCATCTGATGTCTTTGTGGAGTTTTTATATTACCTCAGTGCTTACTTGGATTTCCTCCCACAATCCAAAAATATAATGGAAGGTAAACTGACTACCAAACAAAATAATTAACCTTAGTGTACAGTATGTGGCAGGGAATGATGTGAATGGCCAAATATTCTCTGTAAAGCGATGCAGAATATGTATCTATATGCGCTATATAAATAATTAGAGATGTGTGGGTTCTGATTTACTTGGTTCTTAATGCCAAAATTAACGCAAGTTCAAATTTATCCAGATTTTTCTTATTGGCAATCCAAAACATGTGACATCCGAGAGCCCATAAGATGCTGTTTTGAGATTGGGGTAAATCCGAACCCACATATCTCTATAAATAATTGGTAATATGTAATAATTTTCTTCTCTATATCTTACTAAATTCTATTTATCCCTTTCTAAATAGGATCACTCTGATTGTACTGTTCTAGACTCTCTGGGAAAAAAAATCTTCCTCTACATTCCATTCTATCATATTCCACCCTATGCTCTCTTACTACCATTAGGACAGTGCACTTATTTCTACTTATTCCTACTGGTTGGCCCTTCCTGTCATATCCTGTTTTACATTTACCTCTGTTTCTACCTATTTCCTATTCATTTTATTTCTATCTCCCCAAGAAACTAATTTCATACCTTTTTGTGTTTGGCTTATTATTTTCTTCTTTAAAATTTATGTATATGTGAATCTCTAGCATGTCCAACAGTACTGCTTTGTATAACTTTTATTTCTCTAATTAACCATTAAAAATGGATCCCTTTAAGGAAGAAATCAACTACGCTACCATACCTCCTTCTATCTCACTATGTTCAATGGTCTTCTACCTGTAGCTCTATCTGTACGTCTCTCCTACATTTGCCTCTCAGATCATGGTGAGTATGTCATCTCTGCTGATCTCATTGCTACTGATGGATATCTGTCCACCCTTTAATGGTGCCAATTGTTTATTTTAATGCTATGAGCCTGATGTCCAAACTGCAGATGAAAAATGCATTTGCAGGGGCGGAGGTCGGTGTATGACGTTTTATTAAACTTATATACCGTACTAAAACTTTATTTTTACACTACAAAGCTTCATGCTGATGATCAGCAGCCTCACTATGGAGTGAGTGTCGGCAATAGGCTTATCTGCGGCTGCATCTACCTCTGCTTAAGGGTACGCGTTGTTTTTTTCCAACGTGTGATGCAGAAAAATGTATGCTAAAAAACAGACGCCTGCCAGGCCCATGTAGCAATGGGCCCTATCGGAGCTATTAATCCATCACTGGCTTCATATGCCCTAAAGAAGTGATAGTGAGTGTCTGTCCCTGTTGTTTTTTGATCACTCAATATACTTTAATTATGTGAACCTGACAATATATAGTGTTCATTGTAGCACCCTTCATTGTAGCACCCTGCATCTGTCACAGCCAGTGCCGTTCCTCTTTCCGCCTGGGGTGTCGCTTTCTGCTCTGGTGCTTCTAGCACACTCTAATCTGACCAGAGTATGCTAGAAGCACCACAGCAGAGAGCGACATCCCAGACAGGAAAGAGGAACTGCATGGGGATGACCATTAAAGTCTTATCTTAATGGCAATTTACTAGGGAACTCTAAGCATATGCTTTTATTTTAGATCACAGTGACAGATATTAAAACTATGAATATACAGAAAAAATTCAGGCAAATAGTGAAATCAACCCCAGTGCGGTTGGTACTGAAAAAGGCGTGTCCTACTTTAATGAGCCCCAAAGCTGTTACACAGTTCGGCATACACACATGTACTATATATACACTTCAAAAGGAGGACACTCACTAAGCAGATAGGCAAAACAATAGTTTACATGTATCACACAGATCCACATACATATATTTCAAGCAACATAACAGATAGTCACATATACATATCCACGTATATTATGTTACAGTCAGGATTAACTTTTTTCAAGGACATTTACATTAACAATATACCACACTGTACAGTTTTCTAGCATATTAAATGACCCTTCTAACATTCTCTCTTTACACCAAATACATGTAGTTTGTCACATATACTCTGTAATGCAGCATACATCCTTTGGCACAGATACCCTGTGCCTTCACCGCCTGTGATGCAACACAACATGTCCTTTAATGGAGCACACATCACTAGTACATCAGCACACTTCCTTGGTCACAAATCACCTGTAATTCATCACACATCCTTGGACACGCAGCCAATCATGTAGCTATCAGTGTGCTGGAGAGGAAGCCATTTTGATGTAGCACACATGCTCCTAAAGGTCCATATAGACTAGACGATGTCACTCTATGAGCGACTTTGTCAGTGTTTCCCCTCCCAGGCTGGGCGGTCGGCGGCCGCCCGTACACATTGAGCGATATGACCGTGACGTCACGCAGTCGCCGGCCATGCATGCAGCTCCTGGACGACAGTCCAAATCGAGCATGCATGTACTGTCGCCAGCGACGATTGCTGCCGACTTGCAGGGCCGCGCATCGATCGTCGCTGGCGGCATACAGACTGGCCGAGATAATGAGTGATGTCGTCCAGGAAGGGGGAAAATGAGCGACGTCGCTCATTTTATCGGCACGTGTGTATGGGCCATAAAGTCTTCACCCCAGTTTTTCCTCCATTTTGGAAGGAAAGTGATGATGTCATCACTGAGTTTTGCCCCTCTGGTCAAGTCTCAGGTAGACGCTTCAGGGAGATCACCACTATTTCAGAGAGTCTCTCATGGAGAGTTGGCACGTATGAATTGGGTTCAATTTGGAGCAAAATCACTCGCGTGCGCAGCACATTTTATTAGGGGGTGCACCGTCGGGGGGGGGGGGGGGGTGTCTAGCACCGCCTTTTGGGCGTGTCTAGCACCATCTATTGATGGTCAACGCATATAAAATATCCACTTTTGTACCAATCCTAATAAAGCAGATACATTGTCAGATGTTGTAGTGTGCACCAAACAAACACCCCTGATGGCACTCACTGCAATTACACTGCTCCTCCTCAGCCTGGTCTGGCTCCCCCTCTCTTTCCCCTGCAAGCTGCAGCAGCTTACTTACAAGTCAGTCACTCACTGACACTGACAGTCCCAGACTAGTACAGCTGCTGCTGGAAAAACGAGTGACGTGTCAATGCTGCTGCCGACCGCCTGCCAGTATTAAATTTGTCTTCCTAAGAGGAACACTGGCTCCATGCTGATCCTCATCAGTGGCTGGCGTTGGCATAGCATAGAAGGAGAGAGGTGGGCGTTTGGCAGGTGTGACGGGTGGGCGTGCAAGCAGCATGACGTAATCACGTCACATCACGCTGTTTTTGTACATGGAGGTGGAGCTGGGAATTTGAAAGCCGGTGTCAGTGGCACCCTTGATTAACCCAGGCATCCGGTCAGTAATGCAATTCTGACAGGGTGCAGCGCAGAGGGGACAGTGATCAGTTAGCTCGGCGATCGCTGCATCAGGCATGTGAGATCGGGGTGCCGGACATTAGGGGGTGCCTGTGTGCACCAAGCACCCCCCCTGCGCACACCTATGAGCAAAATGCTTTGTGATAAGAGGGCTATGGAATAAGTACTGCAATCTCATAACATGGCAAACATTTGTGAAAGGCAACCCTGAATGCTTTTCCTTACAAAACAAAACATGAAGAACCAGAGTATAAGAAGAATGGGGAAATGTACTTATTTCACACTATGCTCACAGGTTCCAATATTCTTCTAAATGAGTTTGTATTTTGTAAACGTTTCAAAGTGATTATAATAAACCTTTATATAAATATATAGTAAGTAATCATAATTTGTATGCTGCAAAATATAAAGAATGTTTAGAAGAGTAAGCAAACAATTAAAACAAAAAAACCAACACAGGCATAAAACACTATTCATTTTGGTTAATGACTTACAGGAGCACACGTTTGGGATGGAACATTTGCTATAATCAGTAGTTGGAGTAAGAAGAGTAATGTAACTTAGAATCTTCTATAAAGACATGTGGATAATGATTATATACGGAGGAACAGTCAGGTGCATTGTCTTCCACGCGTTAGTATCTAGGTAACAGATGTACCCGTACCTAAAAATGCACTTCCTTTAATAGCTCTGCAGAGAGTTTAAAACAAATAGTTTGTCCATTACCACTTGGTCTAGTTCACCTCTTTTAGAGGATATTTAATCTATTAGCTATTTGCAATGTATTCTGCTCTTGGAAAGTACAAGTCACATAAAGATATATATCATCAATGCAAAAGCCGGCATTCCAATGCTGTGTAAGTGTAATTGCTCCCGGTGCCCTCCAGGTGTATTCGGCCCCGATGGGTCAATCACCATATATACTGTAGAGAGGCAGCACTCACGACATCTAATAAATGATCGCACGGACCCCTGATCTACATACTGGGGTCCATGTGATCATTTACTAGACGCCGTGAGTGCCGCCTCTCTGCAGTATATAAATATATATATATATATATATGTATATATATATAAAATAAAGGGAGAAATAGGCGCCAAGGTAAGTGAACTACGTGTTTTAGACCGGTAATAGCAACACAAATCTTAATACACCCGTCAACTATAATGGAGCAGCAGCTTTCTCAATAAGATATGTGTTAGCGAGACACACAAGTGGTAGTAATATAGTACGTTTGAGTGAATATAGCGCCTAATGGTGTGCTCCCATTCTGGAGGATCCCATAGCAAAGCCTCCTCTGATAGGTGGGATTCTGGTCAGCTGATGCAGCAGCGATCAGCAGACTAGGCTGGCAAGCCTGGCATTATGCTGTGTGAGCGGATGAAAATAAAGAAAGGAATGATGGACGCAGACTTTAATATAAAGGAAGCTAAGCGTATCTTTGTATCACAATTTTTTATTATTTTCCACACAATTAGGTGCTATATTCACTCCAATGTACTATATATATCTATATATATATATATATATTTAGGAATACAGGCATTCGGCACTCCAGACTGTTCAGTTCAATTGCCCGGTGCCCTCTCTTGCAGAGTAACCCGCTGTATGTACGGTCAAAGATGAGCGCCACTCACAGGTCTTGTATTATAAATAAAGGGAACACTTAAACAACACATCCTAGATCTGAATGAATGAAATATTCTTATTAAATACTTTGTTCTTTACATAGTTGAATGTGCTGACAACAAAATCACACAAAAATTATCAATGGAAATCAAATTTATTAACCCATGGAGGTCTGGATTTGGAGCCACACTCAAAATTAAAGTGGAAAAACACACTACAGGCTGATCCAACTTTGATGTAATGTCCTTAAAATAAGTCAAAATGAGGCTCAGTAGTGTGTGTGGCCTCCACGTGCCTGTATGACCTCCCTACAATGCCTGGGCATGCTCCTGATGAGGTGGCGGATGGTCTCCTGAGGGATCTCCTCCCAGACCTGGACTAAAGCATCCGCCAACTCCTGGACACTCTGTGGTGCAACGTGGCATTGGTGGATGGAGCGAGACGTGATGTCCCAGATGTGCTCAATTGTATTCAGGTCTGGGGAACGGGCGGGCCAGTCCATAGCATCAATGCCTTCATCTTGCAGGAACTGCTGACACGCACCAGCCACATGAGGTCTAGCATTGTCTTGCATTAGGAGGAACCCAGGGCCAACCGCACCAGCATATGGTCTCACAAGGGATCTGAGGATCTCATCTCGGTACCTAATGGCAGTCAGGCTACCTCTGGCGAGCACATGGAAGGCTGTGAGGCCCCCCAAAGAAATGCCACCCCACACCATTACTGACCCACTGCCATGCTGGAGGATGTTGCAGGCAGCAGAACGTTCTCCTTGGCGTCTCCAGACTCTGTCACATGTGCTCAGTGAGAACTTGCTTTCATCTGTGAAGAGCACAGGGCACCAGTGGCGAATTTGCCAATCTTGGTGTTCTCTGGCAAATGCCAAACGTCCAGCACGGTGTTGGGCTGTAAGCACAACCCCCACCTGTGGACATCGGGCCCTCATACCACCCTCATGGAGTCTGTTTCTGATCATTTGAGTAGACACATGCACATTTGTGGCTTGCTGGAGGTCATTTTGCAGGGCTCTGGCAGTGCTCCTCCTGTTCCTCCTTGCACAAAGGCGGAGGTAGCGGTCCTGCTGCTGGGTTGTTGCCCTCCTACGGCCTCCTCCATGTCTCCTGATGTACTGGCCTGTCTCCTGGTAGCGCCTCCATGCTCTGGACACTACGCTGACAGACACAGCAAAGCCTCTTGCCACAGCTCGCATTGATGTACCATCCTGGATGAGCTGCACTACCTGAGCCACTTGTGTGGGTTGTAGACTCCGTCTCATGCTACCACTAGAGTGAAAGCACCGCCAGCTTTCAAAAGTGACCAAAACATCAGCCAGAAAGCATAGGAGCTGAGAAGTGGTCTGTGGTCACCACCTGCAGAACAACTCCTTTATTGGGGGTGTCTTGCTAATTGCCTATAATTTCCACCTGTTGTCTATTCCATTTCCACAACAGCATGTGAAATTGATTGTCAATCAGTGTCGCTTCCTAAGTGGACAGTTTGATTTCACAGAAGTGTGATTGACTTGGAGTTACATTGTGTTGTTTAAGTGTTCCCTTTATTTTTTTGAGCAGTGTATATATATATAT
Source organism: Pseudophryne corroboree (assembly GCF_028390025.1). NCBI lineage: Eukaryota > Metazoa > Chordata > Amphibia > Anura > Myobatrachidae > Pseudophryne > Pseudophryne corroboree. The sequence goes on along the minus strand of NC_086449.1, from coordinate 717,958,529 downwards.
ACTGGATGTGTGGTGCCCTCTCCGTTGGTAATGCAATACTCAGGTGCCCCCTCAGTGGATCATGCATACACAAATGAAAAAGGCAGCGGCACTCCAGGATTTAAACAAGTGCTGTAGTGTATTTAAAAAAAGAGTCACATGAAAAGCAACGTTTCGGGGCCCGTAGCCCCCTTATTAAGGTGTGAATATTAAAATATTTAAATAAGGTGCCAATGGCAAAGGTATTTTTCATCTTTCAAATTGTTTGAAAAATTGTACACTCAATTTTCGTTTGTCAGGGATCTGGGAAGTACAAGGGAAATTGCTCAACTTCCACACTTTTCATCTTTCACATTGGTCATGTCTTCTAGTGTGTAGGGCCCTTTAAGAAAGGTGAAGCAACGGGAGTCCGCACAGAATGTAACTAGCATGTGACACATCCAGGAAACGATCTGTCTCGCTCCATTGACTCCCCCTTTGACCTGGATATTAAGAATGTCAATATGCTTCTTAGGAAGGTTATGAAAGTGTCAGACAAATGAAATTATTCTTTAGGCCAGTAACATTAAACTGAACTTGTCACAAAAGAAATATAGAGGTCTTGCATAGAACATTATGTATACTTTCTACTTTGTGCATAGTAAATTGAATACTACAAAGATTATTTAGGAAACAGTGCTGATCACAATCATTATATACAATCTTTGTAGTTATGCTATGTATATTTGGTATCTGCCGGGAGCCTGCAGTCTGCGCTCAACACAGTGATAGGGAAAATACAGTATTTGCTGGCGTATAAGACTACTTTTTTGCCCTGAAAAACATGCCTCCAAGTGGGGGGGTCGTCTTATACGCCGGGTGCACTTCAGTTGGGATAGACATAGCTGCCATAGTGGCCTTCCGATACTCGCCCGGTGCCCATAGTGGCCTCCCGATGCCCGCCCACCTCATTCTACTCACCATCCAGTATCGCGCGATATCCAGTGCGGCCGCGGTGGGTCACTAGTGCCAATTACAGGGAGATGCAGGGACTGGCCGGAGGCGCTGCAGTCGCGTTGTGGCCGTACAATGGTGACAATGACAGGTACTGTAATGGCACTAATACTAATACTAATGGCACTCATGTGAAACCGGTAACACTAAATGCACACAGGGGTATACTTTTATACATTTTACAACTTTCTCCTCGCCCCCTCCCCCCTTCTTATGCATACCTTGATAAATACTCCCTATCCAAATCTCTTATCAGGTCATAATATACAGTATGTCACAAATCTGATGTTCTTTTACGTTTTATTTGGTGTGTGGAAGGGGGTAGTCTTATACGGCGAGTATATAACAAACTCTATATTTTGAGTGGAAATGTTGGGGGTCGTCTTATACGCCCAGTCGTCTTATACGCCGGCAAATACGGTAAGTAAAATAATAAGCCTTTGGCTCCTGCTTCCCATACTGTACTGATCAGGACCTGTTACCACCTGTTTGGAAAATCAGGATACATTTGACCATGCCTCCATTAGACAAACCAGCTGTAAACACTTTAAACCATATCCAATTAAACCAGGCCACACCCATCTTTAGTGTAAGTCCACACCCCTATTGACCATGGGAATTATGGCAGCAGGTATAAGGCTGGGTACACCCTATACAGATATATTGTTTGTTAGCAATGAAGTATATATCTGTAGTGGGTCAGCAAGTGCGTACACGCGATATGTCTGTGAACCATATTTGCCTATTCTTCCAGAATGGCAGGGAGGCTCCCGAAAATCAGGTGGTGCTCCCGAAAGAGTGCTCAAATCTCCCGGCCGGGCGCTGTCAGCCTGCTCCCCCAACCTCCGCATTGCCCAGCAACCCCTCAAGCTGCTGTCCGAAGTGGGCGGTCCGGGGGTGTCAGATGACGTGATTCATGGCCCCGCCCCCTGCATATCAATGCCGGTAATCTCTGCAATACGTTGCAGGGGGCGGGGCTAAGACACAATTGTGTGGCCATGCCGCCAGCTCCGCCCCTACACAGTGTCATTGACACACACCACGCCCCTCCCTGTGCCGAACTGGCTGCCCCCCCTCCCACATGGGGCAGCCAGAAGATCGGCAAGCATGCTGTGAACCTGCTGACCGTCCATACAATGGCTGCAGGTATTGGCATCACAGCTTGGTGGGCAAATTTAAATGCCCGTTCAGTTGTGATGTGTGACTCGACATATCAAGGGCCAATTGGTAAGTATGTATTCTTGCCTAATTGGCCACCCTGTCAGTGCGACAGCGGCTCAGCTAACATATTGCTGCGGTTTGTACCCAGTCCAGTGTCGGACTGGGGCATGAAGGGCCCACCAGGGAAATGCAATCACAGGGGCCCACTAAGGGGTGTTGCCATATGCTGGAAGGGGTGTGGCCAGCCATTATGGGCGCCATCTAATATAGTATATAAAGAAAGAGCTCTACCTCGCTGCCCACTTTAAGCTGTCATGTATGTGCCTGGGTTACACCGGGAGAGAACAGTAGATACACATAATGACCCCAGTAGTGCTGTGCCAGATACACATATGAAAGAAATATCTCCACATCTTCATATCTGTGCAATAATATTATAGAGAAAATATGCCGGGCAAGGTGGGCAAGTAAAATAAAATTCTTGTATACTGTATTTATTCAAATTGTACAGAATCACTCAGATACATAAAAATACATTGTTCTACATTTCTTGTTTATGTGATTATTCTGCAAGGCCTTTACAGCAAAAACGGTTATAACTCTGGAACACAACACAAAGCTTCTTTATGGATACCACTGTACAAGGTACACAATAGATTTCATGTTCAACAGTAATGTGGTACAGCAATGATGATATAAAGACACTGATAAAAAAGCACAGACCACTATATTTAGTAAACGTTGCAGGATGGGAGTACAAGTCAGTAAATTAAAGTTTCATTAGGGGGTAAAACTGCTTTAGAAAGATAAACAGACTGAATTTTTGCTGAACACTTAACTCACTGGTCATCTGCAGTTTTAAAGAAATCATGTTCTGTCACCGCCGCCGCCCGGGATCACTTGCTGCTCCGCGGCTGAGGGACAGGGAGGAGAGCAGCTCACCGCCGCCGCCCAGGAATCGGATCACCCGCTGCTCCTGTGGCTGGGGAGGAGAGCGCAGCGCGCACCTCTCCTCCCCTCGGTCACCGACTCACCGCCGCCGCCCAGGAATCGGATCACCCGCTGCTCCTGTGGCTGGGGAGGAGAGTGCCGCGTGCACCTCTCCTCCCCTCAGTCAAACTCTTGTAGGCCTCACATAAAGGAGGGCGTGGAAAAAACTCGGCTGGGCCTACCGGTGAGTTCACCGACTCCCCTGTGGCCCAGTCCGAGCCTGACCCAATGTAACAGAGTGGGAACATTATGAACAATTTATTTGAGCTTCATTTTATTTTTTTCCAGGGTCCAAGAACAAGTTCAAATGGTTCTTACAAAGGCCCTCATTCCAAGTTGTTCGCTCGCTAGCTACTTTTAGCAGAAATGCAAACACAAAGCTGCCGCCCTCTGGGAGTGTATCTTAGCATAGCAGAATTGCTAACGAAAGATTAGCAATTCTGCTATTAAGTATTTCCTTGCAGTTTCTGAGCAGCTCTAGACCTACTCCTAGATTGCGATCACCTCAGTCCGTTTAGTTCCTGGTTTGACGTCACAAACACGCCCAGCGTCCAGCCAGCCACTCCTCCGTTTCTTCAGCCACTCCTGCGTTTTTACCTGGCACGCCTGCATTTTTTAGCACACTCCCTGAAAACGTCCAGTTTCCGCCCAGAAACACCCACTTCCTGTCAATCACACTACGATCAGCAGAGCGATTGAAAAGCTTTGTTCGTCCGTGAGTAAAATAGCATAGTTTTGTGTAAAATTGCTTAGCACGTGCGCCCTGCTGTGCATACGCATGCACAGAACTGCCGGATTTTAGCCTATTAGCAATTCTGCTAAAAATAGCAGCTAGCGAACAACTCGGAATGACCACCAATATACGCACAATACAGAGCATGCAGATGACGTGATATTGGGGGTAATTCCAAGTTGATCGCAGCAGGATTTTTTTTAGCAGTTGGGCAAAACCATGTGCACTGCAGGGGAGGCAGATTTAACATGTGCAGAGAGAGTTAGATTTGGGTGTGGTGAGTTCAATCTGCAATCTAATTTGCAGTGTAAAAATAAAGCAGCCAGTATTTACCCTGCACAGAAATAAAATAACCCACCCAAATCTAACTCTTTCTGCACATGTTATATCTGCCTCCCCTGCAATGCACATGGTTTTGCCCAACTGCTAAAAAAAATCCTGCTGCGATCAACTTGGAATTACCCCCATTATTATACACATTTATGCATCACATTTCACTTTCCTTCATATATATGAAAAGATATGAAAGTAAAGGCATGAAGGTATAATTCACTTTATGGACACGTACATTGAGTATTATCTTCACTTTCCATTACAGACAGCTAAAGTCACATCCCACTTCTTTTGGTCATTGAGCGTCTGATACATGCCAGAAAACTTTCCTTTCATTTATGCAGTTATGTCTAGGTTGATACCTATAGGTCGACAGTGGCTAGGTCGACACTAGAAATAGGTAGACATGGCCATTAGGTCGACATGAAGAAGGTCGACATGAGTTTTTCATGCTTTTTGGTGTTGTTTTCTTCGTAAAGTGAGTGGTCCACTCGCATGGCTTGCTGCCTCACTCGGCTGCGCTCGGCGCAAGTTACCGTTCACAATCGTAGTCCACGTGGATCAGAAAGTATGAAAAAGTTCGAAAAAAGAAAAAAAAGTGAAAAACTCACGTCGACCTTTTTGTATATCGACCTTGTTCATGTCGACCTAATGGCCGTGTCGACCTATTTCTAGTGTCGACCTATTCACTGTTGACCAATGGGTGTCGACCTAAGTGGTGTCGACCCAGAGTCCGGATACTGGCTCATAGTGATATAAGCTACTGAAGCTTCCCCTTCACAAAACAACTTGCAGCAAAAGGGTGAGAGAACTCGCAATAGTCCTATTAAGCTGTCAGTATATTGTAATCAGGGGAGCTGAGTGAGTCAGATACTCTAGACCAGGGATGGGGAACCTTCAGCCCTCCAGCTGTTGCTGAACTACACATACCAGATTGCCTTGTTACAGTTTTGCTATTTGGCCATTCTAAAACTTGCAGGGCATGCTGGGATGTGTAGTTCAACAACAGCTGGAGGGCTGAAGGTTCCCCATCCCTGATCTAGATGATGGTTCCAGAATGCAGAGGATAGAACTCCAGGATTCGCCAATTCACCACCACAGATGAGCCATATTATTAATATGGGAAGTGACTGCACAGACATATAGATTCCTATAGGTTCATGTGGTGACAACCTTCCCAGTGAGGAACAAATTTGCCAAAGCTGTGAGCGCAGCCAGGGGTGGGCCCAATAAACAGCTGTACTGGGATTGAAGACAGCTATCAGCAGCCTCACACCTTACATATACTGTATTTTATTCACCTCAGTTATACACAGCCAGGATATACACGTCAAACTGTAATTTTGCTCCAAACACAAAATCCAGTGTTTGCTCCTTTCTCTAAAGAGATTTCTGATCAATACAGCTCCTTTTGCTACCCCTATAAGAGTGTGTCATGTATGTACTATCCTTTTCAGGTAGTCTTTATATACTATAGGCATTCATTCCTAGTTTTCTATGGTAAGAATTCTAACAGACAGTAAACGTGTCAGGATTGTAATCTGTAGAAGAAAGCATGGACTGTTTCCATAGGATTAGGTCTGTAGACCCAGTTACAGTTAATCCATCATTTTACACAAAGGAGGCAACAAACTGTAGGCAGAATCAATATTTATGAACATGCAGTATATTAGCTTACTAGAAACAAGTGACATAACTTCTGTCATTTTTCCCTTGTTCTGTTAATTGAACTGATCAGGAATCGCTGTTCAGCCCACAAAATCTCTCCGCCATCGCTCAACATTCTGGAAGACGACCAGTTTTCACTTACGAAATCAACCAACACCAAACAATCAATGATCGCTTCTTAACACCTGGGTGACTTAAAGTGGACAGTGTGATTTATAGGCACATTGGGGGTCATTCTGAGTTGATCGCTCGCTAGCAGTTTTTAGCAGTTGTGCAAACGCTAAGCTGCCGCCCTCTGGGAGTGTATTTTAGCTTAGCAGAAGTGCGAACAAAGGGATCGCAGAGCGGCTACAAAAAAAAAGTGCAGTTTTAGAGTAGCTCCAGACCTACTCAGCGCTTCAGACCATTCAGTTCCGGATTTGACGTCACAAACACGCCCTGCGTTCGGCCAGCCACGCCTGCGTTTTTCTTGGCATTTTTCGAGCACTCCCTGAAAACGGTCAGTTGACACCCAGAAACGCCCTCTTCCTGTCAATCACTCTGCGGCGGCCATTGCGACTGAAAAGCTTCGCTAGACCTTGTGTAAAAAAAATCGGCCGTTGTGAAAGTACGTCGCGCGTGCGCACTGCGCCACATACGCATGCGCAGAAGTGCCATATTTTTAGTTAATCGCAGCGCAGCTAACATTTTTAGCTAGCGATCAACTCAGAATGACCCCCATTATCATTAGAAATTCCTTCCCTCCCCTATTTCCATTTTTCCCTCTTCCCTTACCCCCCACACCTTACTAACGTTCACCCTATCTTTCACATTCTCTGCAACCCTTCTCTCATCACCTTTTCTCCTCCTAATCCTTTCCTTCCGCCTCTCTTTTTCCTTCCCTGTCTTCTCTTACTCCTCTGTTCTCTCTCTAGAATACAGCTCCCATATATCTTTTCCTTCTATCTCATTGAGTTGTCATATATTGCCTACAGACGTCTTTGTCTTTGCTTAGTGTTGAATAAAGGCTTGCCCTCTTGCTGTGCACAGCTCTTTTTGTTTTGATTCTTTCACCTTTATAGTCAATGTGACACTGTGAATGGGTGACATGGGAATGCATGCATCATCTGCACTGTGCCAGGAGAGGCTGGGGGCTGCCCAGCAACTTCTGTAGTGCTGGGGAAGCCCCCAGCGTGATGACATTGGGGTATGATGCGCAGTCACGCCCCCAAAATGTGTGCAATGGGAGGTGTCGTCTCACGCATTATGAGGCCATGGCCATTATTCAGGCATTTGCTAAAAGCGCACACACAGAAGTTCTGACCCCATGCTCCCCAATGTTGGGATGCACACGCAACACTGAGGGCATGTAGTCAGAATTCAGGCTGTTTAGAGGTGACTGTACACAGGGATCCAACACATAGGGACAATGGCTACTTTCACAAGCGGATGGCTAGGGCTGGTTCAGCCACATATGCATGCAGGTTTGATTAAGGGAAAAGATCCACATTTCCAAGAGCGCAGTGCAGCCACACCTGCATTCCTCCTTGTTGCGTTACTGCACTTTGGTTGTCAGCTGCCCGCACTGTATACCTCTGATCTGCTACCAGACAAACTCTTGATCGCATTAAAATTAGACTCAACTCAGCCACTTCTTGGAATCCAGCTGTTTCCCATCAGGAGTCTCCTTTCTATCAGCATATATGCTCCACATAAGTATACAGCAAAGTCGTCTTTCTACACTCAAGATGGCTAGTACAGTATTGGTTGGGCTCAACTCCAATCTACAGATCCCCTCCCCAAAGTATCACTATTCAGTAACCCCCTAAAGGGTACATCCCACTAAAAGTGCTTACCCTATAGTGACATTACACATTGAGCTGGAGCAGTCACATAAACTTGTGGAGGTTGTTATTTTGTACGCTGAATGATAGTATATTATCCATCCTCGTGACTATCAGTCATTGCCTCGGTGATGGCAAACTGAAGACCACCCTGAGAACACTGCTTTGCTATGTAGTGGTTCAGTCCAGAAAGCTGTTCTCTGTGGAGGCCACAGGTCCTCATTAAATGAGACCTTTTCCTTTAACTATTGTAATTATCAACCAAACCTTAAACTAGTTAATCCGGCCAATCAGCCTTTGTAAGCAAACCCCACCTGTGATCCCGCCAAATAACCAGGGATTACCCATCTGCATAATCACCACCGTGCTAAGGGCGATAGTTATAAAATTCAATGATATTGGTCATATTTAAATTTGAGTCAAAAGCAATATTTATGGGAGGTAAATCATAGGTCAGCATTCAGAATGTCACCGTTCACATTGCTGACAGGGTAATGTCGAACAGAAAATGCAGACGCGGTAGCAATGTTGTTTCAAACATTTTAACAGTAATAACATTATAACTTTAAACATGATTCTTTGCCATCAGGTTTAAAGTCATATTGCCGACATGGTTACAATGAAATAACATTACTACTGTGTCGGCGTTATCTGCATGACATTACACTGTCAGCAATGTGATCATCGACATTCTGAAAGCGGACAAATTATAATAATTCTGATTATAAAAAAGGGAAGGGATTGTAGCAGCTGCTTTCCTTGGTACAAGATGAGCAGTGGCGATACCCTAGACAAAATAAACTGCGCTAGCACCCCCTAGGGGATCTGACCATGCACACCCATCCTGTCCTTGCCCATCTACTCTGCACATGTGGGGTATAACATGCCAGACTTATGCACAAGTCAATGTCATGTGACCTAGAACTTCCTCACTTCCTTTTATAGAACTGCTGTGAAACAGTAACATCTGATGGAGAAGTGAATTTCATAGATGACACTGTCAGTAAGTAATGGTTTCAGTAACACGTAGAATCTATTAGGCATGGCCAGGATGTATGGCGAATATGGATTTGGAGGAAAGCAATGCTTCTCTTTCTGTGAAGTCTGGTACTAGAGAGTTAAACTGCAGGACACCTAATCGCAGGGAACAAAGAGAAGAATGTCACTAGACTTTTCAGAAACAATGTTCCGGCAGCACAAGCCTGCCATTCTTACCTGTGCCTGACCCACATACCAAGTCCCTCTCTCGACCTCTCCAAGTCTCAACTTTCACTTTCTAATGGGGATTCAGCTGTCCCTTGGATAATATTGATCCATGTCTTCACTAGCAATTGATTATTCTTCATTCCTCTATTAAAATGTCCTTTGAGTATATCGGATCTTTAGAATTCTCTATTGTCAACTAAGTTGACAGACTCGGAGGAAAGCAGAGGATAAAGGGGCTGATTACGTAAGGAGTCTGTGCAGTGTGGGGGGATTAAGAAAGGATTCTGGAAATTGTTTTCTAAAAACTCCAAATAATGAAAATCTGTATTTGACAAGTAGTGGATATGAGAGGGAATTGTGACTCATACACAACATCATCGTGCTCCAGGCTTCACATATATCCTGAATCAACTATTTGTGGCACTCCGGCGATAATGCTTAGTAAGCAACTGACTGTACGTCAGCAAGGCTGGAATGATAAAGGTTCATAAGGTCGGCTACATATAGGCGTTATGTATGTGCCAATTAACACAAATGCAAAGTATGTAAGAACACAGAGAAGTACTATGCATCTGCAGAGGTGTTTGATATGTGATTTACATGTAGCATGTTGGCATGTTTTAGTAGGGTTTCCAGCATGAAGGATCACCAAAGATATTAAAGCGAGATTAAAATGAGAATAAATAAATAAATGGCCCTTTAAAAGTCAGCCGAAACATCTATAATTACAAAAGCAACAGCTCTTTAAAGCTTGGGCTTGATCCCATAGTTAGAGTGCAATGAGCTTGAGGACCACTTGCTTATTTGAAGGAGTTCCAATGTATAGATAGACAGTGTCTAGGTAGACAGTCAATTGGTCTAGACCATATGGTCCACATGCATTACGTCGAAAGGGTTAAAATATTGATAGGTAAAAGGTAGAGTGCTTAAGGTCGACATAATGATTGACACACATATGGACGACACAAGGTTTTTTTACATGTTTTCCAACTTTTGCTTAATTTGCCATCGAAGTGGACTCTGATTGGGAATAGTAACTTAGCAGAGTGAGCCACCTTGCCTAAAGCATGGCGAGCAAAGTGTGCCTCGCAAGGGTACATGTTACACTAATTGTGGTCCCATATAAGGAAACATACAAAATGACACAAAAAAATAAAAACTAGTATCGTCCATTGTCATGTTGCCCATCTGACCATATTGACCTTTTGAACCCGTCGACCTTATCTGCTGTCTATTTTTCACCTGTTGACCATATGGGGTGGACCTAATGACTGTCTATCCAATCACTGTAGATCTTCTATATCAAACCCACATTGAGGACCAGCACCAAGTTACATAAGTTGAGGACCAGCACCAAGTTACACAAGTTGAGGACCAGCACCAAGTTACACAAGTTGAGGACCAGCACCAAGTTACACAAGTTGAGGACCAGCACCAAGTTACACAAGTTGAGTTGCTGACACCAGGGGCTTATATCCTGTCAGATGCAGGCGCGGGTGCTATTCTGGAGAGTCTGCTGGAATAATATGAAAGGGAAACTAGTCTGATTTACAATGTAATTATTGCTGTTTTAATTGTAGCATGGGGTTCCTGTCATAGTGCTCAGTCAGTGTTTATGGACGGGATCAGTACGAAATCTCGCCGGACGGGATCCCGGCGGTCGGAATCCCGACACCAGAATCCCGACTGGCACAATCCCGACAGGGGAGCGAGCGCAACGCAGCCCCTTGTGGGCTCGCTGCACTCACCACGCTGTGGGCACGGTGCCTCGCTGCGCTCGCCACACTAATTTATTATCCCTCTATGGGTGTCGTGGACACCCACGGAGGGATAATATGTCGGGATTGTGCCGGTCGGAATTCCGTTGTCGGTATTCCGACCGCCGGGATTTCGTCCGGCGGGATCTTGACCGCATCCCTTATGGACGGCCACTGGCATTAAACAGTCATGCCAGGGGCAAGGTTTCAGTGCCAGTAGATAACCGCCCCAACCCTGAAAATCATAAACAAAGTATATTATGGCCATCTGTGTGGATTAATGCGAATGATTAAATATTCTATGATGTGATCTTTAATATGCTGGCATAATATAAATAAAAATATATGTGATTATACATATGGGCCCTGATTCCGAGTTGCACGCAACGCCAATATTCATGTAAAAGGTCCATGCCTTTCAACTGCGCATGCATCTGTCACTAAACAGACACATGGTGCATGTGTCCCGCAGTGTGTACGCACAGAGGCGTAGCAGCGATTGAGACCCTAGGTCTCAGAATTGCATTGGGCAGTGAATGGGAGGTAGCTATTCAGGCGCATGTAAATACAGTGTTTTATGGGCGTGTTATGTGAGTGCCGATGGTGTGTCACATAACTGGCTGTATACTTAGATGCTTCATTGCTAACAGCGGAGGCCATACTCCGACAGGAAATCTGCACCTAGCAAGGGCTGGTACAAGTTTCCATGATTTGATCGATGTTTGCCTCTAAAGACACACCAAGCAGGAATGTTACATCTGAAGGCGCATAAAGTGGGCTTCTCAGTCCTTGCACGTTCATATGCACGCTCGTACCTCAGGGGAAGGGCTTATACTAGCAGCAGCATAAAGTCTCAGATGCGACTACAGCAAAAGACTTAGGGCTCTATTTACTAAGCCTTAGATGGAGATAAAGTCGCTGGAGATAAAGTACCAGCTAATTGGCTCCTAATTGTCATTTTTCAAACACAGCATGTGACATGAGAGTTAGGAGCTGATTGGCTGGTACTTTATCTCCATCCAAGGCTTAGTAAATAGACCCCTCAGTTACAGCATCATGAATCAGCCCCAAGAGTCACTCTGTGTTACAGAGAAATAGATTCTTCATTATTCACATTTTCAAAACAGTGCGTGAAGTTAGCCATCATCCGGGTAGCTGTGGATATTCATTTGCTGGCCAGAGTGTTCCAGGGAAACTGTGTGACATGAAACTCAGCTTTCACTTCATTGGCTCTAAATGATCACATTGGAGCCACAGGAACTGTGCGTATATTTGGTACCCTTATAGCAGCTAATTAGGGCAGGAACTGTGCATTTCTGGACCTCATAGCAAAATCTTGGAGAGTACCCTGTAATGATTGCTCAAGCCTACATGGAGTCCCCGAGCTCTGCATTAAAAATCAGCCTCTTTGATGGTTATGCCTGATTTACATATAAAGCATAGACTTTGCTTTTGGAAGACCTGAAGGCAATGTAGATTAGGTACTATAGGTTGTCTTGATAACATGCTTTGCACCAAAAATTGTTTGGGACAATCAAACTAGTAAGCTCTGCACAGCTCAATACTCATCCTCATTACACCCTGCAACTACTGTAGGGGGTTGAAAGTAATAGCCTGCGACTTGCAGACATTGGCAAGATCTGCCACTTTAAAAACATCGGGAAGACTCACCGCCATCTCGCAAATGCCTGCAAGTCGCAGGCTATTACATTTACCCCCAGGCGTTTTCAAGGGTGGACTGGGCTGGTTATATGGTAGACATCATCGCCCCACCCAACTTGTGGCTGGCGAGATCTGTCTGCCTTCTCAGACGTTCTGTAGGTCTCCCCTAATTTGTGTATGATCAGAGAAGCCATAGGGACAATATCAACATGTTGGATCAATCTGCTATCGATAGTGATTTATTGATAATCATTGATAACTCACAGAGCCAGATTCCACCCCATCATTTATTATTATTAGATTTTTCTGTTAAGATCAATAACAACTGCGCATGCTTGAAGGAGACCGGCATCTTCAAGAAAAGAATGCCATTAGATGATAAGCTGTTGTATTAATGTTTTGTTTCAAGGCTCCATTGGCATAGACAGAGCGGAATGCCTTGCAGAGCAGCTGCCTTGCCTTCTGAGTTTATCTTTATTGTGCTTAGTGAAAGACTGTGACTACACGCATTCTGACTTCCAGGCATCCCTTGCTCCCAGAGACCAGAGCAATGAAAAACAAACACTTTGCTCAAACACTTGTTTTAACATTGCAGTAATACGGTATACTGATGTGCAAATATTTCTACGTTTATATTTACATTAATCTTTATGGTTCTTTGATGAATTGGGATCCGGTCAGGATCCCGGCATTAGGGCTCTTGGCAGTTATAATACCAATGCCGGAATTCCAACACTAGGAATACCAACGCCAGGATGTTGTTATTGATCGCAATGCTGGTGCCAGAATCCCAAACACGGAGAGGGGCGGTTAGGTTTAAGCACCACTGGGGTGGGTTAGGCTAAGGCTGCAGGCGTGGGTTAGGGGGAATGGTTAGGGTCAAGCTGTGGGTATGGAGGGTTAGGGGGGGTTGGGGATTATGGTACTTACCCACCAGGTGTCAGGATCCTGCGCGGCGGGATGCCGCTGACGGTATTCTAACTGCCGGCATTCCAAGCGCTGGGATTCCAATACCATCCCGATGTCTTGGTGCCAAATCGATACAACCGAAATTTCTGGTTTCTTGAATTGATACAAAAGGTCTTTACTACTATACCAAGATATCACTATTCGGTGCTCATCTATACCGGTGAGTAGGCAACTATGACAAGAAGTTTCTGGGTGTGTTTACTTAACAGCGGCCTTTTAAAGCCACAGCTTTGACTGCTGGATTTAAAACTGTAATAGCAATAGATACACGACAAGCCTGATTTAGCAATATTACTATTTACGTTTTAAATTCAGCAGTCAAAGCAGGGGCGTCTCTAGAGAGGAGGGGACCCGTGTGTGGGCCTCCTTCTCTCCTGTAGCCGCCGCGCCGCTGCTAGCGCTCTGAGCACTGTAGACTCTGGCACAGTGCCAGAGACTACAGAGCATGTGCAGGACTCCGAAAAATAGCCACCGCTCAATTTGTTCGGAGTCCTGCGCATGCGCTTAGACTCTGGCAGTGTGCCAGAGCCTCTAGTGGTCACTGGTCAGTGCGCTAGAAGTGGCGCAACAGCTACGGGAGAGGAGGGGACCCACACACGGTCAGCGATGGACTCCGGAAAGGTAAGTATAGGAGAAATGGGTGCAGTGTGTGCAGTGTGGCCCCACCCCCCTAGACCCAGGGGCCCGTGTGCACCGCACACACTGCACCCATTATAGAAACTAGCTCAAGCCACTGTGAGTGTGAATCGTCTTTCAAAATCTGCTGTTTAGTAATGGATGGCATTGCTGGTATATTTTTAAGTTAAAAAGGATGACAGCTACTAAAATTTGGTGACGCCATTTTCTGCCCTAAAAATCTATTTTCATTCCTGAGCTCCCGGAAGATAATTCTTTATACCATATCTGCTTTCCGGGCAGTGTTTGCTATTGCAAGGCCTGCTCTGAGCCGCCACACCAAACGGCAGCCTTGATAATGACAGGGGGATAATGAATAGAAGAGGGTCACTAGATGGTACAATTTCTCCACTCTGCTTTGCCGCCGTTCTGCATAGTTTTACTGAAAATCTTGACACTGCTTGGATCGGACTCCTTGCAGATGCAGTTAATGAGCCTGATGGGAATTTCAAATGTCTTAAAAGAGCAAAACACTTTCGAGCGACAGGAGACCTCGAACTCCACGCAGTGGATGATACGAGTTCATTCTTACCAATTATCCCAATCAATACATTGATTCAGGTAGAAGAATCACCAGGCAGGGAGGAAAAAAAGAAGTTGAAGGTTGCTGCTGACGGTGGGGACAACAACCTAAAAGATCTGAACGTAACAATATTCTGCAGATTAATGACATTAACGTACTGTAAAACGATGTCTTTTCATTTATATGTTGTGAAAAAATACACAGGACATCTCTATCAAAGTCCATTTACCAGCGTATCTGGCTAAGTGATATTTCCCCTGGGTAGATTGAATGGATGTGACAGCACACAGTCTCGCACCTCCGTTCATTCACTGGCAACGCTATGATTGTATCTCGTACAGCAACTTACAACAAACACTCAAGCACTCATTTACAGCTATTGATATTCTACTTGTTATAATATAAGCCAGGCTCAGGGCGGGACTGTTGTATCCTTCTGCTAACTCCTTTCAAACATGCAATTCATAGAGCGATTTGATTCTTTAAAGGGGCAGGATATTCATAAAGGACTTTGCTGCTGTACCATAATTACCTGTGCAGGATATTCACTAATATTGCCCAAACGTAATGACCAGCACTAAAACCATAGCAACCAGACCTTTGCTTTAGTTGCCCGACAAGCTACTAGAGAGATTAAATGTGATTGCTTATTGGTTGCTATTGCTGCAGTTAGGGGCATAACTAGAACTTTGTGGGCCCCATAGCAAAATGTTAAAAGCACCCCCACCAATGTCACTACAATGCCCCTTAGAGGAGCAGGAGAGAAAGAGAGTGAGGGTAGTGAGATAGAGAGAAAAAGAGAGAAGAGCGAGAAGTAGAGGGGGTGAGGGAATCAGGAAAAGTGAGGGTTTCATGGAAAAACAGGGAATGAGAGAGCGAGAGGGTATCAGGGAGAGAAAGAGATGAGAGGGGTGAGAGCATCATGGAGGGAGAAAGATAGGGTGTCATAGAGAGAGGTGGAGGAGCAAGAGAGAGAGAGCGTCAGGGAGGGAGAGAGAAAGAAAGTGGAGCAATAGTGAAACAGTGTCAGAGAGAGAGAGAGGGAAAAAGGGACACAGCTACTTTCTTGAACAACGGGATCCTGGCAGTTGAAATACCGCCGCCTGAATCCCGACAGCATGGAAAATGTTGGCCACGCCACCACCCTAAAGGTAATATAAAAGTGGCTCGTCACTGAGCCCGAAACATGGCAAGCACAGCAAGCCCGCGAGGTGACATGCTACGCTCGAGGTCAGCATTCTGGCGTCGGTATTTAGAGTGCAGGGATCCCGACAGTCGAGATTTCATACCGAATCCAAAAGAAGTTGTCAGGGACAGAGAGAGAGGGGGTGTCAGGGAGGGAGATAGATAGAGAGAGAGAGAGAGAGAGTGTGTCAAGGAGAGAGAGGATGTCAGGGAGAGAGAGAGAGAGCAAGGGAGAAGGTGTCAGGGAGAAAGATGGGGTGTCAGAGAAAGAGAGTGTGAGAGTGTCAGGGAGAGAGAGGGAGACAGTGTCAAGAAAAGAGAGGGAGACAGTGTCAGGGAACGAAGGAAAGAGAGCAAAAGGTAGAGAGCCAGGGAGAGAGACAGTGTCAGGGAGAGAGAGTGTCAGATAAAGGGAGAGACAGTGTCACGGAGAAAAGTAGAGAGACGGTGTCAGGAAGTGAGACCAAAGCACCATATGGGGCATAAATGGACAGACAGATGAGGGCGGCACAGACGAACAGACAGGGATAGGAGGGTATAGACAGACAAACAGAGCACCATATGGGGGCATAGATGGGCCAACAGATGGACGGGGGGGGGGGACCATAGACATACAGTCAGATGGACCTTCAAGGTGGGGGCTCGGATAATTGGACAGACTGGGGGTGTGTGATGTGGCGGCATAGATGGACAGAGAGATGGACTGACAGGACATAGGCGGACAGATGGGGAGCAGACAGAGGCAGATCAAGATATGGGGGCATAGTCGGACAGATGGACGGGGATCATGGATGGACAGAGCACCATATGAGAAGGCATAGACGGACAGACCAACATATGGGGGCATAGAAGGACATACCACCATATGGGGGCAAAGACGGACATACGGACTGGGGGGACTCAGACGGAGAGAGCACCATATGGGGGCATAGACAGACGGACAGAGCACCATATGGGGGCACAGATGCATAGATGGACGGACAGAACACCATATGGGTGTGTTGACGGACAGACGGATGGGGGCCGCATAGATGGATAGGAGAGACAGACAGAGCTCCATATGGGGGCATCGATGGACAGATGGACAGGGGGAGGTGGGCACAGACAGATGGAGAGAGCACCATATGGGGACATATGATCAGACAGACTGACGGGTGGGAGTGGGTATCACTGTCAGCGGGACTGGGTACACACTGAGCGCAGCTCTGCACACCTCTGGCGCGTGGCACTAATAATTAAAAAATTGCCTGCTGAGGCTTCGGGTCCCCCAATCGGCCGTTGCATCCCCTGTAGTTACGCCACTGGCTGCAGTGCAGATTTGCACCTTTATGCAGTGTTAATACTGTTTATTGGGGTTACACTTGGGGTCTGATTCAGAAATAGACGCAATGTAGCTGCTATACTCAGTGGAGAGACATTATTTACTACTGCACTTGTGCCGCTATAGTCTTGCGGTTGCAGTGAGGATTTATTTGCAAAGAGAGTGACAGGCACGGAGCATTTATGGGCGGAAATGGGGTCAATGTCGCTCAAATACAAGCGCGTTGATCGACGTGCGTCCAATGTCTGCATTCTTGTACACAAGTGGTGGATCTCTGGTGGCTCCTGTGGGAGCCTCAGTGCAAATCCTGACGGCTGTGACATTTGCATATTTTCATACATCCGCTGCGTGTGAAATCACAGCTGTGAAGGGATTTGCGAATGTCTCAGAACCAGACCCTTGGTTTAAAGAACAGAGTTAATAAAATGTAAAAAAGCTGATTTCTGCAGTGGTTACATATATACAGGT
Organism: Pseudophryne corroboree; assembly: GCF_028390025.1. Lineage (NCBI taxonomy): Eukaryota > Metazoa > Chordata > Amphibia > Anura > Myobatrachidae > Pseudophryne > Pseudophryne corroboree. Next base: position 717,941,083 of record NC_086449.1, on the reverse strand, counting down.
TGAGTATCCCATATCCAAATATTACGAAATACAGAATTTTTTGAGTGAGACTGAGATAGTGAAACCTTTGTTTTCTGATGGCTCAATGTACACAAACTTTGTTTAATACACAAAGTTATTAAACATATTGTATTAAATGACCTTCAGGCTGTGTGTATAAGGGCCCTCATTCCGAGTTGTTCGCTCGGTATTTTTCATCGCATCGCAGTGAAAATCCGCTTAGTACGCATGCGCAATGTTCGCACTGCGACTGCGCCAAGTAACTTTACTATGATGAAAGTATTTTTACTCACGGCTTTTTCTTCGCTCCGGCGATCGTAATGTGATTGACAGGAAAATGGGTGTTACTGGGCGGAAACACGGCGTTTCAGGGGCGTGTGGCTGAAAACGCTACCGTTTCCGGAAAAAACGCAGGAGTGGCCGGGGAAACGGTGGGAGTGCCTGGGCGAACGCTGGGTGTGTTTGTGACGTCAACCAGGAACGACAAGCACTGAAATGATCGCACAAGCAGAGTAAGTCTGGAGCTACTCTGAAACTGCTAAGTAGTTAGTAATCGCAATATTGCGAATACATCGGTCGCAATTTTAAGAAGCTAAGATTCACTCCCAGTAGGCGGCGGCTTAGCGTGTGTAACTCTGCTAAAATCGCCTTGCGACCGATCAACTCGGAATGAGGGCCTAGGTGTATATGAAACATAAATGAATTGTGTGAATGTACACACACTTTGTTTAATGCACAAAGGGGGTAATTCCAAGTTGATCGCAGCAGGATTTTTTTTAGCAATTGGGCAAAACCATGGCCCTCATTCCGAGTTGATCGCTCGCAAGGCGATTTTAGCAGAGTTACACACGCTAAGCCGCCGCCTACTGGGAGTGAATCTTAGCTTCTTAAAATTGCGACCGATGTATTCGCAATATTGCGATTACAAACTACTTAGCAGTTTCAGAGTAGCTTCAGACTTACTCGGCATCTGCGATCAGTTCAGTGCTTGTCGTTCCTGGTTTGACGTCATAAACACACCCAGCGTTCGCCCAGACACTCCTCCGTTTCTCCGGCCACTCCTGCGTTTTTTCCGGAAACGGTAGCGTTTTTAACCACACGCCCATGAAACGCCGTGTTTCCGCCCAGTAACACCCATTTCCTGTCAATCACATTACGATCGCCGGAGCGAAGAAAAAGCCGTGAGTAAAAATACTATCTTCATTGTTAAATTACTTGGCGCAGTCGCAGTGCGAATATTGCGCATGCGTACTAAGCGGAATTTCACTGCGATGCGATGAAATATACCGAGCGAACGACTCGGAATGAGGGCCCATGTGCACTGCAGGGGAGGCAGATATAACATGTGCAGAGAGAGTTAGATTTGGGTGTGGTGTGTTCAATCTGCAATCTAATTTGCAGTGTAAAAATAAAGCAGCCAGTATTTACCCTGCACAGAAACAAAATAACCCACCCAAATCTAACTCTCTCTGCACATGTTATATCTGCCACACCTGCAGTGCACATGGTTTTGCCCAATTGCTAACTTTCTTGCTGCTGCGATCAACTCAGAATTACCCCCAAAGTTTTTGAAACTGTTGGCTAAAATGACCTTCAGGCTGTGTGTATAAGGTATATATGAAACATAAATGAATTGTGTGAATGTACACACACATTGTTTAATGCACAAAGTTATAAAAACTATTATATTAAATGACCTTCAGGCTGTGTGTATAAGGTGTATATGAAACATAAATGAATTGTGTGAATGTACACACACATTGTTTAATGCACAAAGTTGTAAAAAATATTGGCTAAAATGACCTTCAGGCTGTGTGTATAAGATGTATATAAAACATAAATGCATTCTGTGCTTAGACTTGGGTCCCATCGCCATGATATGTCATTATGGTATGCAATTATTCCAAAATACGGAAAAATCCGATATCCAAAATACCTCTGGTCCCAAGCATTTTGGATAAGGGATACTCACCCTGTACTATAGTAATACAGCACTTTACAAAGAATATTAATCACTCATACCAGTGACTGCTGCAAGGTAGAAACATTTATGGGGTCAATTTAATGATCCCATAAATGGCAATCAGAATAATTCCCTGTATTAATCTACAGTAATGCAAACTAATAATTACAGACAGAGATATCATTTCTGGATCAATCAGAAAAAAAGCCAAAACAAATTTAAGGGTAACTAAAGTTGTAGTAAATTGTTTTATTTCCAGTAAAAAAAATGTTAAGACATTGGCGCTCAGAGGCTACATTTTAAATAATAATTTAATTACATTTTAAATAATAATTTAATTTATTCTACAAATGAGTTACAGTATTTGCCCCTTTTGAGTGAATTTTCTGTTTCACAAATTTGGCTAAGAACACCCAAAATTCCAAATAAAAATTAATCATTTTCATCATTACATGTTTGTGGATATTTTCTCCAAATATACAGTGTATCTTTATTTCCTTCTTCCTCTCCCCTTCTTTCCTCTATGTGATTCATAAGAAAGTCTCCTCAACATGAATAAGAGAGTGGGGGAGAGAGGTATATGGATGTCATGAAGGATGTCTGACATATTTGAGTCCAATTTGGCTACAAAAGTAGGTTGACCACCAGGGGCGTCAAGAGAGGAGGGGACCTGTGTGCAGTCTCCGTCTGTACCAGAGTCGAGTGCGCATGCGAGGGGTCTCCTGGAAAATGACGCGGCGGGCCATTTTCCCAGCAATTTTCCTACTGCACATGCGCAAAACACCAGGAAAATGTCCGACACGCTATTTTCCCTGTGATCTCTCCCTGGACCCAGAGGCCCATGTGCACTTTGCACTCATTATAGATATGCCAATGTTGACCACACTCCACAGCATGTTAAGTACTGATCAATTGAAATCCAGATGGCTACTAACCGCTCACACCCACCTTTAGTAGTCAGTGAAACTCAGAAAAATAGGATTTTAATTACCTACCAGTAAATCCTTTTCTTGTAGTCCGTAGAGGATACTGGGGTCCATTTAGTACCATGGGGTATAGACGGGTCCACTAGGAGCCATGGGGACTTTAAGAATTTGATAGTGTGGGCTGGCTAATCCCTCTATGCCCCTCCTACCATTCTCAGTCTAGGAAACTGTGCCCGAGGAGACGGACATACTTTGAGAGAAGGATAGATAAGGATTGTGGTAAGATTCCGAACCAGCGCACACAACATGAGGGAAGCCAAGCTAACCAAACTTGAAACAGGAACATCAATGGCTGAACCAACATTACTTAACCAAGTAACAGTGCAGGAAGAATGAAGCACGACCGGGCGCTTAGTATCCTCTACGGACTATGAGAAAAGGATTTACTGGTAGGTAATTAAAATCCTATTTTCTCTTACGTTCTAGAGGATACTGGGGTTTATTTAGTACCATGGGGGTGTACCAAAGCTCCCAAACTGGGTAGAAGAGTGCTGAGGTTCCTGCAGAACTGATTGGCCTCTGGGGACCTTCAGTTTGGTCAAAGTATCAAACTTGTAGAACTTAGCAAACAAGTTCAAACCTGACCAAGTAGCTGATTGGCAGAGCTGTAAAGCCGAGACACACCGGGCAGCCACCCAGGAAGAACTCACCGATCTAGTAGAGTGGGCACGTACAGATTTTGGACACGGCAAACTTGCCGTGGAATAAGCATGCTGGATAGTAAGTCTGATCCAGCGTGCAATTGTATGCTTTGAAGCAGGACACCCAATCCCATTGGGATCATAAAGAACAAACAGCGTCTGTCTTTCTGTGATGAGCTGTTCTTTTCACATACACCTTCAAAGCCCTCACAAAATACAAAGACTTTGAAGTAGCAGAGGTGTCGGGGACAACCGGAACCACAATAGGTTGGTTGATGTGAAATGCGGACACCACTTTAGGAAGAAATTGCTGACGAGTTCTGAGTTCAGCTCTGTCCTCATGGAAAATTAAATAGGGACTTTTGTGAGACAAAGCCCCCAGCTCCGACACACGTCTTGCTGAAGCCAAGGCCAACAGTGTGACGGTCTTCAACGTAAGATATTTTACATCCACCTCCTGTAATGGTTCAAACCAGTCCGATTGGAGGAACTGCAGCACCAAATTGAGATCCCAAGGTGCCATGGGAGGCACAAAGGGAGGTTGGATGTGCAGAACACCTTTTAAGAACATCCGGACCTCAGGGAGAGAAGCCAATTGTTTCTGAAAGAAAATGGACAAGGCCGATGTCACAACTGAGGGTCTGGGCTGACAGGAGGAAGCCTCAGTTGTAGGGGCTGGGATAAACTTAAACTTAGAAGGTTTAATCAGACCCCTGGACATGTAAGTGTAGTGGAGAAGGATCACCCGAAGGTGTGACCATGACAACCAGGGTTTAAAAGTCAATAAAAGTTTTATTAACAAACTCCGTATTTTGCACAGCAGTAAATAAAGAATAAGCAGTGATAAAATGGTACAGTTCCTGGATCACTAAGATCTTGGCTGGAGCCACAGAGCACTGGTAGGATATGGATCAGATGTTAAAGTCCCATAGATGGATTGTCCTTACCAGGCCTGTCTGTAGTAGTGAGGATAGCCGAGGAACACGTCAGCAAATGTAATTCTTGGAGCTGGATCACTGTAGCTGAAAGGACTGCTGTGAATGCTGGATGGAACCAGCCAGATGATGAAAATACGGAGTGGATGCTGGATGGAACCAGCCAGGTGATATGATGAAGCTAGGGAGCGTGGATACTGGAAAGATGAAAGGTGGTTACCGATGGTTTGTGGATACTGCTGGTATGAAGGTATCCGTTGGAACAACACCGGCACTTTAAGGAAGCTGGATACTGCTGGAAGCTGATCGCTGGAAGCAGATGGTTTGTAGCTGGAAGCTGGAGTAGTCACGGAGGACTGCAGAGTCAGGCTGCACCGCAAGATGGAAAGCAGGTGCGGGTCTCTCAGTGGCTGCTGGTAACAGGAGCTGGAAACCTGGAGAAACGATCATAGGAGAGAGAGAGACTGGAACAAGGTTTGACAACCAAAGCACTGACCACTTCCTGGCCCAGGCACAGGATACTTATACCTGCAGCAAGGCAGGCATTGGCTGGGCAATTATGCAGATTCCAGAAGCAGCGGATTGGTGGAAACTGAGGCATGTGATTGAAACCAACATGGCTGCGCCCATGTAAGCACTTGGAGGGAAAGTTAGTTTGAGAAACCATGTGGAGATTCGGCAGTAATGGCGGCGCAGACCGCGGAGGGCAGGAGACGTCACACTGGCAACCTGCACACTGGAACCACATGGATGACAGCGGGGATCGCGGCAGACATGAAACGCCACACTGACAATCAGGAATCCGGAAACACAGGAGCGGCGGCCGCAGAGGCTGGAGACGCCAAACGTGATGCCGCTGTGACAGCGTCTCAGAGTGACAGGAGGGAGATGTAGAGCATGGACATCAGTAACACAGGTGAGATCCGGCCCTGGAACGCTGAGCCAGCCTCAGGAGACATCTAAATGGCAAATAATGGCGTCCAGATACCCGGATCGTGACAGCCGAAATCTGGACTTTTATGGAGCCCAGACGAAGGCCCACATCCACGCCTGCCTGCAGAAAAAGCAGGAAATGTCCCAGATGAAATTTCACGGCAGAATAATTTCTGCTCTTACACCAAGAGACATATCTTCCAAATACGAAGGTAATGCTTAGACGTTACCCCCTTCCTGGCTTGGATCATAGTCAGGATAACCTTGTTAGGGATCCCTCTCCTGGCTAGAATCAGCCGTTCAACTTCCTTGCCATCAAACGTAGCCGTGGTAAGTCCTGATAGAAGAACGGGCCCTGTTGCAGAAGATCCTTGCGAAGAGGTAGAGGCCACGGATCTTCGAGGAGCATCTCCAGAACCTTTTCCCTTTTTATTTGTTTTAGAATTACAGGTTGAGTATCCCTTATCCAAAATGCTTGGGACCAGAGGTATTTTGGATATGGGATTTTTCCGTATTTTGGAATAATTGCATACCATAATGAGATATCATGGTGATGGGACCTAAATCTAAGCACAGAATCCATTTGTGTTTCATATACACATTATACACACAGCCTGAAGGTAATTTTAGGCAATATTTTTTTTATAACTTTGTGCATTAAACAAAGTGTGTCTACATTCACACAATTCATTTATGTTTCATATACACCTTATACACACAGCCTAAAGGTCATTTAATACAATATTTTTAATAACTGTGTATTAAACAAAGTTTGTGTACATTGAGCCATCAAAAAACAAATGTTTCACTCTCTCACAGTCCGTATTTCGGAATATTCCGTATTTCGGAATATTTGGATATGGGATACTCAACCTGTATTGGGATCAGAGGAAGTGGAGGAAACACATACACCATCTGATAGACCCATGGAGTTGTCAGGGCGTCTATCGCCGCCGCCTGCGGGTCTCTCGACCTGGAACAATACCGCCTGAGCTTCTTGTTGAGATGAGAAGCCATCATGTCAATCTGTGGATATCCCCATTGACTTGTCAAGCACCGGAACACTTTCAGGTGAAGGCCCCACTCCCTCGGGTGCAGGTCGTGTCTGCTGAGGAAGTCTGCTTCCCAGTTGTCTACTCCCGGAATGAAGACTGCTGACAACGCCACAGTGTTTCTTTCTGCCTAGAGGAGAATTCTTGACACCTCTGACATTGCTGCTCTGCTTTTCGTTCCACCCTGTCAGTTTATGTATGTTACTGCCGTCACATTGTCCAACTGGACCTGAATTGCCCGATCTTGAAGAAGATGTGAGGCCTGCAGATGGGCGTTGTATATGGCCCTGAGTTCCAGAATGTTGATTGGAAGGATGACTTCCTGACTTGACCATCTTCCCTGAAATTGCACACCCTGAGTGACTGCTCCCCAACCTAATGAGGCTTGCGTCTGTGGTTAACAGAATCTAGTTCTGAATTCTGAACCTTCGTCCTGCGACGAGGTGTAGCCACTACAGAAGGGAGATCCTGGCCTTTGCTGACAGACGGATCCTATGGTGCATGTGAAGATGCGATCCGGACCATTTGTCCAACAGATCGAGCTGGAAGGGTCTTGCGTGTAACCTTCCATATTGAAGTGCCTCGTAAGAGGCCACCATTTTCTCCAGAAGGCGAATGCACCGACACCCATAATGGATAATACGGCCCTTATCCTGTTAAATAGTGTCATTCCTCAGTCTTGAAAAGAATTTGAATTTTCTCAAACTAGGTTAACATTTTATTTCGAAATACATCCCTTATGAGGACAGTGGAAGCAGCCATTTTGTGGGCGGAGTTTATATTCATGAGACCTATTCACCAAAAGACTGAAACAGCAGTGAACTAATCGATTCAGCAACAGGTACAATTAAATGCGTAAACACAACCAGGTATTTCGCACAGATCATAACCCAGTATTTCTCACAGACGAATAAATCACTATTTTGAGATTTTATTTCTCTAATAGGCCCTACACACTGGCCGATTTTTTGAAAGATATGAACGATCTCGTTCATAAATGAACGAGAACTCGTTCATATCTTTCAGTGTGGAGACTCCAGCGATGAACGATGCGCGGCCCCGCGCTCGTTCATCGCTGGTCTCCCGTCGGCTGTGCATGCAGGCCAATATGGACGATCTCGTCCATATTTGCCTGCACTTCAATGCAGCCGCGTGACGGGGGGAGTGAAGAAACTTCACTCCCCCCGTCACTGCCCCCCCGCCGCCGGGTCGCTCGTCGTCGGCAGGTCGGCCAGTGAGTAGGGCCCTTTAGAACGCCACATTTCACTAGTATTTGTGAATATTATTGCTACATAGACTGCAACTTATACTTTAACTTTCATGTTCCTTTAAATCATCTGTAACTAATTTCGGCATATTTTTATAATGACTTTCAGATAAAGTGTGATGAAACTACACTTTACAATTTCCCACTCTGCATGCCAAACAGACAATTATAGTCAGAGAAATATTTAGAGAAGGATATTAGACATCCTAATAATGCTTCCTATAATTAAGATCGGCTTTGGTTCATCACCATTGTTCATTTAAAGTTTTCTGTCCGCACTGATTGTTTTAAAATGCCTTTTATACCCTGAACATGTCTAAGCAACATCATAAGAATAATAGAGCATGATTGCTAATTAATATCATACATTCCAATTAGACATTAAAACATGGAGCCAGTTCACCCAAAAGTAAAGTTTAATCACAACATAGAGACACATGAGATAATTCACCTGCTGCAGGGCAACAGAGACAGTCTCAATGCTAGAGGGGGCGTGGTCAATCATAGGGGCGTGGTCATACCCTGCTCAGCTTATTGTGCATTTGCTTAGAATGTGCACAGAGAAATGGGGGCATTGCTCAGTCTCTCTGACTGAACCAGGGCCCGACCGAGGGGCGCCTCAGAAAGGCCTGGGCCCGAATCAATTGTGCCTGCCCTATCCCCCTCTCAGCGCCCCTGACCCACTGCTGTAAAATATTATAATGGTATTAGGCATATCAAAAAGATCCGGTACCATGTGAGCAGCTGTGATGTCAGGAGTCACAGGCTGAGTGCTTTAATACAGGCCACAGAATCAAAAATGTGAAATGTTATATGTATATGTCACAATAGAGGATGCATTATTCCATTAAAAAATTAGAGATGTGCACTTGAAATTTTTCGGGTTTTGTGTTTTGGTTTTGGGTTCGGTTCCGCGGCCGTGTTTTGGGTTCGACCGCGTTTTGGCAAAACCTCACCGAATTTTTTTTGTCGGATTCGGGTGTGTTTTGGATTCGGGTGTTTTTTTCAAAAAACACTAAAAAACTGCTTAAATCATAGAATTTGGGGGTCATTTTGATCCCAAAGTATTATTAACCTCAAAAACCATAATTTCCACTAATTTTCAGTCTATTCTGAACACCTCACACCTCACAATATTATTTTTAGTCCTAAAATTTGCACCGAGGTCGCTGGATGACTAAGCTAAGCGACCCTAGTGGCCGACACAAACACCTGGCCCATCTAGGAGTGGCACTGCAGTGTCACGCAGGATGGCCCTTCCAAAAAACACTCCCCAAACAGCACATGACGCAAAGAAAAAAAGAGGCGCAATGAGGTAGCTGTGTGAGTAAGATAAGCGACCCTAGTGGCCGACACAAACACCTGGCCCATCTAGGAGTGGCACTGCACCGTAATGTGCATAGACCTCGCTTATCCCAATGTAATTGAGCTAGGGGATTGTGACGCTCCTTCAGCATTGCCCCCTGAACTGTGAAATGTATGCCATACTGTATCTCACTACATATACGAGCGCTGCCACGTGCTGGGGGTTCACGGTCGGTGGCCATTTTTAGTGTGCATAGAACTCGCTTATCCACATAGGCCCCTGTGTTTTTAACTACTATATTGAGATGCACATTTCTAGGCCTACAGTATTTAATATACAGTAAGCAGCATTGTTGTTAGGCAATAATTGAAGAATTTACATACAGTACTGACATGTACTGTATGTAATGCTTGTACATCATGTCAGTCGACCCTTATGCTGTACACTACTGTAAGTCTCACAGGGCCCATGCACTTCCAAGGAGGGTTATTTACTGTACTGTATCTGTTTCATACAGGAAACTAATTGCAGTCCATAACACTGAAGTTGTATTTTCAGTACTGTACAGTTTACAATACTTAAATTTGAACATCAGGTACTGGATAGTAAACATGTACAGTATTAACTTCTATCATAAAACTCTTATGCATTTTCAGATGTGTAAATTTTAGACTACAGTATTCACAAATGTTTTCTCTCCATACAGGAATTATAGTTGGACAACATGCCAGTAACTATCAACAAAACGATGAGCAAGATAATCGCCAACATGAAAAAAGAAAATAAAACCATCAAAGAGATCCATGCATGGCTCAAGGAAAGTGGCATTATAGTCACTTTAGAAACGGTGCGCTATCATGCATTCGAGAGAACAACGCCCAGATTTGTATTTCCTACAAAATGCACATGGTACGTACTGTACACTACTGTAATGTTTAAATGACTTGCTTTATACCATAAACAATTTTTTTGAAATAAAATAAAAACTTCATCAATTGTAACTGTGATTGTGCTGTTCATGAATTCATATTTTTCATACTGTATTGTACTGTAGGAGAGTGCAACAAATTGTGGAGGAACTAACTCGTGAGGATGATGAGCGTACTGCTCTGCAAATAAAACGAATTCTCCATTCCAAGTATGACCTGGACATATCGGCCACCAGCATCAGAAGGATGCGACGGAAAATGGGATGGACCTTTGGCGCAACAAGGTAAAATACTGAAAGCAGTATAAACCATACAGTAAATGCACTGTTAATAATCCCTTGATACGTGATATAATAATGCCATAAATCATTATACAGAGTGTGTACTTTATACTATATACAGTATGTGTGTGTGTATATACTGTATATATTCTATCCCAAAAGAGATACCTACTGTATAGGCACTCAGAGACAGCAATGAAGCATTGCCGGCTTATTGTGATGATTACATACTGTATACTGTGTGTGTGTGTTTGTGTGTATGTACAGTATGTATATATATATTACTCTGTATGTAACTTAATGTACTGTATGTACAGTTTAATGTATACAGTAGGTATATAATACAGTATACTGCACATACAGTCTACTGTATATACAGTAATCTGTAAATCTGTAATTTCATAACTGTATCTGATTTCATTATTTTTGGCTCTTCACAGGATATCTCCAATGATAAGAGATGTGAATAAAGAAAAGAGAGTGGAACAGGCACGGCGATGGATTGAGAGTGGTGAAACATTTGATGATGTCATTTTCACAGATGAATCGTCTGTTGCCCTTGAGCGGTTCTCCAGAATGTCATTCAGGAAACGTAACCATATCTCTTTAAAACCACGCCCAAAGCATCCATTGAAAGTCCATGTATGGGGAGGCATATCACGATTAGGAGCTGGTCCCCTATTATTTTTCGAAGGTACAGTACTATACTTTATTCTGTGCCTGTGTTCTGTAAAAATACATGTTGTACTGTAGAGTACGTGTAACTGCACAATAAAAGGAGTTGCTTATTAATGAACAACATTTTTTGATTTCTGTAGGAATCATGGATAAGAAATATTTCCAAGAAACAATAGTAGAGAAATGTATGGTGCCATTTGTGAATAAATATTACCCAACTCACCATAGGATATTCCAAGACAATGATCCTAAACACTCCGCCTCAGCCAAATTTATGGAAGAGAAAGGTATGAATTGGGAACGCACACCACCAGAGTGAGTATTCTTTCAACAGTGTACAAGTAAAATTTTGGATAGCACTCTAGTACTGTAAAAAAAATTTTTGTTTAATAAACAGTACAATATTGTATGTTTAATTTTCTCTATTTACTGTAATGTAATTAATTTTTTCTATACGCTTTTTTTTTATTTTTATATAGATCACCAGACATGAACCCAATCGAATTAGTGTGGGCTCAATTGAAGAGGTACGTTAGGAGTGTTGCAAAGCCAACAACAAAACAGCAACTGGTGGATGGGATAAAGAAATTTTGGCTAGAAGTACTCACACCTGAACATTGTAATAATTATATAAATCACCTGTATAAAGTATTACCTGTTGTAGTTGAAAGAAATGGTCAAGCCACAAATATGTAGTTCTGTATTTTCTGTTTAAAATTTTAAATTGGTGCATTATTAAAAAAAATGATAAAATTGCCTTTGTCTGATTATTGCATAAACTAATGTAGAATATTATACAGTAGTAATGTTATTGATGTGTACTGTATGAACAGTTATTTTCAGTTTTATAAGTCCTGAATAAGAGTACTGTACATTTTGATCAGTGCAGTACATGGAATCGGATGTTGTAATACTTTATTTTTACATTAATATTGATGTTTTTCCAATAAATATTCAATTTTACAGTATGGTACGGTACAGTACATGAGGGTACCTGTACAGTATGATACGTCATTATGGGGGAGAAATACTGTATCCACTAAATGTACAGTAAAATGTTTTTTTCTTATTACAAACACACAAATGCATCTCAGATGGAAATATGCTATACACAGCAGACAGCTTATGGTGACAGAACTTCCCTACTGTATCCCCACCCATAGTCGTGGTATATTTTAGATTGCCTAATGAGACACTCCTGCAGCATTGCCAATGATTCATGTAAAACCTGTGTGCAAACAGTATCTGTATTGAATGCAAAGTACAGTAAGAGTACAGTATACAGTATTATCAGAGCCAAACCTGACCAACATGATGCCCTAGGCTAGATTTTGGCTGATGCCCTCTTGCACAGATGCTACGTAGTTCCGCCTCTAACCCTGCACCCCTTTCCCAGCACCATCACCCATTTTGGCGCTCCTACCCCCTATAATCTAAATAAGAACAATGTGCACATTTAGTGCCAGCCCAAAACAGTGTACAGTATGTTCTTGCTGGGAAGGGGCATGGTAACACAATAATACCCGAAGATGAAATGACACAACACAGTACTGCAACTTTATTCACATTATATCATGCAGTGGTGTCTCTTATTCTCATGACATCATATCATAGTACCACATTACTCCTAACAGTAATGCCCCTTATTCACATTACACCCCACCACATTCATCTTTATTTACATTAGACCACAGGTTCTCAAACTCAGTCCTCAGGACCCCACACAGTGCAGGTTTTGCAGGTCTCACAGAATCACAAGTGAAAAAATTAGCTCCACCTACTGTATGGACCTTCTAAAATGTGTCAGTTAGTAATGAATACATCTGTGCACTTGCTGGTTTACCTGCAAAACATGCACTGTGTGGGGTCCTGAGGACCAAGTTTGAGAACCACTGCATTAGACCATGCAGTAGTGCCCTTTCCTTATGTTACACCAGAAAATATTGTAGTACACCTTATACACATACAGTACAGTAATGCCACACATTAGTAATGCATTTCATATTTAAATTTTCTGATTTAATTTCATAGAGCCGCAGTCACTCACAGAATATAGGCATGTACTGTAGCATCTCATTTTATTCTGCAGAAGCTGATTATTCCCGTTTGGCTAGTTTGCCGCCTCTGTACAGTATATCACAATAGAAAAAAGTTATAGTGTCAGTGAAAAAAGCACCTCATGACAGATACTGTACACAAGCTCATGTCTAAATACTGTATACTGTAAGCAGTGACATTAAGGGGTACAGTACTGTATATGCAATTGCAGTCGAATTCCGGAAGGAATACGGAAAAAATGGACACGGGATCCCCCATCTTTTTAGAACCAGCACCGGGCTCTGCGCCTGGTCCTGGTGCAAAAAATAAGGGGGACAAAAAAAGCGTAGGGGTTCCCCATATTTTTTGAATCAGCACTGGGCTCCACTAGCTGGACAGATAATGCACAGCCGGGGGAGACTTTTATACCGGTCCCTGCGGCCATGGAATTAAATACCCAACTAGTCACACCTGGCCGGAGTACCCTGGAGGAGTGGGGGCCACTTAAATCAAGGGGACCCCCCTCCAGCCACTCGATTATCTCTATCACCCCTGTGTATTGTAGCTAGGGGATTGTGACGCTCCTTCAGCATTGCCCCGTAGCCTGCAAAATCTGTGCTGTTATTTGCTCCATAGCTGAGTGCCTCCTAGGAGCTACTGTAGGAGTCACAGGCGGTAGCCATTTCAATTGAGTCTGCCCTGCTATAGAATTGTACAGGTATGTGTACATTACCGTACGGTGCATAGAACCTTTACAGTAGAAACTCTCCTGCAGCTTTGGCCTGCTTTACTGTATGTACTGTAAAACTTGTGTTTTGTCAGTTTGCTATGCGACCGAGCCCGGTGTAACGTACAGTACTGTAATGTGCATAGACCTCGCTTACAGTATCTCTGTGTATTTTGGCTAGGGGATTGTGACGCTCCTTCAGCATCGCCCCGTAGCCTGCACAGCTTATGCCATTTCTCATTCCATACCCAACTGCTGCATGCCACGAGGTGGGGGTTCAGGAGGTGGGGGTTCATGGGTAGTGGTCGTTTTGACAGTGTGCTATGCGATTGAGTCCGGTGTACCGTAATACTGTATGCAATCCTACAGTGGCTTATCCCTCCCCTGTGTATTTTGGCTAGGGGATTGTGACGCTCCTTCAGCATTGCCCCATTACCTGCACAAGGGTTCAGGGGCGGCGGCCATTTTGCCAGTGTGCTACAGTATGTCATCGAGTCCGGTGTACCATAATATGCATACTGTGTATTTTAGCTAGGGGATTGTGACGCTCCTTCAGCATTGCCCCATAGTCTGTACAATCTGGACTATTACTTGCTCCGTAGCCTAGGGCCTCTGTGGGGCAAGGAGTCATAGGTGGTAGCCATTTCTATTCAGTCTGCCCAGCTACAGAATTGTATGTGTACTGTGTACGGAGCATAGTACCTTAACCTGCATAGAACCTGCACATTATGGTACACCGGACTCGATCGCATAGAACCGCTCATGCAGCTACTGTATGCCCTGGTTTACAGTATGTGAATAAAAAAAATAATAAAGTGTCTGAAAAAAACTACAGTAACATGCATTCGTACTTAAGGAATCGAACCCTGGACTCTGAGTATAGGAAGCGAAACACTTCACCACTTCGCCGCAGACAAATGTATAAATCCGTTGGTTTTGATTATGCTGTAATGGCTACGGGATTAGGACGATAACATACTGTAGAAAATTCCTAATCTTGAGAGGCAATAGTGAACTTGTAACACACATCCATTTGCGACAGTGTACACTACTGGTTTTACAGTACTGTGTTTTGTCTGCGGGACTTGGACGCTCACATACAGTATTCATAAAGTATTGTAGATGGATCATATACTGTATGCTGTACTACTGTATTTGCGTCGGTGTCGTACTGTATATACAGTACTGTATTAAATAATGCAGCATAATGAGTACAGTATTTGCTGTATGCAGCGTAATGAGACGCCTTAGTAAAGTAGTCCTTATTATGTATGTCAGTATTGTATTTTACGGGAGACCACACGCATGCGCAGTGGTGATTGTAAAAAGCGACATCTGGTGGCTGATCGCAGGTATTACACGTAAAGGTAACGCCAAACGTCAAATGTCTGTCTCCGTGCGATTAGATAGCCTCTCTGTGGCTAGGCGCGCCTCGCTACGCCACAGTACGCTGCGTATGGTCGAACGGGACAACCGCCGCGGCCACTCAAGATAAAGGTGGCTACATCTGTAGCTGTGTAAGTAAGATAAGCGACCCTAGTGGCCGACACAAACACCTGGCCCATCTAGGAGTGGCACTGCAGTGTCACGCAGGATGGCCCTTCCAAAAAACACTCCCCAAACAGCACATGACGCAAAGAAAAAAAGAGGCGCAATGAGGTAGCTGTGTGAGTAAGATAAGCGACCCTAGTGGCCGACACAAACACCTGGCCCATCTAGGAGTGGCACTGCAGTGTCACGCAGGATGGCCCTTCCAAAAAACACTCCCCAAACAGCACACGACGCAAAGAAAAAAAGAGGCGCAATGAGGTAGCTGTGTGAGTAAGCTAAGCGACCCTAGTGGCCGACACAAACACCTGGCCCATCTAGGAGTGGCACTGCAGTGTCACGCAGGATGGCCCTTCCAAAAAACACTCCCCAAACAGCACATGACGCAAAGAAAAAAAGAGGCGCAATGAGGTAGCTGTGTGAGTAAGCTAAGCGACCCTAGTGGCCGACACAAACACCTGGCCCATCTAGGAGTGGCACTGCAGTGTCACGCAGGATGGCCCTTCCAAAAAACACTCCCCAAACAGCACATGACGCAAAGAAAAAAAGAGGCGCAATGAGGTAGCTGTGTGAGTAAGCTAAGCGACCCTAGTGGCCGACACAAACACCTGGCACATCTAGGAGTGGCACTGCAGTGTCACGCAGGATGGCCCTTCCAAAAAACACTCCCCAAACAGCACATGACGCAAAGAAAAAAAGAGGCGCAATGAGGTAGCTGTGTGAGTAAGCTAAGCGACCCTAGTGGCCGACACAAACACCTGGCCCATCTAGGAGTGTCACTGCAGTGTCACGCAGGATGGCCCTTCCAAAAAACACTCCCCAAACAGCACATGACGCAAAGAAAAAAAGAGGCGCAATGAGGTAGCTGTGTGAGTAAGCTAAGCGACCCTAGTGGCCGACACAAACACCTGGCCCATCTAGGAGTGGCACTGCAGTGTCACGCAGGATGGCCCTTCCAAAAAACACTCCCCAAACAGCACATGACGCAAAGAAAAAAAGAGGCGCAATGAGGTAGCTGTGTGAGTAAGCTAAGCGACCCTAGTGGCCGACACAAACACCTGGCCCATCTAGGAGTGGCACTGCAGTGTCACGCAGGATGGCCCTTCCAAAAAACACTCCCCAAACAGCACATGACGCAAAGAAAAAAAGAGGCGCAATGAGGTAGCTGTGTGAGTAAGCTAAGCGACCCTAGTGGCCGACACAAACACCTGGCCCATCTAGGAGTGGCACTGCAGTGTCACGCAGGATGGCCCTTCCAAAAAACACTCCCCAAACAGCACATGACGCAAAGAAAAAAAGAGGCGCAATGAGGTAGCTGTGTGAGTAAGCTAAGCGACCCTAGTGGCCGACACAAACACCTGGCCCATCTAGGAGTGTCACTGCAGTGTCACGCAGGATGGCCCTTCCAAAAAACACTCCCCAAACAGCAAATGACGCAAAGAAAAAAAGAGGCGCAATGAGGTAGCTGTGTGAGTAAGCTAAGCGACCCTAGTGGCCGACACAAACACCTGGCCCATCTAGGAGTGGCACTGCAGTGTCACGCAGGATGGCCCTTCCAAAAAACACTCCCCAAACAGCACATGACGCAAAGAAAAAAAGAGGCGCAATGAGGTAGCTGTGTGAGTAAGCCTAGATGGGCCGACACAAACACCTGGCCCATCTAGGAGTGGCACTGCAGTGTCACGCAGGATGGCCCTTCCAAAAAACACTCCCCAAACAGCACATGACGCAAAGAAAAAAAGAGGCGCAATGAGGTAGCTGTGTGAGTAAGCTAAGCGACCCTAGTGGCCGACACAAACACCTGGCCCATCTAGGAGTGTCACTGCAGTGTCACGCAGGATGGCCCTTCCAAAAAACACTCCCCAAACAGCACATGACGCAAAGAAAAAAAGAGGCGCAATGAGGTAGCTGTGTGAGTAAGCTAAGCGACCCTAGTGGCCAACACAAACACCTGGCCCATCTAGGAGTGGCACTGCAGTGTCACGCAGGATGGCCCTTCCAAAAAACACTCCCCAAACAGCACATGACGCAAAGAAAAAAAGAGGCGCAATGAGGTAGCTGTGTGAGTAAGCTAAGCGACCCTAGTGGCCGACACAAACACCTGGCCCATCTAGGAGTGGCACTGCAGTGTCACGCAGGATGGCCCTTCACAAAAATACTCCCCAAACAGCACATGACGCAAAGAAAAATGAAAGAAAAAAGAGGTGCAAGATGGAATTGTCCTTGGGCCCTCCCACCCACCCTTATGTTGTATAAACAGGACATGCACACTTTAACCAACCCATCATTTCAGTGACAGGGTCTGCCACACGACTGTGACTGAAATGACGGGTTGGTTTGGACCCCCACCAAAAAAGAAGCAATTAATCTCTCCTTGCACAAACTGGCTCTACAGAGGCAAGATGTCCACCTCATCATCATCCTCCGATATATCACCGTGTACATCCCCCTCCTCACAGATTATCAATTCGTCCCCACTGGAATCCACCATCTCAGCTCCCTGTGTACTTTGTGGAGGCAATTGCTGCTGGTCAATGTCTCCACGGAGGAATTGATTATAATTCATTTTAATGAACATCATCTTCTCCACATTTTCTGGAAGTAACCTCGTACGCCGATTGCTGACAAGGTGAGCGGCGGCACTAAACACTCTTTCGGAGTACACACTTGTGGGAGGGCAACTTAGGTAGAATAAAGCCAGTTTGTGCAAGGGCCTCCAAATTGCCTCTTTTTCCTGCCAGTATAAGTACGGACTGTCTGACGTGCATACTTGGATGCGGTCACTCATATAATCCTCCACCATTCTTTCAATGGGGAGAGAATCATATGCAGTGACAGTAGACGACATGTCCGTAATCGTTGTCAGGTCCTTCAGTCCGGACCAGATGTCAGCATCAGCAGTCGCTCCAGACTGCCCTGCATCACCGCCAGCGGGTGGGCTCGGAATTCTGAGCCTTTTCCTCGCACCCCCAGTTGCGGGAGAATGTGAAGGAGGAGATGTTGACAGGTCGCGTTCCGCTTGACTTGACAATTTTCTCACCAGCAGGTCTTTGAACCCCAGCAGACTTGTGTCTGCCGGAAAGAGAGATCCAAGGTAGGTTTTAAATCTAGGATCGAGCACGGTGGCCAAAATGTAGTGATCTGATTTCAACAGATTGACCACCCGTGAATCCTTGTTAAGCGAATTAAGGGCTCCATCCACAAGTCCCACATGCCTAGCGGAATCGCTCCGTGTTAGCTCCTCCTTCAATGTCTCCAGCTTCTTCTGCAAAAGCCTGATGAGGGGAATGACCTGACTCAGGCTGGCAGTGTCTGAACTGACTTCACGTGTGGCAAGTTCAAAGGGCAGCAGAACCTTGCACAACGTTGAAATCATTCTCCACTGCGCTTGAGACAGGTGCATTCCACCTCCTATATCGTGCTGAATTGTATAGGCTTGAATGGCCTTTTGCTGCTCCTCCAACCTCTGAAGCATATATAGGGTTGAATTCCACCTCGTTACCACTTCTTGCTTCAGATGATGGCAGGGCAGGTTCAGGCGTTTTTGGTGTTGCTCCAGTCTTCTGTACGTGGTGCCTGTACGCCGAAAGTGTCCCGCAATTCTTCTGGCCACCGACAGCATCTCTTGCACGCCCCTGTCGTTTTTTGAAAAATTCTGCACCACCAAATTCAAGGTATGTGCAAAACATGGGACGTGCTGGAATTTGCCCATATTTAATGCACACACAATATTGCTGGCGTTGTCCGATGCCACAAATCCACAGGAGAGTCCAAGTGGGGTAAGCCATTCCGCGATGATCTTCCTCAGTTGCCGTAAGAGGTTTTCAGCTGTGTGCGTATTCTGGAAACCGGTGATACAAAGCGTAGCCTGCCTAGGAAAGAGTTGGCGTTTGCGAGATGCTGCTACTGGTGCCGCCGCTGCTGTTCTTGCGGCGGGAGTCCATACATCTACCCAGTGGGCTGTCACAGTCATATAGTCCTGACCCTGCCCTGCTCCACTTGTCCACATGTCCGTGGTTAAGTGGACATTGGGTACAACTGCATTTTTTAGGACACTGGTGAGTCTTTTTCTGACGTCCGTGTACATTCTCGGTATCGCCTGCCTAGAGAAGTGGAACCTAGATGGTATTTGGTAACGGGGGCACACTACCTCAAGAAATTGTCTAGTTCCCTGTGAACTAACGGCGGATACCGGACGCACGTCTAACACCAACATAGTTGTCAAGGCCTCAGTTATCCGCTTTGCAACAGGATGACTGCTGTGATATTTCATCTTCCTCGCAAAGGACTGTTGGACAGTCAATTGCTTGGTGGAAGTAGTAAAAGTGGGCTTACGACTTCCCCTCTGGGATGACCATCGACTCCCAGCAGCAACAACAGCAGCGCCAGCAGCAGTAGGCGTTACACGCAAGGATGCATCGGAGGAATCCCAGGCAGGAGAGGACTCGTCAGAATTGCCAGTGACATGGCCTGCAGGACTATTGGCATTCCTGGGGAAGGAGGAAATTGACACTGAGGGAGTTGGTGGGGTGGTTTGCGTGAGCTTGGTTACAAGAGAAAGGGATTTACTGGTCAGTGGACTGCTTCCGCTGTCGCCCAAAGTTTTTGAACTTGTCACTGACTTATTATGAATGCGCTGCAGGTGACGTATAAGGGAGGATGTTCCGAGGTGGTTAACGTCCTTACCCCTACTTATTACAGCTTGACAAAGGCAACACACGGCTTGACAAATGTTGTCCGCATTTCTGTTGAAATACTTCCACACCGAAGAGCTGATTTTTTTGGTATTTTCACCAGGCATGTCAACGGCCATATTCCTCCCACGGACAACAGGTGTCTCCCCGGGTGCCTGACTTAAACAAACCACCTCACCATCAGAATCCTCCTTGTCAATTTCCTCCCCAGCGCCAGCAACACCCATATCCTCCTCATCCTGGTGTACTTCAACACTGACATCTTCAATCTGACTATCAGGAACTGGACTGCGGGTGCTCCTTCCAGCACTTGCAGGGGGCGTGCAAATGGTGGAAGGCGCATGCTCTTCACGTCCAGTGTTGGGAAGGTCAGGCATCGCAACCGACACAATTGGACTCTCCTTGTGGATTTGGGATTTCGAAGAACGCACAGTTCTTTGCGGTGCTTTTGCCAGCTTGAGTCTTTTCATTTTTCTAGCGAGAGGCTGAGTGCTTCCATCCTCATGTGAAGCTGAACCACTAGCCATGAACATAGGCCAGGGCCTCAGCCGTTCCTTGCCACTCCGTGTGGTAAATGGCATATTGGCAAGTTTACGCTTCTCCTCTGACAATTTTATTTTAGATTTTTGAGTCCTTTTTTTACTGATATTTGGTGTTTTGGATTTTACATGCTCTGTACTATGACATTGGGCATCGGCCTTGGCAGACGACGTTGCTGGCATTTCATCGTCTCGGCCATGACTAGTGGCAGCAGCTTCAGCATGAGGTGGAAGTCGATCTTGATCTTTCCCTAATTTTGGAACCTCAACATTTTTGTTCTCCATATTTTAATAGGCACAACTAAAAGGCACCTCAGGTAAACAATGGAGATGGATGGATACTAGTATACTTATGGATGGACGAGCGACTGCCGACACAGAGGTAGCTACAGCCGTGGACTACCGTACTGTGTCTGCTGCTAATATAGACTGGATGATAATGAGATAAAATTAAAATATATATATATATATATCACACTAGTACTGCAGCCGGACAGGTATATATTATGCAATGACGGACCTGCTTGACACTGTCTGTCAGCACTGCAGACTCCTAAAGTAAGCTACTAGTATCAAGAAGATAGAAAAAAAAAACACGGGTAGGTGGTATACAATTATGGATGGACGAGCGACTGCCGACACAGAGGTAACTACAGCTGTGGACTACCGTACTGTGTCTGCTGCTAATATAGACTGGATGATAATGAGATAAAATTAAAATATATATATATATCACACTAGTACTGCAGCCGGACAGGTATATATTATGTAATGACGGACCTGCTGGACACTGTCTGTCAGCACTGCAGACTCCTAAAGTAAGCTACTAGTATCAAGAAGATAGAAAAAAAAAAACCACGGGTAGGTGGTATACAATTATGGATGGACGAGCGACTGCCGACACAGAGGTAGCTACAGCCGTGGACTACCGTACTGTGTCTGCTGCTAATATAGACTGGATGATAATGAGATAAAATTAAAATATATATATATATATATATATCACACTAGTACTGCAGCCGGACAGGTATATATTATGTAATGACGGACCTGCTGGACACTGTCTGCAGAATGCGTTTATAAAAACACCACACGACGAGTGTTTAACTTTTTCAGGCAGACAATCACAATATACTGGTGGTCAGCAGACAATCACAATACTGGTGGTCAGTGGTCTCTGGTCAGTCACACTGGCAGTGGCACTCTGGCAGCAAAAGTGTGCCCTGTACTTAAAATATGTACTCCTGCTATAACTGCTCCCCAGTCTCCCCCACAATTAAGCTGTGTGAGCAGTGAGCACTCAGCAGTCAGATAATGATATACAGTATATGATGCAGCACACTGGGCTGAGCACAGATATGGTATGTGTGACTGTGTCACACTGTGTATCGTTTTTTTTCAGGCAGAGAACGGATTAATTAAACTGGTGGCACTGGTCACTGGTCACACTATCAGCAGCAAGTAGTACTCCTCCTATATGCTCCCCAAAATTTGTGTCTCTCTCTAGTACTAGTCACTCTAAACGGAGAGGACGCCAGCCACGTCCTCTCCCTATCAATCTCAATGCATGTGTGAAAATGGCGGCGACGCGCGGCTCCTTATATAGAATCCGAGTCTCGCGATAGAATCCGAGCCTCGCGAGAATCCGACAGCGGGATGATGACGTTCGGGCGCGCTCGGGTTAACCGAGCAAGGCGGGAAGATCCGAGTCGCTCGGCCCCGTGTAAAAAAACCTGAAGTTCGGGCGGGTTCGGATTCCGAGGAACCGAACCCGCTCATCTCTATTAAAAATATGTATTTGTTTCATGACAAAGAAATTCAAACAATCATAGGCAACTTATCGAGGTGTACGGTGATAATGTCATGTCATGGAAACAGGTTTGGTGCACTGCCTAGGACAGACGTTCAAGATGAGCAGCGATCCGGCCGGCCAAGCTCGTCCACCACAGATGACAACATGTGCCGCACTGAAGGTCTGATTCAGGAGGACAGATGCATTCCAGTTAGTGATATCGCTGAGGAACTGAACATCTCAGTGTAGGACAGCAAGCTGCCATGTCCTGGCTTCAGGCGCTTGACACTGATTTCTTCTATGCCGGTATAGATGCCTTGATAACACTTATACAAATGCTAAGACAAGTATGTGGACTATGTATATAATAATCCGTACAAAAGCTATACTAATGATTATGTGCACATATACAAATTACATTTACACAATGGGAGGTCTTGTTACTTTATTTTTTGAACCACACCCTCTCATCACCCTCATCTGCATTGTTTGGCTTTATGGGTAGGCAGATGGCTAATAATAATAAATAATAATAATCAGTGCTCTCTCTCGCACAGGGCACTATTATGTCTAGTTACAGCACTGCTGAGTACTCAATATAATTATAAATAATAACTAAACCAAGACACCTATATACCATCCCAGGGGTGCTAAATTACCAAAGTGGTATATTCTTGGGGATGCGGTTATGTGACCGACGGTCGGGAGACTGCCTGTCACTATACTGACGCCGGCATCCCAAATGGTGAATAGCTCAACGGTCAGCATGCCTACCAACAGGGACTATTCCCACTGGTGGGCGTCCACAAGCGAGCCCGCAGGGGGCTTCGTTGTGCTCGCACCCCAACCCTCCCATGCTGGCGAACTCAAAGTCGGGATCCGCCGTCGGTATGGTGACCGGTGGTCTCCCATCTGGTCACACGAACCCAACCCTGTTCTTGTTATCATTCATTACGAATGATAAACGATGCTCCAGCCAATCAGCTCCTAACTGTGATGTGTCTGAAAAATGACAGTTAGGACAGAGCTGATTGGCTGGAGCATGAGTGATAACAAGAATATCTCATGTTGTTAATCTGCCTCAAAGTTCGCCCAAGATGCCTGCATCGCCTGATCCTAAATTGTGTAGACTGAACAATGCATGGTTCTGATATTTTGTGAGAACCTCACATAGAGGGGCATGTACTAAACCTTTGGAAAGTGATAAAGTGGAGAGAGATAAAGTGGAGAAAGATAAAGTACCAGCCAATCAGCTCCAAACTGCCATGTTACAGGCTGTGTTTGAAAAATGACAGCTAAGAGCTGATTGGTTGCTAGTTTATCTGTTTCCTATTTATCACTCTCCAAGGCTTATTACATATGCCCCCTAGTGTTTTTATCTCTCCCACTATGGGCCTAATTCAGAACCGCACACAATTTGCACACAATGCCGATGTTCGGGTAATTGAGAGACTAAATACCTTAAAATCCCTACAGTGCATGCATCACACAGAGCGTATGCACTAAGGTGATGCTGTGGTCGGGAATGAGAATGGGGGTCATTCCGACCCGATCGATCGCTGCAGTTTGTCGCAGCACAACGATCGGGTCGGAACTGCACATGCGCCGGTGCTGCAGTGTGCCAGCGCATGGCAGTCGTCGGTGCCCAGCGATCGCCTCTGAGACAGAGGGGGGTCGCTGGCCGGGAGGGGGCTGAACGGTGGCGTTAAGCCGCCATTTAGTAAGCACGGTCCGGCCAACGCAGGCGTGGCCAGACCGTTGGGGGGGCGTGCCGCGGTGGCTGTGTGATGTCTCACGCAGCGGCAGCGACACACAACTCCCGGCCAGCCGCAGGAGCTGCGCTGGCCGGGAGTTACTCCTCAAATACAAAGGCATCGCCTCTGTGTGGTGCTTTTGTATTTGTGCGGGGGGGCCGGCACTAACATGCGGGGCGGACTATCCCTGTGCTGGGCGTCCCCCCGCATGTCAGGGAAGATGATCGTAGCTGTGCTAAATTTAGCACAGCTACGATCAACTCGGAATGACTCCCAATATCAGAAAGGCGGCAGAAAAGTGATGGGAGTTCCTGGGTAGTGACTGGCAGGTGGCTAATAGTGCACAAGAAAATAGGGCGCTCAGTGGGTGTATTATGGGAGTATCGTGGGCATTTCAATGCAAGCTGAAACATTGCATTTCCAAACGTACATCTGCAAGCATAGGAAACCATGGGGGTCATTCCGAGTTGTTCGCTCGTTATTTTTTTGTCGTAACGGAGCGAATAGTTGCTAATGCGCATGCGCAATGTCCGCAGTGCGACTGCGCCAAGTAAATTTGCTATGCAGTTAGGAATTTTACTCACGGCATTACGAGGTTTTTTCTTCGTTCTGGTGATCGTAATGTGATTGACAGGAAGTGGGTGTTTCTGGGCGGAAACTGGCCGTTTTATGGGAGTGTGTGAAAAAACGCTACCGTTTCTGGGAAAAACGCGGGAGTGGCTGGAGAAACGGAGGAGTGTCTGGGCGAACGCTGGGTGTGTTTGTGACGTCAAACCAGGAACGACAAGCACTGAACTGATCGCAGATGCCGAGTAAGTCTGGAGCTACTCAGAAACTGCTAAGAAGTGTCTATTCGCAATTCTGCTAATCTTTCGTTCGCAATTTTAATATGCTAAGATTCACTCCCAGTAGGCGGCGGCTTAGCGTGTGCAAAGCTGCTAAAAGCAGCTTGCGAGCGAACAACTCGGAATGACCCCCCATGGTCAGATGTAGAAAGTGCACTTACCGTAGGGCTGGTGTGACTGACGGTGGTGTATAATCATGATTAACTAATATTACAGAACGTTTGGACGCTAACAGTTGACGCCTCAGTCCTTGCACATAGGGTAGGAGTTTGAAGGCCATATGCATAAGCTCGCAGACAGCTGCTGTTGCATGCGATTCAGAATCAGCCTTTGTGGCCAGACTCCCTCCTTAGAAATGATTAGTTAGGTATAGGCTGCAGGTGGATGGTTAGGACTAGGCTGCAGGGAGGGAGGGATAGGTTTAGGATGCAGGAAAGGAGGGTTAGGGTTAGGTACTCCCAGGGAGGGTTAGGCTGCGGGGGTCCATTACTGAACATTACTTTTCTTTAGAATGCTCCAACCACAAAATACATTTCAAGGTGGTCACAAGGGCATCTGTCCTGTGAAATAACACCATTCGCAGACAACCTCATCAAACATCAAACACCAAACAAAATGTACAGCAAATATTAAACAAATGTAAAACAATCTAACCATACAGGTTGGGCCTGGATGACCAGCGATTGGGATCCCAGTGGTCAGCATACCGACGCCACGATCCCGGACGTCATGATGCCGGCAGGGGGGCGAGCGCAACAAAGCCCCTTGCGGGCTTGCTGCGCTCGCCAAGCTTTGGCCTCGGTGGCTCGCTGTGCTCGCCACAGGTTCTATTCCCACTCTATAGGTGTGGTGGACACCCACCAGTGGGAATAGCCCTGGGGCCCATACCAGCATCCTGGTGGCTGGGATCGCGGCGTCGGTCACCTGACTACATCCCAATCATACAGTACATACAGTTTCACAGTGAACACTGAAAAAGCTGTAGCCCTTGCTCTGGTAAACTGCTATAACTATGTCTACAAATGATGAGAAAACTATTATTTAAACATTCAAGCAATTTATAAAAATATTAAAGCAATTATTAAATTAAATAAATAAATAAATATAAGTTTTAAAATACTTCTAAAAGACAAAGCAAAAGTGGCAAATAGTTCCTGTAACATCTGATTATATAACCACGCTGCTCGGTGAACACAAAAGACATAAAACGCAAACATCTCATTAGAGCACCCAGCATGAGCCTAACGTATTTTCTTCATTTACAAAACCACATTATCCCAACTACAAATGTATCAATGAATTGCACTGATGCATTTCTATCAATAGAGTTCATTCAGGTTGTACCACACATGGGATGAAACAACTTCTAACCAATAAGATTTCTCTTTCTCTGACCTATCAGAAGGATGTCAGTAGCGGAGCTGCTCCATAAGGTGTGCCTCCTTGTTGTTAATAGAATGAAGGGGACACCTCTGGATTTAGGGTATCTGGATGATACATAGACAGTGTCTAGATAGGTAGGTTGACACCATACGGTTGACATGCATTAGGTCGACAGGGTCAATAAGTCAACATGGTCAAAGGATCGTCAGGTAAATGGTAGACAGGGCTTAAAGATGACCGGCACAAAAGGTCAACAGACTCAAAAGGGCGACGTGACAATGGTCGACACACATTTGGTCGACACAAGTTTTTAAAGGTTTTTTTTTTGCATATTTTTCTACTTTTGCATGATTTTCCATCCTCGTAAACAACGAACGGGAATAGTAACCGCTGCCGATCACAGCAGTAGCGGAGCGAGCTACCTTGCCGGGAGCATTGCGAGCAAAGCGAGACTGCAAGGGCAGACGTTTGTACTGTTGTGGTCGCATATGCTGAAACATGGAAAATGACACCCAAAAAACTTGTTTTCCCTTTTTTTGTCGACATTTTGACCTTTTGTCCCTGTCGACCTAATGCACGTAGACCATATGGGGTCAACATACTGTCTGTCTAATTTACGTAGATCTTTTATACCATACCCAGGATTTAGGTGATGAATGTGGAAGAAGAGGTGAGTGTTAAGCTTTCCATGCACCTAAGGATTTATTGTCCGATGTGGCTGGTTGGAACTAAAATCTGATAATGGATGGAAACAAATGACAAGTGACCATTTGCTCCCAAACACTGAAAAACAGACAAAAATGGTCAATCAGTCAAATTGGTTAAAATCCATTTGATTTAACCAATTTGTCTGAACGACCATTTTTATAATTGTCCCGGCATTTCGGAGAAATGGTCAATTGTCGTTTGCTCTCACCCATTACCAGATTTTCATTCTAACCAGACAGATTGGACAATAAATCTTTAGGTGTATTGGCAACTTTACACATATAGGGCCAAATGTAATAGAGTGAGAGTTTCAAAAAGTGAGAGATTTGGTAAGGTTTTGCAGTTTTTTTTAAAGTGGCAATCATTTACACAGCAAGATCAACCTGAATTTGCAGTGTAAATGATTTCCACTTAACAAAAACCCTGAAAAAACCTTACCTAATCTCTCACTTTCTGAAACTCTCACTCTGTTACATTTGGCCCATTATCTGCAATCTATCTATCTATCTATCTATCTATCTATCTATCTATCTATCTATCTATCTATCTATCTATCTATCTATCTATCTATCTATCTATCAGTACAACGTATATAATAATAAAGCTAAGTTAAGTGGCAATAAATGTATAATAAGTTACCTATATCACAAAATAATATACTGCATGATTAAACAAAATTAACACAGTAAGGCAACATAGTCACAACTGCCACAACTCAATGCAAAAATAGTGAGACTGGTACTATCATTTCTGCTGTAATACATAAGGGATTAACCCCTATAAAGTGAAGGTTTGTTCCACCCCCCATACCCCACCCACACACACAAACACCCTTTGATACCACTTCTACCTCAAAAACAAACAACAACAACAAAAACAGCCTTAAAAAGTGTCTGTGAACAAACCAGAAAGTGCAGTAAAAGTGAATTGTATCCGTACCGTTGTGACGATCTGTCAGAGAGAATCCTCCCTGAGTATACACAGTCTGGAAGTAACGGCTATTTCTGTCCACAGGGTAGATGACACATATAGAACACTGCCCTCCCTTTCTGACACTCAGTCATGGCAGCACCTGTTGCCCTCCATAATGGGATCAGAGCAAGTATTTCACATCTATTCAAGACAGTGTTCTTAGGAGACAACGTATTTAAATAGATTTAGATTTTTCATATGACACATAGGGGTGAATGCGCTAACAGAGCATGTAACGCTATGCTTATAGGTCTCCTGCTTTGATGATTACTGATGCAAAGCAGACAGCATTTTCAGCAGCATGTATTATACTTTCTTAGTCGAAATGTGGGGGGGGGGGGGGGAACAAACCCTCTGGCAAGTACAGTACATGTCATACGTCAAGCCTCCAGGTGGCTCATTTGTCAATGTGCAAGAGCTCAGTGCAGGCTGATGGTGAAGCACGAGGATATCTAGTGATGCCAAATACACATAACGCCATCCTTAAGATGGGAACACGCCTAAAGATTTATCTGTCCAATCTGCCTGGACGGAAAAAATCTCTGGTCGCGTATGGGAACAAATGACAGTCAACCATTTGCAGCCAAACACTGGAAAACAGACAATGGTCATTAAGAGAAATTGGTTAAATCTGGTTGATTTAACCGATTTATCCGAACAATTGTTTTTGTCTGTTTTCGGGTGTTCGGGAGCAAATGGTTGATTGCTATTTGCTCCCATACATTACCAGATTTTTGTACTCATCAGGCAGATAAATCTTTAGGTGAGTACCCAGCTTTAGCTGGTGCTATGTGCTAGAGGGCAAGCACAGCTTTTCATCTTGATGCAGTCAATTTACCTACAATCAAAATCCCAATGGTCAAAATCCCGACAACCATTGACCGACTGTCAAAATACCGACAAGGTCAAAATACAGACAAAGTGAAATGTCGACAGGTCAAAAAGTTGACATGAGTTTTTCATGACTTTTTCATTGAAACCGACTTGTTCATATTTTATCATCCCAGTGGACCTGGAGGGGGAATATAATAGTGTCCTGAGCGCAGCAAGGTACCGTGCCTGAAGCATGGCGATTGCAGTGTGCCATGCGAGGGGACACGGTACACTTATACGGTGTCCATGTCGACCAGTGGCGTGCGGTGAGGTCAGTGGCTGGTGAGGTACTGCAGCCATAATGTCCGCCGAGTCCTGCCAACGAAACCTACCACCGTGGAACCAATGCCCGCTACCATCGCCATCCCTGATGCCCGCTACCCCCACCACTAATGGCCACTGCCCCCACCGATGGCTTACAAAATCACCCACCATCAACTGCCCAGGCCCCCCGCCACTAATTCGCATCTCAGTCTAATACCGTCGATGTCAATGCCTGCAGCCAGCCTGCTCAGAAGACTTGTGATGAGCAAGCGGCTAATATATTGTACATTTTTATAAAATAAATATTAGTGTTTAGGACTGGGGAGGGAGTGGGAGGAGGACATGAATGCAATTTTGTTGTCCTGGGCTTCCATTAACTTAATAGCGCCGTGGGTGCGGCGCTATTAATTTAATGGAAGTCCTGGACAACAAAATAGCCAGCAGTGGGTGACAGGGAGACGTGACGCCAGCTAGTTGACAGCAGTGGGTGAGAGGGAGAGGGTGACAGGGACACGGTGACGCCAGGTAGTTGAGAGCAGTGGGTGAGAGGGAGAGGGTGACAGGGAGATGGTGACGACAGAGAGGGTGACAGCAGTGGCTGACAGGGAGAGAGTGACAGGGAGATGGTGACGACAGAGAGGGTGACAGCAGTCGCTGACAGGGAGAGGGTGACACCAGCGAGAAGGTGACAGGGTGAGTGTGATGCCAGGGAGACGGTGACAGCAGTGGATGACAAGGAGAGGGTGACACCAGCGGGAAAGTGACAGGGAGGGTGTGATGCCAGGGAGATGGTGACAGCAGCGGGTGACAGGGAGTGACGCCAGGGACAGGGTGACAGCAGCGGGTGACAGGGAGTGACGCCAGGGACAGGGTGACAGCAGCGGGTGACAGGGAGTGACGCCAGGGAGAAGGTGACAGCAGTGGGTGACAGGGAGTGACGCCAGGGAAAAGGTGACAGCAGCGGGTGACAGGGAGTTACGCCAGGGAAAGGGTAACAGCAGCGGGAGACAGGGAGTGACGCCAGGGAAAGGGTAACAGCAGTAGCAGTGGGTGAGAGTATGACAGAGAGATAAAGGGTAATGGGGATAGGCAGTGAATTACATTATAGTGCTATTTACTTACCCGGTCTTGGGCCTAGAACTGCAGTGTGGCGCTTAAGGGCCCCATACATTAGACCGATAATGCCCGCTTTCAGCCCAATTCGGGCATTCGGCCCGATATATTGGGTGAAATCGGGCATTTTTGGTGTGCTTTCCCCCCGATCCGATGCGCGTTCCCGTGTGCATTGGATCGGATCCCCCTAGATCCGACATATCACGAGTGCTGAACTCGGTATATGTCGGATCCCGCAGTTAATGGATGGGAAAGTAAAAGATACATCGTATGCAAAAAAAACGGCATACGATATATCTAATACTATCTTACCAACGGGGAGGATGCCGGGAGGTTGGAGGAAATCTTATATGACATGACGGACCGTCATGTTGTATAAGTGTATAAGAAACAGCATTGGCACTAGAGATGAGCGGGTTCGGTTCCTCGGAATCCGAACCCGCCCGAACTTCAGGTTTTTTTACACGGGTCCGAGCGACTCGGATCTTCCCGCCTTGCTCGGTTAACCCGAGCGCGCCCGAACGTCATCATCACGCTGTCGGATTCTCGCGAGGCTCGGATTCTATCGCGAGACTCGGATTCTATATAAGGAGCCGCGCGTCGCCGCCATTTTTCACACGTGCATTGAGATTCATAGGGAGAGGACGTGGCTGGCGTCCTCTCCGTTTATAGAGATTCGAGAAGAGAGTGAGACAGAGAGAGACACAGTAGTAATTTGGGGAGCATTAGGAGGAGTACTACTACTACTAGTACTTGCTGAAGTGATAGAGAGAGATAGTGTGACTGTATTATCTGACTTGTGGGGGAGACACTGACAGTGGGGAGCAGTTAGAGTCTGAGAGCAGGACTCAGGAGTACATATAACGTACAGTGCACACTTTTGCTGCCAGAGTGCCAGCCACACTGCCATTGTTTGTGACCACACTGACCACCAGTATAATATATATTGTGATTGTCTGCTTAGGACTCAGGAGTACTACTTGCAAGTTGCTGATAGTGTGACCAGTGACCTGACCACCAGTTTAATAATCACCACCAGTTTATGAGTTTAATATATATATATATATATATAATTGTATATAATATATATATAATATTGTATACCACCTAGCACCTACCCGTGTTTTTTTTTTTTTTCTTTCTTCTTTATACATACTACTATAGTAGCTTACTGTAGCAGTCTGCGGTGCTGCTGAGCTGACAGTGTCCAGCAGGTCCGTCATCAGTCATTACATAATAAATATATAATATATACCTGTCCGGCTGCAGTACTAGTGATATTATATATACATATATATTGATTTCATCTCATTATCATCCAGTCTATATTATCAGCAGACACAGTACGTTAGTCCACGGCTGTAGCTACCTCTGTGTCGGCACTCGGCAGTCCATCCATAATTGTATACCACCTACCCGTGGTTGTTTTTTTTTTCTTTCTTCTTTATACATACTACTATAGTAGCTTACTGTAGCAGTCTGCGGTGCTGCTGAGCTGACAGTGTCCAGCAGGTCCGTCATCAGTCATTACATAATAAATATATAATATATACCTGTCCGGCTGCAGTACTAGTGATATTATATATACATATATATTGATTTCATCTCATTATCATCCAGTCTATATTATCAGCAGACACAGTACGTTAGTCCACGGCTGTAGCTACCTCTGTGTCGGCACTCGGCAGTCCATCCATAATTGTATACCACCTACCCGTGGTTGTTTTTTTTTTCTTTCTTCTTTATACATACTACTATAGTAGCTTACTGTAGCAGTCTGCGGTGCTGCTGAGCTGACAGTGTCCAGCAGGTCCGTCATCAGTCATTACATAATAAATATATAATATATACCTGTCCGGCTGCAGTACTAGTGATATTATATATACATATATATTGATTTCATCTCATTATCATCCAGTCTATATTATCAGCAGACACAGTACGTTAGTCCACGGCTGTAGCTACCTCTGTGTCGGCACTCGGCAGTCCATCCATAATTGTATACCACCTACCCGTGGTTGTTTTTTTTTTCTTTCTTCTTTATACATACTACTATAGTAGCTTACTGTAGCAGTCTGCGGTGCTGCTGAGCTGACAGTGTCCAGCAGGTCCGTCATCAGTCATTACATAATAAATATATAATATATACCTGTCCGGCTGCAGTACTAGTGATATTATATATACATATATATTGATTTCATCTCATTATCATCCAGTCTATATTAGCAGCAGACACAGTACGGTAGTCCACGGCTGTAGCTACCTCTGTGTCGGCACTCGGCAGTCCATCCATAATTGTATACCACCTACCCGTGGTTGTTTTTTCTTTTTCTTTCTTCTTTATACATACTACTATAGTAGCTTACTGTAGCAGTCTGCGGTGCTGCTGAGCTGACAGTGTCCAGCAGGTCCGTCATCAGTCATTACATAATAAATATATAATAGATACCTGTCCGGCTGCAGTACTAGTGATATTATATATACATATATATTGATTTCATCTCATTATCATCCAGTCTATATTAGCAGCAGACACAGTACGGTAGTCCACGGCTGTAGCTACCTCTGTGTCGGCACTCGGCAGTCCATCCATAATTGTATACCACCTACCCGTGGTTGTTTTTTTTTTTCTTTCTTCTTTATACATACTACTATAGTAGCTTACTGTAGCAGTCTGCGGTGCTGCTGAGCTGACAGTGTCCAGCAGGTCCGTCATCAGTCATTACATAATAAATATATAATATATACCTGTCCGGCTGCAGTACTAGTGATATTATATATACATATATATTGATTTCATCTCATTATCATCCAGTCTATATTAGCAGCAGACACAGTACGGTAGTCCACGGCTGTAGCTACCTCTGTGTCGGCACTCGGCAGTCCATCCATAAGTATACTAGTATCCATCCATCTCCATTGTTTACCTGAGGTGCCTTTTAGTTGTGCCTATTAAAATATGGAGAACAAAAATGTTGAGGTTCCAAAATTAGGGAAAGATCAAGATCCACTTCCACCTCGTGCTGAAGCTGCTGCCACTAGTCATGGCCGAGACGATGAAATGCCAGCAACGTCGTCTGCCAAGGCCGATGCCCAATGTCATAGTACAGAGCATGTAAAATCCAAAACACCAAATATCAGTAAAAAAAGGACTCCAAAACCTAAAATAAAATTGTCGGAGGAGAAGCGTAAACTTGCCAATATGCCATTTACCACACGGAGTGGCAAGGAACGGCTGAGGCCCTGGCCTATGTTCATGGCTAGTGGTTCAGCTTCACATGAGGATGGAAGCACTCAGCCTCTCGCTAGAAAAATGAAAAGACTCAAGCTGGCAAAAGCACCGCAAAGAACTGTGCGTTCTTCGAAATCCCAAATCCACAAGGAGAGTCCAATTGTGTCGGTTGCGATGCCTGACCTTCCCAACACTGGACGTGAAGAGCATGCGCCTTCCACCATTTGCACGCCCCCTGCAAGTGCTGGAAGGAGCACCCGCAGTCCAGTTCCTGATAGTCAGATTGAAGATGTCAATGTTGAAGTACACCAGGATGAGGAGGATATGGGTGTTGCTGGCGCTGGGGAGGAAATTGACCAGGAGGATTCTGATGGTGAGGTGGTTTGTTTAAGTCAGGCACCCGGGGAGACACCTGTTGTCCGTGGGAGGAATATGGCCGTTGACATGCCTGGTGAAAATACCAAAAAAATCAGCTCTTCGGTGTGGAAGTATTTCAACAGAAATGCGGACAACAGGTGTCAAGCCGTGTGTTGCCTTTGTCAAGCTGTAATAAGTAGGGTTAAGGACGTTAACCACCTCGGAACATCCTCCCTTATACGTCACCTGCAGCGCATTCATAATAAGTCAGTGACAAGTTCAAAAACTTTGGGTGACAGCGGAAGCAGTCCACTGACCAGTAAATCCCTTCCTCTTGTAACCAAGCTCACGCAAACCACCCCACCAACTCCCTCAGTGTCAATTTCCTCCTTACCCAGGAATGCCAATAGTCCTGCAGGCCATGTCACTGGCAATTCTGACGAGTCCTCTCCTGCCTGGGATTCCTCCGATGCATCCTTGAGTGTAATGCCTACTGCTGCTGGCGCTGCTGTTGTTGCTGCTGGGAGTCGATCGACATCCCAGAGGGGAAGTCGTAAGCCCACTTGTACTACTTCCAGTAAGCAATTGACTGTCCAACAGTCCTTTGCGAGGAAGATGAAATATCACAGCAGTCATCCTGCTGCAAAGCGGATAACTGAGGCCTTGACAACTATGTTGGTGTTAGACGTGCGTCCGGTATCCGCCGTTAGTTCACAGGGAACTAGACAATTTCTTGAGGTAGTGTGCCCCCGTTACCAAATACCATCTAGGTTCCACTTCTCTAGGCAGGCGATACCGAGAATGTACACGGACGTCAGAAAAAGACTCACCAGTGTCCTAAAAAATGCAGTTGTACCCAATGTCCACTTAACCACGGACATGTGGACAAGTGGAGCAGGGCAGGGTCAGGACTATATGACTGTGACAGCCCACTGGGTAGATGTATGGACTCCCGCCGCAAGAACAGCAGCGGTGGCACCAGTAGCAGCATCTCGCAAACGCCAACTCTTTCCTAGGCAGGCTACGCTTTGTATCACCGCTTTCCAGAATACGCACACAGCTGAAAACCTCTTACGGCAACTGAGGAAGATCATCGCGGAATGGCTTACCCCACTTGGACTCTCCTGTGGATTTGTGGCATCGGACAACGCCGGCAATATTGTGTGTGCATTAAATATGGGCAAATTCCAGCACGTCCCATGTTTTGCACATACCTTGAATTTGGTGGTGCAGAATTTTTAAAAAAACGACAGGGGTGTGCAAGAGATGCTGTCGGTGGCCAGAAGAATTGCGGGACACTTTCGGCGTACAGGCACCACGTACAGAAGACTGGAGCACCACCAAAAACAACTGAACCTGCCCTGCCATCATCTGAAGCAAGAAGTGGTAACGAGGTGGAATTCAACCCTCTATATGCTTCAGAGGTTGGAGGAGCAGCAAAAGGCCATTCAAGCCTATACAATTCAGCACGATATAGGAGGTGGAATGCACCTGTCTCAAGCGCAGTGGAGAATGATTTCAACATTGTGCAAGGTTCTGATGCCCTTTGAACTTGCCACACGTGAAGTCAGTTCAGACACTGCTAGCCTGAGTCAGGTCATTCCCCTCATCAGGCTTTTGCAGAAGAAGCTGGAGACATTGAAGGAGGAGCTAACACAGAGCGATTCCGCTAGGCATGTGGGACTTGTGGATGGAGCCCTTAATTCGCTTAACAAGGATTCACGGGTGGTCAATCTGTTGAAATCAGAGCACTACATTTTGGCCACCATGCTCGATCCTAGATTTAAAGCCTACCTTGGATCTCTCTTTCCGGCAGACACAAGTCTGCTGGGGTTCAAAGACCTGCTGGTGAGAAAATTGTCAAGTCAAGCGGAACGCGACCTGTCAACATCTCCTCCTTCACATTCTCCCGCAACTGGGGGTGCGAGGAAAAGGCTCAGAATTCCGAGCCCACCCGCTGGCGGTGATGCAGGGCAGTCTGGAGCGACTGCTGATGCTGACATCTGGTCAGGACTGAAGGACCTGACAACGATTACGGACATGTCGTCTACTGTCACTGCATATGATTCTCTCACCATTGAAAGAATGGTGGAGGATTATATGAGTGACCGCATCCAAGTAGGCACGTCACACAGTCCGTACTTATACTGGCAGGAAAAAGAGGCAATTTGGAGGCCCTTGCACAAACTGGCTTTATTCTACCTAAGTTGCCCTCCCACAAGTGTGTACTCCGAAAGAGTGTTTAGTGCCGCCGCTCACCTTGTCAGCAATCGGCGTACGAGGTTACATCCAGAAAATGTGGAGAAGATGATGTTCATTAAAATGAATTATAATCAATTCCTCCGTGGAGACATTGACCAGCAGCAATTGCCTCCACAAAGTACACAGGGAGCTGAGATGGTGGATTCCAGTGGGGACGAATTGATAATCTGTGAGGAGGGGGATGTACACGGATATATATCGGAGGATGATGATGAGGTGGACATCTTGCCTCTGTAGAGCCAGTTTGTGCAAGGAGAGATTAATTGCTTCTTTTTTGGTGGGGGTCCAAACCAACCCGTCATTTCAGTCACAGTCGTGTGGCAGACCCTGTCACTGAAATGATGGGTTGGTTAAAGTGTGCATGTCCTGTTTATACAACATAAGGGTGGGTGGGAGGGCCCAAGGACAATTCCATCTTGCACCTCTTTTTTCTTTAATTTTTCTTTGCGTCATGTGCTGTTTGGGGAGTATTTTTTGGAAGGGCCATCCTGCGTGACACTGCAGTGCCACTCCTAGATGGGCCCGGTGTTTGTGTCGGCCACTAGGGTCGCTTATCTTACTCACACAGCTACCTCATTGCGCCTCTTTTTTTCTTTGCGTCATGTGCTGTTTGGGGAGGGTTTTTTGGAAGGGACATCCTGCGTGACACTGCAGTGCCACTCCTAGATGGGCCCGGTGTTTGTGTCGGCCACTAGGGTCGCTTATCTTACTCACACAGCTACCTCATTGCGCCTCTTTTTTTCTTTGCGTCATGTGCTGTTTGGGGAGGGTTTTTTGGAAGGGACATCCTGCGTGACACTGCAGTGCCACTCCTAGATGGGCCCGGTGTTTGTGTCGGCCACTAGGGTTGCTTATCTTACTCACACAGCTACCTCATTGCGCCTCTTTTTTTCTTTGCGTCATGTGCTGTTTGGGGAGGGTTTTTTGGAAGGGACATCCTGCGTGACACTGCAGTGCCACTCCTAGATGGGCCCGGTGTTTGTGTTGGCCACTAGGGTCGCTTATCTTACTCACACAGCTACCTCATTGCGCCTCTTTTTTTCTTTGCGTCATGTGCTGTTTGGGGAGGGTTTTTTGGAAGGGACATCCTGCGTGACACTGCAGTGCCACTCCTAGATGGGACCGGTGTTTGTGTCGGCCACTAGGGTCGCTTATCTTACTCACACAGCTACCTCATTGCGCCTCTTTTTTTCTTTGCGTCATGTGCTGTTTGGGGAGGGTTTTTTGGAAGGGACATCCTGCGTGACACTGCAGTGCCACTCCTAGATGGGCCCGGTGTTTGTGTCGGCCACTAGGGTCGCTTATCTTACTCACACAGCTACCTCATTGCGCCTCTTTTTTTCTTTGCGTCATGTGCTGTTTGGGGAGGGTTTTTTGGAAGGGACATCCTGCGTGACACTGCAGTGCCACTCCTAGATGGGCCCGGTGTTTGTGTCGGCCACTAGGGTCGCTTATCTTACTCACACAGCTACCTCATTGCGCCTCTTTTTTTCTTTGCGTCATGTGCTGTTTGGGGAGGGTTTTTTGGAAGGGACATCCTGCGTGACACTGCAGTGCCACTCCTAGATGGGCCCGGTGTTTGTGTCGGCCACTAGGGTCGCTTATCTTACTCACACAGCTACCTCATTGCGCCTCTTTTTTTCTTTGCGTCATGTGCTGTTTGGGGAGGGTTTTTTGGAAGGGACATCCTGCGTGACACTGCAGTGCCACTCCTAGATGGGCCCGGTGTTTGTGTCGGCTACTAGGGTCGCTTATCTTACTCACACAGCTACCTCATTGCGCCTCTTTTTTTCTTTGCGTCATGTGCTGTTTGGGGAGGGTTTTTTGGAAGGGACATCCTGCGTGACACTGCAGTGCCACTCCTAGATGGGCCCGGTGTTTGTGTCGGCCACTAGGGTCGCTTATCTTACTCACACAGCTACCTCATTCGCCTCTTTTTTTCTTTGCGTCATGTGCTGTTTGGGGAGGGTTTTTTGGAAGGGCCATCCTGCGTGACACTGCAGTGCCACTCCTAGATGGGCCAGGTGTTTGTGTCGGCCACTAGGGTCGCTTATCTTACACAGCTACCTCATTGCGCCTCTTTTTTTCTTTGCGTCATGTGCTGTTTGAGGAGGGTTTTTTGGAAGGGACATCCTGCGTGACACTGCAGTGCCACTCCTAGATGGGCCAGGTGTTTGTGTCGGCCACTAGGGTCGCTTAGCTTAGTCATCCAGCGACCTCGGTGCAAATTTTAGGACTAAAAATAATATTGTGAGGTATTCAGAATAGACTGAAAATGAGTGGAAATTATGGTTTTTGAGGTTAATAATACTTTGGGATCAAAATGACCCCCAAATTCTATGATTTAAGCTGTTTTTTAGTGTTTTTTGAAAAAAACACCCGAATCCAAAACACACCCGAATCCGACAAAAAAATTCGGTGAGGTTTTGCCAAAACGCGGTCGAACCCAAAACACGGCCGCGGAACCGAACCCAAAACCAAAACACAAAACCCGAAAAATTTCAAGTGCACATCTCTAATTGGCACCCCCCTCCTCGTATTTAAAATAGGGCCAGTGCGTGCAAAAAAATATAGGGGCATGGCTTCATGTGGATAGGGGCGTGGCCACAAAATAATACCAATGCAGATTAAGCTGTACAATAGTCTCCATTATTCAAATTACGCCGCACAGTAGCGCCACTCACACACATTACACAAGGTAGAACCCCTGTCACACATTACGCCAGGTAGAGCTCACTTTTACACAGTACGGCAGGCATTGTCCCCTTTTTACACAGTACGGCAGGCATTGTCCCCTTTTTACACAGTACGGCAGGCATTGTCCCCTTTTTACACAGTACGGCAGGCGTTGTTCCCTTTTTACACAGTATGGCAGGCATTGTCCCCTTTTTACACATTACGGCAGGCATTGTCCCCTTTTTACACAGTACGGCAGGCATTGTCCCCTTTTTACACAGTACGGCAGGCATTGTCCCCTTTTTACACAGTACGGCAGGCATTGTCCCTTTTTACACAGTACGGCAGGCATTGTCCCCTTTTTACACAGTATGGCAGGCATTGTCCCCTTTTTACACAGTACGGCAGGCATTTCCCCTTTTTACACAGTATGGCAGGCATTGTCCCCTTTTTACACAGTATGGTCAGGCATTGTACCCTTTTTACACATTACGGCAGGCATTGTCCCCTTTTTACACATTACTGCAAGGCATTTCCCCTTTTTACACAGTATGGTCAGGCATTGTCCCCTTTTTACACAGTACGGCAGGCATTGTCCCTTTTTACACAGTATGGCAGGCATTGTCCCTTTTTTACACAGTACAGCAGGCATTGTCCCTTTTTACACAGTATGGCAGGCATTGTCCCTTTTTACACAGTATGGTCAGGCATTGTCCCCTTTTTACACAGTACGGCAGGCATTGTCCCTTTTTACACAGTATGGTCAGGCATTGTCCCCTTTTTACACAGTACAGCAGGCATTGTCCCTTTTTACACAGTATGGCAGGCATTGTCCCTTTTTACACAGTATGGTCAGGCGTTGTCCCCTTTTTACACAGTACGGCAGGCATTGTCCCTTTTTACACAGTATGGCAGGCATTGTCCCTTTTTACACAGTACGGCAGGCATTGTCCCTTTTTACACAGTATGGCAGGCATTGTCCCTTTTTACACAGTATGGTCAGGCATTGTCCCCTTTTTACACAGTACGGCAGGCATTGTCCCTTTTTACACAGTATGGCAGGCATTGTCCCTGAGAAGGGTGGAGGCACAGGGGCAGCAGAGCCCGCACTCACCTCATGCTCCCCCGGGCCGCTATGCTTGAAGTGGGTGTAGAGGGAGAAGGGGGCACCACCGCCCTGGAGTTCCACTGCTCCGTGCTGCGTGGATGGCCTCCAAGTTGCCCAGTGTGGGGAACTGCTGCCGGGTGATCCGCATTGCTGTGGCCAGCCGTAGTGCGGTCACTGCGTAGGCGCCGGCTAACAGAAAGACATTTCAAGTTCTGAAGGCACCGGGCACCCCCCTCTTAGGTCTGTCACTATACAGGGGGACGGGCTGGGGGATGGGCGGGCAGGGATGGCGGGGCATGTTCCTTGGTGCCCCCCTCCCGATTCAACCACTGGCCAATCGATTCCGACTAAAGTGACAGGGGCGTGCTTTCATATGAGCTGAAAGCACGCCCCTGTCAAAGCGGCACTTGTACTAGGTGCCGCTTACAGGGATTTTTTCAAAGGGTGTTTGCTGTCCATCGCCTGGCCCAGCCCCCCGCTTCCAAACAGAGGATAGCAACAACCAGCATAACAAGCACAGCAAAGCAAATCCCACATAGCAAAGGGGCCGCAACTGTGGCTCAACCAACACTTACTTACATCCAGTAAACAGGATACGAAGCACTGAGGCGGGCGCCTAGTATCCACTACGGACTGCGAGAAAAGGAATTACCGGTAGGTATTAAATTCCTATTTTCTCTTACATCCTAGTGGATACTGGGGAACTGTACTTTAGTACCGTGTGGTAGTCCCAAAGCTCCCAAAACGGGTAGGAGAGTGCTGAGACCCATGTAAAACCGCCTGACCAAACTGAAGGTCATCCTTGGCCAAGGTGTCGAACCTGTAGAACTTCACAAATGTGTTTGAACCAGACCAAGTAGCTGCTCAGCTGTAAAGCCGAAACACCCCGGGCAGCCGCCCAAGAAGAACCCACCGACCTTGTCCAGTGGGGGGGAATAGACGTCAGCAAAAGCTGAGCCGCCAAAGTATTGGCCTGTTGAATAGTTAGCCTGAGCCAACGAGCAATAGATTGCTTAGAAGCCAGCCTACCAATTTTGGTGGCATAATAAAAGACAAACAGCGAGTCATATTTTTCCGAAAATGAGCCGTCCTTTTTACATAAATACTCAGAGCCCTCACCACATCCAAGTACACTGGGCCCAGAGAAACATCAGCCAGCACCACAATTGGCTGATTCACGTGAAAGGGTGACACCACTTTAAGCAAAAACTGAGGTCGGGTCCTGAGCTCAGCCCTGTCCTTATGAAATATCAAGTACTGACTCATACAGGATAAGGCCCCCAATTCAGAAACCTGTCTTGCAGACACCAACGCCAGCAACATGACGGTCTTCCAAGTGAGAAATTTCAATTCCATCTTCTGTAAAGGTTCAAACCAGTCCGATTAAGAAAGGACAAAACCACATTTAGATCCAACGGAGCCGTGGGAGGGACGAAGGGTGGCTGCAGATGAAGAACTCCTTTCAAGAAAATGCACCTCAATTAGAATTGCCTGAATGCTTTCCCTTTGGAGTCTTTTTAGAACTTTTGGAATGAGCGGGCTTGGAGGGAACAGGTAAACAAACTGGTAAGTCCATGGGCCCGCCAGCGCGTCCACTGCCACAGCCTGTGGATCCCTAGTTCTGGAACAGTAACGGCGTAGCTTCTTGTTGAGACGAGAAGCCATCAGGTCTATCTGCGGACACCCCCAAGATGAAGGCCCCATTCCCCTGGATGGAGGTCGTGCCTGCTGAGGAAGTCCGCTTCCCAGTTGTCCAACCCTGGAATGTATATGGTTTAGATGGCCCTTGTGTTGGCCTCTGCCCAGAGGAGTATCTTTGACACCTCTCGCCTTGCTGCTCTGCTTCTTTTTCCTCCCTGTCGGTTTATGTACGCCACCGCCGTGGCGTTGCCCGACTGAACTTGGATGGCTTGATCCTGGAGAAAGTAGGAAGCTTGAAGAAGGGCATTGTATATCGCCCTGAGTTCCAGGACATTGATTGGTAGTGCAGATTCCTGACTCGACCACCGTCCCTGGAACTGGGCCCCTTGAGTCCCAACCCCCCAACCCAGGAGGCTGGCATACGTTGGCAGTAGAATCCACAACTGGGTACTGAAACTCCGGCCTTCTACCAGGTGAGGTACTTGTAGCCACCACAACAGAGAAATCCGTGCTTTCGGAGATAGGGTCACCATCTGATGCATCTGCAGGCGAGACCCTGACCACTTGTGCAGCAAATCCTACTGAAAAGGTCGGGCATGAAACCTGCCATTTGTGACTGCCTCGTATGCGGCCACCAACTTGCCCAGAAAGTGTATGCAAAGATGTACTGAGACCTCGCAGGGTCTGAGCACTAAGCGTACCATAGCTTGGATAGATAAAGCCTTGTCCATAGGGAGAAACACCTTCTGAGACACCGTATCCAATAACATCAACCGGAACTGAAGACGCTGGGATAGTTCTCCAAGTGAGATTTTCGAAAATATAGGATCCATCCATGATTCATCAGCAGACGAGTTGTCAGGTTGATGCTTTGCAGCAGACGTTCCCTGGACATTGCCTTTATCAGGAGATCGTCCAGTAGAGGACAATGTTGACACCCATTTTTTGCAGTTGTAGTATCATCTCCGCCATGACCTTCGTGAAGACCCGTGGTGCTGTGGAGAGACCAAAGGTTAAGGCCTGGAACTGGAAGTGGTTGTCCAAAGTGGTGAACCTGAGGTAAGCCTGATGAGGAGGCCACATAGGGATGTGCAGGTAAGCATCCTTGACATCTAGGGTCACTAGAAATTCCCCTTCCTACAGACCGGACACCACTGCCCAAAGAGATTCCATCTTGAATTTGAGAACCCACAGATAAGGGTTTAACACCTTCAGATTTAAGATGAGCCGTACCTAACCATCCATCTGTGGCACGACAAAAGGACTGGAGTAAAACTTCCTGTGAGGTACTGGAACCACAACTCCCATCTGTAAAAGTTTCTGAATGGCTTCTTGCAAGGTAACTTTTGCTACGGGTAAAGCTGCCAAGCTTGACCTGAAAAATCTGTGAAGAGGAAGTGTTTGAAAATCCAGCCGGTATCCGTGAGAAATTAGGTCCCTCACACAAGGATCCTGTCAGGACTTTGCCCACACGTGCGCAAACTGTTGAAGGTGGGCACCTACTGGAAAGTCGCCCTGTTGAGGCCAACCGTCACGCGGAAGGCTTTGTGGTAGAGGTTCCGGGCGTTTGGTCCAAGGAAACTGCAGCTGCAGTTTTTCGGGGCTTACCACGAGAATCTCTAGGAGAATTGGATGCTCGTCGACCTCTGAACTTCGCCACACGAAAGGACTGCAAGGAAGGTCCAGAGTAAGGGCGCCTAGCAGGTGGCGCAGCCGATGGCAGATAGGTAGACTTACCCGCCGTCGCCTGAGAAATCCATTTATTTAATTTATTACCAAACAAGGCATCACCTGTAAAGGAAAGATTTTTCACCCCCTCTTTGGAATCAGCATCCGCTGACCATTGACGTAACCATAGAGCTCTGCGGGCCGAAACCGCCATAGCAGTGGTTCGGCCATTTATCTGACACAATTCTTTTACAGCTTCGCTCATAAGGTTTGCAGCATCTTGTATATGTTGCAGTAGTGTAGTCATCCTGGGGCAGCGAGTCAAATCCATTAATAACATTATCAGACCACTTGACCACTGCCCTTGAAATCCAACCACAAACTATCGTGGGACGTCGTGCTACGCCCGCTGCCGTATATATTACTATGAGAGTGGTCTCAATTTTACGGTCAGCT
Organism: Pseudophryne corroboree; assembly: GCF_028390025.1. NCBI lineage: Eukaryota > Metazoa > Chordata > Amphibia > Anura > Myobatrachidae > Pseudophryne > Pseudophryne corroboree. The sequence continues at coordinate 717,897,463 of NC_086449.1, read as the reverse complement.
GGGTCTTTCAGGGATATAGTCCCAGGTACTGGCAGTACCAATTTTCTAGACAGTCTGGACACAGACGTATCGACTGATAGACGGTTTTCCCATACCTTCCTGTCATCAGCTGGGAGGGAAAAAAAGATAATAACCTCTGAGGAGTTTTGATTTTTTTTTTGTCAGGGTTTACCCTTGCCTCCCAGGCCAGGGAGTTTAATTCCTTTGATACAGGCAGCGGTGCAAATGTGCGGGTACGGGTGGTTACGGTGTACCCATAAGAATTTATTTGTGGGTACACCGTACCCACACCGACGGGCCGCCGCTCCTCCCCGCTCCGTCCCTCCCTCCCTCCCTCTGCTGCTCACCGCCGCTCCCGCTGATGTGAGAGGAGGAGAGCGCAGCCTGCGCCTCTCCTGCCCCTCAGTGTCTTCGTTCAATTCAGCGCTGCACGTGAGCCAATCAGAGCTCGCGGCCCGGCAGCCAAGGCTGCCGGACCACAAGCTTTGATTGGCTCACGGATTGGCGCTGAATTGAACTAAGACACCCGCATCCGCCAGAGACTGAGGGGAAGGAGACACACAGGACAGCAGTGGTGAGCAGCAGGGGAGGGGGGGGGGGCTTCATGTATACCTGGCACTGGGGGCATATCTGGCACTGGGGGGGCATGTGTACCTGGCACTGGGAGCATATCTGGCACTGGGGGCATATCTGGCACTGGGGGGGGACATGTGTACCTGGCACTGGGGGCATATCTGGCACTGGGGGGACATGTATACCTGGCACTGGGAGCATATCTGGCACTGAGCATATCTGGCATTGGGGGGACATGTGTATGTGGCACTGGGGGCATATCTGGCACTAGGGGCATGTCTGGCACTGCAGGGTCATGTGTATCTGGCACTGGGGGCATATCTGGCACTGGGGGACATGTGTATCTGGCACTGTGGCCATATCTGGCACTGCAGGGACATGTGTATCTGGCACTAGGGGCATATCTGTCACTGAGGGTATATCTGGCACTGGGGGGACATGTGTATCTGGCACTGGGGCAAATCTGGCAGTGGGGGGCATTTATGTATCTGGCACTGGGGGGCAATGTATATCTGACACAGGGGGGCATTTGTATATCTGGCACTGTGGGGCAATGTGTATTTGGCACTGTGAGGCAATGTATATCTGGCACTGGGGGCTTTTGTGTAATTGGCACTATGGGGCAATGTGTATCTGGCACTGTGAGGCAATGTATATCTGGCACTCTGGGGGCATTTGTGTATCTGACACTGTGGGGCAATGTATATCTGGCACTGTGGGGCAATTTATATCTGGCACTGTGGGGCAATTTATATCTGGCACTGTGGGGCAACTTGTATCTGGCACTATTGGGGTCATATGTGTATCTGCCCCTCCCCCCATATGTGTATCACCCCCCCCCTTTTCATTGGCCACGCCCCATTTTCTACTTGCACCACTGGATACAGGAAAAGTGGCTGAGGGTTTTGGTTTTACATTAAAGTATAATTCTTCATCTGGTTCTGCCTCTGGATCGGGCATGTTAATAACCTCCCTCACAGCATAAATGAGGACCTCCACCCCGGGTGACAGAGAGCTCTCCTCCTCCATATCATCAGTGTCATCCACATCAGGCAGGTCAGAATCAGACTGGAGTACCTGTGGCAGTGAGCGTTTATGTGAAACCAACAGAGGGGGCTGAGAAGCCTTTCTGTTATCCGCAGCTTTAGCCATACAATCAACAGACTGTCCTAACACCTGTCTCTGATTCCTAGCTGCAGCTAGTTCTGAATTAACACTATGAATCATGAAAAGCATCTAACCAAAAAGGTGCCTGAGAACTGCTTCCCCTTGGGGATAATGAACACTGTTCACACATGAGGGACCCCTCAGAAGAAGGGGTAGAATTACAAGCAGTACATATAACTTTGTGAGCAGACATAATTTTACAGTGACAATACAGTTAAACCCACTGCACACCTCCACAAAGACCCTAGAGAGCCTCTGGAGTGACACAGAGAAAGGAGACCAGCACACAAACACAGCAGCACAGTGTACAATTGTATATAAGAATCACACTATCTACTGTGGTAGTGAGCATTTTGTGTGACACCGCTCATGCGCTCCCCCCTGCTATGACCCCCCTGGTACCAGTACAGAGTCTGAACAGCCTGGGTCCGTGGAGGAGCAGCTTGCATGCAGCCGTGTGATCCGTAGCAGCAGGAAATGGCGCCTTTCCCGCCTCTGGTCCCGCTCTCTGGGTAGCCCCGCCCCCATAATGGCGCACGGTCCCTATTAATTATACTGGCTGTTACAAACTCCTCCGAGCCAGTGTGGTCCGCGGCGGGCAACGCAGCTCATGGCCCGTGACCGCCGCAAGACATGATGGCAGCTGCACAGAGGACCCGCTAACTGGGACCCCGGTGTTAACACTCACCGCACCTGCGTCTCTTCGGCATCTGTTAGAGGGTGGCGGCTTGCTGCTGGTGTGTGCACACACAGTGTGGTGTGTGAAACAGCACCTCAGGAGCTCAGTGTCCTGTCAGCATGGATTATGAGCCATTAACCCTCAGGAGGTTGGTTCGGTCCCCCCTCTAAGTCCCACAAAGCAGGTAGACTGTTTGCCAACCAGTACTACCTGAAATAAACAAACTAAAATAAAAACATAAAGGAAACTCTCTGGAGCTCCAGAGGAATGCACCCGGCTCCTTGGGCACATTTTTCTAAACTGAGTCTGGCAGGAGGGGCATAGAGGGAGGAGCCAGCACACACTAAATGGTTTAAAGTGCCAGGCTCCAGTGGACCCGATATATACCCCACGGTATTAAAGTACAGTTCCCCAGTATCCACTAGGACGTAAGAGAAAAATAATAAAAAACTTGTGTCAACTTTTTGACCTGTCGACCTTTGACCTGTCGACATTTTAAATGTCAGTATGTTGACCCTGTCGTGATTTTGACCGTCCGTCAATTGTTGTCGGGATTTTGACCGTCTGGAGTTTGATTGTAGGTATTTCATACTAAACCCCTATTCATTGCTTAGTAAATAGGTAATAACATTCCACCGCATAGCTGGCTATGGTGGTAGCATTATTTATATTATTATTATTATTACATTTTATTTATAAGGCGCCACATGTGTTTCGCAGCGCCGTACAAAGGACAGTACAGGGAGACAAAACATAGCATTACAGTAAATAAACAACAGAAAGAGAGTACAAGTAACAGAGCACCACACGTTTTCAAGACATAATACAGCTAAGATGTAAGTATTGATGGAGTGATCATCGTACCACTAGAGGCTGGTGGCCATAGATGGAGATGAGCCTTTACTAGCAGGATAAAGATGGTCGTTGAGTAGGGGAGAGCTGCGAGTAAAATGTGTCGAGACGAGGGCTTAGATAACAAGAGGAAAGAGGGCCCTGCTCTGAAGAGCTAACAATCTAGTGGGGAGGGGCGACAGACAGATGACAAGAGGTGCAGGCAAGTGGGAGGTAGCTTGATGGCAGTATGCAAGCAAAGCTGAGATGTTCACGGCATGAGGCAGGCTTATAAAAGCCAAATCTATGATTTCTCTAACGTCCTAGAGGATGCTGGGACTCCGTAAGGACCATGGGGATAGACGGGCTCCGCAGGAGACATGGGCACTTTAAGAAAAACTTTGGATCTGGGTGTGCACTGGCTCCTCTCTCTATGCCCCTCCTCCAGACCTCAGTTTGATACTGTGCCCAGTGGAGACTGGGTGCATTTCAGGGAGCTCTCCTGAGTTTTCTGTAAAGAAAGTATTTTAGTTAGGTTTTTTATGTTCAGGGAGCCTGCTGGCAACAGACTCCCTGCATCGAGGGACTGAGGAGAGAGAAACAGACCCACTACTCTGAGTTTCAGGGCTCTGTTTCTTAGGCTACTGGACACCATTAGCTCCAGAGGGATAGGTACGCAGGTCTCACCCTAGCCGTCCGTCCCAGAGCAGCGCCGCCGTCCTCCTCGCAGAGCCGGAAGATAGAAGCCGGGTGAGTATGAGAGGAAAAGATTTCAGAGGCGGCAGAAGACAGCTTGATCTTCATAGAGGTAACGCACAGCAGTGAAGCTGTGCGCCATTGCTCCCATTCACCTCACACACATCGGTCACTGTAAGGGTGCAGGGCGCAGCTGGGCACTGTACATGTATATAAAGAGCCCCCACCATGTTTTTAAGAATTTTGAACGGGACAGAAGCCCGCCACCGAGGGGGCGGGGCTTCTCCCTCAGCACTCACCAGCGCCATTTTTCTCCACAGCACCGCTGAGAGGAAGCTCCCCGGACTCTCCCCTGCTTGATACCACGGTGAAAGAGGGTTTTAAAGTAGAGAGGGGGGGGGGGGGGCACATAATTGGCGCATATACATACTTGAAAAGCGCTACTGGGTAAACATTCTGCGCCGACACCTGACTGGATGGATATGTGGAATGTTTTAAGTGCTAATGTTAATTTACTGCACAAAAGATTAGACAAGGCTGAAGCTAGGGTACAGTCAGGGAGTCAACCCATGTCTGTCCCAATGTCGCCGGGACCTTCGGGGTCTCAGAAGCGCCCACTATCCCAAATAGTAGACACAGATACCGACACGGATTCAGACTCCAGTGTCGACTACGATGATGCAAAATTACAGCCAAAAGTGGCTAAATGTATTCGATATATGATTATTGCAATAAAAGATGTTTTGCATATCACAGAGGAACCCCCTGTCCCTGACACGAGGGTACACATGTATAAGGGAAAGAAACCTGAGGTCACCTTTCCCTCCTCACATGAGCTGAACGAATTATGCAAAAAAGCTTGGGAAACTTCAGACAAAAAACTGCAGATTCCCAAAAGGATTCTTATAGCGTATCCTTTCCCGCCAAAGGACAGAATACAGTGGGAATTCTCCCCTAGGGTAGACAAGGCTTTGACACGCTTATCAAAAAAGATAGCGCTCACATGCCAAGATACGGCTACCCTCAAGGATCCTGCTGACCGCAAGCAGGAGGTTACCTTGAAGTCCATTTACACACATTCTGGTACGTTACTCAGACCGGCAATTGCGTCGGCCTGGGTTTGTAGTGCTGTAGCAGCATGGACAGATTCCTTATCAGCGGATATTGAGACCGTTGATAAGGATACCATTTTAATGACCCTAGGGCATTTAAAAGATGCTGTCTTATATATGAGGGATGCTCAAAGAGACATTAGTTTACTGGGTTCCAGAATAAATGCTATGTCTATTTCTGCTAGGCGAGTCTTATGGACCCGACAGTGTACAGGTGATGCCGACTCAAAGAGGCATATGGAGTTTTTGCCTTACAAGGATGAGGAATTGTTTGGAGAGGGCCTCTCGGACCTCGTCTCCACAGCTACGGCAGGTAAATCGAATTTTTTGCCTTATATTCCCTCACAATCTAAGAAAGCGCCTCATTATCAAATGCAGTCCTTTCGTTCAAATAAAAGCAAAAGAGTACGTGGATCGTCCTTTCTTGCCAGAGGTAAGGGCAGAGGGAAAAAGCTGCACAACACAGCTAGTTCCCAGGAACAGAAGTCCTCCCCGGCCTCTGCAAAATCCACCGCATGACGCTGGGGCTCCCCTGAGGGAGTCCGCTCCAGTGGGGGCACGTCTTCGACTTTTCAGCCACATCTGGGTTCACTCACAGGTGGACCCCTGGGCAATAGAAATTGTTTCCCAGGGATACAAGCTGGAATTCGAAGAGGTGCCTCCTTGACGGTTTTTCAAATCGTCGCTACCGACTTCTCCCCTGGAAAGGGAGATAGTGTTACATGCGATTCACAAATTGTGTCTTCAAAAAGTGGTGGTCGAGGTTCCCCTGCTTCAAAGAGGGAAGGGGTACTACTCAACTCTGTTTGTGGTCCCGAAACCGGACGGTTGAATTTAAAATCACTGAACCTTTACTTAAAACGTTTCAAATTCAAAATGGAATCACTCAGAGCCTGGAAGGGGGGGGGGGGGGGTTTATGGTATCTCTGGACATAAAGGATGCATACCTGCATGTTCCCATATATCCTCCTCATCAGGCGTACCTGAGATTTGCGGTACAGGATTATCATTACCAATTTCAGACGTTGCCGTTTGGGCTTTCCACGGCCCCGAGAATTTTCACCAAGTTAATGGCGGAAATGATGGTGCTCCTGCGCAAGCAGGGTGTCACAATTATCCCGTACTCCTCATAAAAGCGAGATCACGGGAGAAGTTGCTGAACAGCGTATCACTTTCACTGAAGGTGTTACAGCGACACGGCTGGATTCTCGATATTCCAAAGTCGCAGCTGAATCCTACGACTCGTCTGCCCTTCTTGGGCATGATTCTGGACACATACCAGAAAAGGGTTTTTCTTCCGATAGAAAAAGCGCAGGAACTCATGATTCTAGTCAAGAACCTGTTGAAGCCAAAACAAGTGTCAGTACATCATTGCACTCAAGTCCTGGGAAAAATGGTGGCGACGTACGAAGCCATTCCCTTCGGCAGGTTCCATGCAAGGACTTTCCAATGGGACCTATTGGACAAATGGTGCGGGTTACATCTGCAAATGCATCAGCGGATCACCCTGTCCCCCAGGGCCAGGGTATCTCTCCTGTGGTGGCTGCAGAGTGCTCACCTTCTAGAGGGCCACAGGTTCGGCATTCAGGATTGGATCTTTGTGACCACGGACGCGAGCCTCCGAGCTTGGGGAGCAGTCACACAGGGAAGAAATTTCCTAGGCCTTTGGTCAAGTCAAGAGACTTGTCTTCACATCAACATCCTGGAACTAAGGGCCATATACAACGCCCTAAGTCAAGCGGAGACCTTACTTCGCGACGACCAGTTCTGATCCAGTCAGACAACGTCACCGCAGTAGCTCATGTAAACCGCCAGTGCGGCACAAGGAGCAGAGTGGCGATGGCGGAAGCCACCAGAATTCTCCGCTGGGCGGAGAATCATGTAAGCGCACTGTCAGCAGTGTTCATTCCGGAAGTGGACAACTGGGAAGCAGACTTCCTCAGCAGACACGACCTGCATCCGGGAGAGTGGGGACTTCATCAGGAAGTCTTCGCACAGATTGCAAGTCGGTGGGGACTGCCCCAAATAGATATGATGGCGTCCCGTCTCAACAAAAAGCTACAAAGGTATTGCGCCAGGTCAAGAAATCCTCAGGCGGTAGCTGTGGATGCCCTAGTGACACCGTGGGTGTTCCAGTCGGTCTATGTATTTCGTCCTCTTCCTCTCATACCCAAGGTGTTGAGAATAATAAGAAAAAGAGGAGTGAGAACAATACTCATTGTTCCGGATTGGCCACGAAGGACCTGGTATCCGGATCTGCAGGAAATGCTCACAGAAGATCCGTGGCCTCTTCCTCTAAGACAGGACCTGTTGCAACAGGGTCCCTGTCTGTTCCAAGACTTACTGCGGCTGCGTTTGACGGCATGGCGGTTGAACGCCGGATCCTAGCGGAAAAAGGTATTCCGGATGAGGTCATCCCTACACTAATAAAGGCTGGGAAGGATGTGACATCTAAACATTATCACCGAATATGGCGAAAATATGTTTCTTGGTGTGAGGCCAGGAATGCTCCTATGGAAGAATTCCATCTAGGCTGTTTTCTTCACTTCCTACAACTGGAGTGAATTTGGGCCTAAAATTAGGCTCCATTAAAGTTCAGATTTCGGCCTTATCCATTTTCTTTCAAAAGGAATTGGCCTCTCCACCTGAAGTACAGACTCTTGTGGAGGGAGTACTGCATATTCAGCCTCCTTTTGTACCTCCGGTGGCACCTTGGGACCTTAACGTGGTGTTAAGTTTCTTTAAGTCACATTTGTTTGAACCACTTAGAACAGTGGAGTTGAAATATCTCACTTGGAAGGTGGTCATGTTGTTAGCCTTGGCTTCGGCTAGGCGAGTTTCGGAATTAGCGGCTTTATCACATAAAAGCCCCTATCTGGTTTTCCATATGGATAGAGCGGAATTGCGGACCCGTCCTCAATTCCTACCTAAGGTGGTCTCATCCTTTCATCTGAACCAACCTATTGTCGTGCCTGTGGCTACACGGGACTTGGAGGATTCCGAGTCCCTTGATGTGGTCAGACTCAGGGCTTTGAAAATTTACGTGGCCAGAACAGCTAGGATCAGAAAAACAGAAGCACTGTTTGTCCTGTATGCAGCCAACAAGGTCGGCGGCCCTGCTTCAAAGCAGACAATTGCTCGCTGGATCTGTAACACGATTCAGCAGGCGCATTCTACGGCAGGATTGCCGTCACCAAAATCGGTTAAGGCCCATTCCACTAGGAAGGTGGGCTCGTCTTGGGCAGCTGCCCGAGGGGTCTCGGCACTACAGCTGTGCCGAGCTGCTACTGGGTCGGGGTCAAACACCTTTGCAAAGTTCTATAAGTTTGATACCCTGGCTGAGGAGGACCTTCTGTTTGCTCAATCGGTGCTGCAGAGTCATCCGCACTCTCCCGCCCGTTTGGGAGCTTTGGTATAATCCCCATGGTCCTTACGGAGTCCCAGCATCCTCTAGGACGTTAGAGAAAATAAGATTTTACTTACCGGTAAATCTTTTTCTCGTAGTCCGTAGAGGATGCTGGGCGCCCGTCCCAAGTGCGGACTACTTCTGCAAGACTTGTATATAGTTTTGCTTACATAAGGGTTATGTTATAGTTTTCATCGGTCTTGGACTGATGCTATGTTGTTTTCATACTGTTAACTGGTTAGTATATCACAAGTTATACAGTGTGATTGGTGTGGCTGGTATGAATCTTGCCCTTAGATTAACAAAAATCCTTTCCTCGTACTGTCCGTCTCCTCTGGGCACAGTTTCTCTAACTGAGGTCTGGAGGAGGGGCATAGAGGGAGGAGCCAGTGCACACCCAGATCCAAAGTCTTTCTTAAAGTGCCCATGTCTCCTGCGGAGCCCGTCTATCCCCATGGTCCTTACGGAGTCCCAGCATCCTCTACAGACTACGAGAAAAAGAATTACCGGTAGGTTTAAAATCTTATTTTCTCCATCGTCTGTATTTTACTACATTTTAGAGAAGTGGCAACAGCTCCTTTTTACCCTTGGTTACATATACCCCATGATAACAAAAGAACTGCAGGAGGAGAAAAAGGGCAGCCACATAAAGATGTAAATACGCTTCATGGTGTGACAATCACTATGGCGCAACTTGGCGCATCATCGTTACAGCGGCATCCGGATGGTCACAATTACACTTTTCTAAATCTCTCCCAATCTGTTCTATCAGTGCCCTACCTGCACATGGCTACCATCCTATTTCCAATACTGCTTCTCTGTACCACCTCCAATAATCCACCCAACCAGACCTTCACGTCTCATTCTTACCGCCTAAGCTACTGCTCTTCCTTTGGCCTTTGCGCTAAGAGAGCAGAGAGCCGGGTGCCTTCAGGGTCCAGGGGCGGTAAGCTGTGCCTAACCCTCTGCCTTGTACCCTGGGTAGCAGTACCAGTCACACTGCCCTTAATGCAGACTTCTGTTTTATACATCATGCTGCTAGTGAGTTCTGATTTGTATGCTCTGTACAACTCCACTGTGTGATCTAACATCTTCGGTAACCTGGGAGCACAGTTTATTCCAGAGAACTGAAAAATAAACTTATTGATTGGAAACATCAAAGACAACAGCCCATCACCTGCCATTTGTCCTTTAAATTCCCCTAGCGTCACCTACGGTAGAACCAGTTGTCAAGGAAGAATGATAAATGTCATACACATCAACTGGAGATATTAAAGGGGTTTTCCACATTCAGAGGACTTACATTTATTGCTGATTACAAGCACATGTAAATACACAGCTTTTTCTTATTAGCTTTCCTCCAATTATTTCATTTTAAATTCGGGCAGTGACGCTCAATACTAGCTGCAGGATATGTGGATACACAGCACATCTCGTTTTGCTCACATGATCCTATTTGTCTGAGATGAAGCTTAGATCCACATACTAATCCCTAATAATATTGATTTTGCTTAAACCTGAATCTCTGAGGTACAACTTTAATACAAGTACCCTAGATGTCTTATAATGTACAGTGCAATAATTCTCTCACCTTACCGCAGTACACAAGGAGAAATGGCAAGACATTTGTGCCAATTAGGACAAAGCACTGGGCAAGTTCTGAATAAAGCAGGGGTTTTATATAGATCTTGGCCTCATGATTTTCCTGCCCATGTGCTAGTCTCAGGGAAAATGGCACCCGAGCCATATTCCTGGTGATTTCTGCAGTGCTGATGCCTGAGAGCAGGGGTGTAGCCAGGACTTTATGGGCCCCATAGCAACAATATGAAGGAGCCCCTATATGCAGCAGTTAATATATTCCCCTATAATAGTGTCCTAGTTCATTTTGTGAACTATAGTAATGCCTTAGTTAACGTTATGCCTTATAGTAGTGCCCTCATTTATTTTATGAACCATAGTAGTGTCCTACTTCACGTTATGTCGCACTGTAAGGTTGCCAGTACACAGTATGTAACACAGTACCCCCCCAATTCACATTACGACATGAAGCAGGATGTAATGATGCCGAAGCTGTGAGCTGTTGGCTGATCATAGACGTTTTTTTAAAGGGGCAATCACTTGCAAGTCAAAACCATGCCTTGTAAGTGAATTCCCCTTTAAAAAAAATGTTAGAGATCGGCCAGCATCTCGCTGCTCCAGTGATCTCGGGCACCATTACATCCGGCCCATAGTGTCCCCATTTCATATCATGCCACATTACAGTGCCCCCAGTTCATATTATGCCACACTATACTGCCTCCTCTTCATATTGTGACACTTTACAGTGCCCCCACCAGTTCATATTATGCCACACTATTGTGCCTCCACTGCATATTGTGCCACATTACAGTGCTCCAGTTCATATTACTGCATACTTACCGACATTTCAAATCTCCTCTCCGGGAGATGCCCGGAGAGGAGAAGCAGGTGGGCGGCGATGAGGGCGGGGCTGAGATAATTACATTATTAAGCCCCGCCTACTCACCAGGAAAAGCCCACAATTGGTTAATATTTGCATAGGGGGCGGAGCTAAATGACGCGATTAGCATATAATCACGTCATTAGGCTCTGCCCCCTCCACCAGTCCACGATTTTGCTGTGTCTTTCTCCACATTCTGCCCACTTCACTAGGAAGTGGGCAGAATGCAGGAGCTGTGCCCACTCTTCCGGGGCTGCAGGGGACTACTCGAAAAACCGGGTGTCTCCCGCAGAATGCGGGAGAGTAGGTAAGTATGTGTTACTGTATGTAACATTATAATGCCCTCCAATTCATTTTATACCACATTACAATGAGTAGGAGCAGTGGCATAACTAGATATATTACAGGCTCCAAGCAAAAGTTTTTAATAGCCCCTATGTAACAAACAATGTTGAAAAATGTATATAACACATGTAACTGTGACAGGGAAGGTGGGCCCCTCTCACCTCTGGGCCCCATAGCAGCACCTATGGTAGCTACACCATTGCCTGGGAGGTAATGTATGTATGTATGCATGGCACACCATAACCCCATTATTGGTACGCACATGTTTAAAAGCCCCAAGAAACTGGGTTTTTATAAAAAATAGCCACATGAAATAATGGGGCACAAATCATACAAAATCAGTCATTGTGACAATTCGCACATATCTCCCCCAATTTATAGTATGAGGGTAACAGGACCCCAAAATACTGTCACAAAAATACAACTGCTGGAACACACTATGGGGGTAATTCAGAGTTGATCGCAGCAGCAGATTTGTTAGCAGTTGGACAAAATCATGTGCACTGCAGGGGGGCAGATATAACATTTGCAGAGAGAGTTAGATTTGGGGGTGTTATTTTGTTTCTGTGCAGGGTAAATATTGTGTGCTTTATTTTTACACTGCAATTTAGATTTTAGTTTGACACACCTCACCCAAATCTAACTCTCTCTGCACATGTTATATCTGCTACCCCCCCCCCCCCCCCCTGCTGTGCACATGGTTTTGCCCAACTGTTAACAAATTTGCTGCTGTGATCAACTCTGAATTACCCCCTATGCTCCTTAGTAGTTAAAATGGTTAACAATTCACACAGCCACAATCAAAGGGTTAACATGTAAAGGTTGTTACACAAATGTAGCCTCTGGCACAAACCTATCGAGTTAACATTTAACACATTCAAAAAAGTTAACACAACCTATACTAGCTTGCAAGGAGTTAATACAATCAATCTATCAAAGGCTTAGCATGGTTAAGCAATAATTCTCACCATAAAAGCCTATGTATTCACTAGAACAACCAGGACAAAACCTTTTACATTTTAGAGTTAATATAAGAAGGTACAGGGTATTCAATATAATAATAAAGGATAACAACTGACACACAAAAGTGCACTTGCAGGCACAAAAAAATCTAACACATACGGAAAAATCTAACACATACATGTAGTCTGTAGCCTGGGACAAGGCAGAATAACATGGGTCACACTTCAAATGAACTAATTTCCCAGATCTGACAATTTTCCCTTATAGAGCATACAGTATATCCAATTAGCTGTGGGGTTACCGTGCTGGGATAGCTCCAAGTTTAACGTCTGGAGATATTCAGTTATTCAGCATTTTCTGCGCATGGTAAACCTGCAGTAACCAATAGATTCTGCGTTAAATACTGGAAGCTATGGTTTTGCTCATGCGTAAAACCCTAGAGCAGGCTTTTTCAACCAGTGTGCCGCCAGCAGTTGCAAGGTGTGCCGCGGAGCCAGAGCAGTTCCTGCACCTTCAGAGTGAACTGTTGGCCCGGGCTCTTCTTAGAGGATTAGTCGTGATTAGTAGTCATGGCCACCCACCCGCCTGCATACACATCTTCCAGGTCCTGCCTGCATACACAGCTTTCCTTGCCCACCCACATCCACACCTACGTGACTGCCCGCTACTCAGCATTCGCAGCACTCCACTGAGAACAACACTCGCCACTGAGGGACAGGAAGGAGGACAGCTGACCGGTAGGGGCTAATATTTGTTATTTTATTTTTCCTGCGGGGAACAATAGGATTTATGTGGGGAGAATAAGGATTTATGGGGGGGAACAATGTGAATAATTCATGTGGGGAGCAATAGGATTTATGTGTGGAGAAATGTGATTGATTTATGTGTGAGCAACATGATTTATGTGGGGAGAAATGTCATTGATTTATGTGTGAGCAACATGATTTATGTGGGGAGAAATGTCATTGATTTATGTGTGAGCAACATGATTTATGTGAGGAGCAATGTATTTGATTTATGTGGGGAGCAATAGGATTTATGTGGGGAGCAATAGGATTTATGTATTGAGCAACATGATTTATGTGGGGAGCAATGTAATTGGTTTATGTGGGGAGCAATAGGATTTATGTGGGGAGCAATAGGATTTATGTATTGAGCAACATGATTTATGTGGGGAGCAATGCGATTGTTTTCTCTGTGTAGACCAATGTATGTGTGGATTTTTTTCACTGTGTAGGCCAATGTGTGTGTGTTGTTTTTTTTCTGTGGGGAACTTATGGTGTGCCTTGGCAATTTTAAAATATTGTTTGGTGTGCCACGAGTAAAACAAGGTTGAAAATCACTGCCCTAGAGGGTAAATTTACAGCAGATTTATCCTCATAGTTCCTGAGTCTGTGAGGAAGAATCCTTGTTACATGTGGGGATGCAGGACCTACAGTAATTGGATATGCCCCATAGAGTTTAGAAACTTTTCCCACAGGGAGCATGCTCTGATAGGCAGTATGGTGTGTTTGGAGAAGGTATGGGAGTGGTAATTTCTCCTAGGTGTGAATCCTAGGTGGAAATTTACCAATTCCCCTATTTGAGTTTGCATTTTGATCCGAAAATGCAACTTGGCAATTTACTAAACAGCAATCACGGCAGAGTTTAACTAATTCGTGTTCACTTTCACAGCCAACAACACAAATATGAATTAATAGACCATCGGTCAATCACAGTTGGATTTTCACTAGTGATGAGCGGGTTCGGTTTCTCGGAAACCGAACCCCCCCGAACTTCACCCTTTTTACACGGGTCCGAGCCATACTCGGATTCTCCCGTATGGCTCGGGTAACCCGAGCGCCCGAACGTCATCATCCCGCTGTCGGATTCTCGCGAGATTCGGATTCTATATAAGCAGCCGCGCGCCGCCGCCATTTTCACTCGTGCATTGGAAATGTTAGGGAGAGGACGTGGCTGGCGTACTCTCCTTTATTGTTGAACTTGATTGTGCTGTGCACTATTGCTTAATTGTGGGGAGGGCTGGGGAGCAGCTGTATAATATAGGAGGAGTACAGTGCAGAGTTTTGCTGATCAGTGACCACCAGTTATCCGTTCTCTGCCTGAAAAAATCGCTCCATATCTGTGCTCAGTGTGCTGCATATATCTGTGCTCACACTGCTTAATTCTGGGGACTGGGGAGCAGCTGTATTATATAGCAGGAGTACAGTGCAGAGTTTTGCTGACAGTGACCACCAGTATACGTTGTCTGCCTGAAAAACACTCCATATCTGTGCTCAGTGTGCTGCTTTATTGTGGGGACTGGGGACCACCAGTATAATATTATATAGGAGGAGTACAGTGCAGAGTTTTGCTGACCAGTGACCACCAGTATATAATATATAGCATTACGGTACAGTAGGCCACTGCTGTACCTACCTCTATGTCGTCATTAAGTATACTATCCATCTACATTCTATACCTGTGGTGCATTTTAGTTTTGCAGTTTGCTGACACAGTGACCACCAGTATACTATATATAGCAGTACGGAAGGCCACTGCTGTACCTACCTCTGTGTCGTCATTCATTAAGTATACTATCCATCTACATTCTATACCTGTGGTGCATTTTAGTTTTGCAGTTTGCTGACACAGTGACCACCAGTATACTATATATAGCAGTACGGAAGCCACTGCTGTACCTACCTCTGTGTCGTCATTCATTAAGTATACTATCCATCTACATTCTATACCTGTGGTGCATTTTAGTTTTGCAGTTTGCTGACACAGTGACCACCAGTATACTATATATAGCAGTACGGAAGGCCACTGCTGTACCTACCTCTGTGTCGTCATTAAGTATATTATCCATCTACATTCTATACCTGTGGTGCATTTTAGTTTTGCAGTTTGCTGACACAGTGACCACCAGTATACTATATATAGCAGTACGGAAGGCCACTGCTGTACCTACCTCTGTGTCGTCATTCATTAAATATACTATCCATCTACATTCTATACCTGTGGTGCATTTTAGTTTTGCAGTTTGCTGACACAGTGACCACCAGTATACTATATATAGCAGTACGGAAGGCCACTGCTGTACCTACCTCTGTGTCGTCATTCATTAAGTATACTATCCATCTACATTCTATACCTGTGGTGCATTTTAGTTTTGCAGTTTGCTGACACAGTGACCACCAGTATACTATATATAGCAGTACGGAAGGCCACTGCTGTACCTACCTCTGTGTCGTCATTCATTAAGTATACTATCCATCTACATTCTATACCTGTGGTGCATTTTAGTTTTGCAGTTTGCTGACACAGTGACCACCAGTATACTATATATAGCAGTACGGAAGGCCACTGCTGTACCTACCTCTGTGTCGTCATTCATTAAGTATACTATCCATCTACATTCTATACGTGTGGTGCATTTTAGTTTTGCAGTTTGCTGACACAGTGACCACCAGTATACTATATAGCAGTACGGAAGGCCACTGCTGTACCTACCTCTGTGTCGTCATTCATTAAGTATACTATCCATCTACATTCTATACCTGTGGTGCATTTTAGTTTTGTAGTTTGCTGACACAGTGACCACCAGTATACTATATATAGCAGTACGGAAGGCCACTGCTGTACCTACCTCTGTTTCGTCATTCATTAAGTATACTATCCATCTACATTCTATACCTGTGGTGCATTTTAGTTTTGCAGTTTGCTGACACAGTGACCACCAGTATACTATATATAGTAGTACGGAAGGCCACTGCTGTACCTACCTCTGTGTCGTCATTAAGTATACTATCCATCTACATTCTATACCTGTGGTGCATTTTAGTTTTGCAGTTTGCTGACACAGTGACCACCAGTATACTATATATGGCAGTACGGAAGGCCACTGCTGTACCTACCTTTGTGTCGTCATTAAGTATACTATCCATCTACATTCTATACCTGTGGTGCATTTTAGTTTTGCAGTTTGCTGACACAGTGACCACCAGTATACTATAGCAGTACGGAAGGCCACTGCTGTACCTACCTCTGTGTCGTCATTCATTAAGTATACTATCCATCTACATTCTATACCTGTGGTGCATTTTAGTTTTGCAGTTTGCTGACACAGTGACCACCAGTATACTATATATAGCAGTACGGAAGCCACTGCTGTACCTACCTCTGTGTCGTCATTCATTAAGTATACTATCCATTTACATTCTCTACCTGTGGTGCATTTTAGTTTTGCAGTTTGCTGACACAGTGACCACCAGTATACTATATATAGCAGTACGGAAGGCCACTGCTGTACCTACCTCTGTGTCACCATTAAGTATACTATCCATCTACATTCTATACCTGTGGTGCATTTTAGTTTTGCAGTTTGCTGACACAGTGACCACCAGTATACTATATATAGCAGTACGGAAGGCCACTGCTGTACCTACCTCTGTGTCGTCATTCATTAAGTATACTATCCATCTACATTCTATACCTGTGGTGCATTTTAGTTTT
Source organism: Pseudophryne corroboree (assembly GCF_028390025.1). Lineage (NCBI taxonomy): Eukaryota > Metazoa > Chordata > Amphibia > Anura > Myobatrachidae > Pseudophryne > Pseudophryne corroboree. The sequence goes on along the minus strand of NC_086449.1, from coordinate 717,880,736 downwards.
GCAGTTTGCTGACACAGTGACCACCAGTATATATAGCAGTACGGTACGGAAGGCCACTGCTCTACCTACCTCTGTGTCGTCAAGTATACTATCCATCCATACCTGTGGTGCATATCAGTTGTGCGCAGTAAATATAGTAGTAGGCCATTGCTATTGATACTGGCATATAATTCCACACATTAAAAAATGGAGAACAAAATTGTGGAGGTTAAAATAGGGAAAGATCAAGATCCACTTCCACCTCATGCTGAAGCTGCTACCACTAGTCATGGCCGAGACGATGAAATGCCATCAACGTCGTCTGCCAAGGCCGATGCCCAATGTCATAGTAGAGAGCATGTAAAATCCAAAAAACAAAAGTTCAGTAAAATGACCCAAAAATCAAAATTAAAAGCGTCTGAGGAGAAGCGTAAACTTGCCAATATGCCATTTACAACACGGAGTGGCAAGGAACGGCTGAGGCCCTGGCCTATGTTCATGGCTAGTGGTTCAGCTTCACATGAGGATGGAAGCACTCATCCTCTCGCTAGAAAAATGAAAAGACTTAAGCTGGCAAAAGCACAGCAAAGAACTGTGCGTTCTTCTAAATCACAAATACCCAAGGAGAGTCCAATTGTGTCGGTTGCGATGCCTGACCTTTCCAACACCATTTGCGCCTACCACCATTTGCACGCCCCCTGCAAGTGCTGGAAGGAGCACCCGCAGTCCAGTTCCTGACAGTCAAATTGAAGATGTCACTGTTGAAGTACACCAGGATGAGGATATGGGTGTTGCTGGCGCTGGGGAGGAAACTGACAAAGAGGATTCTGATGGTGAGGTGGTTTGTTTAAGTCAGGCACCAGGGGAGACACCTGTTGTCCGTGGGACGAATATGGCCATTGACATGCCTGGTCAAAATACAAAAAAAATCACCTCTTCGGTGTGGAATGATTTCAACACAAATGCGGACAACAGGTGTCAAGCCGTGTGTTGCCTTTGTCAAGCTGTAATAAGTAGGGGTAAGGACGTTAACCACCTCGGAACATCCTCCCTTATACGTCACCTGCAGCGCATTCATCATAAGTCAGTGACAAGTTCAAAAACTTTGGGTGACAGCGGAAGCAGTCCACTGACCACTAAATCCCTTCCTCTTGTAACCAAGCTCCTGCAAACCACACCACCAACTCCCTCAGTGTCAATTTCCTCCTTACCCAGGAAAGCCAATAGTCCTGCAGGCCATGTCACTGGCAAGTCTGACGAGTCCTCTCCTGCCTGGGATTCCTCCGATGCATCCTTGAGTGTAACGCCTACTGCTGCTGGCGCTGCTGTTGTAGCTGCTGGGAGTCGATCGTCATCCCAGAGGGGAAATCGGAAGACCACTTGTACTACTTCCAGTAAGCAATTGACTGTCCAACAGTCCTTTGCGAGGAAGATGAAATATCACAGCAGTCATCCTGCTGCAAAGGTGGCAGCCTGGGTGGTGAGAAACGTGGTTCCGGTATCCACCGTTAATTCAGAGCCAACTAGAGACTTGATTGAGGTACTGTGTCCCCGGTACCAAATACCATCTAGGTTCCATTTCTCTAGGCAGGCGATACCGAAAATGTACACAGACCTCCGAAAAAGACTCACCAGTGTCCTAAAAAATGCAGTTGTACCCAATGTCCACTTAACCACGGATATGTGGACAAGTGGAGCAGGGCAGACTCAGGACTATATGACTGTGACAGCCCACTGGGTAGATGTATTGCCTCCCGCAGCAAGAACAGCAGCGGCGGCACCAGTAGCAGCATCTAGCAAACGCCAACTCGTTCCTAGGCAGGCTACGCTTTGTATCACCGCTTTCCAGAATAGGCACACAGCTGACAACCTCTTACGGAAACTGAGGAAGATCGTCGCAGAATGGCTTACCCCAATTGGACTCACCTGGGGATTTGTGACATCGGACAACGCCAGCAATATTGTGCGTGCATTACATCTGGGCAAATTCCAGCACGTCCCATGTTTTGCACATACATTGAATTTGGTGGTGCAGAATTATTTAAAAAACGACAGGGGCGTGCAAGAGATGCTGTCGGTGGTCCGAAGAATTGCGGGCCACTTTCGGCATTCAGCCACCGCGTACAGAAGACTGGAGCACCACCAAACAGTCCTGAACCTGCCCTGCCATCATCTGAAGCAAGAGGTGGTAACGAGGTGGAATTCAACCCTCTATATGCTTCAGAGGATGGAGGAGCAGCAAAAGGCCATTCAAGCCTATACATCTGCCCACGATATAGGCAAAGGAGGGGGAATGCACCTGACTCAAGCGCAGTGGAGAATGATTTCAACGTTGTGCAAGGTTCTGCAACCCTTTGAACTTGCCACACGTGAAGTCAGTTCAGACACTGCCAGCCTGAGTCAGGTCATTCCCCTCATCAGGCTTTTGCAGAAGAAGCTGGAGACATTGAAGGAGGAGCTAAAACAGAGCGATTCCGCTAGGCATGTGGGACTTGTGGATGGAGCCCTTAATTCGCTTAACCAGGATTCACGGGTGGTCAATCTGTTGAAATCAGAGCACTACATTTTGGCCACCGTGCTCGATCCTAGATTTAAAACCTACGTTGTATCTCTCTTTCCGGCAGACACAAGTCTGCAGAGGTTCAAAGACCTGCTGGTGAGAAAATTGTCAAGTCAAGCGGAACGTGACCCGTCAACATCTCCTCCTTCACATTCTCCCGCAACTGGGGGTGCGAGGAAAAGGCTAAGAATTCCGAGCCCACCCACTGGCGGTGATGCAGGGCAGTCTGGAGCGAGTGCTGACATCTGGTCCGGACTGAAGGACCTGCCAACGATTACTGACATGTCGTCTACTGTCACTTCATATGATTCTCTCACCATTGAAAGAATGGTGGAGGATTATATGAGTGACCGCATCCAAGTAGTCAGACAGTCCGTACGTATACTGGCAGGAAAAAGAGGCAATTTGGAGGCCCTTGCACAAACTGGCTTTATTCTACCTAAGTTGGCCTCCCTCCAGTGTGTACTCCGAAAGAGTGTTTAGTGCAGCCGCTCACCTTGTCAGCAATCGGCGTACGAGGTTACTTCCAGAAAATGTGGAGAAGATGATGTTCATCAAAATGAATTATAATCAATTCCTCCGTGGAGACATTCACCAGCAGCAATTGCCTCCACAAAGTACACAGGGACCTGAGATGGTGGATTCCAGTGGGGACGAATTAATAATCTGTGAGGAGGGGGATGTACACAGTGAAAGGGGTGAGGAATCGGAGGATGATGATGAGGTGGACATCTTGCCTCTCTAGAGCCAGTTTGTGCAAGGAGAGATTGATTGCTTCTTTTTTTGGTGGGGGCCCAAACCAACCAGTCATTTCAGTCACAGTCGTGTGGCAGACCCTGTCGCTGAAATGATGGGTTCGTTAAAGTGTGCATGTCCTGTTTATACAACATAAGGGTGGGTGGGAGGGCCCAAGGACAATTCCATCTTGCACCTCTTTTTTCTTAAATTTTTCTTTGCATCATGTGCTGTTTGTGGACAATTTTTTTGAAGTGCCATCCTGCCTAACACTGCAGTGCCACTCCTAGATTGGCCAGGTGTTTGTGTCGGCCACTTGTGTCGCTTAGCTTAGTCACACAGCGACCTTGGTGCGCCTCTTTTTTTCTTTGCATCATGTGCTGTTTGGGGACAATTGTTTTGAAGTGCCATCCTGCCTGACACTGCAGTGCCACTCCTAGATGGGCCAGGTGTTTGTGTCGGCCACTTGTGTCGCTTAGCTTAGTCACACAGCGACCTTGGTGCGCCTTTTTTTTTTCTTTGCATCATGTGCTGTTTGGGGACAATTTTTTTGAAGTGCCATCCTGCCTGACACTGCAGTGCCACTCCTAGATGGGCCAGGTGTTTGCGTCGGCCACTTGTGTCGCTTAACTTAGTCATCCAGCGACCTCGGTGCAAATTTTAGGACTAAAAATAATATTGTGAGGTGTGAGGTGTTCAGAATAGACTGGAAATGAGTGGAAATTATGGTTATTGAGGTTAATAAAACTATGGGATCAAAATGACCCCCAAATTCTATGATTTAAGCTGTTTTTTAGGGTTTTTTGTAAAAAACACCCGAATCCAAAACACACCCGAATCCGACAAAAAAATTTCGGTGAGGTTTTGCCAAAACGCGTCCGAATCCAAAACACGGCCGCGGAACCGAATCCAAAACCAAAACACAAAACCCGAAAAATGTCCGGTGCACATCACTAATTTTCACATGCACCTCATACAACACATGAATTTACCAAGAATTCGTATTCTGCAATCTCTGCGGACAATGGGGGTCATTCCGAGTTGTTCGCTCAGTAAATTTCTTCGCATCGCAGCGATTTTCCGCTTAGTGCGCATGCGCAATGTCCGCATTGCGACTGCGCCAAGTAAATTTGCTATGCAGTTAGGAATTTTACTCACGGTTTTTTCTTCGTTCTGGTGATCGTAATGTGATTGACAGGAAGTGGGTGTTTCTGGGCGGAAACTGGCCGTTTTATGGGAGTGTGTGAAAAAACGCTACCGTTTCTGGGAAAAACGCGGGAGTGGCTGGAGAAACGGAGGAGTGTCACTGTGTGGGCGAACGCTGGGTGTGTTTGTGACGTCAAACCAGGAACGACAAGCAGTGAACTGATCGCAGATGCCGAGTAAGTCTCGAGTTACTCAGAAACTGCACAGAGATGTCTTATCGCAATATTGCGAATCTTTCGTTCGCAATTTTAAGAAGCTAAGATTCACTCCCAGTAGGCGGCGGCTTAGCGTGTGCAAAGCTGCTAAAAGCAGCTTGCGAGCGAACAACTCGGAATGACCCCCAATAGCCAAACACTGCTGCAAAATGATAGAATTTGTAAAGAAATAGAACTTTCAAACAGAACTGCTTTTGGCTGGTGTGTTTGTAGAATCATGTGTGCATACTTCTCTGTGTAAAAATGTGTTTATTACAAAATAAAAAAGAGAATTGCATGGGGTCTCCTGAATATAACCAGCCCCGGGTTCTTTGAGCCGGTCCTGGTTGTTGAAATAATGGGGGAAAAATGTGTAGGAGTTTCCAGTATTTTAATAAACAGTTCCGGGCTCTTGGACCGCTCCTGTTACCAAAAATATGGGGAAAAGACGTAGGGGTACCCCAAATTTTTAAAAACAGCAACGGGCTCTACTAGTCAAGAAGATAATGCCACAGCTGAGGGACACATTTATACAGGTCCCTGCATCCGTGACATTAACCCCCTTAACTAGTCAGCCCTGGCCAGGATTCCCTGAGGGAGTAGGGACCCCCCCAATAAACGGATTCCCCCCCTCTAGGCACACAAAGGGCCACGGTTGAAACCTGAGGCTGTCCCCAGCACAGTCTTCAGTTTGCCGGCTGTCGAGATCCCGGCGCACAGTATTGCTCATTTGCGCTCACCCTGCTGTCGGTATGCCGGCGGTCGGGATTCTACACCCCCACAGCACTGTGGACGATGGGTACCAGGCTGATAGCCATTACGTGTAAAATGAAGAATAAATATTGTATTTTGCTGTGGAGCTATAGGTTCCAGCAAGCCTCCCCCAAATGCTGGTACTTGGAGAACCACAAGTACCAGCATGTGAGGCATTAAATGGCCCACTGGTCCCTGTAGTTCCCCAGCAAAACTAATATAACAATAAACACAGGGCAGGACACTGTGATAATACAACTTTAATAAAACATTCATGCATTTACTGCTAAATTAGGGAAACCATAAGGGTCAGCCCCAATTGACCTCGTGATTTAGAGGGGGAAATCGTTATTTTAACAACCAGGATCGGCTCAAAGAGCCTGGGGCTGGTTATATATTCCGGAGGGGGTCCCTACGCAATTTATTTACATTTTTTTAACTATTTAAATACTTTACACAATGAAGCCCTGCACAGATCTCACTGATCCGGTGGGCTTCATTTTGTAATGTTCAGCAGGGTTTTACTAAACTCTCCCATAAAACACTGCCTTGCAATACGAATGGCATTGACATTGGAAAACTTGAATCTCACAAACACGGTAGTTTTTAGTCAGGCCCGCCATCAGGGGGGTGCTGCGGGCACAGATGTCCGGGTCCCGGCCTCTCTGACAGGAGGAGAGGGCCCGGGCCACTCATGCCACTGTCCTCCGCCGCGATGCTTCGCCCACTTTTCATTACTGAGTTCTCGCACTGTCAAAGGAAGGAAAGAGGACGCTATAAGCTTCTATTGTAAACATCCCTCCCAAAATGGCTGCCGCCTCAGAGGAGACAGTTATTAAAGATACTTGAGGAGGCTCCTCTCGTATCTTTAATAACTGTCTCCTCTGAGGCGGCGGCCATTTTGTCAGGGACTTTTCAATAGAAGCTTGCAGCGTCCTCTCCCCTCTCCTGTGACAGTGCCAGATCTCGTCATGAAAAGGGGGCAGAGCTACACAAAATGGAGGGGGCGGAGCTACACGGAACCAGTCTGCTACAGCTTCGGCCAGCCTGCGATCGGTAAGTTGAGGGACAGTGAGTGGGAGAGAGACAGTGTGTGTGTGTGTGTGTATGTATGTGTATATATATTTATTTTGTATGGCATATATAATTTATGTTAATTTTTTTTAAAGGTGCCCTGCCTATTTTGCGAGTCCCGGGCCCCAGAATTTCTGATGGCGGCCCTGAGTTTAGTAAATTACCTATGTTTTGGGGGGGGTTTTCTTCAAAAAGTTGCAATTTCACACTCGAATTCACTCTCAACTGAAATCGTCTGAAACATGAGTTTTATTAAATTTACCCCATAGTTTAGGAAATATAGAGCCTTATTCAAGGTTGATTGCAAAAGCAAAATCTTCCTCTAGTGGGAAAAACCATGTGCACCGCAGGGGGGAGGAAGCAGATATAACATGTACAGAGAGAGTTAGATTTGGGTGGGTTATATTATTTCTGTGCAGGGTATGTGCTGTGCATGTGCTAACTCTCTCTGCACACTGCCCCACCTGCAGTGCACATGGTTTCGCTCATTAGAGGAAGATTCTGCTTTTGCGATCAACCTTGAATTAGGCCCATGGGGGGGTCATTCCGACCAGATCGCACGCTGTGCTTCGTTGCAGCCATGCGTTCGGGTCGGAACTGCGCATGCGCTGCAGCCGCATTGCGCAGGTGCGTCGTTGCCCGTCGACGGGCGTCGCGAGGCAGCGACGTCACTAGCAAAGAAAGCGGTCGCAGCGGCGACTGCAAGAAGATTGACAGGAGGAAGGCGTTCTGGGGCATCAACTGACCGTTTTCTGGGAGTAGTGCGGCGAACACAGGCGTGTCCAGGCGTTTGGAGGGCGGATGTCTGACGTCAATTCCGGGACCTTCAACGCTGGATTGATCGCACAGGGTAAGTAACTCTTACCCTGGTTTAGTTCTGCACAAAACTTTTTTTGCATAGCAGGGCTGCACAAGCGATCGCAGCCTTGCTATGCAAAAAAACACTTTCCCATAGGTGTGCGATCAACTCGGAATGACCCCCATAGTCCGAAACATTTGACATTCTCTAACTATGGGGGTAATTCTGAGTTGATCGCAGCAGGAACTTTGGGGGTCATTCCGAGTTGTTCGCTCGTTGCCGATTTTCGCTATGCTGTGATTTGTTCCAAAATGCGCATGCGCAAGGCACGGCGCATGCGCTTAGTTATTTAACTAAAAACTTAGTAGATTTGCTGTGGATTCTGCGGCGCTTTTCAGTCGCACTGCTGATCGGTGAATGATTGACAGGAAAGGGGCGTTTCTGGGTGGTAACTGAGCGTTTTCCGGGAGTGTGCTAAAAAACGCAGGCGTGTCAAGGAAAAAACGCGGGAGTGGCTGGACGAATGCAGGGCGTGTTTGTGACGTCAAACCAGGAACTAAACGGACTGAGCTGATCGCAATCTGTGAGTAGGTCTGGAGCTACTCAGAAACTGCAAAGAATTATTTATTAGCAGTTCTGCTAATCTTTCGTTCGCTATCCTGCTAAGCTAAGATACACTCCCAGAGAGCGGCGGCCTAGCGTGTGCAATGCTGCTAACAGCAGCTAGCGAGCGAACAACTCGGAATGAGGGCCCTTGTTAGCAGTTGGGCAAAACCATGTGCACTGCAGGGGAGGCAGATATAACATGTGCAGAGAGAGTTAGATTTGGGTGGGTTATTTTGTTTCTGTGCAGGGTAAATACTGGATGCTTTATTTTTACACTGCAATTTAGATTGCAGATTGAACACACCACACCCAAATCTAACTCTCGCTGCACATGTTATATCTGTCCCTCCTGCAGTGCACATGGTTTTGCCCAACTGCTAACAAAGTTCCTACTGCGATCAATTCAGAAATACCCCCCATATCACAGTATCTTTAGGACCTATCCAGGAAGTAATATGTTTACTGTAGCTACCCTAAACATACATTATTTATAATCTGCACTTATTTTTCCTGAATTTATATTGCCATCCATATTTTTCAAACCATTAAATATTAAGAAATAATTGCAAAGTATTTTTTTTTTCATATACATACTTTGATACTTTGAACTTCCTGGTATCTACATGCGGAATACATTCAGGATCCCGACACCCAAAATACCGACGTCGGAATACCCACAGCTGCCAGAACACCAACACTGGAATCCCGAATGATTCAGCATCCCGATGCCGGCATACTAACAGTCAGGATCCCGAAGGTAAGTATAGCCATAAAGGTTAGGATTTGGCTGTATTGGGGGTGTTAGGTTTAGCCTCCACCTGGGGCGGGGTTAGGGATAGGTGGCGGGGTGGGGGGTTAGGGGAGTGTGTGTGCGGGGTATAATACTTCACTCACCAATGTCAGGATCATGAACATCGGAATGCCGGTGCTGGTATAGTGACCGTCATGATCACATACCGTTCCCCTAAATGCTACTGCACTCACATGTCACCTGGGTATGTCAAATGTGAACCCTCTGGAGATAGGAGGTGAAATATAATCAGTATTTGGCTTTAGGTTTTGAAAGTGTCAACCAGGTTGGCAGTCAAATTTAAAGCTGCAATTTTAACTAAGGCAAAATAAACCTGCTTTTGACTTAATGAACATTGCTGTTTTAAATCTGACTGCAGTGCTAACTCGCCAAAATCTATACACCTTCATAAACTGGCTCACTATTAAATTTTGCCCAGGTTGTCTGGGTTAGCAGGCAATACTCCCTTGCCATCTCACAATAATGTTGGTGTAGTCCCTCCGCACAGGTATAAGGACAATCCATAGACCAGAGAAGAAATCCAGTTTACACTACATGCAGGATAAGATTCTTTTAGATATAAATAAGGCTGAATATAATTATCAGTGCTTCCCTAGGGTTTAAAAAGCAATACTTGCACCAAAGGAAAGAAATAAACTGTTTTTGTGCTGGCATTCTTAACAATATTCAGTTAAAATATATTTTATTAGGTAAAATGTAAAAATATCCAAAACAGACAATTCTAACAACACATGTACATAATTCTTATTTGTTCTCAGAGTCTCACAACTGATGTCTCAATTCTCGATATGTATGGTTGCGATGTGCACCTGTGAATTGAGTGATGTTGCGCTTGCGATATGCCGCCCTACCGCTGCTACATCACTTTCCATAGGTGTCAGAACAGGTAGGGTAAGGGGGTGTCTCCCCCCCCAAAAAAAAACCAAAAAAAACATTTGAGAGGCGCCAGTTAATGTACTGGGTTGCAGGGGCATCCGCCATCTAGGGTTAGCACGGGCAGTGTCAAGATGAAGATAATCCACTTTCTGGCTGCTCCGCCTCCTCCGTCTCCACATCCCTTCTCCACCCACCTCCACCTCACTGCACCCAGCTCCAGCCCCTACATTGTGTACAGTGGTATCACATGTCAGGTGGGGTGACACCAAAGTGCCAGCTCTTCTGCAGTGACAGGAGCCGAGTGCTGCAGTGTGATATTCACCTGTAGCACTCTGGCTCCTGTCACACATGAAGAGCCACCACTGCATTCAGCCAGTCTCCGAGGGCAGGCAGCATCTCCGGGGATGCTGGACACCCCCCCCCCCCTCTTCCCCGGAGTGAAGAAACAGAGACCCCCACGAGGCCATGTCACCTTTTGTTAGGCAACACCCCCTTTGCGGGTGCCCGAACCTAAGGCAAGGGGGGGGGGGGGTGGATAGTGCAGAGTGCGCACCTGGTGTCACCACACCTGGTGACGCCTCTGATTGTGTAGATAGTTGCTGTGGGCTGTCCTCTTCAAATTTTCCTCCCCCCTCAGCTTCCCCTTCATCCGTCTCCCCCCCTTGGACCTAAACACTCCCAACCTCTACCTTCTGGCACTGACACTGTACATAGAGATATCTATATAGATATATCTCTGTCATCAGGTAGGTGGTACGGCGGATAACTGTTGCTGCCTGTTGGGGGTGGAATTTGGCGATTTAGGGGGCCAAAAAGGATATTTATGGTAGACTTACCATAGTTAAATCTCTTTCTGCGAGGTACACTGGGTTCCACAGGGAATACATCGGGGTGTAGAGATGGATCTTGATCCAGAGGCAGCAACAGACTAAAGCTTTAGACTGTCCCAGAATGCATTGCGAGGCCTCCTCTATAGCCCCGCCTACAGGCACTGTGAGCTCAGTTTTGTTAACCAGTCCAATGCAGAAGCAGGTAAAAGAGAAGGCAGATGTTAGTCACATAGAACCACGTTCTTCTCACGACAGGAGACGGGACTAGCTGCTAATGCCATGCAAACACAAAGAAGCTAAGTGCGTCAAGGTTGGCGCCCTGTGGAACCCAGTGTACCTCGAAGAAGGAGATTTAACTATGGTAAGTCTACCATAAATCTCCTTTTCTGCAGCGGGGTATACTGTGTTCCACAGGGAATAAATCGGGGATATCCTAAAGCAGTTCCTCAAGGGAGGGGATGCACCTTAGCGGGTATGAGAACTCGGCGTCCAAAGGAAGCATCCTGGGAGGTGGAAGTATCAAAGGCATAGAACCTAATAAACGTGTTTACTGAGGACCACGTAACCGCCTTGCACAATTGTTCTGCGGATGCGCCACGACTGGCCGCCCAAGAGGGTCCAACAGACCGAGTAGAATGGGCTTTAATAGCGGCAGGAGCTGGGAGTCCAGCTTGCGCATTAGCTTGTGCAATCACCATTCTAATCCATCTGGCCAAAGTTTGCTTATTCACAGGCCAGCCATGTTTGTGGAAACCAAACAGTACAAAGAGGGTATCTGACCTTCTGACAGAGACAGCCCTCTCCACATATATATATGGAGAGCCCGTAACAAATCCAAAGACCGTTCTTTGGAGGACAATTCGGAAGAGATGAAGGCTGTAACCACAATCTCTTGATTAAGGTGAAAAGATGACACCACCTTAGGTAAATAACCAGGGCGAGTTCTAAGAACTGCTCAGTCACAATGAAATATCAAAAAGGGTGGACGATAGGACAAAGCTCCGAAGTCTGACACCCTACTAGCAGAGACAATAAACAGCAGAAACAGGACCTTGGCTGTGAGCCATTTAAGGTCCACTGACTCAAGAGGTTCAAATGGAGACTCTTGCAGGGCATTCAGGACAGACAAATCCCATGGAGCCACAGGAAGGACATAGGGAGGTTGAATCCGCAGTACGCCCTGAGTGAAAGTATGAACGTCAGGTATAGACGCAATTTTTCTCTGAAACCACACCGACAAGGCAGATATGTGAACCTTGAGGTAGGCCAGACAAAGTCCTAAATTCAGGCCTTGTTGCAAAAAAGCCAGAAGTCTGTAAGTACTGAATTTGTAAGCATCGTAATTCTTAGCAGCACACCAGGTGAAGTAAGAATTCTAGACCCTATAATAAATCCGCGCAGATGCCGGTTTGCGGGCCTTCAGCATACTTTGGATGACCGCCTCGGAGAATCCTTTGGCCCTCAGGAGTAAAGCTTCAAGAAACACACCATCAAAGCCAGTCTGGCCAGGTCTGGATAGACACAAGGGCCCTGAACGAGGAGGTCTGGGCATTGAGGAAGTAGAAGAGGACGCTCTATCGATAGACTCTGCAGGTCTGAGAACCAATGCCGTCTGGGCCATGCTGGAGTGACTAGAAGTAGTATTCCTCCTTCTTGTTTGAACTTCCATCGTACCCTGGGTAGGAGTGACACTGGAGGGAACACGTAGGGCAGCCAAAAGTTCCATGGAATTGCCATCGCGTCTACGAAATCTGCTTGACGAACCCTGCTTCTTGATCCAAAGACCGGAATTTTGTGATAGTGTTGAGACGCCATCAGGTCTACATCTGGTAGGCCCCACTTGTTCACTAGGAGTTGAAAGACTTCCTGATGAAGACTCCACTTTCCAGCATGCACGTCCTGAAGACTGAGGAAATCACCTTCCCAGTTCAAGACTACCAGAATTAACACTGCCAATATTGCTAGCAGGAGGCGTTCCGCCCAACGAAGGATTTTTGACACTTCCATCATTGCCATGCAGCTTAGAGTGTCGCCCTGATGGTTTATGTACGCCAATGTGATGGCGTGGTCTGACCGTACTTGAACAGGCCTGTTCTGTATCAAAGGCTTGTCGAGAGACAAAGTATTGAACACTGCCCGCAATTCCAGAATGTTTATCAGGAGGAGTGATTCCTCCATGGTCCACCGACCCTGGAAAGAGTGTTGCTCCAACACCACACCCCCAACCCTTCAGACTGGCATCCGTAGTCAGTAGGACCTAGCTGGGGGTCCAGAAGGGGCGGCCTCTGCTCAACTGCTGGTCCTGTAGCCACCAGGTCAGCGACAGGCGAACCTCCGGAGTCAAGGAGATCATGTGAGACCTGATCCAATGAGGCAGGCCATCCCACTTGGAAAGGATTAACCTCTGTAGAGGGCTGGAATGGAATTGAGCGTACTCTACCATGTCGAAAGCCGACACCATGAGGCCTTGTACTTGCATCACCAAGTGTACCGACACTCTTTGGCGAGAAAGAAAGTATCTAATCCTGTCTGGAGACAGAAACAGCCGTTAACTGTGTATGTCCGGTAGTGCCCCCAGGTACACCATGCTCCGAGCAGGGACCAGCGAGGACTTCCTCCAGTTGATGAGCCACCCGTGGCCTTGTAGGAAGTTTACCATCAGTTGTAGATGACTGAGGAGGACATCGTGGAAGCTTGCCAGAATCAGCAAATCATCCAGATACGGCAGGAACCTGACTCTTTGGCGACAGAGATGAGCCGTCATCATGGCCATAACCTTGGTGAAGACCCGAAGGGCCGTGGTCAGTCCAAATGGCAGAGCTTGGAATTGATAGTGAAGGTTGCCATTAGCAAACCGCAGACATTGATGATGCGATATGGCAATAGGCATATGCAGGTAAGCATCTTGTATAACCAGGGATACCATATAGTCTCCGGGTCCATGGCCAGTACAACTGAGCGCAGTGTTTCCATACGGAACTTGGACACTCTCACAAACTTGTTCAGTGATTTCAGGTTGAGAATAAGCCGGAGAGACCCATCAAGTTTCGGGACTAGATACAGGGTCGAGTAGTATCCTCTGCCTCTCTGGGACAGAGGTACCAGTACTACCACTCCTGTATCCAGGAGTGAACGCACAAACATCAGTAGAGCTTGCACCTTTAACGGATCTGAAGGGATAACTGATGTGCCAAACTGGCGAGGGGGACGTCTCTGGGAAGAGACTGCGTACCCGTGAGAAACAACTTCTCACACCCATGCATCTTAAGTGGTCATTAACCAGACCTGGATGAATCGTAGAAGTCGGCCCCCCACCCTGGGACCCCCTGTCCCATCATACAGCAGACTTGGCATGAGAAGCCAGCTGACGAGCAGCCCAGGAGCATTGGGCCTTGGGCTTAGTGGTTGTTGGGTATGCCTGACCTTCGCTTTCCCTTAAGGCCGAAAGCAGAGAAAAGTGGTACCTTTTGCCTTCTGCAGAAGAAGTAACATTTGGGAAAAAGGCATTCATGGTAGCCGCCGATTCAGCCCCCATTTTTAATTAGGTCATCCCCAAATAAGATGTCCCCAGTAAAAGGGGTATACCTCCAAGGACTTTTGGAGTCTAGGTCCACCATCCACGACCTCAACCACAGAATTCGGCGAGCTAGGACAGACGTATTCGATGTCTTGGCAGCCAACACACCCGCCTCAGGGGAAGCCTCCTGGTGAAGAAAAATGTGGCAGTGGTATTGTGAGACAGGGAATGTCTGGCATTGTCAGATATATCCTCGGGCAGGTCTTCCTCTAATGCCTGATCCAGTCATCAATCTATTTTGCAGCCCAAGAGGACGCAATCGTGGTCTATGTACAACACCAGTAAGGGAGCAATAGACTTCAGGCATCCCTCCACATGCTTACCTGTTGGTTCCTACAGTGAGGGGACAGTGGTGAGAGGCAGAGTGGACGACACCCGATCGGTGACACATGAGTTCACTAGCAGTGAATTACCCATTCGTTCTATAACTCTGCAGGGGGAGGATATTGAGCTAATGCTCGTTGTAGACAGGGGGAATGTCTTCCCTGGATTAGACCAGGAGTCTTTTCTGATGTACACTGAATGGTCAGATTGTGGTAAAACAGATTTAATTACTCTCTGACGTGTAAATATATCAGTTTGCTTAACCACAGTAGGGGAATCCTCTTATGATCAGTGATTTGTAAGATTTGTTACCCAGTAACCACAAGAGCAGTGGTATAATTTAGCAATGGAAAATCCTTGTCAGGAACACATAATATAGGGACTGACAGGACAGCATTATCCCCCTCTCTTCAGATAAAATATCAGAGAGATTATTGGATAGGGAGGAAGAAGCAGCCCGCTCAGATGACCCAGAGACACGAGAGTGACCTGGAATAGGGTTTTGCCTGACCAGGGAATGAGTCATACGCTACAATGAGGTAACATTTTCCCGCCCAAAGCGGAGTAACCATGGGGACATCAGAGACTGTAATGTTACTGGTGGCCCCATAGGGGGCATAAAGCGTTCAACTAGAGAACCCAGTAGGTTTGAGAACGCAGCCCAGGCAGCGGACTGACTGGGAGATGAAACATAGCACACAGACCATCACACAAAACTTCCCCCTCAGGTAAATCTGTTGCGCATGCTCTTCAGGATGCAGGAGCATCCCCAGATTTACTGCCCTACATGTTAAACATTATACACAAATGCAACAATACCTGCGAATAAGTCCGTTAGCATGTGACTGAGTACCCAGTACACAACACCTGCAAATAAATCCGGTATTATGTGACTGCAGCAGCAGCAATCGCAGTCTAAAGCCCTTTGCGGAGTGCGCTCGTGCACCCCGGGAGCCCAGTGAGATTCTAAAAGCACTTCAGGGCTTTTAGAAAAAAAAGCACTGACAGGCAGAGGCGGTTGCGAGGCGGGGTGCCGTTGGCAGGGCGCAATTCGGACCACTGCGGTGGTGGGCCGCGGCGGCTGCGTGACATCACACGCAGCTGCTGCGACCCGGGACACGGCGGGTAGCCGCCTGGCAGGGAGCTACTCAGCGGGTGCAAAAGCATTGCTGCTGTGCGATGCTTTTACACCCTTGCGGGGTTGGAACAGAGCCAGGCATGGGGGGCGGACTAGCCCTGTGCTGGGTGTCCCCCCGCATGTCTGAGAAACCAATCGTAGATGTGCTATATTTAGCACATCTACGATCAGATCTGAATTACCCCCATAGTTTTAATACCAGTTCTGTAATTTGGCGCCTTATCACTACATTTAGGGGGTCATTGAGACCCGATCGTATGCTAGCTTTCTGTTGCAGCGATGCGATCGGGTCTGAACTGCGCATGCATATGCACCGCAATGCGCAGGCGCATCGGCCGCCAGCTACGGGGTTCACTGGACAGCGACGGAATCTACGAAGAAAGTGATCGCACTGGTGATTGCAAGAAGATTGACAGGAAGAGGCCGTTTGTGGGTGGCAACTGACCGTTTCTTGGGGTTCACTACGGCTGGCCGGCGGTTGGGCTCCCGGCGACCAGCATCCCGGCGCCGGGAGCCCGACCGCCGGCTTACCGACAGCTTGGCGAGCGCAAATGAGCCCCTTGCGGGCTCGCTGCGCTCGCCACGCTACGGGCACGGTGGCGCGCTACGCGCGCCACACTATTTTATTCTCCCTCTATGGGGGTCGTGGACCCCCACGAGGGAAAATAATTGTCGGTATTCCGGCTGTCGGGCTCCCGGCGCCGGTATACTGAGCGCCGGGAGCCCGACCGCCGGCAAACAGAAGACCACCCGTTTCTTGGGAGTGTCCGGAAAAATGCAGGTATGCCCAGCCGTTTGGAGGGAGGGTTCCTGACATCAGCTCCTGCCCAGATCATAGCAGTGGCTGAGTAAGTCCTGAGCTGTGCAGAGACTTCACAAACTTTTGTTTGTGCAGCTCTCTGCAGAAGCGATCGCACCCCTTCACAGCAATTTCCCCCTCTCCTGTAGGCGTTTTTTTGCAGTGCTGCGTTCAGGTCTAAATCATCCACCAGGTCATTCACATTTTTTTCTTTGTTTCTTTATGCTACTATGAGGGTGGTTCAATAAGTAAGGTAAGAAGACCTCTCACGTATGTAATGTTCTCTATTTTGTTCAAAATTCCAGCCAGGCCAGGGCAGGTAAACCACTGCTTCCCCTGACGGTCATTAGACTGTGCCTCCTATCAGTCATACTGTCCCAACATCATCTGTGAGAGGGCGGGTGTGGCAGAAACACGGTCACACATTGAGGTGCGTAGTGTGATTAGATGTCTGTGTCTAAAGGGCATATCAGAAGCTGAAATTAATTGCCAGCTTGTTGTGTACAGTGAAAATGTCAGGTCACGGAAATGGGTTTGGTGTACTGCCTTTGATAATGGCAGGACAGATCCATCGGCCAAGCATGTCCACCACAGGCAGGGCCGGAGCAAGGTTCCTCAGCATCCTAGGCAAAATTTCAGCCTGCTGCCCCCCCACCAAACCACACACCGAGTCTTAATACATACAGGATATGCAGTAAAACCCAGGAAACAGGTTTTATCTAGTACATCCCATCCAGCTGACTCTTAAGGTGCATACACACTGGGCATAGCAGGACACTATGGAAAGCCGCTCACCCCGCCGTTCATCTACTGGTAATACCAGCGATGAAGCAGGAGCGCGCATCAGCGCTCACCGCTCATCACCGGGGCATATATACACTGGGCGGTTTTGAACTGAAAGCAGCTCAACACACCAAAAGTGACCTGCTTTCAGCTCAAAATCACCCAGTGTGTATGGGCCTTAAGTGGGAACTTCAGGACCGATTGCTGCTGTAATGCTACAGGCGTTCTACCCAGGGTGCGCAAGAACTGCTAGACCAGGGCTGGATTAAGCCTTTAGGTGGCCCAGGGCACCATAGGGGGGGGGGGGTGTCCTTCAGTGTAGTAGGACCCCTTATACTATCTAGTACTGAATACTGATGCCCCTTTCACTTTATACCACACAGTATGAGTCAAAATTCACATTATAGCACACAGTATGAGACGAAATTCACATTATATCACACAGAATGAGCCGAAATTCACATTATAGCACACAGTATGAGAGGAAATTCACATTATATCACACAGAATGAGCCGAAATTCACATTATAGCACACGGTATGAGCCGAAATTCACATTATAGCACATGGTATGAGATGAAATTCACATTATAGCACATGGTATGAGCCGAAATTCACATTATAGCACGCGGAATGAGCCAAGATTCACATTATAGCACACGGTATGAGTCCGAAATTCACATTATAGCACACGGTATGAGACGAAATTCACATTATAGCACACGAATGAGCCAAAATTCATATTATAGCACATGGTATGAGCCAAAATTCACATTATAGCACATGGTATGAGCCAAAATTCACATTATAGCACAAGGTATGAGCCGAAATTCACATTATAGCACATGGTATGAGCCAAAATTCACATTATAGCACACAGAATGAGCCGAAATTCACATTATAGCACACGGTATGAGACAAAACATGGTGTCACACACGCAGGGGGTGTACAGAGCACCATAAGGGCACAGGTTGTCATCACACAGGGCAACAAGGGTAGGGGAGCAGTGGGTGAAACACACACATAGGCAGCGAGGGGGGGGGGGCAGGGGGGCACAGAGGCAGGGTCCACACACATGGGGAATGGGAGGGGGGCAGGAGGGCACAGGGCTCTCCAGCAGTCACTCACCGCCACCAGTGTTTTTCCACTTTAATTTTGAGGGTGACTCCAAATCCAGACCTCCATAGGTTAATAAATTTGATTTCCATTGATAATTTTTGTGTGATTTTGTTGTCAGCACATTCAACTATGTAAAGAACAAAGTATTTAATAAGAATATTTCATTAATTCAGATCTAGGATGTGTTATTTTAGTGTTCCCTTTATTTTTTTGAGCAGTGTATTACATGTTAAGAGGCTTAAGGCGGTATCCTATTTGCTGTGGTAAAACATTGGACGTTACCTAACACTGCTCTATTTCGGTATTTCCAGCTTAGACACGCTGTACAGGCCCAATTTTTCACGAAAACCTGCATGTTTTCGTGAGAAACAGACTCATTTTCGCTTGAAAACAGGGCTGTTTCTGGGGATTTGGTTTTCGCTGAGGCAGGCGAAGCACAATCCCGATAAGCTGATGCTCGCACCGGCTTATCGAGGCTAATTGGATAGTCCCGGGTGAGACCTTTAGCTGCGTTAATTTACCTCGGCTAATAGGATACCGCCCTTAGGGGGAGATGTACTAAGCAGTGATAAAAGTGGAGAAGTGAGCCAGTGGAGAAGTTGCCTAGGGTAACCAATCAGTATTGACGTAACATTTAGAATTTGCATACTATAAAAGTATACAGAGCAGCTGATTGGTTGCCATGGGCAACTTCTCCACTGGCTCACTTCCCCACTTTTATCACTGCTTAGTACATCTCCCCCTTAGTTTATTGGTCAGATTCAATTAACTGTGGAAGCCACCAAAAGACTGACCCCTGGTGGCTTTGAGCTTTATGTCACAGAATGCTGCCCATTGTAACTAGTCAATATATGTGTAACGCTATCTGCTGACAGCAGTTTAAGTCTAATTCAATCTGCGTGTGTGTGTGTGTGTGTGTGTGTGTGTGTGTGTGTGTGTGTGTGTGTGACTGGCAGCCAAACTTCTCTGTTCTCTAGAAAGAAATTGGAAAGGAGTTAGTGCTTTATAGAAAAATAATAGTTATGGTAGACTTACCGTTGATAACTCTATTTTTCCTAAGTCCACAGTATCCACAGGATAAACATTGGGATATGAGGTAGCGACAGTGGATTGGCACCAACGATCAAAGCTTTCGGCCTACCAGAATGCAACAGGCCAGTCCCCTATATCCCCGGCAATTCAGTTGTTTTCCACAGCTCAAGGCAGGAGCATCATAGAGAGCCCTAATCAGGCGAGAAGAACACATATACACACCCTTCCGTACAAGAAGGTAGAGGTTAGTATGTGACAGGATCTTCAAATCAGGTGCATCAGGGTGGGATCCCTGTGGATCCTGTGGACTTAGGAGAAACAGAGTTATCAACGGTAAGTCTAACATAACAATTATTTCTCCTGCAGGGTCCACAGGTTATCCACAGGATGAACATTGGGATGTCCCAAAGCAAATTTAGTGGTGGGGACACTCCTGAATGGACAGGAGAATCCTTTGCCTGAATTCAGCGTCCTGAGGCAAAGGTATCAAAGGCATAATGTCTAATAAATGTGTTAATGGAAGACCATGTTGCTGCCTTATATATCTGTTCAGCTGAAGCACCACGTTGTGCTGCCCATGACGGACCTACCTTACGAGTAGAGTGAGCAGAGACATTAGCCTGAATTGAGAGATCAGCTTGAGAATATGCTTCTGAAATCGTCATCCGAAGCCACCTCGCCAGTGTCTGCTTGTCAGCAGGCCATCCTCTCTTGTGAAATACGTAGAGAACGAAGAGAGTGTCTGTCTTTCTGATGACACTGGTACGATCCACGTAGATCCTTAACGCACGGACTACGTCCAATGATGCATCTCCCGCAGAAAGATCCGGCCCTTGGAAGGGCGGGACAACAATTTCTTTGTTAAGGTAGAATTTAGGCACCACTTTAGGAAGATAACCAGATTTGGTTCTAAGAACCACTCTACCTGGATAAAAAAAATCAGAAAAGGAGGACGACATAACAATGCCCCTAAATCTGACACTCTTCTAGCTGAAGCAATAGCCCGTAGAAAGAGAGCTTTAGCTGTCAACAATTTAAGATCCACTTTCCTTAGTGGTTCAAACTTGAAGCGCCTTTAGGACTAAACTTAAATCCCAAGGCACTGCAGGAGAAACAAAGGGAGGTTGGATGTAAAGCATTCCCTGAAAGTGCGAACATCCTGTAGGTTAGCAATTTTCTTTTGGAACCATACAGTTAATGCTTACACCTGCACTCTCAAGGAAGCCACCCGTAGACCTTTGTCCATTCCTGTAGATCTGGACGTTGAGGGAGTAGAAATGGAGCATCCATCGACAGCCTCTGCAGATCTGTGTACCAATGTCTTCTGGGCCAAGCCGGAGCTATTAGTATCGCAGCGACCTTTTCTTATGTTACCTTTCGCGTCACCCTGGGCAACAGGGCGTTTGGTGGAAACACATAGGCCAGACAAAATTCCCATCTCACTGACAGGGCATCCACAAAGGTCGCTCTGGGATCCTGTGTTCTTGACCCGTACACGGGAACTTTGTTGTTTTCATGGTACGCCATGAGATCTATCTCCAGTTACCCCCACTTGTCTACCAGAGTCTGGAAGACCTTGAGGTGCAAAGCCCATTCGTTTGCATGAATGGCATGTTGATTGAGAAAATCTTCTTCCCAGTTTAGGACCCCCCAATAAACACTGCGGACAAGGTTGGATGATGAAGTTCTGCCCACCTTAACGTGCAGCTTACCTCCTTCATTGCTTTTTGGCTGCGAGTTCGTCCTTGATTATTGAGGTACGCTACTGCCATTGCATTGTCCAAGCAAATTTGAACTGGTTTCCCCTGAATTTCCAACAGTGAACCAGAGTGATACAAGTGCGCAATCAACAGCAGCTGGATAGAGGGAGGTCAAACCCCCTGAAGGGTATAAATATAAGAAAATACTAGTAATAGATAATAAAAAGTGCAAACTACAGGTCGGTATATGATGGAATGTTTACCAGATGGAATTGAAGTGATGATTCCTGTATGGTCCACGGATCCTACTCCATACCTCTGCACAGTATTGGAACATCTGGCATTCAGATTGGAACCTTTTGGACACCTTTTTTTCATCATTTGCATCCAGATTACAGCGACATCCCTACAGCCACTGAAATGGACTTTTCCTAAGGCTGATGCGACCATACAGGGATCATCACTTCAATTCCATCTGGTAAACATTCCATCACTTTACAGTGACTGCATCTAATTAGAAAGTGTCCTAGCCTACCAAATTGCCAAACACTGTGCACTAACTTATGAGTGGACTATTTACAGATCCTTTGGGAGATTTCTCCATATATACCCACC
This sequence comes from Pseudophryne corroboree, assembly GCF_028390025.1. Taxonomy (NCBI): domain Eukaryota; kingdom Metazoa; phylum Chordata; class Amphibia; order Anura; family Myobatrachidae; genus Pseudophryne; species Pseudophryne corroboree. The sequence goes on along the minus strand of NC_086449.1, from coordinate 717,859,226 downwards.
TGCAGTTTGCACTTTTTATTATCTATTACTAGTATTTTTAGCTATTGTGTATGTACAGTGTATGAAATAAATTGTATCTTTTACGAAGCAAGCCGTCCTAGACATTTGATTTTACATTTACAGCCAGCGCTGGTTTCTCTCTTTTTTCCTTATGGTTTCCCCTGAAGAATGTCCTTTGCCTGAATAAGTGCCATATAAATGGCCCGAAGTTCTAATATATTTATTGGGTGGTCTTCTGTATGCCGGCGGTCGGGCTCCCGGCGCTCAGTATACCGGCGCCGGGAGCCCGACAGCCGGCATACCGACACTTATTTTCCCTCGTGGGGGTCCACGACCCCCATAGAGGGAGAATAAAATAGTGTGGCGCGCGTAGCGCGCCACCGTGCCTGTAGCGTGGCGAGCGCAGCGAGCCCGCAAGGGGCTCATTTGCGCTCGCCACACTGTCGGTAAGCCGGCGGTCGGGCTCACGGCGCCGGTATGCTGGTCGCCGGGAGCCCGACCGCCGGCCAGCCGTAGTGAACCCATATTTATTGGCAGGCACCTTCTTCCTTCGTCCACTGTCCATGGAAACAACTTCTTCCTGGCACTGCTCCCAGCCCTGAAGACTGCCACCTGCTGTCAGAATTTCCCAATCTGATATCCAAAAGGTCTCCTGTTGTCCAGATGGGATGTGTGTAGCCACCAGGCTAATGACTTCTTTACTTCCAGAGGAAGGACCATAGGCTGCGTTTTTATTGTCTGATGAAAACCATTCCATTTGGAAAGGATCAGACGTTGCAGAGGCCTCGAATGGAAATGAGCATACTCCACCATGTCGAATGTCGACACCATCAATCCCATCACACGCATTGCTGCATGAATGCATACCCTTTGACACAGTAGCAGCTCCTGAATCCTTGACTGAATTTTGGATATTTTGTTCAGAGGTAAAATTACTCTCTGAAGGCCCGAATCCAACACAGCCGCCAAGTGAGTAATCCGTTGTGACGGAACCAGGTACAACTTTGCCCAATTTATGAGCCAACCGTGTCTCTGCAAACAAGCTATTGTCTGTTGCAGATGACACTGAAGCAATTCCTGAGATTGTGCCAGGATTAATGAATCGTCGAGGTATGGAAAAATCCTTTTCCCCTGCCATTACCACCATATTTTTGGTGAATACTCTGGGAGCTGTGGCCAGTCCAAATGGTAGGGCCTGAAACTGAAAATGTTGCTGGAGGATAGCAAACCTGAGATACTGTAGCGCTGATGGGACAGTGCTATAGCAACATGTATGTAAGTATCCTGGATATCCAGGGATACCATAAAATCCTCCGGCTCCATGGCCAAAATAATGGAACGTAAAGTCTCCATATGAAATCGAGGCACCCATATGTACTTGTTCAGCACTTTGAGATTAAGTATGGTCCAGAACGATCCATTTCGTTCTGGACTAGAAACAGGTTGGAATAAAAACCTTGTCCTCATTGTGCAGGAGGAACTGGAATTATCACTCCTGACTGAAGGAACTTCTGAACTGCCTCTTGCAAAGCCCTGGCCTTCGTTTCCACTGAAGACGGGCTGGTACAAAAAACCTTTGAGGAGGGTGTTTCTTGAAAGTAAACGCATAACTGTGAGATACAGCTTCTTGCACCCAGGCATTTGTGGTGAACTGCTGTGAGGTCTGTGCAAATAGAAGAAGTCGGCCTCCCACCCTCGGGTCCCCCAGGTGGAGGCCTGCACCATCAGGCTGATGGCTTATCTTCTAACTTGGATGCCGGCCCTCTGGTAGCCCAATGCTTTTTAGACTTGTCAGATTGAGACTGCATGCCATAACCCTTTCCTTTTGCTTTTCCTTGAGTATGAAAGGGCCGAAGAGCTGGAAATCTAGGCTTGGATTTGTGTGTGGAAGGAAACTTCACTTTCTTGGAGTCTGTGATAATGTCAATTATTATCTTCAAACATAAAGCTATACACTATTTCCGTGGAGCCGCTATGGCCGCTAGACCACGTGCACGTGCTACGCACTTTGTACGCTATTTGCGTACAGAGTCCCGCACGTGGTACGCACTTGACGTACACACGCTGCGCTGAGTGTACGGAATACACACAGCGGGCGCACACACAGTTGATAACCTTTAAACCTTGTTAATAAAACACAGTAAGAATATGCTTATACTCTAAACCTTAGTAGTCAAATACTGTAATGATGTAACGCTTAAAAACCTTAACAATGTGTATGCTGTTTGAGCGATTGAGACGCTAAGAGAGCCCTTTGCAGGAAAGTGAAAACACAACACCGGGTTTGGTTAAAACCACAGCAGCTCTAACACTGCCGTGGATTAATTCTAATAAAAGGTAAAACAATACAAGTCACACACTACAAACTAACAAGTAAATCTAAACAGAATAATGGAGAATAATGATGAACAATGGCTACAGAGAATATACATACGTGAGAAATCTTTCGCATGCGCGACCTGAATTCAGTCCTCAGCTATCAGGGAGAAAGCCTTCAGAGTCTTGTGTGACCAAGCCTGCTGCAAGCTCTATTTATTCACTTCATCCAAAACAATACAATGGTCACTGTAATCCCTTTGTTCATTGGACACAGGGATATGTCTCTACATTACAGCAAAGGTCATAGGTGGATTTGAAAAGGTGGGCTGTGTCTTTCCCCAACTGCTCTAGTGGGTGGTATCCTCTGGATTCCCCCCCGCATACACAATACACAGTAAACACAGTCAATGTTCATATTCTACTTTTGCACATAACTATACGCAGGAGCGAGCGATCCTTTCCTAACTAACACCGGAATGTTACCCTTAAAATACCCTACAGCTGGATACTAGACACCACCTTTCAACCTTTATCTGACCCTTCCTATCATGCAAAGAGGAATCTCTCTGTCCAGGAACTGTTTAAACTAATCATACTCGCTGACATGGTCTAGGGGAATATTATCTACAAAATGCACTATTTGGGTTAAATATGCTACGATCGAGTCGCACGCTACACGCTCACAAACTCTGCCGTAAATACACATCTCATGCGCACGAGACGCTGGATCGTCTTTTACGCAATTTGCGGGTATGTGTACGCACGGGGGACCAGGTGCACGAGCAGCGTGCATGTGCACGAGGGGTTAGTACAAAAGGATATGCATCATGATATTTTTCGACTTTGACATCTGCATCTGACTCCAAAATACTGTTTAATTATTTACCCAAAAAAGTATCTCCAGTAAAAGGCAAATACTCCAGAACCTTCTTGGATTCTGAGTCAGCTTTCCATCATGTACAAAGCCAGACCGCTTTGCGAGCTGCTACTGCTGAGGCTGATGACTGAGAGGCAATTGTACCTATATCCAAGGCTGCTTCTTCTATAAAAATAGCCGCCTGTTTGATATGTGCAATATGTGATTTTTGCTCCTTAGATGCCAATGAAAGATCATCCTCCAGTGCATCAGCCCAGACTGCCACTGCTTTTGCCATCCAGGCTGAAGCCATGGCTGGTCTCATGATTGCCCCAGACAAGGAGAAAATGGTTTTTAGAAACCATCTATTTTCCTATCCGTGACATCATTTCATGATGTTGAAGGCAGAGATAATGTAGATTTTTTGCACCAATCGAATGACATGTGTATCTACTTTGGGAGGCACCTCCATTTTTTAAACAGTCCCCAGCCGGAAGAGGATAATGGAAATCCCATTTCTTTAGAATTCTAAACTTCTTACTGGGTGTTACCCACGCCTCTTGCATAATTTCCATCAGTTGTTCTGACCCAGGAAATTCAGTCCTAACTGTTTTGGGACGTTTAAACACAGGTGCCTTATATGTTAACAAAGGCTCTGCTGCTTCCTCTAAGGATAGAATGGCTTTCATAGCACTAATTATAGCTCAGGTATATCCACTAAGATAATACCTTCATCCTCATCTCTGTATGCACACCTGGAGTGCGATGAGTCCTCATCCTCTAACGAGTCCCAATCTAAAACATGTGTAGATTGTGAAGATGTTGTTTCATGCCTATGTGATTCACTGTCCATCGACCTTTCAGCCTGTTTTTGTTGAAAGGCTGCAGATTCCTGTACTGGATGTGATAAATCCCAGGTGGAATGTTGCATGTAAGAGTTAATTGGGTAACCTATCCCTGGTATAGGAGCTGGCATTATCCACTCCGCTATACTGGATAATGTCTGTGCAAACATAGCCCATGGGGGTTCCATTTAAACATGTGCCTGCCTTGGATTATTCAGGAGGCTTTGGTGAAAACTAAAACAGTTTGCACATAATCCATTTTGCACCAGATCCTGAGAGGTTAACCCAGCTTTGCAAGACAAACATGAAATGAGTGTTGATTCTGTTGTGGAGAGTGTATCCTCCTCACACTTGCCTCTCTTAGACATGATAAACAAATCACACACCTGTACAGTGTTAACTAGATAATTTGTGACTGAAATCACCTTAAAACTTTTTATAGTGACATACAATCTGATCCCTCCCTGCTTTGCACCAGCACTAAGGATCGGAATTCACAGAAACTGACAGAAAATAGTAAAGTCAGCAATCACACTAGCAATCAGTCACAGGTTATACATCAATATAATAAGCAATATGAGCACATATTCAACTACAGATACATTTCAAGTATGTAGGAGAAATATATTACTGCATTACCTTATATAAGAGTTTAAACGCATTCAGTCGCACAGCGAAAGAAACAGCAGCAATAGTTTACAGGCTCATATGCATCAGGCACGTATCTAACTATTCCTACTCAATGGTAGATAGAGACTTAAGGTGGGTACACACCAATAGATATATCTGCAGATCAATTGATCTGCAGATATATCTATGGACAGATCGGGCAGTGTGCTGTGCATACACACTGCCCGATCCGTCGGGGACTAACGCCATGAACTGTGCGGGCGTGTACACACGCCCGCCCAGTTCAGCTGTCAATCACCGCTGGCCGCCGCAGCATGTGTACGGGCAGTCGGCAGACCGCGCTGTACACACACAGCGACGCGCCAATATATCGGTAGATATATTGGCCGTCGGCTGTGCTGCGCGGCCGACGCGATACGTCTGTGAACGACGGAGTTCACAGACGTATAGGCCGTACACACTGACCAACGGACCCACGATATATTGGCCGTTCAGGAGAACGGCCGATATATCGACCAGTGTGTACGGGCCTTTAGTGCTGTATCACTCAGCACAGGAGAGTGGGATACAGGGAGACTTCACCCCGCTTCCAGGATCGATCAAAACGTTAGTGAACGCTGAGTGGATCCAGACGCTATTAGTGTACACAACCATCTCGTGAACCTACAGTGAACACCGACGCCCAAGTGAACACCGACACACCAGTCATACAGCCGCCTATGCTGTGACTGGGTCCTTTTAGATACACAGTGTCTCAGACGGAAGCAGGAAATCAGTTCATGGCGGGTAATTTGGAGGAAACTGGTCATGAACCAGGGGGATGGGCAACCAGGGGAGCGTCTTACTGCTGACATCAACCCCAGGGATCGCGGCCTCATACTACCAATGGAGCGTATGATCCCTGAGGCCTTGCACTGGAGCATCCGAGGTGGCATCCTGAAACAGTGAGGTTGTGTTTCTTGCGTTTCCCCTGTTAAGTGGAATGATGCCTTACCTTCTCCCCATGCTGCGGTCACAGTCTGTTAACGTCTGCTGGACTTGCTAGTATATCCTACACAGACGCCCGACGAAACAGCACTGTACACATGGGTAAGCATTGTCGCGACCCAGCGGGGAGTTGTTGGAGCAACTTTTTCTAAGGTATGTATAGGATGCTTTTTAGAAAGATCGCTCACAAAAAAGAGTAAGACTATAACAATAAAATAATAAAAAGCTTATGGCTTCTAAAAACTAGCAGCCCATTACCATGGTCCGGCTCCTGCCGCATCAAACAAAAAACTGAATTGCCTGAGCCAGGAGGCAGGGATATAGGGGACTGGCCCATTGCATTCTGGGAGGCCGAAACCTTTGATCGTTGGTGCCAATTCGCTGTCGCTACCTCATATCCCAATGTTTATCCTGTGGATAACCTGTGGACCCTGCAGGAGAAATAGCTCATATGCATACTTAAAAGGTACTTAAGACATTAAAAAAACGAGACATTAAAAAAACGAGATTTATGGTAAGAACTTACCTTTGTTAAATCTCTTTCTGCGAGGTACACTGGGCTCCACAAGGATAGACATTGGGGGTGTAGAGTAGGATCTTGATTCGAGGCACCAACAGGCTCAAAGCTTTGACTGTTCCCAGAATGCACAGCGCCGCATCCTCTATAACCCTGCCTCCCTGCACAAAAGCTCAGTTTTTAGTTAACCAGCCCAATGCAGTAGCAGGAAAAGAGACGACAACGGTTAGTAGCCACATACACCACACTCTCACGACAAGAGAAGTGTCAGCGGCTAATGCTATACCAACCCAAAGAAGCTAAGTGCGTCAGGGTGGGCGCCTTGTGGAGCCCAGCGTACCTCGTAGAAAGAGATTTAACAAAGGTAAGTTCTTACCATAAATCTCGTTTTCTGCTGCGGGGTACACTGGGCTCCACAAGGATAGACATTGGGGATGTCCTAAAGCAGTTCCTTATGGGAGGGGACGCACTGTAGCGGGTACAAGAACCCGGCGTCCAAAGGAAGCATCCTGGGAAGTGGCAGTATCGAAGGCATAGAACCTTATGAACGTGTTCACTGAGGACCACGTATCCGCCTTGTACAATTGTTCAAGGGTTGCACCACGGCGGGCCGCCCATGTCGCACCACGGCGGGCCGCCCAAGAAGTTCCAAGAGACAGAGTAGAATGGGCCGTAATGTGAGCAGGAGCCGACAGACCAGCCCTCACATAAGCATGTGCAATCACCATTCTAATCCATCTGGCCAAAGTTTGCTTGTGAGCAGGCCAGCCCCGTTTGTGAAATCCAAACAGTACAAAGAGAGAATCAGATTTCCTAATAGAAGCAGTTCTCTTCACATAGATACGGAGAGCCCGTACCACATCCAAATACCTCTCTTTGGGAGACAGATCAGGAGAAACTAGTGCCGGAAACCACAATCTCCTGGTTAAGGTGGAATGAGGAAACCACCTTAGGTAAAGATCCGGGACGAGTCCTAAGAACCGCCCGGTCACTGTGAAATATCAGATATGGGGAACTACAGGACAAGGCACCCAAATCCGACACTCTTCTAGCTGAAGCAATAGCCAGCAGAAACACCGCCTTAAGGGAAAGCCACTTAAGATCAGCTGAACCAAGAGGTTCAAACGGAGACTCTTGTAACACCTCAAAACCACCGACAAGTCCCAAGGAGCCACAGGCGGGACATAGGGAGGTTGGATATGCAACGCACCCTGAGTAAAGGTATGCACATCAGGTAAGGTCGCAATTTTTTTCTGAAACCACACCGACAAGGCAGAAATATGAACCTTGAGGGAGGCCAGACGCAGGCCTAAGTCCAGGCCCTGCTGAAGAAAACCCAACAACTTGGCCGTACTAAACTTGGAAGCGTCATAATTGTTAGATGCGCACCAAACAAAATAAGAATGCCAGACCCTATAGTAAATCCGAGCAGAAGCCGGTTTCCGGGCCCGCAACATAGTTTGAATGACCGCCTCAGAAAACCCTTTAGCCCTCAAGACGGAAGCTTCAAAAGCCACGCCGTCAAAGACAGCCGGGCTAGGTCCTGAACGAGAAGGTCTGGGCATTGTGGAAGTAGAATTGGACGCTCTGACGATAGACCCTGCAGGTCTGAGAACCAGTGCCGTCTGGGCCACGCCGGAGCTATGAGAAGCAGAATCCCTCTTTCTTGCTTGAACTTCCGAATTATCCTGGGCAGGAGTGACACCGGAGGGAACACGTACGGCAGCCGAAACCTCCACGGCACCGCCAGCGCATCCATGAATGCTGCTTGAGGATCCCTTGTCCTTGCTCCGAAAACCGGAACCTTGTGATTGTGTTGAGACGCCATCAGATCTATGTCTGGAAGGCCCCACCTTTCCACTAGGAGTTGAAATACTTCTGGATGGAGGCCCCACTCGCCGGCATGTACGTCCTGACGACTGAGAAAGTCCGCTTCCCAATTCAGGACTCCCGGAATGAAGATTGCCGATATGGCCGGTAGATGGCGTTCCGCCCAATGTAGAATCCGTGAGACTTCCTTCATTGCCAGACGGCTTCGAGTGCCGCCTTGATGATTTATGTAAGCCACTGTGGTGGTGTTGTCCGACTGCACTTGAACAGGACGGTTCTGAATTAAATGCTGGGCTAGGTTCAATGAATTGAAGACCGCCCGCAATTCCAGAATGTTGATTAACAGGAGGGACTCCTCCTTGGTCCACCGACCCTGAAGGGAGTGTTGCTCCAGCACCGCGCCCCAACCTCTTAGACTGGCATCTGTCGTCAACAGGACCCAGTTGGATATTCAGAAGGGACGGCCCCTGCACAATTGTTGGTCCTGGAGCCACCAGAGCAGTGACAGACAGACCTCCGGAGTCAATGAGATCATTTGAGACCTGATCCGGTGAGGCAGGCTGTCCCACTTGGCTAGAATCAGCCTCTGGAGGGGGCGAGAATGGAATTGAGCATACTCCACCATGTCGAATGCTGATACCATGAGGCCCAGCACCTGCATCGCCGAATGTATCGACACTTGCGGACGAGAGAGGAAGCAATGAATACTGTCCTGAAGCTTCAGGACTTTCTCCTGACACAAGAACAACCTCTGGTTGTGAGTGTCCAGTAGCGCTCCCAGATGCACCATGCTCTGAGCAGGGACCAGGGAGGATTTCTTCCAGTTGATGAGCCACCTGTGGGCTTGTAGAAACCGGACCGTCATATCCAGATGGCGTAGGAGAAGTTCTGGGGAATTTGCCAGGGTTAACAAGTCATCCAGATACAGCAGTATCCTGATCCCTTGACGGCGGAGTACCACCGTCATCACCGCCATGACTTTGGTGAAGACTCGCGGAGCCGTTGTTAAACCAAAAGGTAACGCCCGAAACTGGTAATGGAGGTTGCCAATCGCAAACCTCAGGTATTGCTGATGTGACGCTGCTATAGGAATATGCAGGTAAGCATCCTGTATGTCCAGGGAGACCATGTAGTCCCCAGGTTCCAAGGCCAGAACTATAGTGCGAAGGGTTTCCATACGGAACTTGGAAACCTTCACAAACCTGTTCAATGCCTTGAGGTTGAGAATGGGCTGGGAGGATCCATTCGGTTTCGGGACTAGACACAGCGGAGAATAGTACCCCCGGCCCTTCTGCGCAAGAGGCACCTGTACTACGACTCCTGTATCCAGGAGGGTCTGTACCACCAAATGTAGAGTGTTTGCCTTTGTCTGGTCCAACAGGTCGTCTGTCCGGCAAAATCGATGAGGGGGTCGGTTTTTGAAGGCTATGGCGTAACCTCGAGTGACGACTTCCCGTACCCAGGTATCTGAAGTGGTCTTCAACCATTCCTGGGTATACCCTAGAAGCCGTCCCCCCACCCCGTCATGCGGCAGGCTTATCGGCCTTGGAAGCTGGCTGACGGGCCGCCCAGGCTCTTTTGGGCTTTGGCTTACCAGGTTTGAAAGTGCGGGCCTGCTTGTTGTACGCCTGACCTTTTGCTTTACCTGAAGGATGAAAGGGACGAAAGGAAGTACCTTTAGCCTTCGACACAGAAGGAGCGGTACTTGGCAGACAGGCAGTTTTGGCAGTAGCCAAGTCAGCCACTATCTTATTTAAGTCCTCCCCAAACAAAATATCTCCCTTGAAAGTGTGTACCTCCAGGGTTTTTCTAGAGTCCAGATCCACAGACCAGGATCTCAGCCACAATATCCGGCGAGCCAGGACTGACGTAGTAGAGGCCTTGGCTGCTAGAATACCGGCATCAGAAGCCGCCTCTTTAATATAGCGAGAAGCTGTGACAATATATAACAAGCATTGTCTAGCATGTTCAGAAGAGATTTCAGCTTCTAACTCCAAGGCCCATGCTTCAATAGCCTCTGCAGCCCATGTTGCTGCAATAGTGGGCCTTTGTGCAGCACCCGAGAGGGTGTAAAATGCTTTCAGACAACCCTCCACACGTTTATCCGTAGGCTCTTTTAGAGACGTGACGGTAGTGACAGGTAGAGCTGAGGAAACCACCATCCTAGCCACATGTGAGTCTACTGGAGGAGGCGTTTCCCAATTCTTAGACAGCTCTGGTGCGAGGGGATAGCGAGCCAGCATCTTCTTTTGAGGCACAAACTTCGTAACTGGAGTTTCCCAGGGTTCCTGACGTATATCCACTAGGTGGTCAGAGTGAGGTAAAACTTGTTTAATCACCTTCTGACGCTTGAACCTATCTGGTTTCTTAGGAGGGACGGATGGCTCGGGATCATCCGTAATCTGTAGAATTAACTTAATAGCCTCCAAAAGATCAGGAACATCCACATGTGAACTACCCTCCCCATCAGCAGTATCTGAGTCAGAACCTGTGGGGTCAGTGTAAGTGCCGTCTTCATCAGACGAGGTGTCAGTGACAGCAGTGGATTGTGAGGAGACAAGAGCTCGCTTAGAGGACCCTTTGGACTTAGGCGAGCGATGGTCAGACTTTTTAGTAGTCAGGGACTGGTTCAACTTCTTCAATTGAGCAGATAAATCGTCCGCCCAAGGCGGGTTAGCTGCAGGCACCACATACGGTTGTACCGGCATTGGGGGTCCCATATGGGGTGTTAGTTTATTAACTAGCGTATGTAGAAGCGTGGAAAATGAGGCCCACGGTGGGTCATTATGTACCTCCGTTGCCACAGTCCCACTGGGGGGCAAGGAGCCCCCAGAACCAGAGCCCACGGCTGCTATATTTTCCTCATAGGGATCCGTGGCTTCAGCAACACCGGCAGTGTGTTCAGCCCCAGAACCGTTACCCTCATAAGCAGACATGATATAACTTGCAGTATCAGGTAACACAGTACAATTGTCAGCAGCACAATACCTCTTACCCAAACCCCTGCGCAGTGTAGTCAGCACTAGCAGAGATAAAGGAGAGATATGGTGACAAAAATCACAGAGAAAAATACGTATTAAAGTATATCTTTGTGAAAATCCTATATCAATATAAGACGCACCAAGCCCCCTCAGGTTATAGAATATAGGGATAGCAAGTTGAGTGAAAGACACGAAATGGACACCACTCAGCTAGCTAATGCACACACAGATAGTCACAGTTTGTACAATGCAGAGGTTATTACTAACAATAATACTGCACTGGACTAGCTTATATATATAAAGCTATGTAGTCAATAGATATAAAACTGCACAGTAAGAACTGGATGTATATCACAGGGTAATTGTACTAGAAAACCCTGACTAAGTGCACTCTTTCTTAACTAGCACTGTCTAAAAAGGCAGGTAGAATACTTAAGTGTCATGTAAAGTCACAGCACTGACAACCAGGCGGCTTTACACAGGAGGATTTGCCCAAGCAGTCCCAGGAACAGTGAAGCTGAGAGATAATGGTGCCCAGACACTGACAGAGAGTGAGGGAGAGACAGATATGCAGCTCCAGGGCGGGAACATTTGCGGGAAATGGCGCCCTGGGGCTGGGGGAGGGGCTTCAGGTCTAAGCCTTATCCCCCTGCTGGCAAAACCACCGGGTACTGTGGGCTACTGAAAATGGATTAGAGAGAAAACCTGACCTGCACCCATGCCCTGGTGATCTAGTGGGATCGCCTGTACTGCCACAGTGTCCACCGCCAGCGCGCGTTGGCCGCCTCCCACTGACCGCGCCGGAACGCGATAAAGACCGGGTCCCGCAAGCGGGACCCACTCACCACCTCCCGAAGCGCGGCCACACGATCCCGGAGAGCCCCCGTCGTGTGTGCCTGACCGTGAAGAAAACCGGAGCCTCCTGCTGTAGTTACCCGGCAACCAGGGCTCAGGAGTGTACAGCGCTGCTGGGGAGAGCTGGAGCTGCAGCAGTGAATGTCTTCTGACATTTACCACCGCTGCTGCCCTTGTAGTCTTCACTTTTTTCTTCAAAAAAAGCTCTTCTTAGGGCTGCCTGGAGCAGCCCCTCTGGGGTTCACTACGATATGCCGGCGGTCGGGCTCCCGGCGACCAGCATACCGGCGCCGGGAGCCCGACCGCCGGCTTACCGACAGTGTGGCGAGCGCAAATGAGCCCCTTGCGGGCTCGCTGCGCTCACACGCTACGGGCACGGTGGCGCGCTACGCAAGCCACACTATTTTATTCTCCCTCCAGGGGGGTTGTGGACCCCCACGAGGGAGAATAAGTGTCGGTATGTTGGCTGTCGGGCTCCCGGCACCGGTATGCTGGTCATCGGGAGCCCGACCGCCGGCATACTGAAGACCACCCGCCCCTCTGTTATGTGCCTGCTTACTGCAGCACCAACTACAAAACTGAGCTCCTGTGCAGGGAGGCGGGGTTATAGAGGAGGCGGCGCTGTGCATTCTGGGAACAGTCAAAGCTTTGAGCCTGTTGGTGCCTCGGATCAAGATCCTACTCTACACCCCCAATGTCTATCCTTGTGGAGCCCAGTGTACCCCGCAGCAGAAAAACACTTTTGTGGGGAATTGTAAAGAGTATTATGAGTAAAACTCGTTATCAGAAGTTTGCTTACCTGCAGTCTGGGCGGCCCCTCAGCATATTGTGTTTGCCACAGTGCTACTTGCTCCTGCTTGTTCCCATAAGCAGCATGTTGTCAGTGGATGGCGCATAGACTATTCAAAGAAAAGACCGGTTTGTCAGGAGGAATCCTAGCCATACAACACACACAAACAGCAGGGTTGCCTACCCTCCCGCATTCAGCGGGAGGCTCCCGTTTTTTACATGAGCCTCCCGCTGCCCCGCAAAACCTCCGGGTCCTCCCGGTTTTTAGTGGAACTTAGCGAAAATCCGGGTTGCCAGGGGGCGATGTCGTATAACGTGGAATGCCTGGCGCCGCCGCCGCTAACCACAACCGCACGGCAGTCCTCATTTAAATAAGATGACGCCCACATTATGACGCCCACGTGCAGGCCTTGCCCCCGGCATTCAGCGTTTTCGGCAAGTCCGGAATACCAGGGGCGGGGCCTGCATGGATGTCATAATGTGGGCGTCATGTTTTGTAAATGCCGGGTGTGTGTAGCGGTGGCCACATAGGAGGAGAGGAGACTGTTTCTGGGCGGCAGTGTCACCAGCGGCAGGCGGCAGCAATGGGAGTCTCTTCCACACGATAGTTTGCTATAACTAAAAATAATGTAAGTGAAACTAAACAGCTGGGAAGTTGGCTGGGACGGATGCATGCAGGCTGGGATGAATGCATGGTGGTTGGGCTGGGATCCGTGTGGCTGGCTGGAATATGTGAGCAAAGTAATGCAGCAATACGCCTTTTTCCCCTCACCTCACTTACACTGAGTTTTGATTTACATTTTATTTGCATTATGGACAGTGCTTAGATATTGTGACTGTTGCTGGCTATAAAAACACTATGGGGCCTATTTCTCATTGAGCGCATATTCACTGCGATCTAGACTCGATATTAGCGCCTAGTATTGCACTGCAATATGCGATCATATTGGCTAGATTAGTGGTCGCCAGAGCCGGATTATCCTAGGGCGACAAGGGCAGCCGTCCCGGGGCCCCCACAGACTGCTTTATAAATCGGAGCAGTCTCCCTCAGCAGCCGCCGAGGAACTCCGTGTACAAAGTGTACACGGAGCTCCTCGGCCGCTGCTCACAGAGACTACTCCAATTTAAAACGCTGTCTGTGGGGGCCCCTAACGTGTTACTCAGTAACGCACGCCGGCAGCTCAGTCAGTGTCTCACGGGATTTCACTTCACTACCCCGCGAGACACTGACTGAGCCGCCGGCGTGCGCTGCTGTAAAGCTGCTGCTCCGTATGTGGGTGAGTATGTGTGTGTGAGTCATTTTGTGTGTGTGAGTGACTGTGTGTGTATGTGAGTGTGCGAGTGCACGCCGACCCGCCCGTGCACGGGGGGGGGGTCTTTGGCCGCAAGTTTTAGTAGTGGGGGCCCCCACACGTTCGTTGCCTTAATCTGGCCCTGGTGGTCGCCAACCCGTCGCTCACAGCCGCATACCGGGTCGCTTGATGTTGGCTATTATCGCTCCATGTTGGCTATTATCGCTCTGAGAGATTCCATTTTGAATTTGAAGGAGTACCATCATTTCCGCCATTACCTTGGTAAATATTCTCGGAGCCGTGGAGAGACCAAACGGCAACGTCTGAAATTGGTAATGACAATCCTGTACCACAAATCTGAGGTACGCCTGATGAGGTGGATAAATGGGGACATGAAGGTATGCATCCTTTATGTCCAGAGACACCATAAAATCCCCCCTTCCAGGCTTGCAATGACCGCTCTCAGCGATTCCATCTTGAACCGGAACCTTTTTATGTACAGGTTTAGGGATTTCAGATTAAAAATAGCCGGTTTCGGGACCACAAATAGGGTTGAGTAGTAACCTCTTCCCTGCTGGTGCAGGGGAACCTTGATTATCACTTGCTGTATACACAGCATTTGAATTGCAGCTAACACTATATCCCTTTCCGATGTGGAAGCTGGTAGGGCCGATTTGAAAAATCGGCGTGGGGGCACCTCCTCGAATTCCAATTTGTAACCCTGGGAAACTATTTCCAACACCCAGGGATTCAGGTCCGAACTGACCCAGGCCCAACCCCTGGCAACAGGCATGGCACCCTGAGCATCACACCCCAGGCAACAAGCACGATACCCAGAGCGTGAATCCCCTGGCAATGAGCATGAAACCCCTGGCAATGAACGTGGAACCCCTGACAACCAGCATGAAACCCCTGACAATGAGCAGGAGACCCCTGGCAATGAGCAGGTAACTTATAAGTAATTAGAAGCCTTACGGTGGGGCATAATGTGTAATGGGCAATATGGTGTGTGACATAATGTATCATGGGCATTGCAGTGTGTGGCATAATTTAGCAAGGGCATTGCAGTAGGTGGCATAATGTGTCACAGACATTATGGTGTGTGGCATAATGTGTCACGGGCATTATGGTGTGTGGCATAATGTGTCACAGGCATTATGGTGTGTGGCATAATGTGTCACGGGCATTGCGGTGTGTGACATAATGTGTCACAGGCATTACTGTGTGTGGAATAATGTGTCAGGGGCATTGCAGTGCATGGCATAATGTGTCATGGGCATTGTGGTGTGTGTAATAATGTGTCAGGAACATTGCTGTGTGTGGAATAATAAGATTTTACTTACCGGTAAATCTATTTCTCGTAGTCCGTAGTGGATGCTGGGGACTCCGTAAGGACCATGGGGAATAGAGGGGCTCCGCAGGAGACATGGGCATTTTAAGAAAGAATTTAGATTCTGGTGTGCTCTGGCTCCTCCCTCTATGTCCCTCCTCTAGACCTCAGTTAGAGAAACTGTGCCCGGAAGAGCTGACAGTACAAGGAAAGGATTTTGGTTATCCAGGGCAAGATACATACCAGCCACACCAATCACACCGTATAACTTGTGATAAACTTACCCAGTCAACAGTATGAACAACAACAACAGAGCATCAGTTCAACCCTGATGCAACTATAACATAACCCTTATTGCAGCAATAACTATATACAAGTATTGCAGAAGAAGTCCGCACTTGGGACGGGCGCCCAGCATCCACTACGGACTACGAGAAATAGATTTACCGGTAAGTAAAATCTTATTTTCTCTAACGTCCTAGTGGATGCTGGGGACTCCGTAAGGACCATGGGGATTATACCAAAGCTCCCAAACGGGCGGGAGAGTGCGGATGACTCTGCAGCACCGATTGAGCAAACACAAGGTCCTCCTCAGCCAGGGTATCAAACTTATAGAACTTTGCAAAAGTGTTTGAACCTGACCAAGTAGCCGCTCGGCACCGCTGTAATGCCGAGACCCCTCGGGCAGCCGCCCAAGAAGAGCCCACCTTCCTAGTGGAATGGGCCTTAACTGATTTTGGCAGCGGCAATCCAGCCGCAGAATGAGCCTGCTGAATCGTGTTACAGATCCAGCGAGCAATAGTTTGCTTTGAAGCAGGAGCACCAAGCTTGTTGGAAGCATACAGGATAAACATAGACTCTGTTTTCCTGACCCTAGCCGTTCTGGCTACATAAACCTTCAAAGCCCTGACCACATCAAGCAACTCGGAATCCTCCAAGTCAGTAGTAGCCACAGGCACCACAATAGGTTGGTTTATATGAAAAGATGAAACCACTTTCGGCAGGAATTGTGGACGGGTCCTCAATTCTGCTCTATCCGCATGGAAAACCAGATAGGGGCTTTTATGTGACAAAGCCGCCAATTCTGACACACGCCTAGCCGAAGCCAAGGCTAGTAGCATGACCACCTTCCACGTGAGATATTTCAATTCCACCGTTTTGAGTGGTTCAAACCAGTGGGATTTCAGGAAACTCAACACCACGTTAAGATCCCAAGGTGCCACTGGAGGCACAAAATGGGGCTGAATATGCAGCACTCCCTTTACAAACGTCTGAACTTCAGGTAGAGAAGCAAGCTCTTTTTGAAAGAAAATTGATAGGGCCGAAATCTGGACCCTAATGGAACCCAATTTTAGGCCCAAAGTCACTCCTGACTGTAGGAAGTGAAGGAAATGGCCCAGCTGGAATTCCTCCGTAGGGGCATTTCTGGCCTCACACCAAGCAACATATTTTCGCCATATACGGTGATAATGTTGAGCTGTCACGTCCTTCCTAGCCATTATCAGCGTAGGAATGACCTCATCCGGAATGCCTTTCTTTGCTAGGTTCAACCGCCATGCCGTCAAACGTAGCCGCGGTAAGTCTTGGAACAGACAGGGTGTCAGGAACTGGTGCAGAATCCGGAATTCGGGATCAGGTACCAAGTGGTTGACGTTACCCAGAACAGAGGCGCGTAGTCTAACACGCCGGAAGGTTTTCACCAGGGAACCCCGCAAGGGGATATGGGCTTCGCGGCTTCCGACGTGCAGGTCGCGGCCCCCTGTCTGGGTCACTTGATACCTGAACTCGACTAGAGTTATGGTAGAGGTGTTGTATATGATCAGCCGCAGGGATACACAGGAACGAACAGGAACTGGAGAAGGTGGCAGGGTGCACACGGCCAGATGGTACGCTGGGGCTGTGGAGATGGAACAGCAGCAGGCACTCCAGGGGTGACACAGGAGGTAGCGGCACACGGACGGACTGGGGTGCAGACACTTGGAGACAGGGTAACGGCAGTCGGCAGACTAAAGTCTTCAGCAAGATGTTGAAGCTGGAATTCAATACTGGAACAAGGCAATACCCACTGGACAGATGAACTGAGACCAGAGAGGAACCAGAGAGCAGAACACCACATGGAGTAGCTATAACTGGCAAAGCTTCTTGGGATTGAGAGGCTTAAAAGAACAGGCTGGACCAATCAGTTGTGAGCACCAGACAGGCCCCCAGTAATTGATATAACATGCAGCTGCAGTGCAGACTGAGCAGGCTGACAAGCTGAATAGTAGTTTTCAGGTAACGAGCTGTAATTACAGAATCCAGACACCTGTGAAGTCAGTTGCTGAGTGCAGGAGCAAAGGCACTGGGAGACAACTATGCATGAGCTAGCTGTGACCTGTAGTTCCACAAACTGAAGCAAAGGTAATTATAACAATAACAAAACATGAGTGCTCAGGATTGTAACACAGGGCCCCTGTTGCAACAAGTCCTGTCTTAGAGGAAGAGGCCACGGGTCCTCTGTGAGCATTTTTGGCAGATCTGGATACCAAGTCCTTCTTGGCCAATCCGGAACAGTGAGTACTGTTATCACTCCTCTTTTTCTTATGATTCTCAGCACCTTGGGTATGAGAGGAAGGGGAGGAAATACATAGACCGACTGGAACACCCACAGTGTCACCAGGGCGTCCACAGCTATCGCCTGAGGGTCTCTTGACCTGGCGCAATACCTCTGTAGCTTTTTGTTGAGGCGGGATGCCATCATGTCCACCTGTGGCAGTTCCCACCGACTTGCAATCTGCGTGAAGACTTCTTGATGAAGTCCCCACTCTCCCGGGTGGAGGTCGTGCCTGCTGTGGAAGTCTGCTTCCCATTTGTCCACTCCCGGGATAAACACTGCTGACAGTGCGCTTACGTGATTCTCCGCCCAGCGCAGAATTCTGGTGGCTTCCGCCATTGCCACCCTGCTCCTTGTGCCGCCTTGTCGGTTTACATGAGCCACAGCAGTGATGTTGTCTGACTGAATCAGAACCGGTTGGTCGCGAAGCAGGATCTCCGCTTGACGTAGGGCGTTGTATATGGCCCTTAGTTCCAGGATGTTGATGTGAAGGCAAGTCTCCTGACTTGACCACAGACCTTGGAAATTTCTTCCCTGTGTGACTGCTCCCCACCCTCGAAGGCTTGCATCCGTGGTCACCAGGACCCAGTCATGAATGCCAAATCTGCGGCCCTCGAGAAGGTGAGCACTCTGCAGCCACCACAGGAGAGACACCCTGGCCCTGGGGGATAGGGTGATTAACCGATGCATCTGAAGATGTGATCTGGACCATTTGTCCAGTAAGTCCCATTGAAAAGTCCTTGCATGGAACCTGCCGAAGGGAATGGCCTTGTATGATGCCACCATCTTTCCCAGGACTCGAGTGCAGTGATGCACTGACACCTGTTTTGGTTTTAATAGGTCCCTGACCAGTGTCATGAGTTCCTGAACTTTCTCTATTGGGAGATAAACCCTTTTCTGGTCTGTGTCCAGAATCATGCCCATGAAGGGCAGACGAGTCGTAGGAATCAACTGCGACTTTGGAATATTTAGAATCCAGCCGTGTTGCCGTAACACTTCCAGAGAACGTGCTACGCTGATCAGCAACTGCTCTCTTGACCTCGCCTTTATGAGGAGATCGTCCAAGTATGGGATAATTGTGACCCCTTGCTTCCGCAGGAGTACCATCATTTCCGCCATTACCTTGGTAAATATTCTCGGAGCCGTGGAGAGACCAATCGGCAATGTCTGAAATTGGTAATGACAATCCTGTACCACAAATCTGAGGTACGCCTGATGAGGTGGATAAATGGGGACATGAAGGTATGCATCCTTTATGTCCAGAGACACCATAAAATCCCCCCTTCCAGGCTTGCAATGACCGCTCTCAGCGATTCCATCTTGAACCGGAACCTTTTTAGGTACATGTTCAGGGATTTTAAATTCAATATGGGTCTGACCGAACCGTCCGGTTTCGGTACCACAAACATGGTCGAATAATAACCCTTTCCTTGTTGAAGGAGGGGAACCTTAACCACCACCTGTTGAAGATACAATTTGTGAATTGCAGTTAACACTATTTCCCTCTTTAAGGGGGAAGCTGGCAGGGCCGATTTGAGGTATCGGTGAGGGGGCATCTCTTCGAATTCCAGCTTGTATCCCTGAGACACAATATCTATTGCCCAGGGATCCAACTGGGAGTGAACCCACTTGTGGCTGAAATTTCGGAGACGCGCCCCCACTGGGCCTAGCTCCGCCTGTGGAGCCCCAGCGTCATGCGGTGGATTTAGTGGAAGCCGGGGAGGACTTCTGTTCCTGGGAACTAGCTGTGTTGTGCAGCTTCTTTCCTCTGCCCCTGCCCCTGGCAAGAAAGGATGCACCTCGGACTTTCTTGTTTTTCTGTGATCGAAAGGACTGCATTTGGTAATATGGTGCTTTCTTAGGCTGTGAGGAAACATATGGCAAAAAATTTGACTTTCCAGCCGTAGCTGTGGAGACCAGGTCCGAGAGACCCTCCCCAAACAATTCCTCACCCTTGTAAGGTAAAACCTCCATATGCCTTTTTGAGTCGGCATCACCTGTCCATTGCCGAGTCCACAGGACCCTTCTGGCAGAAATCGACATAGCATTTATTCTAGAACCTAGGAGGCTAATGTCTCTTTGAGCATCTCTCATATAAAGGACAGCGTCTTTAATATGCCCCAGGGTCATTAATATAGTATCCTTGTCTAAGGTATCAAGTTCCTCAGATAAGGTATCCGTCCATGCTGCTACAGCACTACACACCCAAGCTGACGCGATTGCCAGCCTCAGTAAGGTACCTGAATGTGTATAAATGGACAGTGCCGTAACTAGGCATTTTAGCGCTGTGTGCAAGAAACGACAGTGGCGCCCCCCCCCCCCATGTAAGATAGGGGCAGAGTGCGCCGTAGGCGCGCAAAAAAATTCTAGGGGCGTGGCTTCACGGGGAAGGGGCGTGGCCACAAAATAATAGCAATTCATACTACGGTGCACAGTAGTCTACATTATTCAAATGACGCTGCACAGTAGCGCCACTACACCAGGTAGAGCCCCTTTTATACATTACAGCAGACAGTGTCCCCCTTTTTACACATTGCGGCAGCCAGTCCCCCTTTTTACACATTGCGGCAGATAGACCCTTTTTACACATTGCGGCAGCCAGTCCCCCTTTTTACACATTACAGCAGCCAGTCTCCCTTTTAACACATTGCGGCAGCCGGTCCTTCTTTTTACACATTGCGGCAGACAGCGTCCCTTTTTTACAATTACAGCAGACAGCGTCCCCGTTTTTACACATTACGGCAGACGGTGTCCCCCTTTATACACATTGCGGCAGCCAGTCCCCCTTTTTACACATTGCGGCAGCCAGTCCCATTTTACACATTGCGGCAGCCAGGACCCCATTTTACATATTGCGGCAGCCAGTCCCCATTTTTTACACATTGCGGCAGCCAGTCCCATTTTACACATTGCGGCAGCCAGTCCCATTTTTTACACATTGCGGCAGCCATCCCCATTTTTTACACATTGCGGCAGCCAGTCCTATTTTTTACACATTGCGGCAGCCATCCCCATTTTACACATTGCGGCAGCCAGGACCCCATTTTACACATTGCGGCAGCCAGTCCCCATTTTTTACACATTGCGGCAGCCAGTCCCATTTTTTACACATTGCGGCAGCCATCCCCATTTTTTACACATTGCGGCAGTCAGTCCCATTTTTTACACATTGCGGCAGCCAGTCCCATTTTTTACACATTGCGGCAGGCGGTGTCCGAGAGAGAGATAGAGAGAGAGAGAGAGAGAGAGACAGAGAGAGAGAGAGAGAGAGAGAGAGGGGGGGGGGGAATATACTTACCTTCTCCCCGCTGACAGGCTCCTCGTGCTGCTCCCTCGGTGGCGGCAGTGAGATGAGAAGGAGGAGGAGGGAGGGGGAGCAGGGAGCCGCAGCAGCGCTATGTTATTGGTAGTAAGCGCCGCTGCAGCATCCCCCTCTCCTTCTGTATTGGCTGCCGGGCAGCCAATACGGAAGGAGAGGGGGATGCTGCAGCGGCGCTTACTACCAATAACATAGCGCTGCTGCAGCTCCCTGCTCCCCCTCCCTCCTCCTCCTTGTCCGCTGCCTCCGGCGCTGGTCTCTCTCCTCCAGCGCGGCGCACGGCGCACACAGAGGCGGCATGTAATGAGTCAATTTGACTCATTACATGCCGCTGGCCGTGCGCCCCCAGGGCATCTGCGCTGTGTGCCAAGCCCCCTTGGCACACACGTAGTTACGGCTCTGTAAATGGACTTCAGGGTACCCTCCTGTTTTCTATCCGCAGCATCTTTGAGGGTAGCCGTATCCTGTGACGACAGGGCTACCTTCTTGGATAAGCGTGTCAAAGCTTTGTCCACCCTAGGGGAGGATTCCCAGCGTAACCTGTCCGTTGGCGGGAAAGGATACGCCAAAAGAGTCCTTTTGGAAATCTGCAGTTTTTTATCTGGAGATTCCCAAGCTTTTTCACATAACTCATTGAGCTCGTGTGAGGGGGGAAAAGTTACCTGCAGCTTCTTTTCCCCATACATATGAACCCTCCCGTCAGGGACTGGGATTTCCTCTGTGATGTGCAACACATCCTTAATAGCTATAATCATATAACGGATGGATTTAGCCAATCTTGGCTGTAACTTTGCATCATCGTAATCGACACTGGAGTCAGAATCCATGTCGGTATCAATGTCAATAATTTGGGATAGTGGGCGCTTCTGAGACCCTGTCGGCCTCTGCGACATAGGATCAGGCATGGGTTGGGACCCTGACTGTCCTGAGGCTTCAGCTTTTTCCAACCTTTTATGTAAGGAATTAACATTATCATTTAAAACCTTCCACATATCCATCCAATCAGGTGTCGGTGCCGTAGGCAGAGACACCACATTCATTTGCTCCCGCTCTGCTTCCACATAGCCTTCCTCATCAGACATGTCGACACAAGCGTACCGACACACTACACACACAGGGAATGCCCTTTTTGAAGACAGTTCCCCCACAAGGCCCTTTGGTGAGACAGAGAGAGAGTATGCCAGCACCCCCCCCAGTGCTATATAACCCAGGAATAACACAATAACTTAATGTTAACCCAGTAGCTGCTGTATATTGTGTTTTTAGCGCCTAATTAATTATGTGACCCCCCCTCTCCTTTTACCCTTTTCTACTGTGATCTGTAGGGAGAGCCTGGGGAGCTTCTTCTCAGTGGAGCTGTGGAGAAAAAATGGCGCTGGTGAGTGCTGAGGGAGAAGCCCCGCCCCCTCGACGACGGGCTTTTGTCCCGCTAAAATACATATCTTTTTGGCGGGGGCTCATACATATATACAGTGCCCAACTGTATATATGAGTACTTTTGCCAACAGAGGTCCATATGCTGCCCAGGGCGCATCCCCCTGCGTCCTGCACCCTTACAGTGACCGGAGTATGTGAGGTGTGTTTGGAGCAATGGCGCACAGCTGCAGTGCTGTGCGTTACCTCATGTGAAGAACGGAGTCTTCTGCCGCCGATTTCGAAGTCTTCTTGCTTCCATACTCACCCAGCTTCTGATTTCCGGCTCTGCGAGGGTGACGACGGCGCGGCTCTGGGATCGGACGACGAGGGTGAGATCCTGTGTACGATCCCTCTGGAGCTAATGGTGTCCAGTAGCCTAAGAAACAGGACCTAGCTTCAGAGAGTAGGGCTGCTTCTCTCCCCTCTGTCCCACGATGCAGGGAGTCTGTTGCCAGCAGAGCTCCCTGAAAATAAAAAACCTAACAAAATACTTTCTTACAGCAAGCTCAGGAGAGCTCACTGAACAGCACCCAGCTCGTCCGGGCACAGATTCAAACTGAGGTCTGGAGGAGGGACATAGAGGGAGGAGCCAGAGCACACCAGAATCTAAATTCTTTCTTAAAGTGGCCATGTCTCCTGCGGAGCCCGTCTATTCCCCATGGTCCTTATGGAGTCCCCAGCATCCACTAGGACGTTAGAGAAAATGTGTTAGGGGCATTGCAGTGTGTGGCATTTTGTGTAACGGGCATTACGGTGTGGTATATTGCGTAAGTGGCATTACGGTGTGTGGTATATTGTGTAATGGGCATTACGGTGGGTGGCATAATGTGTAATGGGCATTACTATAAGGAGGAAAAATGACAAATAATGTAAGGGGTATGAATCAGGATTTTTTTTTCATGTGGTGGCCAACGTCTGGGTGTGCAGGTTGCAAAACTGGGGTATAATGTAGTCATTTCCTGCAATGCCATGCCCCTTGCAGTGAGGCCACACCCTACTTTTCACATGACAATGGGAGGTGGCGCCAGAAACTTTTTTGGCAGGGGGGTGCAAAATGTATAGCTACTGCACTGCCAACGAGTCTGGTCTTAACACTGAGAAAGTCCCAGCAACCATTGAAATACAGCATTTTTTCCCCAAAAAATGTTAGTAGAACCTCAGGAGGTTTAATTTTTCTCGAGCATCTCACACCCCAATTAAGGTTGGAAACCACTGAGCTAGGTGTATCATCGGGTACCTGCATGGACAGGCCCCTGTGATGTGCCGAGTGTGGTGCTGGTGCAGCTGCTCATGTGTGGTCCCGCTGACCACACAGAGGCCAGTTCCTTGGAGGGTTCCAGGGAAACTATCTGCCTGTGGGGGGCAATATTGGGAATGCTTCGCATTCCGGATATTGATAAATCTGGCAGTATCCCCCATGGAAACCTATTGTGTGCATCTGCTGGCCGGAATGGAGAGATCGTAGCAGGTAATGGAGACATCTGCTGCGGTCCCTCCTACATAGATTCCAAGAATACCTAATATTTGTGGCTAACCCCCAAACAGATGTGTGTTTTGAGGGAAATAGCCGCAAATATTTTTTGCTAAATGGGCCCCTAATTTAGACAAATACCCCTTTCAGACCGCCAGCTTTGAACATGGGTTATTTGCACATGAGCGCGCATAACCGTGTTGCTGTGCGGTGTAAAAGGGCCCAGTTGGATAATTTGGGTCGAGCGACCCTGTATTCAAACTCGGGTAGCGAGCAGGGTTGAACGCGTATTCAACCCAGCTTGCTGTGCTGTGTGAACGGGAAACCGGGTCGATGCGACCCATTTCCTGTTCACATTGTGTCGACGGGCACCGCTTGGAGATCATGTGATCTCCAAGCACCACTCCACCGGTGTCACTGCTGATGTCACCAACCTGTCAATAAGTCGGGTTGGGGACAGTGGAGGCGAGGTGCCTGAGGTGGGTCGCACCCGGGAAGCACCTGTGTATGGCTCCCAGGTGCAACCCGCTTTAGGCGGTCTGAAAGGGGTAAAAGTGACCTCTCATTGCAGTAGATTGTAGAAGTATTTGGAAGATGTTCTTATATTTCTTTATATATTTCTTTGTGATGGAACTATCTCATGGGTGCTGGTATACTGGAAGAGTTTGGGTGTCGATGGAAGCAATAATCGACACAACAGGTCACTGCAGTCATAACCTGAAATCACTGTAGATGTACGTTTCCCTTATGATGAAATAGACTAAGTTCCATGAAAACACATGGGGGTATATTTACTAAGGTCCCGATTTTGACCGATTTGGTGTTTTTTCTTCAAAGTGTCATCTCGGGAATTTACTAAGCACAAATCTCGGCAGTGATGCGGGCATTCGTATTTTTATTACGGCTGTGTAGTAAAAATACGAATGAATACACCATCGGTCAAACGCGGCTGTTTAGATATAGAACTCGGTCATTTACTAAGCATTCGTATTTGTAATTTCTACCGTGAAAAAGGAATTGCGGCCGCAAAAAATTACTAATCGTACAAAAAGCCTAAAAAAAAGTAGACCTGCTTTTGAGAAGCGTGTTTACATGTGTTGTCAATTCTACATTAGTCACACCTGCCTTGTTGGACCTTTAAAAGGGGCCCCAACACATTTTTCACCACTCTCAATCTGAAATGGCTGCTACTGTGTGTAGTACTGCTGTCTTGTTTGCTGGGGGATACCTGACACTGCTCCATGAGGCTACAATAAACCCAGGCCAGGAAAATCAACAGGGTCAGCAGGTTGTACATGTTCCGCGTAGGCTGGCCATGGCTTGTTTTTTTTAGTGGGCGTTTAAACGATAACAAAATTGCTGATGACCATGTTATACAGATGCTCAGACTAAATGTAAATAATATTTTCACTCTGTATGACCTTGTCAAACTGAACCTAGACCCTGAGACAGTACGCTCTCGCTCTGTCTCAGGCCTGCACAAACTCTTGCCTGTGTAGCACTTTCTGGCTACTGGCAGCTTCCAGCCTGTGACTGGCGATGTAATTAGTATCTCACAGGCCACCTTTTAAAAATATGTTATTCAGGTGAGTTAAAACATACATTCACGTCTATGTCTAAGTGGTGCTTCTGTAATGTAATAGAACACAGCAGTGCCGGCCTTAGGCATAGGCAAACTAGGCAAATGCCTAGGGCATTTGGCATGCTTAGGGGCACCAGCAGCTTCTGCTGATTAAAATGATATGCGGCATGCCTATATTCTGTGTGTGACTGCGGCTCTATCTACATACGAAATGCTACGTTGCAGTGTATTCCTGGAAATCACTGTAATGTAGTATTTCGTATGCAGATACAGCCGCAGTCGCACAAAGAATATAGGCATGCTGCATATCATTTTAATCAGCAGAAGCTGCTTGTGCATCCTAGCCACACAGTAATGCAAATAAGATGCATTTTTATAACCAAAAGGCGCCCGACGTTAGCAGAGCTGCCAGCTGACTCATGCAAGGCATCTCCTGCAGAACTAGCGGCGGTGCCAGGGGGCACCAGCCAAAATCTTGCCTAGGGCATCATATTGGTTAGGGCCGGCTCTGGAACACAGTATTGTATTGATTACAGGTCATGACACTCACCTTGAATTTTTGAATGGCCACTCAGGTTTTGGATGTCTTGGATGGCTACATAGATGTCTCTCTCTGCTTCCCTACCCAGGAGTCGCAGTGGCATGCAGTCAGGGTAGCTTTATGTGATCTTGCGGCCATGGCCAATGTGCTGGGTGCCATAGATTAGACACACGTTGAGCTGAGGACACCTAGGGGTAGGCAATATATTTATAGCAATACACATCTGGCCCTAGACACTAATGTGGAGGTTGTTTGTGTAGCGAATTAAGCAATACACATATTCCGTGTTAACAATTTTTTTTTTTAACACACCAATTTATTACTTAAAAAACAGAAAAAAGTTAAATGGTCACCATATTCTGTGCATGCATTATTATCTTTTTTTTTTGTGTGTGTGCTGGGTGCGGAGGATTGTGCCGGCTCGTTGGCGCGGCTTCGACTTGAGCGTCGAACTGGGGTGTTGCTTGGTGTAGTTGTCCCCGAGCTCGATGTCACATGGTGTGATGCCAACACACTTAGGCTTTGACTAAGATTGTTCAAGCTTGCTGTGAGCTGCGTATTAGCGGCAGTGTTTTTTGAGATCATTCTTGATAGGTTATCATTTATCATTTGATTATGTTGGATGATCTGGATGAGTGTTTGTTGCTGGCGCTGCTGTTCATCCAAGATGCGTTGGAGGTTTGACTGCATTTGGGTGTTGTCTGCCCTCATCTGTTCCATGGAGTTAGCGATTCGGCCCACCTGCACTATAAGTCTGCCTGAGTTGCGACTCAGTCTAGGCAAATGATGGGGCAGACTTGACAGGTATTGGCTGTGGGTGGTGAGGCACGCGTAGTGTTGTGCCTGTTGTGACGACCAAAACTCAGGGCCCATTTGTGTGTCTCCAAACGGCTCCAAAACTCAGGGCCCATTTGTGTGTCGTCTTGTGTTGTTCTCAATTGGGGGCTATGGGATGTTTGGGGTTGTTGGGGTATGTCCTGAGGCGTGGTTGGCTGTGTCGGATCGATGGGCTGCAGGTGGAGTGTGAAGGTCTCCTGGTCACGTTACTGCTGGACATCCTCGGTGATGATGCCTGGGTCTGTATGGGTTTGAAGACAGCCACTATTTAGTACATATGTAGCATTGGTCTTACTATAGCTTTACGTCAACATGCATTACTTCTTAATATTAATGTAATAGCTAAATAGATTGTGGCCTAAACTTAACTATGTTGGTCACCTTTTATTAAAAATATGTGGCTTCTAACGTTCACTACTCAGTTGTATAAAGTTTGTGGGAATAGTAGAATTCAGAGCCATAATTACTGTTTAAACACAAAGAACTCTAACAAATACAAAGTACTACATTAACATATTGGGTATGAAATTTCCTTTGGAACAACACACACAATACAATAAATGTGTTGACCAATACATTGTTCAAGGCAGTCAGTGGTCTGCCCAAACGTTAACTAATATAGTGGTCTAAAATGTCCACATTAACAATGGGTGAAAAAGTTTTAAGGTGCCCTATGTTTAGAAGTGGTGTTGTTGGCCATGCAAAACAATTGGATGAGACTTAACATTTATGTTGTTTTTTTTGGCCAAAAATTCTGTTTCAAAAATGTGTTGATATGGCCAACATCACATCTGACATTAACCATCTAAAATTACCTTAACACCATCTGCTTGTTGTTGTCGATTATTGCAAGGATGACTTGGCATTTGTGTCATTTTTTTTTCTGTACTAACAGTGGTGCAGATGTATAAACCTGGAGAAGGCATAAGGAAGTGAAAAACCAGTGATATGTGCAAGGTGATAAATGCACAAGGCAAACAGCTCCAATATGTACATTAACAGTTGTGTTTATTTTGTACTGCTGCCTTTATCATCTTGCACATATCAGTGTTTTTTCACTTCCTTATGCCTTCTCCAGGTTAATAAATCTACCCCACTGTTTTTTTACTTATTTACACGTAATTGTTAGGTTTACTCACCAGACAACTGAGGGGATTGTGGATCCTCACTTTGGGGGCTGGCCAATAGAGCTAGTGGTGGCATGGCCGACACTGCGGAGATGCGCCGTTGCGGTGGTGATGCTGGTGCTGGAGCTTGAGCCTCAAGACGGGGCCTCTTGGGTGGCCTCGTAGCCACAGTAACCGAGCCCTGTGCTGGGCACCTTAGTGGAGGTGGATTAGCCGAAGAACCTATGTGATAAGATAATCATTAACATTTTGTGTTTCTATGTGTTTGCAGAATATGTGTTTACAGTTAAATCTTACCTGCATTGCCACCATCTGCATCTCTTGGCAGTGTTGGATGTGGCCTGGCTGTGCTGCTTCTCCGGCGTACTGTAGAAATATGAAGAATGTCCTTATGAACATACTCTTTTGTTGATATGTTTATGCAAATTACTTATTGGGATGTAAACATATGTGGTACCTGATGAGAAGTAAACTAAACGATGCTTAGGCTTGAATGCATAACTTCATTGGGTGTGTATAATTTAGATGCGAAACAATTTCACCAAACAATACATACACAAAGGCGCATAATGCACAATATTATACTACTTAAAACCCAAACGTCGTAGCTTGACACAGCCACAATATTGCACGCCAAGTTACCAATTTTAGACGCTAACAAGAAAACACTAGCCACAAATATCTGCACAAAATTGTAAACATCAAATCCAAAAATGCATGAAAAATCACATCATCAACACAAATGACAACCCAGAACAACACAAAATAAACATAAGTCCATTGAAATTGAAAAAATAAAAACATATGCATAAAACACAGTAATCACACTTCTTTAAAATACACCGACTAACATTTACTTGGGAAATAAGACACCAGAAAAAGGCCAAGGCAACCAGAAACATTGACAATACATAGGCAAAAAACATACAGAATTGAGAGTAACACTACATCAGGCCTGGCCAACCTGTGTCTCTCCAGATGTAGTGAAACTACACATCCCAGCATGCCCGGCAACACATTTTGAATTCACTAATAGCAAAACTGTGGCAAGGCATGATGGGACTTGTAGTTTTACAACAGCTGGAGAGCCACAGGTTGCCCAGGCCTGCACTACATCACCAACACATTAGAAGAATGAACCAACTTACAATCACAATTAGCGCAAAGACATTTCACACAACTAAGGACAAAGCACAGATGTTTAAATTTAAAAAACAAACAAAAAAAACCTCACCATCCTGCCTTGGCAGATCCGAATCCCGGACATGAGTCGCACCAACCACTTCAGGCGGAATCACGAGTACGAACAGGCTCCTCCCAATCCCGATAAGACCCTCGGAAGGGGTGTCCACCCCCGGTTTGGCGGGCTGATTTAGCCTCCTTCGACATCTTTGCCTTCACACGGCGCTTGATGTCGTAGAAGCGCTTACGACAGGTGTCCTCGGTCCGCCTCACCACACCCTCGCTATTCACAGCCGCTACGACCTTCCCCCACAGAACAGTCTTCCTGCGTGACGACACCTTTGCAGCATCATGTCCAAACAACTGGCGATGATGCCTCATCAGCTCCCGCACCAGAGCCATATTTTCAGCGTAACTGAACTTAACATTGCGGCCCGTCTTTGTAGTGGTGCATGGCTGCGGAGCCACAACACCATCACTATCACTATTAGTGGAAGCCGCTGCAGCAACCTCCCCCTCCTCCTCACTAACCTCCTCCCTCTCACTCACCTCCTCCACCTCACTCACCTCCTCCCTCTCACTCACCTACTCCACCTCACTCACCTCCTCCACCACACTCACCTCTGACTGGGACATAATCAGGACAAACAACAAATAACACTGAGAAAAAAAAACAATTAACACACTCCTCCACTACCACTACACACCTCACACCAAACACACACACACACAGTCACTCACTCACAAATAATGACAATAGACGTAAAAAAAAAACAAAGACAAAAAACTAGACAGACTTTTAAATAACTACACAACAAGTATGACAAGACTACTTACACACACAGTACAGCACTCAACAATCGCAAAACTCCTCCTCAAATCCTCCACAAACTCCACAAAACTCACCAACTCCTAACACACCTTCCTCTCTCCTCTCCACTAGCTAAACCCACGAGGTGCGGCCGGTTTGGGGCATTTTTATAGTAATGAGCACAGACACTCCTCCATCACGAATCAAACCAATTACGGACGAGTGACAAAATCGAAACTTAGAAAAAAAAACGCGTCCGGGAACGGATAAACACTGCCGTAACCGAAATGTGACGCAGTCGTAAAAAAAACCTCATAACACGGCCGCAAAACCACTAAATCGGCCGCATTATACCTTACAAAAAATACGAATGACATTGACATCGGAAAACGCGACAGCTTAGTAAATGAGGCGTAACAAATTCAAAAAGTTGCAAAATTACACTTTCGATGTCATTCGTGATAACTCTCTCCCCAAATCGGTACAAATACGAATTTTAGTAAATTTACCCCATGATATGCTGTTGGAAACTAGAAAATGCTGGATCGCTAGCTACCAGGTTGCAGGGGATTTTTTTCTATTTTCTATTCTTCCATCGCCTATCCCTGTCAGTAGCTTGTGATCTAGGCAAAGTCCTGTGTGATGAGGTCCTGGAAATTTCATCTCCATAATGACACACTGGAGGGTCAGGCGGAGGTGCCAGATCTGGCTGCATGGTCTCCGTCGGTGGCATTAGTGTCGGGGTGTGGGTTGGGCCCAAGTTGTTATGGGCTTAGCTGGATGCAGATAGTACTGGAGGAGGTGATTGGTTCCGCTATCTTTACATACAGTGAACTGTGGGGTAGACCCTATGTCTGCAGCACTAGGAGCTGTGGGGGGGGGCTCCTCTAATCTCTAGTCCTCAACTTCTGAACAGAATTTAAGCGGTTTACATAATAGATATCCATGTTTATAATATTGTGCTGTTACACAATTCTGGAGAGATATTGGGGGTGATTCAGATCTGATCGCTGCTGTGTGTTTTTGCACAGCCGGCAATCAGGTCCTAACTGTGCATGCGTATGCACCGTTAGGACCTGATTGCCGGCTGTGCAAAAACACACACACGTGTGCCAGACAACAACAAAGGGCATGGCACGGGCGTTCGCAAGCTGATTGACAGGAAGAGGCCGTTTTTTATGAGTGGCAACTGACCGTTTATTGGTAGTGTCCGGAAAAACGCAGGTGAGCCCAAGCTTTTTAAAGGAGGGTGTGTGACGTCAGCTCCGGCCCCGATCAGCCTGTTCCCATCGCACTGTAGGAGTAAGTACTGGGCTGCGCACAGACTACACACAGTGGATTTTTGCAGCTCGGCGTACACATGTGATCACACACTTGCACGGCAAATTTACACTCCTCCCTGGGGGAGGCGACTGTCTGAACACAGAACAGCAAAGTTAGCAGCCCAGCGATCAGGTCTGAATCACCCCCATTGTCTCCAGGCCATTAGAAGATGCAATTGCATTGAGATAGTAAGAAGTGAAGAGCATTGTAAAAATTCAGATTGCAAACATTGACTTGTAAGGATGGCTTTTCTAAATGTGTATTTAGTTGTTTCCGTCTTCCTGTTAGGTAAAGTATGATGACTTTTTGGAGAAAGCTGATCTGTGTTGTAATTTTGATTTCAAGAATACATTGAGAAAACCTATCACTAATGTTGAAGTTTAGATCTAAAATATTAACACAAACAATAAAGAAAAAAAATCATGCCAAAAAACAAACAAACACACACACACACACACACACACACACACACACACACACACACACACACATACAATAAAGGGGAAAATTGGATAAATGAGTTTGATTTTCTAGTGACAAATTCTGCTAAGTTAAATCCTTTTAAATGGCTCCCCTGTAGTTAGTTTACATTTGTGATAATGCTCTCACCAGTGCTGTCAAGAGATCATCTGAAACCCGATATTAATGGGGAGCGGCTATGCCACATAAGGGACCCTCTGCTATTTTGGGATTGGCGCAAAATTTCCATGCACTGTCTGGCTATTTGCATAACAATATAACTTTAATACCCTATCCCTAATCCTCTATCCCAAACTGCTAAACAAAACCTAATACCCAGTGGCTCCCAAGCTGTGTGCCTAGGCACTCTGGGGTGCAACGAGACACTTGCAGGGGTGCCTCAGGTTGGTGGTCCAGAACCAAAATAAATTATTTATTGTCAAATTGATAGGCAAAACCAGTGCTACTGGCTGTCAATTATAAATTATTGGGCAATTAGAACCACAACTATGTCCACCACCACATAACTGAACCTAAGGGTGACAATTAAGTACAATTTACATAATGTAATATAATTTTTAAAATGTATCAATAAGAAACTTTTGGAGTAGGGGTGCCTTGAAAAAATGCTGATATTCTAGGGTGCCATGATTCAATAAAGTTTGGATACCACTGCCTAACCCCTAAACTAACTCTAATAGCCTAACCATAGATGGTAGATTGGATGGGCCATTTGGTTCTTATCTGCCATCAAATTCTATGTAATGCTAACCCTTCATCCTTAAACTAATGCCCTATCCCTCACCCTTAGTCCAAATACCCTTACGCTAATCAAGGGCTGGCTGACAACTTTTAGCCTGGGAGGGCAACATCAATCAAGTGGCCCCCGTCTTTTCTAGCAGCGCATGACAATAACAAAATGGATGTGGCGCCCACAGGAAAAAAAAAACACATACATTGGCCCCAACAGAAGAAATTAAAAAGCAAACGCATTGTACCCACAGGAAGAACAAAAACCTATTAATTGCCCCAGGTCCCCACAGAAGACTGACTATATGTGTTGGTAGCAGAACAGAAGATTGAGAGGAGCTCACAGTCTCTTCCTCTATCTCAGCTTATAGGGGTACAGAAAGTGGGCGTCTCAAGACATGCACATTGAGGTGAGCGCACGTGCACAACAGATAGGCCGAAACTAGATTTGCATATTATTACTCCCGTGGTTCCAGCAACAGCTGCTAGAGCGGATGCAGTAGCGTCCACCTCTAAATCAGGCCCAGAGTGTTCCTGAGCTCAGCCACATTAATTTCTTGGTAGATCACAGGTTGTCTAAAGTGAATGTGGAATCTGATGTCTGGAGGGACACCACCACTCAAACCCTGTCCGGCAGCATGCTGTACTTAGTATTTTTGTCCGGCAGCATGCTGTACTTAGTACTTTAGGTTTCACCTGCCACTGCAGGACACACCCCTGAGTAACAATAGATATGCCCATAGGTGGAGCTAGATACACCCTTTGGGCGGAGCATGACACACTCTCTCAGCGGCACGGAACATTCTCCTACCAGCTAAAATCTCCCTCATTCTAGTTTTCAAAAGTAGGCAAGTATGACAAACAGGTAGTCATGAAAGTGAATTTGGTTGATTTCTGGTGTAATAATAAAACATAACTTTTGATGAAATCATAAAAACAGTCGACACTAGATTGGTTGTGGGGGAAAGACGGCGCACAGGGCTACCCTATTGCAGGTATAATATATAGATAGACCGGAATACAGATGAATAATAAGATAAATATTCCCCTATTTATGGGCAAAAACAAATTACTGTACTCACAAATGAAAAAAACCCGGCGGTGCTCCCTTAAGTTGTAAAGAACAAATCACATGAATATAGAAGAAGAAAAGACAACTCTTTTTATGGGGCACTCTTTACAGAAAATCTAAAACTTAACTTTTATTAATAGAAATTAGGACTCACATTAACATACTAACATATAACATATATTCACAATTAAGGTAATTGAGATGTCACTAACTTGACCTCAAAGGATACTATCTAAATTACCTGCTGACTCATTATAAACCTGATTGTAAAATTCATTACATAAGTATCTATTTCTAGCCAGTGTCTTACCAAAGATTGATTGTGACCCGACACACCAATCAGATGTTTATTAAACCCCAATCTTGGTGTATTATGACAATCAATAGTTCCTAAAGTTGTATATAAGGTAATAAAAACAGCTGGCAGGACACACTTCCAAACAGTCATATATGTTAGGGCCGAGTTTTTCAGCCAATCACAGGTGTGTAATTTTATGACCAATTGGAATATGACACAAAATAATTATAAACAAATATAAAAGTATATATAGAGAGAAAAAAGTCAGAAGGAAGAAGGGGAAAAAATAGGTGACTAAATGCCGGGTTTCTGCTTTTGGTGATCTGCTATAAAGCATCGAATTCCCAATGAGAGAACCACCTGGAGCACATGCACCAATCCCAAGACATATATCTGCTGTTAACTTATACTGCCCAATTACGGGCAAAGTTAATGAGAGTGCAGGGGAGAGGTCCCTAATCAGTGAATTACATCTGTATAATTTAATACTTAAAAGCCCATTGAAAAATTAATGATAATAATGATTATGATAATAACCACAATGTTATGGTTTTAAACCATTTATGACCCTTCAGTCATAATAAAAAACTATAACATCCAAAGAAAACACTCTGAAATCCAGAAAGACAGAGGAGTAACTAATCAAATAATCCTCCTGTCCAAATTATGAATACTGATAGTTAATTAATATAGTTGACCAGAAAGTCTCTAGGAAATACAGATTTCATATGCAATAACATCCAGGATTTCTACTGTCCTCAATCATATCAATCGACATCGAATTGAAGATGAGAGGATCCTTTGGGCGTTTATGCAAATTGAAAAGAGCGTGCTTCTGCTGTTGGTATCTCAATAAATGAGTTAAGCCAATGAGAGTGCACAGAAAAGAGAGAGAAAATCATATAACTGGTACAACATGTATTCTTAAGAGTGTGTTCATGGATTGTATAGTAACATGTACCTAAGTATCTAGTAAACTAGCCCTCATATATTCTGTTAGTATCTATAATAAATATAACATTGTTTTTCAAAAGTGTAATTGAGGTTATTTCCATAGAAACAGACTATATTAACCTAGGTACAAATGCAATGGTATTATCAAAATTATATCATATTTGCGTGATATTTAATATAAAAATTGCATCATATTTGCATAGTAAGAAAATTGCATCCTATTTGCAGTCAGTGTCTTGTATACACGTCACCAATTAATTAATTAATAGTACATTAAATTATGTGCTATTTAACTGCTAGTGGCAAAGAAATGGAAAATAATTCTACTTATCTGCTGCAGACTTGCCAACATCAATTTCCCTTTTATTGATTACATCTGATGCGGTATCCCGGATTAGATGATAGAAATCCACCCACGATCCAGCTCCCTTTAGTGGAGTAGCGGAGTGCAGTAACAGTAGCTGTTTTCTTATAAATTTCCTCCTCTACATATAGCACTAATACAGGGGCCACTGGATCAAGTTATTAAATGGGTTAAATAACCATAATTCTCTGCTCATGGTCAGTCAATCAAAGTGGCGTATGAAGCCACTGCAGGCAGCGTCCGGCTCACAGACGATTTTCGAGTTCACACTCGGAGGCTGCAACTGCTAGGTCCCGGGAGCAACCGAATCACATTAAAAGACAGGTCAAATGACCATAATTCTATGCTCACAGTCAGTCGATCAGAGCGGCATATGGAGCCGCTGCAGACAGCGTCCGGCTCAAAGCCGATTCCCGAGTTCTCACTCGGAGGTTGCAGCCGCTAGGTCCCGGGTCCGCATCTAGAGGTAGAGATAGCAGAATAGGTGACATGCACATACGCTGTGTGTCCGTATCCTCCGACGTGCACGTTTCACCTGGGCGGCTTCGTCAGGAAGTGTAATGTCCTACCTACTGGCCTAGGTATTTACCTGTACAGGTGTATTTCTCTAGCCAATCGCTGTGTGTATTAGATCAACCTAATTGGTTCCCGAACAGATTGATTTCTGGGACATGTAGTTTCTAACACAGACAGATTCAGATAAATGAATATACAAGTTCCCATATGGCCAACGGTAATAATAAAAACAAAACTGTATAGCTACTGATATAGGACAATAATAGTAGTTTCAGGACATGGAAAGACATATACCTATCTCTGAAAATTATAAATATATATATGGATAAAAATAAATATAGAATAATTATAAACGAACAATGAAAACATTATATTAGAAATAATAATAAATAAAATGAAATAAAATAAAATGAAATACATTGAAATGATACTAGAATAATTAACACTAGTAAGTGATGACAAAAAAAGGAAAAAAAGAAAAAAAGAAGAAAAGAAGAAGGAAGGAGAAGATACTGAGCTGATTACATATATACCAATTATAGGTATAACCGGATGCATTTGAATAGTAGGCATCTATGTATGTTTAGGATTGTTATATTACTTTTTATTTTTTACATATCAAATAGCAATTATTCGGAGAGGAAGAAAAAGAAAAGGAAAAATATATTGAAAAAGAAGGGGGAGGGGGGAAAGAAGAAAAAAGAAGAACAAAAAGAGGAAGAAACAGGAAAGGTGAAAAGAAAAATATTAATATTAAATATGTTTTGAGTGTAAGAAAAATAGTGTATAAGTATTTATGTATGAATGAATAAATCAGAGTGCCCCATAAAAAGAGTTGTCTTTTCTTCTTCTATATTCATGTGATCATAAAAACAGTGTCAGATTGGCCCAGCAGGAAAACGAATAAACACCCAGTGGGCCCCCTATCTTTAGAGCTGCGCCCACAAAAGTGCGGCAGGGATAATATAGCAGAGCAGCTATTATCCATAGGTGCCGTCACTGTTAACTAGTGATGAGCGGGTTCGGTTTCTCGGAAACCGAACCCCCCCCGAACTTCATCCTTTTTACACGGGTCCGAGCCATACTCGGATTCTCCCGTATGGCTCGGGTAACCCGAGCGCGCCCGAACGTCATCATCCCGCTGTCGGATTCTCGCGAGATTCGGATTCTATATAAGCAGCCGCGCGTCGCCACCATTTTCACTCGTGCATTGGAAATGTTAGGGAGAGGACGTGGCTGGCGTCCTCTCCGTTATTGTTGAACTTGATTGTGCACTATTGCTTAATTGTGGGGAGGGCTGGGGAGCAGCTGTATAATATAAGAGGAGTACAGTGCAGAGTTTTGCTGATCAGTGACCACCAGTTATCCGTTCTCTACCTGAAAAAACGCTCCATATCTGTGCTCAGTGTGCTGCATATATCTGTGCTCACACTGCTTAATTGTGGGGACTGGGTAGCAGCTGTATTATATAGCAGGAGTATAGTGCAGAGTTTTGCTGACAGTGACCACCAGTATACGTTGTCTGCCTGAAAAACACTCCATATCTGTGCTCAGTGTGCTGCTTTATTGTGGGGACTGGGGACCACCAGTATAATATTATATAGGAGGAGTACAGTGCAGAGTTTTGCTGACCAGTGACCACCAGTATATAATATATAGCATTACGGTACAGTAGGCCACTGCTGTACCTACCTCTGTGTCGTCATTAAGTATACTATCCATCTAGATTCTATACCTGTGGTGCATTTTAGTTGTGCAGTTTGCTGACACAGTGACCACCAGTATATATAGCAGTACGGTACGGAAGGCCACTGCTGTACCTACCTCTGTGTCGTCATTAAGTATACTATCCATCTACATTCTATACCTGTGGTGCATTTTAGTTTTGCAGTTTGCTGACACAGTGACCACCAGTATACTATATATAGCAGTACGGTACGGAAGGCCACTGCTGTACCTACCTCTGTGTCGTCATTAAGTATACTATCCATCTACATTCTATACCTGTGGTGCATTTTAGTTTTGCAGTTTGCTGACACAGTGACCACCAGTATACTATATATAGCAGTACGGTACGGAAGGCCACTGCTGTACCTACCTCTGTGTCGTCATTAAGTATACTATCCATCTACATTCTATACCTGTGGTGCATTTTAGTTTTGCAGTTTGCTGACACAGTGACCACCAGTATACTATATATAGCAGTACGGTACGGAAGGCCACTGCTGTACCTACCTCTGTGTCGTCATTAAGTATACTATCCATCTACATTCTATACCTGTGGTGCATTTTAGTTTTGCAATTTACTGACACAGTGACCACCAGTATACTATATATAGCAGTACGGAAGGCCACTGCTGTACCTACCTCTGTGTCGTCATTAAGTATACTATCCATCTACATTCTATACCTGTGGTGCATTTTAGTTTTGCAGTTTGCTGACACAGTGACCACCAGTATACTATATATAGCAGTACGGTACGGAAGGCCACTGCTGTACCTACCTCTGTGTCGTCATAAAGTAAACTATCCGTCTACATTCTATACCTGTGGTGCATTTTAGTTTTGCAGATTGCTGACAGTGACCACCAGTATATATAACAGTACGGTACGGAAGGCCACTGCTCTACCTACCTCTGTGTCGTCAAGTATACTATCCA
The DNA here is from genome assembly GCF_028390025.1 of Pseudophryne corroboree. Classification (NCBI taxonomy): domain Eukaryota; kingdom Metazoa; phylum Chordata; class Amphibia; order Anura; family Myobatrachidae; genus Pseudophryne; species Pseudophryne corroboree. Next base: position 717,820,720 of record NC_086449.1, on the reverse strand, counting down.
TCCATACATGTGGTGCATTTCAGTTGTGCGCTGTATATATAGTAGTAGGCCATTGCTATTGATAGTTACTGGCATATAATTCCACACATTAAAAAATGGAGAACAAAAATGTGGAGGTTAAAATAGGGAAAGATCAAGATCCACTTCCACCTCGTGCTGAAGCTGCTGCCACTAGTCATGGCCGAGACGATGAAATGCCATCAACGTCGTCTGCCAAGGCCGATGCCCAATGTCATAGTAGAGAGCATGTAAAATCCAAAAAACAAAAGTTCAGTAAAATGACCCAAAAATCAAAATTAAAAGCGTTTGAGGAGAAGCGTAAACTTGCCAATATGCCATTTACGAGGAGAAGCGTAAACTTGCCAATATGCCATTTACGACACGGAGTGGCAAGGAACGGCTGAGGCCCTGGCCTATGTTCATGGCTAGTGGTTCAGCTTCACATGAGGATGGAAGCACTCATCCTCTCGCTAGAAAAATGAAAAGACTTAAGCTGGCAAAAGCACAGCAAAGAACTGTGCGTTCTTCTAAATCACAAATCCCCAAGGAGAGTCCAATTGTGTCGGTTGTGATAATGCCTATTCTATACCTTGTATAAAACACTCTAAAAGGTTAAAGAACACAGTACGCAATTGGCGCACAAGGTACCGTAAGGGTACGCCCTTAGCGTAGCGGACGCTGTATCGGAAGCGAGCCGCTCGAGCGACACAAACGCTCGCGAGAATACGCTGTTGGTATCGGGCACACTATAGGTGAGCGACTACCGTAATGCTACGCTATCAGCGTAGCTGACGCTCGAGACCACGAGGAGATCACGAGCGGCGCAGACGCTCACGAGTTAACAATCAGTAGACCTTGAATGTAACACACAGAAAGGATATTCTTATACTGTAGACCTTGTACTGAAACACTGTAGCGATATAACGCTGCTTAACCTTGTTTACATTAAAGCTGTTTGAGCGATAGAGACGCTCCTATTACCCTCTGCAATATAATGAACACACAATACCGGTCTAAGGGTCTAACGCTTTTTAAGGAAATGAATGAACGTTCAATCGCAAAAGAATAATACAATACAAGTTATACACTACCAAGATAACATAAAATACCTAACCGGATAACTACACATAAAATACAATAAAGATACAATTACATTTAAAAGGGGGGGGGGGGGAGAGAGAGAATGGCATATAACATTAAATAAGAGACAATATGGTTGCAGAGAACTTACGCACCAGGGGAAACAATCGCATGCGCCTTTCTGGATATCCAGCTCCCGATTATCAGCAATGAGAACCGTTGAAGAGAGTCGAGAGCTGGCCCAGATCGGCTTGTCTTTATATACACTACACACAATACAGTACAATGGTCCCTACATTCTTATTGTTCATTGGACACAGGAATTCGTCTTCGCATTATAACAAAAGGTCATAGGTTGGTTCATACAGGTGGGCTGTGACTATTTCAAACTGCTCAGGTGGGAGGGAAACTGGGTTTCCCGCCGCATGGGTAATAAAGTGCAAATATAGTAAATGTCCATAAACTTCTTATGTCCATAACTATACGCACGAGCGATTAATCCGCTTCAAACCAACACCGGAATATTGCTAATTATATTCTCTTCCGATGGATACTAAACACCACTGTGTAACCCCTGTCTGACCCTTCGTATCAAACAAAGAGGGATCTCTTTGTCCCCGAACATACTACATTAACTAAACTTTCAGATTCTATCAAAGGGACCATAATCTACAAAATACATTATATGACTAAAATATGTTACGATTGAGTCGCCCGCTAGACGAACATAAACTCTACCGTAAATGCGCATACCGCGCGCCTGCGGGTGCACGCAACTGAGAGTATGCGCATGCACGGGAGGGCTCATGCACACGCAGCAGGCACTCGCATGAGGTGCATATATGGCAGCGTGTAGCGTGATATTTTTCTGACTTTGACAGTCCACCCTTTGGCAGTCACCAATAACTGCCACTTCCTAAAACATTTCAAAAAGAGAAAAATATATGTCATGTGTAAATACATTTCTATGGTTGGGTTGGGGAGGAGAGGAGAAGGTAGGAAAAGGGTATGACCTAGTGAGATAGCAGAAGCATGTGTGTATGTATCCATGTTTGGGGGGTCATGTATCATCGTGCCGTACGTGTTTTAAATCAAGCTTCGAGGTATTGCGAAGTATACATTTGAATTCCTTCTTATCCCGTGGTACGGGTCTGTGGATGGGCTGTCAAACTTTACCGAGCTCTTTTCGGCTTTTGGTTGCAACAAAATGGGGGAGCACATTTTAGTTGATGATACATGAATGGGGGAATATGTGAGTGCTGATATCTGTGCCTATATTCTCTATCGACTATGTGTGTTATTACCTGAAGGTTGTAGAGATGAAGATAAAGAACAATTATGGTAAATGCAGTGATAAACTATGTGAGTTTAATATACATTTGCCGATTGAGGTCTTGTCTTGTGTCTTGTCTTGTCTTGTCTCGATGTACATGTTGACTGTAGTCTCCCGATGCTTTTGCTATAAACGGTGTGCAAAAAGCTTTTTCAATGTCCATAGACTTACAAAAAAAGTGTTGGGCTAGCGTAAAATTTAAAGTACTAGGAATATGGGGGGTCTATGGCATAGTCCATCAGTTGTCTGTGTAAAAGGTTGTCAAATTCTTCTTCCAAGCGGATGTCTTTGTACCTTGGAGGAAAACAAAGGAGAAACGGGTGAAAGAAACGGACCGTGGAATCACATTTTCATCACAACATTGTCTCTATCGTTGGGTCATAAACCAAATCAGTCGTTGTTATTACAGTATCTTCACTTCTTAAACTCATCACTCGGGTGCTACGTTTACACTTTGTTAAAACCCGAACGCATCTAAATATCAGACCGATCAATATGATGACACCCAGAACACACAAAAGAAATTTCCCTACATCCATGATAATTCCTTGAGTCCATTCTCCTAAACCAGAGAACCAATTTCGTGGGTTCAACCATGACACCCAACTGGTCAGCTCATTACCCACAGCGGCAAGGGTGAGATTGTGTTTCCTTCGGAACTCCCATTTTAATTGCAAAATGTCATCCATCTTTTTGTCTATGACCTCGACCGGGTCCTCGGTGCTGTTTGTAATATATGTGCAGCACTTTATTCCATACTGAGTCGCTAGGGTAACACAATACCCGCCTGTCACAGCTGTGAGATAATTGAGAATCATCCTATGCTGAACCAGTTCTGTTTTATAAGCTTGGAGCTCCCTTCCGGTATACCTGAATGTGTCATCATACATTTCAGTGATATTGTCTAATAAATTTGCAAGCGCAGATATATATTTATAATTTATCACTCCTCTGGCGGTACGAGTGATATCTAACGCGATTAGGAATTGAATCCCGGTGGATTCATGGATCAGGTCAGAGGCCGGATGCTCTGTTCTTTCTATTAGGTGCCGTTTAACGATGTGCTCGTAATGAGTGTGAGTATAAGGAGCTTGGGCACTGCGGTGAATATCCTTCATTTTAGTGTGGGATACAGTCATTACCTCAGGCAGTACTTTTCCAATATAACATAACCCTGCTGAGTTTGGGGCAAGCCACTTATACGCCTTCCTCCCGCATATGAAATATGCATCATCGGGGAGAACATATGGGACGGAGTAGGACATTACCATATTACACATTTTCCATATGAAATCTCCTAACCCTAATTCTCCCATCTGTTTAGTACACGTATCAGTTTGTACGATATGTGCACAGTATCCTGGTGATACCTCTCCAACTCTCATGATCCTACTTCCTAGGGTATACCTATATCGGAAATATTTCCCACTACCGGCTATGTGGCGTATAAGTTCTGTATCTGTAGGCATTCTATCGGCTCTGTATGAAAAGGTCATGGTTTGGTTATTCCATGACACTTCCCAATTTCCCGGCTTTCGGCGATTGGAAATGTTAAAACATACTAGGGATCTATCCACATGATATTGGTGGAGCTTCAAACTAGGAGGACTGGAGATATTAAACCTCCTGTCCACCGGCCTCCCACCACTTAGCTCAAGTACCTCCCCTATAGTTAAAGGGAAGGGCACTAATCCTGATTTGCTATGGCCTTGAGGTACTTGAGAGCATACCCAACAATCTGTCTGATTTAACACTTTACCCACTAAGGAGTGATAGTCACTCAATGGATGCCGGTCCATGTGGATATTAAAACTGGATTGGCATTTCTTGATACACCCATCCTCAACTACACTGTCACAGAGTCTACAGATACAGTTCTCTTCAGCTAACAATCCTTCACAATTTCTTCTATTGTCAATGCTACCAGATCGTTTTCTGATACTCGCCTTTACTCTGTGATTATGTTGTTCTTGGAAATCTACGCCTCCATCTCTGTCATCAGAACCCATTCCAGAACCTCTCTCGACCTCCATGGTACTCTCGCCGGAACAGACTGCTCTGGTCAACATCATGGTCAACAGGAAAATCCGGATCACAGTCTCTTGGGGCAAGTCCATCTTATAGGAGGAAATGGAGAAGAATGAGAAGGGGGAAAGAAACAATTGAGGGAGATGGGATGGGAAGTGGAGAAAAACAATAAAAGGGAACAGGGAATCAACAACTGCCTCCGATCTTATTATTCTCAATGCTCAGGTGCCGTCTCAGTCCTCCTGAAACAGACACTCCAGTGATACAACTTCCTCTACCGTCTGTTCCTTATCACGGGACCTCTCTGGATCAGCAACCTTCTTACAATGGGACGAATGAACCCAAGTCTCTCTCTCGGCAACCTTCAATGCTGTCGTGCTAATCAATAAGACTTGGTATGGTCCTTCCCATCTGTCAATAAGGCAACCTGAGCGTAGAAAATTCCGTATCATTACATAATCCCCAGGTTCAATGTCATGACAATTACTATCTGGCAGATCAGGAATCACTAACTTCAAATTATCATTCTGATTCTTTAGCTGTTTACTCATCTTAACCAAATACTTTACAGTCACTTCATTGTTACACTTCAAATCATCCTGAGGGTTAATCATGACATGCGGTTGTCGACCAAACAGAATTTCAAAAGGGGACAGATTAAGAGGGGACCTGGGAGTGGTTCTGATGCTGTATAATACAAGGGGCAAAGCTTCTGGCCATGTTAATCCTGTTTTCGCCATAACTTTGCTTAATTTATTTTTAATAGTGCTGTTCACTCTTTCTACTTTTGCACTCGCCTGGGGGCGGTACGGAGTGTGCAGCTTACTATCAATTCCCATCAACTTACACATTCCTTGAAAGACATCACCTGTAAAATGGGTACCCCTATCACTTTCAATTATTCTAGGGATACCATATCTACACACAAATTCCTGTACAATTTTCTTAGCAGTAAACATTGCGGTATTTGTGGCCGCAGGAAATGCTTCGACCCAATTTGAAAACACATCTATACAAACTAGTACATACTTTAAATTTCGACAAGGGGGTAATTGTATGAAATCAATCTGTATTACCTGAAAAGGACCGCCTGTAGGTGGGATATGAGATGGTTCTGTTGGTATTGCCTTTCCGATATTCTTCCTCAAGCAGGTGAGGCATGACATTGCTCTCTTTCCCGCATGGGAAGAAAATCCTGGGGCGCACCAATATTCTCTTACCAACTTGCACATCCCTTCCTTGCCTAGATGAGTCAGCCCATGTGCTGCTTCAGTCAAACTTGGAAGGTATGCTCTGGGTGCCACTGGTTTACCCTGTCCATCTGTCCAGAGTCCTGAGGACTCCTGGCCATATCCCTTTGCCCTCCAAACTGCCTTTTCCTGTGTGGAACACAAATTTTGCATTTCACACAATTTCTATGTGTTGACGGTATTAAATACCATCAGTTGTGTGGTGTCTGTCTGTCTGGGGGTACCAGCTGCTAACTTAGCAGCTTTGTCTGCTCGGCTGTTACCAAGTGATACTGGGTCTTGACTATATGTATGTGCTTTACACTTGATAACAGCCACTCTGTCGGGTTCCTGTATCGCTGTTAGAAGCCTTTTGATGTGAGCTGCATGCGCTACCGGTGTACCAGCTGCCGTCATGAAATTTCTGAGGCGCCATAGGGCTCCGAAATCATGGACTACCCCGAAGGCGTATCTAGAATCGGTGTAGATATTGGCTGACTTGCCCTTAGCCAATTCACATGCTCTGGTCAGGGCAACCAGTTCAGCAACCTGGGCTGAGTGAGGTGGGCCTAGCGGTTCTGCTTCTATGGTGCCTTGGTCATCTACGACTGCGTATCCCGTACACAAGTCTCCCGAGTCCGTCTGTCTGTGACAACTACCATCAGTGTAGAAAGTAAGATCTACATCTTCCAGTGGGTTGTCACTGATGTCAGGCCTTGCCGTGAAATTTTGGGTCAAATACTCCATACAATCATGCATGTCATCTCCTATATTAAATCCTCCTTCCCCATCACTCTCATCCTCCACCCTTTGTGCCTGTCCAGGCACACCTGGGAGATATGTTGCAGGATTTAATGCACTGCATCTCTTTATGGTGATGTTTACGGGGGCCATTAATGCCAATTCCCATCTTGTAAACCGCGCTGAGGAGACGTGCCTGGTTTGGGCAGAATTCAGCAAGGCTGACACTGCATGCGGTGTATGGATTGTGAGGTTGTGTCCTAGCACTACATCTTCGCTTTTTGTAACTAGCAATGCTATCGCTGCAACACTTCGCAAGCATGTGGGGAGGGATCGCGCTACCGTATCTAGCTGAGCGCTGTAGTATGCTACCGGCCTGCTGGCATCACCGTGCTTTTGGGTTAGGACGCCTGCCGCGCAACCAGCACTTTCTGTTCCGTACAGCTCAAAGGGTTTCCCATAGTCTGGCATACCTAATGCTGGTGCCTGCATTAGGCACTGTTTAAGTCTCTCAAATGCCATCTCGGATTCGTCTGTATGCGAAATCCGATCAGGTTTGTTTGATGAGACCATCTCCTGCAAAGGTAATGCTAGAATGGAAAAACCTGGGATCCAGTTACGGCAATACCCACACATTCCTAGAAATGTTCTGATCTGTTGCTGGGTTTGTGGCAGAGTCATGTCTCGAATTGCTTGAATTCTATCAGCGGTCAGGTGTCTCAGTCCTTGTGTCAGACAGTGTCCCAGATATTTTACTTTAGTCTGGCATAATTGCAACTTGTCTTTGGAAACCTTGTGTCCTGTGTCTGATAGATGAAACAGGAGCTGTTTCGTATCTTTCAGGGACGCTTCCAGTGAATCTGAACATAGTAGTAAATCATCCACATATTGGATCAATACTGATCCACTCTCTGGTTGGAAAGACTGTAAACAATCATGCAAAGCCTGTGAAAATATACTTGGGCTGTCTATGAAACCTTGTGGTAATCGAGTCCATGTGTATTGGACTCCTCTGTATGTGAATGCAAACAAATATTGGCTGTCAGGGTGTAGAGGTACCGAGAAGAAGGCGGAGCAGAGGTCAATAACAGTGAAAAATTTCGCAGTGGGAGGGATTTGCATTAGGATGACAGCTGGATTTGGCACTACGGGGAACTGACTCTCAACTATTTTATTAATCCCCCTTAGATCCTGCACTAGCCTGTAACCCCTCCCCCCACTCTTTTTCACAGGGAAGATGGGACTATTGGCAGTGCTGGATGTTCTTACCAGAATGCCCTGTTGTAGCAAGCGCTCTATTACGGGGTATACTCCTAACTCCACCTCTGGCTTCAGAGGGTATTGTGGGATTTTTGGAGCTATCCTACCATCTTTTACTTGCACAACTACTGGAGCTACGTTTGCCATTAATCCAGTGTCTTGTCCATCTTTAGTCCAAAGTGACTCTGGTATTTGGGATGTCATTTCTTCTACCTGGGATGAACTCCTATTTATCATAACGGTCTGTGACATTAATTTTGATGGGGAGTCTAGCATGTCTCGCACTTCCTGAGCGTGATTCTCAGGTATGTCTAAGAATACACCTTCAGGAGTACAATAAATGACACACCCCATTTTACACAATAAATCTCTTCCCAGGAGATTAGTCGGTGCCGATGCAGCCAGCAAAAAGGAATGCTTGGTATGCAAAGGCCCTATTGTAATCTCTGCTGGTTTGCTAACAGGGTAGTGTTGTACTACTCCCGTTACTCCCATGGCTGGAATTGTTTTACCAGTGGTTCTCATGCCCACTGTCGAATTTATCACTGATTTGGCCGCCCCCGTATCTACAAGGAAATTTAATGATTTACCAGCTACATCAATTGTGATCTCGGGTTCACTTCCAAGACTTGCAATCAACTTCACTGGCTGCAGATTACAGGTGTGGCCACACCCCTATGGGGTATGGTGACCTCCCTGAATCGCGCTGGCAGCAATTACTTGTGGTGGGGGTAGATGGGAACTATCAGAGATTTGCTATTTCAAACTGCTCAGGTGGGAGGGAAACTGGGTTTCCCGCCGCATGGGTAATAAAGTGCAAATATAGTAAATGTCCATAAACTTCTTATGTCCATAACTATACGCACGAGCGATTAATCCGCTTCAAACCAACACCGGAATATTGCTAATTATATTCTCTTCCGATGGATACTAAACACCACTGTGTAACCCCTGTCTGACCCTTCGTATCAAACAAAGAGGGATCTCTTTGTCCCCGAACATACTACATTAACTAAACTTTCAGATTCTATCAAAGGGACCATAATCTACAAAATACATTATATGACTAAAATATGTTACGATTGAGTCGCCCGCTAGACGAACATAAACTCTACCGTAAATGCGCATACCGCGCGCCTGCGGGTGCACGCAACTGAGAGTATGCGCACGTACGGGAGGGCTCATGCACACGCAGCAGGCACTCGCATGAGGTGCATATATGGCAGCGTGTAGCGTGATATTTTTCTGACTTTGACAGTCCACCCTTTGGCAGTCACCAATAACTGCCACTTCCTAAAACATTTCAAAAAGAGAAAAATATATGTCATGTGTAAATACATTTCTATGGTTGGGTTGGGGAGGAGAGGAGAAGGTAGGAAAAGGGTATGACCTAGTGAGATAGCAGAAGCATGTGTATATGTATCCATGTTTGGGGGGTCATGTATCATCGTGCCGCACGTGTTTTAAATCAAGCTTCGAGGTATTGCGAAGTATACATTTGAATTCCTTCTTATCCCATGGTACGGGTCTGTGGATGGGCTGTCAAACTTTACCGAGCTCTTTTCGGCTTTTGGTTGCAACAAAATGGGGGAGCACATTTTAGTTGATGATACATGAATGGGGGAATATGTGAGTGCTGATATCTGTGCCTATATTCTCTATCGACTATGTGTGTTATTACCTGAAGGTTGTAGAGATGAAGATAAAGAACAATTATGGTAAATGCAGTGATAAACTATGTGAGTTTAATATACATTTGCCGATTGAGGTCTTGTCTTGTGTCTTGTCTTGTCTTGTCTCGATGTACATGTTGACTGTAGTCTCCCGATGCTTTTGCTATAAACGGTGGGCAAAAAGCTTTTTCAATGTCCATAGACTTACAAAAAAAGTGTTGGGCTAGCGTAAAATTTAAAGTACTAGGGATATGGGGGGTCTATGGCATAGTCCATCAGTTGTCTGTGTAAAAGGTTGTCAAATTCTTCTTCCAAGCGGATGTCTTTGTACCTTGGAGGAAAACAAAGGAGAAACGGGTGAAAGAAACGGACCGTGGAATCACATTTTCATCACAACATTGTCTCTATCGTTGGGTCATAAACCAAATCAGTCGTTGTTATTACAGTATCTTCACTTCTTAAACTCATCACTCGGGTGCTACGTTTACACTTTGTTAAAACCCGAACGCATCTAAATATCAGACCGATCAATATGATGACACCCAGAACACACAAAAGAAATTTCCCTACATCCATGATAATTCCTTGAGTCCATTCTCCTAAACCAGAGAACCAATTTCGTGGGTTCAACCATGACACCCAACTGGTCAGCTCATTACCCACAGCGGCAAGGGTGAGATTGTGTTTCCTTCGGAACTCCCATTTTAATTGCAAAATGTCATCCATCTTTTTGTCTATGACCTCGACCGGGTCCTCGGTGCTGTTTGTAATATATGTGCAGCACTTTATTCCATACTGAGTCGCTAGGGTAACACAATACCCGCCTGTCACAGCTGTGAGATAATTGAGAATCATCCTATGCTGAACCAGTTCTGTTTTATAAGCTTGGAGCTCCCTTCCGGTATACCTGAATGTGTCATCATACATTTCAGTGATATTGTCTAATAAATTTGCAAGCGCAGATATATATTTATAATTTATCACTCCTCTGGCGGTACGAGTGATATCTAACGCGATTAGGAATTGAATCCCGGTGGATTCATGGATCAGGTCAGAGGCCGGATGCTCTGTTCTTTCTATTAGGTGCCGTTTAACGATGTGCTCGTAATGAGTGTGAGTATAAGGAGCTTGGGCACTGCGGTGAATATCCTTCATTTTAGTGTGGGATACAGTCATTACCTCAGGCAGTACTTTTCCAATATAACATAACCCTTCTGAGTTTGGGGCAAGCCACTTATACGCCTTCCTCCCGCATATGAGATATGCATCATCGGGGAGAACATATGGGACGGAGTAGGACATTACCATATTACACATTTTCCATATGAAATCTCCTAACCCTAATTCTCCCATCTGTTTAGTACACGTATCAGTTTGTACGATATGTGCACAGTATCCTGGTGATACCTCTCCAACTCTCATGATCCTACTTCCTAGGGTATACCTATATCGGAAATATTTCCCACTACCGGCTATGTGGCGTATAAGTTCTGTATCTGTAGGCATTCTATCGGCTCTGTATGAAAAGGTCATGGTTTGGTTATTCCATGACACTTCCCAATTTCCCGGCTTTCGGCGATTGGAAATGTTAAAACATACTAGGGATCTATCCACATGATATTGGTGGAGCTTCAAACTAGGAGGACTGGAGATATTAAACCTCCTGTCCACCGGCCTCCCACCACTTAGCTCAAGTACCTCCCCTATAGTTAAAGGGAAGGGCACTAATCCTGATTTGCTATGGCCTTGAGGTACTTGAGAGCATACCCAACAATCTGTCTGATTTAACACTTTACCCACTAAGGAGTGATAGTCACTCAATGGATGCCGGTCCATGTGGATATTAAAACTGGATTGGCATTTCTTGATACACCCATCCTCAACTACACTGTCACAGAGTCTACAGATACAGTTCTCTTCAGCTAACAATCCTTCACAATTTCTTCTATTGTCAATGCTACCAGATCGTTTTCTGATACTCGCCTTTACTCAGTGATTATGTTGTTCTTGGAAATCTACGCCTCCATCTCTGTCATCAGAACCCATTCCAGAACCTCTCTCGACCTCCATGGTACTCTCGCCGGAACAGACTGCTCTGGTCAACATCATGGTCAACAGGAAAATCCGGATCACAGTCTCTTGGGGCAAGTCCATCTTATAGGAGGAAATGGAGAAGAATGAGAAGGGGGAAAGAAACAATTGAGGGAGATGGGATGGGAAGTGGAGAAAAACAATAAAAGGGAACAGGGAATCGACAACTGCCTCCGATCTTATTATTCTCAATGCTCAGGTGCCGTCTCAGTCCTCCTGAAACAGACACTCCAGTGATACAACTTCCTCTACCGTCTGTTCCTTATCACGGGACCTCTCTGGATCAGCAACCTTCTTACAATGGGACGAATGAACCCAAGTCTCTCTCTCGGCAACCTTCAATGCTGTCGTGCTAATCAATAAGACTTGGTATGGTCCTTCCCATCTGTCAATAAGGCAACCTGAGCGTAGAAAATTCCGTATCATTACATAATCCCCAGGTTCAATGTCATGACAATTACTATCTGGCAGATCAGGAATCACTAACTTCAAATTATCATTCTGATTCTTTAGCTGTTTACTCATCTTAACCAAATACTTTACAGTCACTTCATTGTTACACTTCAAATCATCCTGAGGGTTAATCATGACATGCGGTTGTCGACCAAACAGAATTTCAAAAGGGGACAGATTAAGAGGGGACCTGGGAGTGGTTCTGATGCTGTATAATACAAGGGGCAAAGCTTCTGGCCATGTTAATCCTGTTTCCGCCATAACTTTGCTCAATTTATTTTTAATAGTGCTGTTCACTCTTTCTACTTTTGCACTCGCCTGGGGGCGGTACGGAGTGTGCAGCTTACTATCAATTCCCATCAACTTACACATTCCTTGAAAGACATCACCTGTAAAATGGGTACCCCTATCACTTTCAATTATTCTAGGGATACCATATCTACACACAAATTCCTGTACAATTTTCTTAGCAGTAAACATTGCGGTATTTGTGGCCGCAGGAAATGCTTCGACCCAATTTGAAAACACATCTATACAAACTAGTACATACTTTAAATTTCGACAAGGGGGTAATTGTATGAAATCAATCTGTATTACCTGAAAAGGACCGCCTGTAGGTGGGATATGAGATGGTTCTGTTGGTATTGCCTTTCCGATATTCTTCCTCAAGCAGGTGAGGCATGACATTGCTCTCTTTCCCGCATGGGAAGAAAATCCTGGGGCGCACCAATATTCTCTTACCAACTTGCACATCCCTTCCTTGCCTAGATGAGTCAGCCCATGTGCTGCTTCAGTCAAACTTGGAAGGTATGCTCTGGGTGCCACTGGTTTACCCTGTCCATCTGTCCAGAGTCCTGAGGACTCCTGGCCATATCCCTTTGCCCTCCAAACTGCCTTTTCCTGTGTGGAACACAAATTTTGCATTTCACACAATTTCTATGTGTTGACGGTATTAAATACCATCAGTTGTGTGGTGTCTGTCTGTCTGGGGGTACCAGCTGCTAACTTAGCAGCTTTGTCTGCTCGGCTGTTACCAAGTGATACTGGGTCTTGACTATATGTATGTGCTTTACACTTGATAACAGCCACTCTGTCGGGTTCCTGTATCGCTGTTAGAAGCCTTTTGATGTGAGCTGCATGCGCTACCGGTGTACCAGCTGCCGTCATGAAATTTCTGAGGCGCCATAGGGCTCCGAAATCATGGACTACCCCGAAGGCGTATCTAGAATCGGTGTAGATATTGGCTGACTTGCCCTTAGCCAATTCACATGCTCTGGTCAGGGCAACCAGTTCAGCAACCTGGGCTGAGTGAGGTGGGCCTAGCGGTTCTGCTTCTATGGTGCCTTGGTCATCTACGACTGCGTATCCCGTACACAAGTCTCCCGAGTCCGTCTGTCTGTGACAACTACCATCAGTGTAGAAAGTAAGATCTACATCTTCCAGTGGGTTGTCACTGATGTCAGGCCTTGCCGTGAAATTTTGGGTCAAATACTCCATACAATCATGCATGTCATCTCCTATATTAAATCCTCCTTCCCCATCACTCTCATCCTCCACCCTTTGTGCCTGTCCAGGCACACCTGGGAGATATGTTGCAGGATTTAATGCACTGCATCTCTTTATGGTGATGTTTACGGGGGCCATTAATGCCAATTCCCATCTTGTAAACCGCGCTGAGGAGACGTGCCTGGTTTGGGCAGAATTCAGCAAGGCTGACACTGCATGCGGTGTATGGATTGTGAGGTTGTGTCCTAGCACTACATCTTCGCTTTTTGTAACTAGCAATGCTATCGCTGCAACACTTCGCAAGCATGTGGGGAGGGATCGCGCTACCGTATCTAGCTGAGCGCTGTAGTATGCTACCGGCCTGCTGGCATCACCGTGCTTTTGGGTTAGGACGCCTGCCGCGCAACCAGCACTTTCTGTTCCGTACAGCTCAAAGGGTTTCCCATAGTCTGGCATACCTAATGCTGGTGCCTGCATTAGGCACTGTTTAAGTCTCTCAAATGCCATCTCGGATTCGTCTGTATGCGAAATCCGATCAGGTTTGTTTGATGAGACCATCTCCTGCAAAGGTAATGCTAGAATGGAAAAACCTGGGATCCAGTTACGGCAATACCCACACATTCCTAGAAATGTTCTGATCTGTTGCTGGGTTTGTGGCAGAGTCATGTCTCGAATTGCTTGAATTCTATCAGCGGTCAGGTGTCTCAGTCCTTGTGTCAGACAGTGTCCCAGATATTTTACTTTAGTCTGGCATAATTGCAACTTGTCTTTGGAAACCTTGTGTCCTGTGTCTGATAGATGAAACAGGAGCTGTTTCGTATCTTTCAGGGACGCTTCCAGTGAATCTGAACATAGTAGTAAATCATCCACATATTGGATCAATACTGATCCACTCTCTGGTTGGAAAGACTGTAAACAATCATGCAAAGCCTGTGAAAATATACTTGGGCTGTCTATGAAACCTTGTGGTAATCGAGTCCATGTGTATTGGACTCCTCTGTATGTGAATGCAAACAAATATTGGCTGTCAGGGTGTAGAGGTACCGAGAAGAAGGCGGAGCAGAGGTCAATAACAGTGAAAAATTTCGCAGTGGGAGGGATTTGCATTAGGATGACAGCTGGATTTGGCACTACGGGGAACTGACTCTCAACTATTTTATTAATCCCCCTTAGATCCTGCACTAGCCTGTAACCCCTCCCCCCACTCTTTTTCACAGGGAAGATGGGACTATTGGCAGTGCTGGATGTTCTTACCAGAATGCCCTGTTGTAGCAAGCGCTCTATTACGGGGTATACTCCTAACTCCACCTCTGGCTTCAGAGGGTATTGTGGGATTTTTGGAGCTATCCTACCATCTTTTACTTGCACAACTACTGGAGCTACGTTTGCCATTAATCCAGTGTCTTGTCCATCTTTAGTCCAAAGTGACTCTGGTATTTGGGATGTCATTTCTTCTACCTGGGATGAACTCCTATTTATCATAACGGTCTGTGACATTAATTTTGATGGGGAGTCTAGCATGTCTCGCACTTCCTGAGCGTGATTCTCAGGTATGTCTAAGAATACACCTTCAGGAGTACAATAAATGACACACCCCATTTTACACAATAAATCTCTTCCCAGGAGATTAGTCGGTGCCGATGCAGCCAGCAAAAAGGAATGCTTGGTATGCAAAGGCCCTATTGTAATCTCTGCTGGTTTGCTAACAGGGTAGTGTTGTACTACTCCCGTTACTCCCATGGCTGGAATTGTTTTACCAGTGGTTCTCATGCCCACTGTCGAATTTATCACTGATTTGGCCGCCCCCGTATCTACAAGGAAATTTAATGATTTACCAGCTACATCAATTGTGATCTCGGGTTCACTTCCAAGACTTGCAATCAACTTCACTGGCTGCAGATTACAGGTGTGGCCACACCCCTATGGGGTATGGTGACCTCCCTGAATCGCGCTGGCAGCAATTACTTGTGGTGGGGGTAGATGGGAACTATCAGAGATTTGCTATTTCAAACTGCTCAGGTGGGAGGGAAACTGGGTTTCCCGCCGCATGGGTAATAAAGTGCAAATATAGTAAATGTCCATAAACTTCTTATGTCCATAACTATACGCACGAGCGATTAATCCGCTTCAAACCAACACCGGAATATTGCTAATTATATTCTCTTCCGATGGATACTAAACACCACTGTGTAACCCCTGTCTGACCCTTCGTATCAAACAAAGAGGGATCTCTTTGTCCCCGAACATACTACATTAACTAAACTTTCAGATTCTATCAAAGGGACCATAATCTACAAAATACATTATATGACTAAAATATGTTACGATTGAGTCGCCCGCTAGACGAACATAAACTCTACCGTAAATGCGCATACCGCGCGCCTGCGGGTGCACGCAACTGAGAGTATGCGCACGTACGGGAGGGCTCATGCACACGCAGCAGGCACTCGCATGAGGTGCATATATGGCAGCGTGTAGCGTGATATTTTTCTGACTTTGACAGTCCACCCTTTGGCAGTCACCAATAACTGCCACTTCCTAAAACATTTCAAAAAGAGAAAAATATATGTCATGTGTAAATACATTTCTATGGTTGGGTTGGGGAGGAGAGGAGAAGGTAGGAAAAGGGTATGACCTAGTGAGATAGCAGAAGCATGTGTATATGTATCCATGTTTGGGGGGTCATGTATCATCGTGCCGCACGTGTTTTAAATCAAGCTTCGAGGTATTGCGAAGTATACATTTGAATTCCTTCTTATCCCATGGTACGGGTCTGTGGATGGGCTGTCAAACTTTACCGAGCTCTTTTCGGCTTTTGGTTGCAACAAAATGGGGGAGCACATTTTAGTTGATGATACATGAATGGGGGAATATGTGAGTGCTGATATCTGTGCCTATATTCTCTATCGACTATGTGTGTTATTACCTGAAGGTTGTAGAGATGAAGATAAAGAACAATTATGGTAAATGCAGTGATAAACTATGTGAGTTTAATATACATTTGCCGATTGAGGTCTTGTCTTGTGTCTTGTCTTGTCTTGTCTCGATGTACATGTTGACTGTAGTCTCCCGATGCTTTTGCTATAAACGGTGGGCAAAAAGCTTTTTCAATGTCCATAGACTTACAAAAAAAGTGTTGGGCTAGCGTAAAATTTAAAGTACTAGGGATATGGGGGGTCTATGGCATAGTCCATCAGTTGTCTGTGTAAAAGGTTGTCAAATTCTTCTTCCAAGCGGATGTCTTTGTACCTTGGAGGAAAACAAAGGAGAAACGGGTGAAAGAAACGGACCGTGGAATCACATTTTCATCACAACATTGTCTCTATCGTTGGGTCATAAACCAAATCAGTCGTTGTTATTACAGTATCTTCACTTCTTAAACTCATCACTCGGGTGCTACGTTTACACTTTGTTAAAACCCGAACGCATCTAAATATCAGACCGATCAATATGATGACACCCAGAACACACAAAAGAAATTTCCCTACATCCATGATAATTCCTTGAGTCCATTCTCCTAAACCAGAGAACCAATTTCGTGGGTTCAACCATGACACCCAACTGGTCAGCTCATTACCCACAGCGGCAAGGGTGAGATTGTGTTTCCTTCGGAACTCCCATTTTAATTGCAAAATGTCATCCATCTTTTTGTCTATGACCTCGACCGGGTCCTCGGTGCTGTTTGTAATATATGTGCAGCACTTTATTCCATACTGAGTCGCTAGGGTAACACAATACCCGCCTGTCACAGCTGTGAGATAATTGAGAATCATCCTATGCTGAACCAGTTCTGTTTTATAAGCTTGGAGCTCCCTTCCGGTATACCTGAATGTGTCATCATACATTTCAGTGATATTGTCTAATAAATTTGCAAGCGCAGATATATATTTATAATTTATCACTCCTCTGGCGGTACGAGTGATATCTAACGCGATTAGGAATTGAATCCCGGTGGATTCATGGATCAGGTCAGAGGCCGGATGCTCTGTTCTTTCTATTAGGTGCCGTTTAACGATGTGCTCGTAATGAGTGTGAGTATAAGGAGCTTGGGCACTGCGGTGAATATCCTTCATTTTAGTGTGGGATACAGTCATTACCTCAGGCAGTACTTTTCCAATATAACATAACCCTTCTGAGTTTGGGGCAAGCCACTTATACGCCTTCCTCCCGCATATGAGATATGCATCATCGGGGAGAACATATGGGACGGAGTAGGACATTACCATATTACACATTTTCCATATGAAATCTCCTAACCCTAATTCTCCCATCTGTTTAGTACACGTATCAGTTTGTACGATATGTGCACAGTATCCTGGTGATACCTCTCCAACTCTCATGATCCTACTTCCTAGGGTATACCTATATCGGAAATATTTCCCACTACCGGCTATGTGGCGTATAAGTTCTGTATCTGTAGGCATTCTATCGGCTCTGTATGAAAAGGTCATGGTTTGGTTATTCCATGACACTTCCCAATTTCCCGGCTTTCGGCGATTGGAAATGTTAAAACATACTAGGGATCTATCCACATGATATTGGTGGAGCTTCAAACTAGGAGGACTGGAGATATTAAACCTCCTGTCCACCGGCCTCCCACCACTTAGCTCAAGTACCTCCCCTATAGTTAAAGGGAAGGGCACTAATCCTGATTTGCTATGGCCTTGAGGTACTTGAGAGCATACCCAACAATCTGTCTGATTTAACACTTTACCCACTAAGGAGTGATAGTCACTCAATGGATGCCGGTCCATGTGGATATTAAAACTGGATTGGCATTTCTTGATACACCCATCCTCAACTACACTGTCACAGAGTCTACAGATACAGTTCTCTTCAGCTAACAATCCTTCACAATTTCTTCTATTGTCAATGCTACCAGATCGTTTTCTGATACTCGCCTTTACTCAGTGATTATGTTGTTCTTGGAAATCTACGCCTCCATCTCTGTCATCAGAACCCATTCCAGAACCTCTCTCGACCTCCATGGTACTCTCGCCGGAACAGACTGCTCTGGTCAACATCATGGTCAACAGGAAAATCCGGATCACAGTCTCTTGGGGCAAGTCCATCTTATAGGAGGAAATGGAGAAGAATGAGAAGGGGGAAAGAAACAATTGAGGGAGATGGGATGGGAAGTGGAGAAAAACAATAAAAGGGAACAGGGAATCGACAACTGCCTCCGATCTTATTATTCTCAATGCTCAGGTGCCGTCTCAGTCCTCCTGAAACAGACACTCCAGTGATACAACTTCCTCTACCGTCTGTTCCTTATCACGGGACCTCTCTGGATCAGCAACCTTCTTACAATGGGACGAATGAACCCAAGTCTCTCTCTCGGCAACCTTCAATGCTGTCGTGCTAATCAATAAGACTTGGTATGGTCCTTCCCATCTGTCAATAAGGCAACCTGAGCGTAGAAAATTCCGTATCATTACATAATCCCCAGGTTCAATGTCATGACAATTACTATCTGGCAGATCAGGAATCACTAACTTCAAATTATCATTCTGATTCTTTAGCTGTTTACTCATCTTAACCAAATACTTTACAGTCACTTCATTGTTACACTTCAAATCATCCTGAGGGTTAATCATGACATGCGGTTGTCGACCAAACAGAATTTCAAAAGGGGACAGATTAAGAGGGGACCTGGGAGTGGTTCTGATGCTGTATAATACAAGGGGCAAAGCTTCTGGCCATGTTAATCCTGTTTCCGCCATAACTTTGCTCAATTTATTTTTAATAGTGCTGTTCACTCTTTCTACTTTTGCACTCGCCTGGGGGCGGTACGGAGTGTGCAGCTTACTATCAATTCCCATCAACTTACACATTCCTTGAAAGACATCACCTGTAAAATGGGTACCCCTATCACTTTCAATTATTCTAGGGATACCATATCTACACACAAATTCCTGTACAATTTTCTTAGCAGTAAACATTGCGGTATTTGTGGCCGCAGGAAATGCTTCGACCCAATTTGAAAACACATCTATACAAACTAGTACATACTTTAAATTTCGACAAGGGGGTAATTGTATGAAATCAATCTGTATTACCTGAAAAGGACCGCCTGTAGGTGGGATATGAGATGGTTCTGTTGGTATTGCCTTTCCGATATTCTTCCTCAAGCAGGTGAGGCATGACATTGCTCTCTTTCCCGCATGGGAATAAAATCCTGGGGCGCACCAATATTCTCTTACCAACTTGCACATCCCTTCCTTGCCTAGATGAGTCAGCCCATGTGCTGCTTCAGTCAAACTTGGAAGGTATGCTCTGGGTGCCACTGGTTTACCCTGTCCATCTGTCCAGAGTCCTGAGGACTCCTGGCCATATCCCTTTGCCCTCCAAACTGCCTTTTCCTGTGTGGAACACAAATTTTGCATTTCACACAATTTCTATGTGTTGACGGTATTAAATACCATCAGTTGTGTGGTGTCTGTCTGTCTGGGGGTACCAGCTGCTAACTTAGCAGCTTTGTCTGCTCGGCTGTTACCAAGTGATACTGGGTCTTGACTATATGTATGTGCTTTACACTTGATAACAGCCACTCTGTCGGGTTCCTGTATCGCTGTTAGAAGCCTTTTGATGTGAGCTGCATGCGCTACCGGTGTACCAGCTGCCGTCATGAAATTTCTGAGGCGCCATAGGGCTCCGAAATCATGGACTACCCCGAAGGCGTATCTAGAATCGGTGTAGATATTGGCTGACTTGCCCTTAGCCAATTCACATGCTCTGGTCAGGGCAACCAGTTCAGCAACCTGGGCTGAGTGAGGTGGGCCTAGCGGTTCTGCTTCTATGGTGCCTTGGTCATCTACGACAGCGTATCCCGTACACAAGTCTCCCGAGTCCGTCTGTCTGTGACAACTACCATCAGTGTAGAAAGTAAGATCTACATCTTCCAGTGGGTTGTCACTGATGTCAGGCCTTGCCGTGAAATTTTGGGTCAAATACTCCATACAATCATGCATGTCATCTCCTATATTAAATCCTCCTTCCCCATCACTCTCATCCTCCACCCTTTGTGCCTGTCCAGGCACACCTGGGAGATATGTTGCAGGATTTAATGCACTGCATCTCTTTATGGTGATGTTTACGGGGGCCATTAATGCCAATTCCCATCTTGTAAACCGCGCTGATGAGACGTGCCTGGTTTGGGCAGAATTCAGCAAGGCTGACACTGCATGCGGTGTATGGATTGTGAGGTTGTGTCCTAGCACTACATCTTCGCTTTTTGTAACTAGCAATGCTATCGCTGCAACACTTCGCAAGCATGTGGGGAGGGATTGCGCTACCGTATCTAGCTGAGCGCTGTAGTATGCTACCGGCCTGCTGGCATCACCGTGCTTTTGGGTTAGGACGCCTGCCGCGCAACCAGCACTTTCTGTTCCGTACAGCTCAAAGGGTTTCCCATAGTCTGGCATACCTAATGCTGGTGCCTGCATTAGGCACTGTTTAAGTCTCTCAAATGCCATCTCGGATTCGTCTGTATGCGAAATCCGATCAGGTTTGTTTGATGAGACCATCTCCTGCAAAGGTAATGCTAGAATGGAAAAACCTGGGATCCAGTTACGGCAATACCCACACATTCCTAGAAATGTTCTGATCTGTTGCTGGGTTTGTGGCAGAGTCATGTCTCGAATTGCTTGAATTCTATCAGCGGTCAGGTGTCTCAGTCCTTGTGTCAGACAGTGTCCCAGATATTTTACTTTAGTCTGGCATAATTGCAACTTGTCTTTGGAAACCTTGTGTCCTGTGTCTGATAGATGAAACAGGAGCTGTTTCGTATCTTTCAGGGACGCTTCCAGTGAATCTGAACATAGTAGTAAATCATCCACATATTGGATCAATACTGATCCACTCTCTGGTTGGAAAGACTGTAAACAATCATGCAAAGCCTGTGAAAATATACTTGGGCTGTCTATGAAACCTTGTGGTAATCGAGTCCATGTGTATTGGACTCCTCTGTATGTGAATGCAAACAAATATTGGCTGTCAGGGTGTAGAGGTACCGAGAAGAAGGCGGAGCAGAGGTCAATAACAGTGAAAAATTTCGCAGTGGGAGGGATTTGCATTAGGATGACAGCTGGATTTGGCACTACGGGGAACTGACTCTCAACTATTTTATTAATCCCCCTTAGATCCTGCACTAGCCTGTAACCCCTCCCCCCACTCTTTTTCACAGGGAAGATGGGACTATTGGCAGTGCTGGATGTTCTTACCAGAATGCCCTGTTGTAGCAAGCGCTCTATTACGGGGTATACTCCTAACTCCACCTCTGGCTTCAGAGGGTATTGTGGGATTTTTGGAGCTATCCTACCATCTTTTACTTGCACAACTACTGGAGCTACGTTTGCCATTAATCCAGTGTCTTGTCCATCTTTAGTCCAAAGTGACTCTGGTATTTGGGATGTCATTTCTTCTACCTGGGATGAACTCCTATTTATCATAACGGTCTGTGACATTAATTTTGATGGGGAGTCTAGCATGTCTCGCACTTCCTGAGCGTGATTCTCAGGTATGTCTAAGAATA
Organism: Pseudophryne corroboree; assembly: GCF_028390025.1. Classification (NCBI taxonomy): domain Eukaryota; kingdom Metazoa; phylum Chordata; class Amphibia; order Anura; family Myobatrachidae; genus Pseudophryne; species Pseudophryne corroboree. Next base: position 717,798,793 of record NC_086449.1, on the reverse strand, counting down.
CACCTTCAGGAGTACAATAAATGACACACCCCATTTTACACAATAAATCTCTTCCCAGGAGATTAGTCAGTGCCGATGCAGCCAGCAAAAAGGAATGCTTGGTATGCAAAGGCCCTATTGTAATCTCTGCTGGTTTGCTAACAGGGTAGTGTTGTACTACTCCCGTTACTCCCATGGCTGGAATTGTTTTACCAGTGGTTCTCATGCCCACTGTCGAATTTATCACTGATTTGGCCGCCCCCGTATCTACAAGGAAATTTAATGATTTACCAGCTACATCAATTGTGATCTCGGGTTCACTTCCAAGACTTGCAATCAACTTCACTGGCTGCAGATTACAGGTGTGGCCACACCCCTATGGGGTATGGTGACCTCCCTGAATCGCGCTGGCAGCAATTACTTGTGGTGGGGGTAGATGGGAACTATCAGAGATTTGCTATTTCAAACTGCTCAGGTGGGAGGGAAACTGGGTTTCCCGCCGCATGGGTAATAAAGTGCAAATATAGTAAATGTCCATAAACTTCTTATGTCCATAACTATACGCACGAGCGATTAATCCGCTTCAAACCAACACCGGAATATTGCTAATTATATTCTCTTCCGATGGATACTAAACACCACTGTGTAACCCCTGTCTGACCCTTCGTATCAAACAAAGAGGGATCTCTTTGTCCCCGAACATACTACATTAACTAAACTTTCAGATTCTATCAAAGGGACCATAATCTACAAAATACATTATATGACTAAAATATGTTACGATTGAGTCGCCCGCTAGACGAACATAAACTCTACCGTAAATGCGCATACCGCGCGCCTGCGGGTGCACGCAACTGAGAGTATGCGCACGTACGGGAGGGCTCATGCACACGCAGCAGGCACTCGCATGAGGTGCATATATGGCAGCGTGTAGCGTGATATTTTTCTGACTTTGACAGTCCACCCTTTGGCAGTCACCAATAACTGCCACTTCCTAAAACATTTCAAAAAGAGAAAAATATATGTCATGTGTAAATACATTTCTATGGTTGGGTTGGGGAGGAGAGGAGAAGGTAGGAAAAGGGTATGACCTAGTGAGATAGCAGAAGCATGTGTATATGTATCCATGTTTGGGGGGTCATGTATCATCGTGCCGCACGTGTTTTAAATCAAGCTTCGAGGTATTGCGAAGTATACATTTGAATTCCTTCTTATCCCGTGGTAGGGGTCTGTGGATGGGCTGTCAAACTTTACCGAGCTCTTTTCGGCTTTTGGTTGCAACAAAATGGGGGAGCACATTTTAGTTGATGATACATGAATGGGGGAATATGTGAGTGCTGATATCTGTGCCTATATTCTCTATCGACTATGTGTGTTATTACCTGAAGGTTGTAGAGATGAAGATAAAGAACAATTATGGTAAATGCAGTGATAAACTATGTGAGTTTAATATACATTTGCCGATTGAGGTCTTGTCTTGTGTCTTGTCTTGTCTTGTCTCGATGTACATGTTGACTGTAGTCTCCCGATGCTTTTGCTATAAACGGTGGGCAAAAAGCTTTTTCAATGTCCATAGACTTACAAAAAAAGTGTTGGGCTAGCGTAAAATTTAAAGTACTAGGGATATGGGGGGTCTATGGCATAGTCCATCAGTTGTCTGTGTAAAAGGTTGTCAAATTCTTCTTCCAAGCGGATGTCTTTGTACCTTGGAGGAAAACAAAGGAGAAACGGGTGAAAGAAACGGACCGTGGAATCACATTTTCATCACAACATTGTCTCTATCGTTGGGTCATAAACCAAATCAGTCGTTGTTATTACAGTATCTTCACTTCTTAAACTCATCACTCGGGTGCTACGTTTACACTTTGTTAAAACCCGAACGCATCTAAATATCAGACCGATCAATATGATGACACCCAGAACACACAAAAGAAATTTCCCTACATCCATGATAATTCCTTGAGTCCATTCTCCTAAACCAGAGAACCAATTTCGTGGGTTCAACCATGACACCCAACTGGTCAGCTCATTACCCACAGCGGCAAGGGTGAGATTGTGTTTCCTTCGGAACTCCCATTTTAATTGCAAAATGTCATCCATCTTTTTGTCTATGACCTCGACCGGGTCCTCGGTGCTGTTTGTAATATATGTGCAGCACTTTATTCCATACTGAGTCGCTAGGGTAACACAATACCCGCCTGTCACAGCTGTGAGATAATTGAGAATCATCCTATGCTGAACCAGTTCTGTTTTATAAGCTTGGAGCTCCCTTCCGGTATACCTGAATGTGTCATCATACATTTCAGTGATATTGTCTAATAAATTTGCAAGCGCAGATATATATTTATAATTTATCACTCCTCTGGCGGTACGAGTGATATCTAACGCGATTAGGAATTGAATCCCGGTGGATTCATGGATCAGGTCAGAGGCCGGATGCTCTGTTCTTTCTATTAGGTGCCGTTTAACGATGTGCTCGTAATGAGTGTGAGTATAAGGAGCTTGGGCACTGCGGTGAATATCCTTCATTTTAGTGTGGGATACAGTCATTACCTCAGGCAGTACTTTTCCAATATAACATAACCCTTCTGAGTTTGGGGCAAGCCACTTATACGCCTTCCTCCCGCATATGAGATATGCATCATCGGGGAGAACATATGGGACGGAGTAGGACATTACCATATTACACATTTTCCATATGAAATCTCCTAACCCTAATTCTCCCATCTGTTTAGTACACGTATCAGTTTGTACGATATGTGCACAGTATCCTGGTGATACCTCTCCAACTCTCATGATCCTACTTCCTAGGGTATACCTATATCGGAAATATTTCCCACTACCGGCTATGTGGCGTATAAGTTCTGTATCTGTAGGCATTCTATCGGCTCTGTATGAAAAGGTCATGGTTTGGTTATTCCATGACACTTCCCAATTTCCCGGCTTTCGGCGATTGGAAATGTTAAAACATACTAGGGATCTATCCACATGATATTGGTGGAGCTTCAAACTAGGAGGACTGGAGATATTAAACCTCCTGTCCACCGGCCTCCCACCACTTAGCTCAAGTACCTCCCCTATAGTTAAAGGGAAGGGCACTAATCCTGATTTGCTATGGCCTTGAGGTACTTGAGAGCATACCCAACAATCTGTCTGATTTAACACTTTACCCACTAAGGAGTGATAGTCACTCAATGGATGCCGGTCCATGTGGATATTAAAACTGGATTGGCATTTCTTGATACACCCATCCTCAACTACACTGTCACAGAGTCTACAGATACAGTTCTCTTCAGCTAACAATCCTTCACAATTTCTTCTATTGTCAATGCTACCAGATCGTTTTCTGATACTCGCCTTTACTCAGTGATTATGTTGTTCTTGGAAATCTACGCCTCCATCTCTGTCATCAGAACCCATTCCAGAACCTCTCTCGACCTCCATGGTACTCTCGCCGGAACAGACTGCTCTGGTCAACATCATGGTCAACAGGAAAATCCGGATCACAGTCTCTTGGGGCAAGTCCATCTTATAGGAGGAAATGGAGAAGAATGAGAAGGGGGAAAGAAACAATTGAGGGAGATGGGATGGGAAGTGGAGAAAAACAATAAAAGGGAACAGGGAATCGACAACTGCCTCCGATCTTATTATTCTCAATGCTCAGGTGCCGTCTCAGTCCTCCTGAAACAGACACTCCAGTGATACAACTTCCTCTACCGTCTGTTCCTTATCACGGGACCTCTCTGGATCAGCAACCTTCTTACAATGGGACGAATGAACCCAAGTCTCTCTCTCGGCAACCTTCAATGCTGTCGTGCTAATCAATAAGACTTGGTATGGTCCTTCCCATCTGTCAATAAGGCAACCTGAGCGTAGAAAATTCCGTATCATTACATAATCCCCAGGTTCAATGTCATGACAATTACTATCTGGCAGATCAGGAATCACTAACTTCAAATTATCATTCTGATTCTTTAGCTGTTTACTCATCTTAACCAAATACTTTACAGTCACTTCATTGTTACACTTCAAATCATCCTGAGGGTTAATCATGACATGCGGTTGTCGACCAAACAGAATTTCAAAAGGGGACAGATTAAGAGGGGACCTGGGAGTGGTTCTGATGCTGTATAATACAAGGGGCAAAGCTTCTGGCCATGTTAATCCTGTTTCCGCCATAACTTTGCTCAATTTATTTTTAATAGTGCTGTTCACTCTTTCTACTTTTGCACTCGCCTGGGGGCGGTACGGAGTGTGCAGCTTACTATCAATTCCCATCAACTTACACATTCCTTGAAAGACATCACCTGTAAAATGGGTACCCCTATCACTTTCAATTATTCTAGGGATACCATATCTACACACAAATTCCTGTACAATTTTCTTAGCAGTAAACATTGCGGTATTTGTGGCCGCAGGAAATGCTTCGACCCAATTTGAAAACACATCTATACAAACTAGTACATACTTTAAATTTCGACAAGGGGGTAATTGTATGAAATCAATCTGTATTACCTGAAAAGGACCGCCTGTAGGTGGGATATGAGATGGTTCTGTTGGTATTGCCTTTCCGATATTCTTCCTCAAGCAGGTGAGGCATGACATTGCTCTCTTTCCCGCATGGAATAAAATCCTGGGGCGCACCAATATTCTCTTACCAACTTGCACATCCCTTCCTTGCCTAGATGAGTCAGCCCATGTGCTGCTTCAGTCAAACTTGGAAGGTATGCTCTGGGTGCCACTGGTTTACCCTGTCCATCTGTCCAGAGTCCTGAGGACTCCTGGCCATATCCCTTTGCCCTCCAAACTGCCTTTTCCTGTGTGGAACACAAATTTTGCATTTCACACAATTTCTATGTGTTGACGGTATTAAATACCATCAGTTGTGTGGTGTCTGTCTGTCTGGGGGTACCAGCTGCTAACTTAGCAGCTTTGTCTGCTCGGCTGTTACCAAGTGATACTGGGTCTTGACTATATGTATGTGCTTTACACTTGATAACAGCCACTCTGTCGGGTTCCTGTATCGCTGTTAGAAGCCTTTTGATGTGAGCTGCATGCGCTACCGGTGTACCAGCTGCCGTCATGAAATTTCTGAGGCGCCATAGGGCTCCGAAATCATGGACTACCCCGAAGGCGTATCTAGAATCGGTGTAGATATTGGCTGACTTGCCCTTAGCCAATTCACATGCTCTGGTCAGGGCAACCAGTTCAGCAACCTGGGCTGAGTGAGGTGGGCCTAGCGGTTCTGCTTCTATGGTGCCTTGGTCATCTACGACAGCGTATCCCGTACACAAGTCTCCCGAGTCCGTCTGTCTGTGACAACTACCATCAGTGTAGAAAGTAAGATCTACATCTTCCAGTGGGTTGTCACTGATGTCAGGCCTTGCCGTGAAATTTTGGGTCAAATACTCCATACAATCATGCATGTCATCTCCTATATTAAATCCTCCTTCCCCATCACTCTCATCCTCCACCCTTTGTGCCTGTCCAGGCACACCTGGGAGATATGTTGCAGGATTTAATGCACTGCATCTCTTTATGGTGATGTTTACGGGGGCCATTAATGCCAATTCCCATCTTGTAAACCGCGCTGATGAGACGTGCCTGGTTTGGGCAGAATTCAGCAAGGCTGACACTGCATGCGGTGTATGGATTGTGAGGTTGTGTCCTAGCACTACATCTTCGCTTTTTGTAACTAGCAATGCTATCGCTGCAACACTTCGCAAGCATGTGGGGAGGGATTGCGCTACCGTATCTAGCTGAGCGCTGTAGTATGCTACCGGCCTGCTGGCATCACCGTGCTTTTGGGTTAGGACGCCTGCCGCGCAACCAGCACTTTCTGTTCCGTACAGCTCAAAGGGTTTCCCATAGTCTGGCATACCTAATGCTGGTGCCTGCATTAGGCACTGTTTAAGTCTCTCAAATGCCATCTCGGATTCGTCTGTATGCGAAATCCGATCAGGTTTGTTTGATGAGACCATCTCCTGCAAAGGTAATGCTAGAATGGAAAAACCTGGGATCCAGTTACGGCAATACCCACACATTCCTAGAAATGTTCTGATCTGTTGCTGGGTTTGTGGCAGAGTCATGTCTCGAATTGCTTGAATTCTATCAGCGGTCAGGTGTCTCAGTCCTTGTGTCAGACAGTGTCCCAGATATTTTACTTTAGTCTGGCATAATTGCAACTTGTCTTTGGAAACCTTGTGTCCTGTGTCTGATAGATGAAACAGGAGCTGTTTCGTATCTTTCAGGGACGCTTCCAGTGAATCTGAACATAGTAGTAAATCATCCACATATTGGATCAATACTGATCCACTCTCTGGTTGGAAAGACTGTAAACAATCATGCAAAGCCTGTGAAAATATACTTGGGCTGTCTATGAAACCTTGTGGTAATCGAGTCCATGTGTATTGGACTCCTCTGTATGTGAATGCAAACAAATATTGGCTGTCAGGGTGTAGAGGTACCGAGAAGAAGGCGGAGCAGAGGTCAATAACAGTGAAAAATTTCGCAGTGGGAGGGATTTGCATTAGGATGACAGCTGGATTTGGCACTACGGGGAACTGACTCTCAACTATTTTATTAATCCCCCTTAGATCCTGCACTAGCCTGTAACCCCTCCCCCCACTCTTTTTCACAGGGAAGATGGGACTATTGGCAGTGCTGGATGTTCTTACCAGAATGCCCTGTTGTAGCAAGCGCTCTATTACGGGGTATACTCCTAACTCCACCTCTGGCTTCAGAGGGTATTGTGGGATTTTTGGAGCTATCCTACCATCTTTTACTTGCACAACTACTGGAGCTACGTTTGCCATTAATCCAGTGTCTTGTCCATCTTTAGTCCAAAGTGACTCTGGTATTTGGGATGTCATTTCTTCTACCTGGGATGAACTCCTATTTATCATAACGGTCTGTGACATTAATTTTGATGGGGAGTCTAGCATGTCTCGCACTTCCTGAGCGTGATTCTCAGGTATGTCTAAGAATACACCTTCAGGAGTACAATAAATGACACACCCCATTTTACACAATAAATCTCTTCCCAGGAGATTAGTCAGTGCCGATGCAGCCAGCAAAAAGGAATGCTTGGTATGCAAAGGCCCTATTGTAATCTCTGCTGGTTTGCTAACAGGGTAGTGTTGTACTACTCCCGTTACTCCCATGGCTGGAATTGTTTTACCAGTGGTTCTCATGCCCACTGTCGAATTTATCACTGATTTGGCCGCCCCCGTATCTACAAGGAAATTTAATGATTTACCAGCTACATCAATTGTGATCTCGGGTTCACTTCCAAGACTTGCAATCAACTTCACTGGCTGCAGATTACAGGTGTGGCCACACCCCTATGGGGTATGGTGACCTCCCTGAATCGCGCTGGCAGCAATTACTTGTGGTGGGGGTAGATGGGAACTATCAGAGATTTGCTATTTCAAACTGCTCAGGTGGGAGGGAAACTGGGTTTCCCGCCGCATGGGTAATAAAGTGCAAATATAGTAAATGTCCATAAACTTCTTATGTCCATAACTATACGCACGAGCGATTAATCCGCTTCAAACCAACACCGGAATATTGCTAATTATATTCTCTTCCGATGGATACTAAACACCACTGTGTAACCCCTGTCTGACCCTTCGTATCAAACAAAGAGGGATCTCTTTGTCCCCGAACATACTACATTAACTAAACTTTCAGATTCTATCAAAGGGACCATAATCTACAAAATACATTATATGACTAAAATATGTTACGATTGAGTCGCCCGCTAGACGAACATAAACTCTACCGTAAATGCGCATACCGCGCGCCTGCGGGTGCACGCAACTGAGAGTATGCGCACGTACGGGAGGGCTCATGCACACGCAGCAGGCACTCGCATGAGGTGCATATATGGCAGCGTGTAGCGTGATATTTTTCTGACTTTGACAGTCCACCCTTTGGCAGTCACCAATAACTGCCACTTCCTAAAACATTTCAAAAAGAGAAAAATATATGTCATGTGTAAATACATTTCTATGGTTGGGTTGGGGAGGAGAGGAGAAGGTAGGAAAAGGGTATGACCTAGTGAGATAGCAGAAGCATGTGTATATGTATCCATGTTTGGGGGGTCATGTATCATCGTGCCGCACGTGTTTTAAATCAAGCTTCGAGGTATTGCGAAGTATACATTTGAATTCCTTCTTATCCCGTGGTACGGGTCTGTGGATGGGCTGTCAAACTTTACCGAGCTCTTTTCGGCTTTTGGTTGCAACAAAATGGGGGAGCACATTTTAGTTGATGATACATGAATGGGGGAATATGTGAGTGCTGATATCTGTGCCTATATTCTCTATCGACTATGTGTGTTATTACCTGAAGGTTGTAGAGATGAAGATAAAGAACAATTATGGTAAATGCAGTGATAAACTATGTGAGTTTAATATACATTTGCCGATTGAGGTCTTGTCTTGTGTCTTGTCTTGTCTTGTCTCGATGTACATGTTGACTGTAGTCTCCGATGCTTTTGCTATAAACGGTGGGCAAAAGCTTTTTCAATGTCCATAGACTTACAAAAAAAGTGTTGGGCTAGCGTAAAATTTAAAGTACTAGGGATATGGGGGGTCTATGGCATAGTCCATCAGTTGTCTGTGTAAAAGGTTGTCAAATTCTTCTTCCAAGCGGATGTCTTTGTACCTTGGAGGAAAACAAAGGAGAAACGGGTGAAAGAAACGGACCGTGGAATCACATTTTCATCACAACATTGTCTCTATCGTTGGGTCATAAACCAAATCAGTCGTTGTTATTACAGTATCTTCACTTCTTAAACTCATCACTCGGGTGCTACGTTTACACTTTGTTAAAACCCGAACGCATCTAAATATCAGACCGATCAATATGATGACACCCAGAACACACAAAAGAAATTTCCCTACATCCATGATAATTCCTTGAGTCCATTCTCCTAAACCAGAGAACCAATTTCGTGGGTTCAACCATGACACCCAACTGGTCAGCTCATTACCCACAGCGGCAAGGGTGAGATTGTGTTTCCTTCGGAACTCCCATTTTAATTGCAAAATGTCATCATCTTTTTGTCTATGACCTCGACCGGGTCCTCGGTGCTGTTTGTAATATATGTGCAGCACTTTATTCCATACTGAGTCGCTAGGGTAACACAATACCCGCCTGTCACAGCTGTGAGATAATTGAGAATCATCCTATGCTGAACCAGTTCTGTTTTATAAGCTTGGAGCTCCCTTCCGGTATACCTGAATGTGTCATCATACATTTCAGTGATATTGTCTAATAAATTTGCAAGCGCAGATATATATTTATAATTTATCACTCCTCTGGCGGTACGAGTGATATCTAACGCGATTAGGAATTGAATCCCGGTGGATTCATGGATCAGGTCAGAGGCCGGATGCTCTGTTCTTTCTATTAGGTGCCGTTTAACGATGTGCTCGTAATGAGTGTGAGTATAAGGAGCTTGGGCACTGCGGTGAATATCCTTCATTTTAGTGTGGGATACAGTCATTACCTCAGGCAGTACTTTTCCAATATAACATAACCCTTCTGAGTTTGGGGCAAGCCACTTATACGCCTTCCTCCCGCATATGAGATATGCATCATCGGGGAGAACATATGGGACGGAGTAGGACATTACCATATTACACATTTTCCATATGAAATCTCCTAACCCTAATTCTCCATCTGTTTAGTACACGTATCAGTTTGTACGATATGTGCACAGTATCCTGGTGATACCTCTCCAACTCTCATGATCCTACTTCCTAGGGTATACCTATATCGGAAATATTTCCCACTACCGGCTATGTGGCGTATAAGTTCTGTATCTGTAGGCATTCTATCGGCTCTGTATGAAAAGGTCATGGTTTGGTTATTCCATGACACTTCCCAATTTCCCGGCTTTCGGCGATTGGAAATGTTAAAACATACTAGGGATCTATCCACATGATATTGGTGGAGCTTCAAACTAGGAGGACTGGAGATATTAAACCTCCTTCCTGTCCACCGGCCTCCCACCACTTAGCTCAAGTACCTCCCCTATAGTTAAAGGGAAGGGCACTAATCCTGATTTGCTATGGCCTTGAGGTACTTGAGAGCATACCCAACAATCTGTCTGATTTAACACTTTACCCACTAAGGAGTGATAGTCACTCAATGGATGCCGGTCCATGTGGATATTAAAACTGGATTGGCATTTCTTGATACACCCATCCTCAACTACACTGTCACAGAGTCTACAGATACAGTTCTCTTCAGCTAACAATCCTTCACAATTTCTTCTATTGTCAATGCTACCAGATCGTTTTCTGATACTCGCCTTTACTCAGTGATTATGTTGTTCTTGGAAATCTACGCCTCCATCTCTGTCATCAGAACCCATTCCAGAACCTCTCTCGACCTCCATGGTACTCTCGCCGGAACAGACTGCTCTGGTCAACATCATGGTCAACAGGAAAATCCGGATCACAGTCTCTTGGGGCAAGTCCATCTTATAGGAGGAAATGGAGAAGAATGAGAAGGGGGAAAGAAACAATTGAGGGAGATGGGATGGGAAGTGGAGAAAAACAATAAAAGGGAACAGGGAATCGACAACTGCCTCCGATCTTATTATTCTCAATGCTCAGGTGCCGTCTCAGTCCTCCTGAAACAGACACTCCAGTGATACAACTTCCTCTACCGTCTGTTCCTTATCACGGGACCTCTCTGGATCAGCAACCTTCTTACAATGGGACGAATGAACCCAAGTCTCTCTCTCGGCAACCTTCAATGCTGTCGTGCTAATCAATAAGACTTGGTATGGTCCTTCCCATCTGTCAATAAGGCAACCTGAGCGTAGAAAATTCCGTATCATTACATAATCCCCAGGTTCAATGTCATGACAATTACTATCTGGCAGATCAGGAATCACTAACTTCAAATTATCATTCTGATTCTTTAGCTGTTTACTCATCTTAACCAAATACTTTACAGTCACTTCATTGTTACACTTCAAATCATCCTGAGGGTTAATCATGACATGCGGTTGTCGACCAAACAGAATTTCAAAAGGGGACAGATTAAGAGGGGACCTGGGAGTGGTTCTGATGCTGTATAATACAAGGGGCAAAGCTTCTGGCCATGTTAATCCTGTTTCCGCCATAACTTTGCTCAATTTATTTTTAATAGTGCTGTTCACTCTTTCTACTTTTGCACTCGCCTGGGGGCGGTACGGAGTGTGCAGCTTACTATCAATTCCCATCAACTTACACATTCCTTGAAAGACATCACCTGTAAAATGGGTACCCCTATCACTTTCAATTATTCTAGGGATACCATATCTACACACAAATTCCTGTACAATTTTCTTAGCAGTAAACATTGCAGTATTTGTGGCCGCAGGAAATGCTTCGACCCAATTTGAAAACACATCTATACAAACTAGTACATACTTTAAATTTCGACAAGGGGGTAATTGTATGAAATCAATCTGTATTACCTGAAAAGGACCGCCTGTAGGTGGGATATGAGATGGTTCTGTTGGTATTGCCTTTCCGATATTCTTCCTCAAGCAGGTGAGGCATGACATTGCTCTCTTTCCCGCATGGGAATAAAATCCTGGGGCGCACCAATATTCTCTTACCAACTTGCACATCCCTTCCTTGCCTAGATGAGTCAGCCCATGTGCTGCTTCAGTCAAACTTGGAAGGTATGCTCTGGGTGCCACTGGTTTACCCTGTCCATCTGTCCAGAGTCCTGAGGACTCCTGGCCATATCCCTTTGCCCTCCAAACTGCCTTTTCCTGTGTGGAACACAAATTTTGCATTTCACACAATTTCTATGTGTTGACGGTATTAAATACCATCAGTTGTGTGGTGTCTGTCTGTCTGGGGGTACCAGCTGCTAACTTAGCAGCTTTGTCTGCTCGGCTGTTACCAAGTGATACTGGGTCTTGACTATATGTATGTGCTTTACACTTGATAACAGCCACTCTGTCGGGTTCCTGTATCGCTGTTAGAAGCCTTTTGATGTGAGCTGCATGCGCTACCGGTGTACCAGCTGCCGTCATGAAATTTCTGAGGCGCCATAGGGCTCCGAAATCATGGACTACCCCGAAGGCGTATCTAGAATCGGTGTAGATATTGGCTGACTTGCCCTTAGCCAATTCACATGCTCTGGTCAGGGCAACCAGTTCAGCAACCTGGGCTGAGTGAGGTGGGCCTAGCGGTTCTGCTTCTATGGTGCCTTGGTCATCTACGACAGCGTATCCCGTACACAAGTCTCCCGAGTCCGTCTGTCTGTGACAACTACCATCAGTGTAGAAAGTAAGATCTACATCTTCCAGTGGGTTGTCACTGATGTCAGGCCTTGCCGTGAAATTTTGGGTCAAATACTCCATACAATCATGCATGTCATCTCCTATATTAAATCCTCCTTCCCCATCACTCTCATCCTCCACCCTTTGTGCCTGTCCAGGCACACCTGGGAGATATGTTGCAGGATTTAATGCACTGCATCTCTTTATGGTGATGTTTACGGGGGCCATTAATGCCAATTCCCATCTTGTAAACCGCGCTGATGAGACGTGCCTGGTTTGGGCAGAATTCAGCAAGGCTGACACTGCATGCGGTGTATGGATTGTGAGGTTGTGTCCTAGCACTACATCTTCGCTTTTTGTAACTAGCAATGCTATCGCTGCAACACTTCGCAAGCATGTGGGGAGGGATTGCGCTACCGTATCTAGCTGAGCGCTGTAGTATGCTACCGGCCTGCTGGCATCACCGTGCTTTTGGGTTAGGACGCCTGCCGCGCAACCAGCACTTTCTGTTCCGTACAGCTCAAAGGGTTTCCCATAGTCTGGCATACCTAATGCTGGTGCCTGCATTAGGCACTGTTTAAGTCTCTCAAATGCCATCTCGGATTCGTCTGTATGCGAAATCCGATCAGGTTTGTTTGATGAGACCATCTCCTGCAAAGGTAATGCTAGAATGGAAAAACCTGGGATCCAGTTACGGCAATACCCACACATTCCTAGAAATGTTCTGATCTGTTGCTGGGTTTGTGGCAGAGTCATGTCTCGAATTGCTTGAATTCTATCAGCGGTCAGGTGTCTCAGTCCTTGTGTCAGACAGTGTCCCAGATATTTTACTTTAGTCTGGCATAATTGCAACTTGTCTTTGGAAACCTTGTGTCCTGTGTCTGATAGATGAAACAGGAGCTGTTTCGTATCTTTCAGGGACGCTTCCAGTGAATCTGAACATAGTAGTAAATCATCCACATATTGGATCAATACTGATCCACTCTCTGGTTGGAAAGACTGTAAACAATCATGCAAAGCCTGTGAAAATATACTTGGGCTGTCTATGAAACCTTGTGGTAATCGAGTCCATGTGTATTGGACTCCTCTGTATGTGAATGCAAACAAATATTGGCTGTCAGGGTGTAGAGGTACCGAGAAGAAGGCGGAGCAGAGGTCAATAACAGTGAAAAATTTCGCAGTGGGAGGGATTTGCATTAGGATGACAGCTAGATTTGGCACTACGGGGAACTGACTCTCAACTATTTTATTAATCCCCCTTAGATCCTGCACTAGCCTGTAACCCCTCCCCCCACTCTTTTTCACAGGGAAGATGGGACTATTGGCAGTGCTGGATGTTCTTACCAGAATGCCCTGTTGTAGCAAGCGCTCTATTACGGGGTATACTCCTAACTCCACCTCTGGCTTCAGAGGGTATTGTGGGATTTTTGGAGCTATCCTACCATCTTTTACTTGCACAACTACTGGAGCTACGTTTGCCATTAATCCAGTGTCTTGTCCATCTTTAGTCCAAAGTGACTCTGGTATTTGGGATGTCATTTCTTCTACCTGGGATGAACTCCTATTTATCATAACGGTCTGTGACATTAATTTTGATGGGGAGTCTAGCATGTCTCGCACTTCCTGAGCGTGATTCTCAGGTATGTCTAAGAATACACCTTCAGGAGTACAATAAATGACACACCCCATTTTACACAATAAATCTCTTCCCAGGAGATTAGTCGGTGCCGATGCAGCCAGCAAAAAGGAATGCTTGGTATGCAAAGGCCCTATTGTAATCTCTGCTGGTTTGCTAACAGGGTAGTGTTGTACTACTCCCGTTACTCCCATGGCTGGAATTGTTTTACCAGTGGTTCTCATGCCCACTGTCGAATTTATCACTGATTTGGCCGCCCCCGTATCTACAAGGAAATTTAATGATTTACCAGCTACATCAATTGTGATCTCGGGTTCACTTCCAAGACTTGCAATCAACTTCACTGGCTGCAGATTACAGGTGTGGCCACACCCCTATGGGGTATGGTGACCTCCCTGAATCGCGCTGGCAGCAATTACTTGTGGTGGGGGTAGATGGGAACTATCAGAGATTTGCTATTTCAAACTGCTCAGGTGGGAGGGAAACTGGGTTTCCCGCCGCATGGGTAATAAAGTGCAAATATAGTAAATGTCCATAAACTTCTTATGTCCATAACTATACGCACGAGCGATTAATCCGCTTCAAACCAACACCGGAATATTGCTAATTATATTCTCTTCCGATGGATACTAAACACCACTGTGTAACCCCTGTCTGACCCTTCGTATCAAACAAAGAGGGATCTCTTTGTCCCCGAACATACTACATTAACTAAACTTTCAGATTCTATCAAAGGGACCATAATCTACAAAATACATTATATGACTAAAATATGTTACGATTGAGTCGCCCGCTAGACGAACATAAACTCTACCGTAAATGCGCATACCGCGCGCCTGCGGGTGCACGCAACTGAGAGTATGCGCACGTACGGGAGGGCTCATGCACACGCAGCAGGCACTCGCATGAGGTGCATATATGGCAGCGTGTAGCGTGATATTTTTCTGACTTTGACAGTCCACCCTTTGGCAGTCACCAATAACTGCCACTTCCTAAAACATTTCAAAAAGAGAAAAATATATGTCATGTGTAAATACATTTCTATGGTTGGGTTGGGGAGGAGAGGAGAAGGTAGGAAAAGGGTATGACCTAGTGAGATAGCAGAAGCATGTGTATATGTATCCATGTTTGGGGGGTCATGTATCATCGTGCCGCACGTGTTTTAAATCAAGCTTCGAGGTATTGCGAAGTATACATTTGAATTCCTTCTTATCCCGTGGTACGGGTCTGTGGATGGGCTGTCAAACTTTACCGAGCTCTTTTCGGCTTTTGGTTGCAACAAAATGGGGGAGCACATTTTAGTTGATGATACATGAATGGGGGAATATGTGAGTGCTGATATCTGTGCCTATATTCTCTATCGACTATGTGTGTTATTACCTGAAGGTTGTAGAGATGAAGATAAAGAACAATTATGGTAAATGCAGTGATAAACTATGTGAGTTTAATATACATTTGCCGATTGAGGTCTTGTCTTGTGTCTTGTCTTGTCTTGTCTCGATGTACATGTTGACTGTAGTCTCCCGATGCTTTTGCTATAAACGGTGGGCAAAAAGCTTTTTCAATGTCCATAGACTTACAAAAAAAGTGTTGGGCTAGCGTAAAATTTAAAGTACTAGGGATATGGGGGGTCTATGGCATAGTCCATCAGTTGTCTGTGTAAAAGGTTGTCAAATTCTTCTTCCAAGCGGATGTCTTTGTACCTTGGAGGAAAACAAAGGAGAAACGGGTGAAAGAAACGGACCGTGGAATCACATTTTCATCACAACATTGTCTCTATCGTTGGGTCATAAACCAAATCAGTCGTTGTTATTACAGTATCTTCACTTCTTAAACTCATCACTCGGGTGCTACGTTTACACTTTGTTAAAACCCGAACGCATCTAAATATCAGACCGATCAATATGATGACACCCAGAACACACAAAAGAAATTTCCCTACATCCATGATAATTCCTTGAGTCCATTCTCCTAAACCAGAGAACCAATTTCGTGGGTTCAACCATGACACCCAACTGGTCAGCTCATTACCCACAGCGGCAAGGGTGAGATTGTGTTTCCTTCGGAACTCCCATTTTAATTGCAAAATGTCATCCATCTTTTTGTCTATGACCTCGACCGGGTCCTCGGTGCTGTTTGTAATATATGTGCAGCACTTTATTCCATACTGAGTCGCTAGGGTAACACAATACCCGCCTGTCACAGCTGTGAGATAATTGAGAATCATCCTATGCTGAACCAGTTCTGTTTTATAAGCTTGGAGCTCCCTTCCGGTATACCTGAATGTGTCATCATACATTTCAGTGATATTGTCTAATAAATTTGCAAGCGCAGATATATATTTATAATTTATCACTCCTCTGGCGGTACGAGTGATATCTAACGCGATTAGGAATTGAATCCCGGTGGATTCATGGATCAGGTCAGAGGCCGGATGCTCTGTTCTTTCTATTAGGTGCCGTTTAACGATGTGCTCGTAATGAGTGTGAGTATAAGGAGCTTGGGCACTGCGGTGAATATCCTTCATTTTAGTGTGGGATACAGTCATTACCTCAGGCAGTACTTTTCCAATATAACATAACCCTTCTGAGTTTGGGGCAAGCCACTTATACGCCTTCCTCCCGCATATGAGATATGCATCATCGGGGAGAACATATGGGACGGAGTAGGACATTACCATATTACACATTTTCCATATGAAATCTCCTAACCCTAATTCTCCCATCTGTTTAGTACACGTATCAGTTTGTACGATATGTGCACAGTATCCTGGTGATACCTCTCCAACTCTCATGATCCTACTTCCTAGGGTATACCTATATCGGAAATATTTCCCACTACCGGCTATGTGGCGTATAAGTTCTGTATCTGTAGGCATTCTATCGGCTCTGTATGAAAAGGTCATGGTTTGGTTATTCCATGACACTTCCCAATTTCCCGGCTTTCGGCGATTGGAAATGTAAAAACATACTAGGGATCTATCCACATGATATTGGTGGAGCTTCAAACTAGGAGGACTGGAGATATTAAACCTCCTGTCCACCGGCCTCCCACCACTTAGCTCAAGTACCTCCCCTATAGTTAAAGGGAAGGGCACTAATCCTGATTTGCTATGGCCTTGAGGTACTTGAGAGCATACCCAACAATCTGTCTGATTTAACACTTTACCCACTAAGGAGTGATAGTCACTCAATGGATGCCGGTCCATGTGGATATTAAAACTGGATTGGCATTTCTTGATACACCCATCCTCAACTACACTGTCACAGAGTCTACAGATACAGTTCTCTTCAGCTAACAATCCTTCACAATTTCTTCTATTGTCAATGCTACCAGATCGTTTTCTGATACTCGCCTTTACTCGGTGATTATGTTGTTCTTGGAAATCTACGCCTCCATCTCTGTCATCAGAACCCATTCCAGAACCTCTCTCGACCTCCATGGTACTCTCGCCGGAACAGACTGCTCTGGTCAACATCATGGTCAACAGGAAAATCCGGATCACAGTCTCTTGGGGCAAGTCCATCTTATAGGAGGAAATGGAGAAGAATGAGAAGGGGGAAAGAAACAATTGAGGGAGATGGGATGGGAAGTGGAGAAAAACAATAAAAGGGAACAGGGAATCGACAACTGCCTCCGATCTTATTATTCTCAATGCTCAGGTGCCGTCTCAGTCCTCCTGAAACAGACACTCCAGTGATACAACTTCCTCTACCGTCTGTTCCTTATCACGGGACCTCTCTGGATCAGCAACCTTCTTACAATGGGACGAATGAACCCAAGTCTCTCTCTCGGCAACCTTCAATGCTGTCGTGCTAATCAATAAGACTTGGTATGGTCCTTCCCATCTGTCAATAAGGCAACCTGAGCGTAGAAAATTCCGTATCATTACATAATCCCCAGGTTCAATGTCATGACAATTACTATCTGGCAGATCAGGAATCACTAACTTCAAATTATCATTCTGATTCTTTAGCTGTTTACTCATCTTAACCAAATACTTTACAGTCACTTCATTGTTACACTTCAAATCATCCTGAGGGTTAATCATGACATGCGGTTGTCGACCAAACAGAATTTCAAAAGGGGACAGATTAAGAGGGGACCTGGGAGTGGTTCTGATGCTGTATAATACAAGGGGCAAAGCTTCTGGCCATGTTAATCCTGTTTCCGCCATAACTTTGCTCAATTTATTTTTAATAGTGCTGTTCACTCTTTCTACTTTTGCACTCGCCTGGGGGCGGTACGGAGTGTGCAGCTTACTATCAATTCCCATCAACTTACACATTCCTTGAAAGACATCACCTGTAAAATGGGTACCCCTATCACTTTCAATTATTCTAGGGATACCATATCTACACACAAATTCCTGTACAATTTTCTTAGCAGTAAACATTGCGGTATTTGTGGCCGCAGGAAATGCTTCGACCCAATTTGAAAACACATCTATACAAACTAGTACATACTTTAAATTTAGACAAGGGGGTAATTGTATGAAATCAATCTGTATTACCTGAAAAGGACCGCCTGTAGGTGGGATATGAGATGGTTCTGTTGGTATTGCCTTTCCGATATTCTTCCTCAAGCAGGTGAGGCATGACATTGCTCTCTTTCCCGCATGGGAATAAAATCCTGGGGCGCACCAATATTCTCTTACCAACTTGCACATCCCTTCCTTGCCTAGATGAGTCAGCCCATGTGCTGCTTCAGTCAAACTTGGAAGGTATGCTCTGGGTGCCACTGGTTTACCCTGTCCATCTGTCCAGAGTCCTGAGGACTCCTGGCCATATCCCTTTGCCCTCCAAACTGCCTTTTCCTGTGTGGAACACAAATTTTGCATTTCACACAATTTCTATGTGTTGACGGTATTAAATACCATCAGTTGTGTGGTGTCTGTCTGTCTGGGGGTACCAGCTGCTAACTTAGCAGCTTTGTCTGCTCGGCTGTTACCAAGTGATACTGGGTCTTGACTATATGTATGTGCTTTACACTTGATAACAGCCACTCTGTCGGGTTCCTGTATCGCTGTTAGAAGCCTTTTGATGTGAGCTGCATGCGCTACCGGTGTACCAGCTGCCGTCATGAAATTTCTGAGGCGCCATAGGGCTCCGAAATCATGGACTACCCCGAAGGCGTATCTAGAATCGGTGTAGATATTGGCTGACTTGCCCTTAGCCAATTCACATGCTCTGGTCAGGGCAACCAGTTCAGCAACCTGGGCTGAGTGAGGTGGGCCTAGCGGTTCTGCTTCTATGGTGCCTTGGTCATCTACGACAGCGTATCCCGTACACAAGTCTCCCGAGTCCGTCTGTCTGTGACAACTACCATCAGTGTAGAAAGTAAGATCTACATCTTCCAGTGGGTTGTCACTGATGTCAGGCCTTGCCGTGAAATTTTGGGTCAAATACTCCATACAATCATGCATGTCATCTCCTATATTAAATCCTCCTTCCCCATCACTCTCATCCTCCACCCTTTGTGCCTGTCCAGGCACACCTGGGAGATATGTTGCAGGATTTAATGCACTGCATCTCTTTATGGTGATGTTTACGGGGGCCATTAATGCCAATTCCCATCTTGTAAACCGCGCTGATGAGACGTGCCTGGTTTGGGCAGAATTCAGCAAGGCTGACACTGCATGCGGTGTATGGATTGTGAGGTTGTGTCCTAGCACGACATCTTCGCTTTTTGTAACTAGCAATGCTATCGCTGCAACACTTCGCAAGCATGTGGGGAGGGATTGCGCTACCGTATCTAGCTGAGCGCTGTAGTATGCTACCGGCCTGCTGGCATCACCGTGCTTTTGGGTTAGGACGCCTGCCGCGCAACCAGCACTTTCTGTTCCGTACAGCTCAAAGGGTTTCCCATAGTCTGGCATACCTAATGCTGGTGCCTGCATTAGGCACTGTTTAAGTCTCTCAAATGCCATCTCGGATTCGTCTGTATGCGAAATCCGATCAGGTTTGTTTGATGAGACCATCTCCTGCAAAGGTAATGCTAGAATGGAAAAACCTGGGATCCAGTTACGGCAATACCCACACATTCCTAGAAATGTTCTGATCTGTTGCTGGGTTTGTGGCAGAGTCATGTCTCGAATTGCTTGAATTCTATCAGCGGTCAGGTGTCTCAGTCCTTGTGTCAGACAGTGTCCCAGATATTTTACTTTAGTCTGGCATAATTGCAACTTGTCTTTGGAAACCTTGTGTCCTGTGTCTGAAAGATGAAACAGGAGTTGTTTCGTATCTTTCAGGGACGCTTCCAGTGAATCTGAACATAGTAGTAAATCTTCCACATATTGGATCAATACTGATCCACTCTCTGGTTGGAAAGACTGTAAACAATCATGCAAAGCCTGTGAAAATATACTTGGGCTGTCTATGAAACCTTGTGGTAATTGAGTCCATGTGTATTGGACTCCTCTGTATGTGAATGCAAACAAATATTGGCTGTCAGGGTGTAGAGGTACCGAGAAGAAGGCGGAGCAGAGGTCAATAACAGTGAAAAATTTCGCAGTGGGAGGGATTTGCATTAGGATGACAGCTGGATTTGGCACTACGGGGAACTGACTCTCAACTATTTTATTAATCCCCCTTAGATCCTGCACTAGCCTGTAACCCCTCCCCCCACTCTTTTTCACAGGGAAGATGGGACTATTGGCAGTGCTGGATGTTCTTACCAGAATGCCCTGTTGTAGCAAGCGCTCTATTACGGGGTATACTCCTAACTCCACCTCTGGCTTCAGAGGGTATTGTGGGATTTTTGGAGCTATCCTACCATCTTTTACTTGCACAACTACTGGAGCTACGTTTCCCATTAATCCAGTGTCTTGTCCATCTTTAGTCCAAAGTGACTCTGGTATTTGGGATGTCATTTCTTCTACCTGGGATGAACTCCTATTTATCATAACGGTCTGTGACATTAATTTTGATGGGGAGTCTAGCATGTCTCGCACTTCCTGAGCGTGATTCTCAGGTATGTCTAAGAATACACCTTCAGGAGTACAATAAATGACACACCCCATTTTACACAATAAATCTCTTCCCAGGAGATTAGTCGGTGCCGATGCAGCCAGCAAAAAGGAATGCTTGGTATGCAAAGGCCCTATTGTAATCTCTGCTGGTTTGCTAACAGGGTAGTGTTGTACTACTCCCGTTACTCCCATGGCTGGAATTGTTTTACCAGTGGTTCTCATGCCCACTGTCGAATTTATCACTGATTTGGCCACCCCCATATCTACAAGGAAATTTAATGATTTACCAGCTACATCAATTGTGATCTCGGGTTCACTTCCAAGACTTGCAATCAACTTCACTGGCTGCAGATTACAGGTGTGGCCACACCCCTATTGGGTATGGTGACCTCCCTGAATCGCGCTGGCAGCAATTACTTGTGGTGGGGGTAGATGGGAACTATCAGAGATTTGCCAGTCTCTTCTTGGGGGATACCTTTTTGTTTCCCCTGCATGTGGCTCATAGCTCCGCCCTTTCGGTCCTTGATCCCAATGTCTCGTGTCAGGTCGTTGTCTAGGGGATTGATATGAATTTTGTATTTGTCTTGCTTTACAAGCACGTGACATGTGTCCCTCTCTGTGACAACTATAACATTTTATACCTCTTGACTTACCCACAGGGGTCACAGTTCTGGGCTGAGGTGGCCGGGTAGTGAGGGCCTGTATGCTTACAGCCATTAACTTATCACTCTGTGACTCCCTGTGTCTGATGATATTCCGATCATGCCCAGCAGCAGCCTCTCCCAATGCATCCACCGACATACCTCTCCAATCAGGCCTAGTGGTTTGTATTCTATTCCTTAAAACCTCTTTTAGACCGTCCATTAATACTGAAACAGCTACTTCCCTGTGGTGTACATTTGTTTTAATGTCATCTATACCAGTGTACCTAGCCATATCCTGCAGAGCCCGGTGAAAATACTCTGGTGTGGATTCACCTTCTTTTTGTTTTATTGTAAAGATTTTATTCCACTTTACTACTGCAGGAAAATATACCCCTAACTGTAAGTTGATTCTCTTTACATTATCCTGATTATACTCGTCTGTTAGTGGTACTTCCTCATCTAACTTGCAATCAGCGATAAACTTTAACGGATCAACACTGGGGGGTAAACATGCCCTCAAAACTGTCCTCCAATCTTTGTTATTTGGCTCTGCAGAATTTCCTAGTTCCCTAATATACTTTTGACATGCAACTAAGTCTTTCCTAGGATCAGAGAATTCAGACATCATTGACCTTAATTCCGTTCGGGAAAAGGGACAGTGCATGGCGATGTTCCTGACAGGAGTTGCTCCTGAAGCTTCAGTTTTCCCATTTGGCACTGCTATTACCCTAACGGGATTAAGTCCAATGACATCATTCTGAGTAGATTCTACAACATGTGGTGAAATGGTTTCAGCATAATGTATGGTGCCGTACTTACCAGTCGATACGACCTCACCTGTCCCTCCGCTAGGGGCCTTTGATGCTAATCTTACGGGTTGAGTCGTGCCTACTGCTGTTTGGTGGCTGCTAGGGAGAGTGCTGATATTGTTGTGGGCTCATCCTCTTGGTCACAATCCTGGGGAAAGTTCAAAACAGGGTACAACTTGCACGGATTAGTGTTAGCATTAATTACTTTGGTTACATTATCCTTAACTTCTACACATTTAACATGACCCTGAGTGCCATTCTCTGCAACCAATTTCTCTCCAGGTATGTATGGTGGTGGGGGAGCAGTGGCTATCAGTTTCCTGATAGGGTTAGATCCAGTGGCTTGCGCCAACCCCCTTTGTATTTCACCTTCCTGTTGCCACAATGTTAAATAATCATAATGTCTAATACGCTTTTTTGAAGACTTAATCAGACAAACTCTTCTCCTTAAATTCTGTAACACTTCTAGGTTAAAACTACCTACCCGGGGAAACTTTTCCCCGTCATGCACAGTCATCCTCTCCCATTCATTGCACAACATTTCTGTGTGATGACCATATTTCTCACACATGATATACCTTGCCGACCCGATTGGTCGGTTTACCAAATCAACCTGAACCTGGGTTGATCGCCCCTTACCTGAACAAGTGGCCCCCATCTCTGCAGGCGTTGCTTTCACTACCTCTGACTTCCAATCAGGGTCTCCGGCAACCCTCACAGAAAACCAAAATGTCCGGGGTAAGGCTGCGGTGGGGGTTTTGCCTCGAGGTCCGCCCACTTAACTCCGCCCACGCTGGCCAATACGGCGACCAAAGTTCCCAGAGGTTCCGTACCCAACCTAGGGCCCCTAAGTACGTCTACTTGCTCGGGCGTGTGGGAGTGTCTTACCCTCCCCAGCAAGTGTCAGTCGCTGGAATGTCCCCGAGTGATCAGGCTACTTCCCTTAAAATAAAAAAAATTACACAAATCACGTTAACAATGTGCAAGTAGCGTTCTTTTGAATTTAAGACACGCTAATGCACACAATCACATGCGGTACAATCGTATCTGCACATAAGCAACTAATCTTATGTGCGGAACGATCAGTGGAATCGAAAATTTTCGGCTGCGAATTCCTTCAGCAATGAGCTTCTTTGGCCTATATGGGTCTAGCACCAACCCTCTTCGGTTGTGCTTCTCTACTTCTAGTCTGCTGTACCTGAACCTCCTGTTCTGTGACCTCCTGGTCTGTGACCTCCTGGTCTGTGACCTCCTGGTCTGTTATGTACAGCAGACTCTACTGCTCATAAATGTGTCGAGTCTAACAAGGGACGCCTCCCAAGCCACCCCACGATATCACTCTCGCTGGTGTATCTCTTTCTACTGGCCTATGGTTACCACTTCCGTAATAAAAGAGAAATCTTATATATACACACACTCTTACCACATGTACACTTTAATTTTTATTTCTGCGCAGAAATCCTTTCATTCGGTATTAGCTTAACCCAGAAGAATTGCAACAGAGAAAGTGTTTTTCTTTTAACTTTTAAACTTTTGGATTTGAGAAAGATTTGTATTATTTTTCGCGTTATTTCCTTATCGCTTACTAAACAATACTATCGTGCGGTTTGTATCATGTGGGCGTATCCGTACGCTCCGTTGCGTAATACACGCTCCGTGCGTCGACCCTTGCTGCGTACGCCCTGCCCTTGTAAGGACACGTGTACACAGACCAAGTACGTCCACAGTTACACACTACACGTTTATCAATGTGAATGATCTTTAACAGTAATCCTTCACTGACCACCACTCAAATCTCCCTTGTATTCTAGGCGAGATTGTGTGCGTGCCTTTTACAATTATTCCCTTAAATATTACTTTTAACTATTAATAACAACAAATGTCTCAACACGTTTATCACTAGTATGTGGCAATCAGGAGAATGAGGCACGAAAACAATACTAAACAAGAAATACAGATGTGTATGCTTATTGCTTACGTTCGCAAAACAGAAACTAAACAGGTTTTAAAAGACAATAACGTACTGTTCCTACCTTTTGGTTCCGGATTCCTTCAGCACTCTTTACTAAGCGAAGCAGGCGCTTATCTGGTCAGCACTACGAGGAATATTACCTCCCGCCTTTTGCTGACCGATAATGTCTGCTGGAATTACCTAGTGCCGATATGTGAAGAGCGGGCGAGTCCCCAATTGATAATGCCTATTCTATACCTTGTATAAAACACTCTAAAAGGTTAAAGAACACAGTACGCAATTGGCGCACGAGGTACCGTAAGGGTACGCCCTTAGCGTAGCGGACGCTGTATCGGAAGCGAGCCGCTCGAGCGACACAAACGCTCGCGAGAATACGCTGTTGGTATCGGGCACACTATAGGTGAGCGACTACCGTAATGCTACGCTATCAGCGTAGCGGACGCTCGAGACCACGAGGCGATCACGAGCGGCGCAGACGCTCACGAGATAACAATCAGTAGACCTTGAATGTAACACACAGAAAGGATATTCTTATACTGTAGACCTTGTACTGAAACACTGTAGCGATATAACGCTGCTTAACCTTGTTTACACTAAAGCTGTTTGAGCGATAGAGACGCTCCTATTACCCTCTGCAATATAATGAACACACAATACCGGTCTAAGGGTCTAACGCTTTTTAAGGAAATGAATGAACGTTCAATCGCAAAAGAATAATACAATACAAGTTATACACTACCAAGATAACATAAAATACCTAACCGGATAACTACACATAAAATACAATAAAGATACAATTACATTTAAAAGGGGGGGGGGGGGAGAGAGAGAATGGCATATAACATTAAATAAGAGACAATATGGTTGCAGAGAACTTACGCACCAGGGGAAACAATCGCATGCGCCTTTCTGGATATCCAGCTCCCGATTATCAGCAATGAGAACCGTTGAAGAGAGTCGAGAGCTGGCCCAGATCGGCTTGTCTTTATATACACTACACACAATACAGTACAATGGTCCCTACATTCTTATTGTTCATTGGACACAGGAATTCGTCTTCGCATTATAACAAAAGGTCATAGGTTGGTTCATACAGGTGGGCTGTGACTATTTCAAACTGCTCAGGTGGGTGGGAAACTGGGTTTCCCGCCGCATGGGTAATAAAGTGCAAATATAGTAAATGTCCATAAACTTCTTATGTCCATAACTATACGCACGAGCGATTAATCCGCTTCAAACCAACACCGGAATATTGCTAATTATATTCTCTTCCGATGGATACTAAACACCACTGTGTAACCCCTGTCTGACCCTTCGTATCAAACAAAGAGGGATCTCTTGTCCCCGAACATACTACATTAACTAAACTTTTAGATTCTATCAAAGGGACCATAATCTACAAAATACATTATATGACTAAAATATGTTACGATTGAGTCGCCCGCTAGACGAACATAAACTCTACCGTAAATGCGCATACCGCGCGCCTGCGGGTGCACGCAACTGAGAGTATGCGCACGCTCGGGAGGGCTCATGCACACGCAGCAGGCACTCGCATGAGGTGCATATATGGCAGCGTGTAGCGTGATATTTTTCTGACTTTGACAGTTGCGATGCCTGACCTTCCCAACACTGGACGGGAAGAGCTTGCGCCTTCCACCATTTGCACGCCCCCTGCAAGTGCTGGAAGGAGCACCCGCAGTCCAGTTCCTGATAGTCAAATTGAAGATGTCACTGTTGAAGTACACCAGGATGAGGATATGGGTGTTGCTGGCGCGGGGGAGGAAATTGACAAGGAGGATTCTGATGGTGAGGTGGTTTGTTTAAGTCAGGCACCCGGGGAGACACCTGTTGTCCGTGGGACGAATATGGCCATTAACATGTCTGGTCAAAATACAAAAAAAAATCAGCTCTTCGGTGTGGAATTATTTCAACACAAATGCGGACAACAGGTGTCAAGCCGTGTGTTGCCTTTGTCAAGCTGTAATAAGTAGGGGTAAGGACGTTAACCACCTCGGAACATCCTCCCTTACACGTCACCTGCAGCGCATTCATCATAAGTCAGTGACAAGTTCAAAAACTTTGGGTAACAGCGGAAGCAGTCCACTGACCACTAAATCCCTTCCTCTTGTAACCAAGCTCCTACAAACCACACCACCAACTCCCTCAGTGTCAATTTCCTCCTTACCCAGGAAAGCCAATAGTCCTGCAGGCCATGTCACTGGCAAGTATGACGAGTCCTCTCCTGCCTGGGATTCCTCCGATGCATCCTTGAGTGTAACGCCTACTGCTGCTGGTGCTGCTGTTGTTGCTGCTGGGAGTCGATCGTCATCCCAGAGAGGAAGTCGGAAGACCACTTGTACTACTTCCAGTAAGCAATTGACTGTCCAACAGTCCTTTGCGAGGAAGATGAAATATCACAGCAGTCATCCTGCTGCAAAGCGGATAACTCAGGTCTTGTCAGCCTGGGTGGTGAGAAACGTGTGTCCGGTATCCACCGTTAATTCACAGGCAACTAGAGACTTGATTGAGGTACTGTATCCCCGGTACCAAAAACCATCTAGGTTCCATTTCTCTAGGCAGGCGATACCGAAAATGTACACAGACCTCAGAAAAAGACTCACCAGTGTCCTAAAAAATGCAGTTGTACCCAATGTCCACTTAACCACGGACATGTGGACAAGTGGAGAAGGGCAGACTCAGGACTATATGACTGTGACAGCCCACTGGGTAGATGTATTGCCTCCCGCAGCAAGAACAGCAGCGGCGGCACCAGTAGCAGCATCTCGCAAGCGCCAACTCGTTCCTAGGCAGGCTACGCTTTGTATCACCACTTTCCAGAAGAGGCACACAGCTGACAACCTCTTATGGAAACTGAGGAAGATCATCGCAGAATGGCTTACCCCAATTGGACTCTCCTGGGGATTTGTGACATCGGACAACGCCAACAATATTGTGCGTGCATTACATCTGGGCAAATTCCAGCACGTCCCATGTTTTGCACATACGTTGAATTTGGTGGTGCAGAATTATTTAAAAAACGACAGGGGCATGCAAGAGATGCTGTCGGTGGCCCGAAAAATTGCGGCCCACTTTCGGCATTCAGCCACCTCGTACAGAAGACTGGAGCACCACCAAACATTCCTGAACCTGCCCTGTCATCATCTGAAGCAAGAGGTGGTAACGAGGTGGAATTCAACCCTCTATATGCTTCAGAGGATGGAGGAGCAGCAAAAGGCCATTCAAGCCTATACATCTGCCCACGATATAGGCAAAGGAGGGGGAATGCACCTGACTCAAGCGCAGTGGAGAATGATTTCAACGTTGTGCAAGGTTCTGCAACCCTTTGAACTTGCCACACGTGAAGTCAGTTCAGACACTGCCAGTCTGAGTCAGGTCATTCCCCTCATCAGGCTTTTGCAGAAGAAGCTGGAGACATTGAAGGAGGAGCTAAAACAGAGCGATTACGCTAGGCATGTGGGACTTGTGGATGGAGCCCTTAATTTGCTTAACCAGGATTCACGGGTGGTCAATCAATTGAAATCAGAGCACTACATTTTGGCCACCGTGCTCGATCCTAGATTTAAAACCTACGTTGTATCTCTCTTTCCGGCAGACACAAGTCTGCAGAGGTTCAAAGATCTGCTGGTGAGAAAATTGTCAAGTCAAGCGGAACGTGACCCGTCAACATCTCCTCCTTCACATTCTCCCGCAACTGGGGGTGCGAGGAAAAGGCTAAGAATTCCGAGCCCACCCGCTGGCGGTGATGCAGGGCAGTCTGGAGCGAGTGCTGACATCTGGTCCGGACTGAAGGACCTGCCAACGATTACTGACATGTCGTCTACTGTCACTTCATATGATTCTCTCACCATTGAAAGAATGGTGGAGGATTATATGAGTGACCGCATCCAAGTAGGCACGTCAGACAGTCCGTACGTATACTGGCAGGAAAAAGAGGCAATTTGGAGGCCCTTGCACAAACTGGCTTTATTCTACCTAAGTTGCCCTCCCTCCAGTGTGTACTCCAAAAGAGTGTTTAATGCAGCCGCTCACTGTTGGGATAGTCTGCTTATGTCCCCTCGATATGATGGCCCCTTTGGTACCAGTGAGAGCAAGGCTTAACGTAATATGAAACACACGAGTCAATGGTTAAGAATTACTCTGTTTATTATAAAAATTACAGCGTACTATATAGATAAGAAACATTTTTCTATAATATTTACTATATTTAGTAACACACAGAAGTAGAAGTAACAGTTTTGATCTGGTATGTAATTGTCCTTGAAGATAAGACACAAACAAGCCTTATATTATATGAACAGACAAGGGCATCCTGTAGAGAGTGCGTACGTGTCTATTCAAGCACATAACAGTTCATATAGCATGTTTAACCCTTCAATCCCCTCTTAGAATCATATATTTATATAACATGATTCTTTACATGGAGCTTTTTATTTCTATATTCAGTTAGGTATTGCTTATAGGCTGCAGGGGAGTTAGGAGGGATTGTAAGGATGGCTTTATACATAAGCGAGTTTTCAATACCTTTTGTGGTGAGTTTTCTGCAGCAGGGTATAATGCAAAAGAAAACAACACAAAAAATTGCTATCACAATCAATATGTAGATTCCTAGTTGAACAAGACCCTGTTTCCAATTTTCAAACCAACCAAAGTATTGGCTCCATGGGTTATCAATACCTGAATTCTTTTTTAGCTCTATGGATAAATCATCTAGTTTTTTTATGGCTAGGGTAACTTTACCATTTGGCCCTGTGTTGTCAGGGATAAAGGTACAACATCCTTCTACCTGTTTTATGTAGACACAAACTCCACCCTTTTCAGCTAGTATCATGTCTAAGGCCATACGGTTTTGGAATGTCATTTGAGAGGTGGCTTCTAATTGTTCAGCTATACCTTTGAGTGCAACTTTGGTATCATTAATGAATCTCTGTTGGTTATAGTAGATATAATTGATCCATGCAACATTTTTATTGGCAGTTATTATAGGAATTAAGGATTCAAATCCTGCAGCTACTTCATCTCTAGCTTTGAATTCGTCTGGCACCCCTCTTGGGACCCCAATTGTGTCAATATAAACATGTGGATCGAAGCTACCTATTGGAGATTCCCTTTTTCTTCTATGTGTGGGAGCAGTGTTTGAGGTAGGGGAACCTTCATTAGTTGGGAGTATGTGTAATGGCATAATTATTTTGGCTAAGGCACATTGACCTTTCCATGGGATATTTAATCTAGTTCTGAGTTTTAAATCTCCACAGATATAATAAATGTCCCCTAGGGACTTGGTTTGATTAACTAGGATGGTGTTACGTGTTTCTGAGCAGTATCCAGGAGGAAAATTTTTAAAATCCTTGCCAGAGTGGCTAGTGGAGTTGTAGCAGGTGTAGTTACCTGGGTATATGGTTATTGTGTTACCAGGGTTGGGGTTTTTTGAGAGTATGGGGTATTCCTTTTTCCACATTTCACATTGGCTGTCATTGGTTTTGGTGCCGTTGTAAAGGCTGAAAAAACAACTTTCCTGCTCTAGGGGTATATTAAGGGGCACTGTGCCTAGGTGAGGCCTAGATCTGCCACAAACCTAGCAGTTACTTTTATTATGTTTATTGGCGCTATATTTCATCCATTCTAACCAGAAATTGATGTCAGAGAAACCAGTTTCAATAGCTAGGATGTCTTCAAAGGTGGGATTGTTAATGGCTATCATATCCTTGAAGGTAGCTATATGAGGCCTTAGGGGTTTGCCTTGGGGGATAGCCTTAGACTGATACGCTGGATTGTTAAACATGTCCCATAAATGAAAGTTTTGCCTTTCGCTATAGTACCCTGTTCCCCACCATATTCCAACTACATAGGTACCATTATCTGCTCTGCTGGGGCGTTCTATGTTTAATCTGAACCTATATGCACTTAGGCCCTCGTCCATCTTAAAGATAGACATTCTAGAGAGTAGAGGTATTCCATCAGGTTGGCTCCATCTATTTAAAGCGTCTGATGGTCTGTACCCCCAGTCAATTCCTGTGTTCCACCCCACAGATTCCCAGGAATCACAGTTGTATCCCCACCATGAATCAGTAACACAAATATAAACTGTCTCAGATATTCCTGATTTTCTTTTTTTGTGTATAGAGTGTTTTGCTTCAGCAAGCTTGGAGAACATAAAGTAATCTAAGACATAGGTGGCTACGTGTGTGTTGGAGGAGTTATACCATAAGGTGGTCACCCCTTCCTTTTGTGAGATGTCAACCTCAGTTCTACAGGGAAGTGTTAGGACTGTGATGAGGGTTAGGATAACACATGCCCAGCGGGGTCCGTGGTTCACAATCATCTTCTCCATGTGTGAGGTCATCTTGGTTGGAGGTCAGGGCTGTCTGCCCCCGTTAGTACCTCTCCTCGTTGGAGGTCAGGGCTGTCTGCCCCCGTTAGTACCTCTCCTGGACTTGCTTCGCGGTTTGGGCTGGGTATCTTCTTTACTCGGGATGCATGGATCCAGGTGGGCCCCTCCTCAGTAAGGACAGCTGTTCTGGTTACTGCAACAACTTCTGTTTCTGGACCATAGGTGAAGTCTCCTGGACTCTTATTCCTGGGAAGCACCTTCACCACGACTCTGTCTCCGACCTGGAAAGGGTGTGTTGGTTCCTGTGGGTTAAAAGGATTTTTACAAACAACCTTGTGTTCAATTTCATCTAGTTTTGTTATGAGGGACCTGACGTATTCTTCCCTTATGAGCTCTAAGTCTCCTTCCTGTACTACTAATGGTTTCTTAGCCCAGGGTGTAGGGAAGGGCCTACCCATAAGTATTTCAAAGGGTGAGTAACCTAGGGTCTTTTGTGGGGTCATTCTGATTTCTGCTAAGATAATGGGAAGGACCTGTTTCCATTTGTGGAAGGTACCTCCTGTGGCCTTCCTAAGTTTGTCTTTGAGGGTCCTATTCATCCTCTCTACGACCCCTGAACTCTGCGGGTGATATGGAATATGGAATTTCCATTCAATTTGTAAGGCCTTCACCAGGGCCTGTGTGATTTTTGCTGTAAAGGCTGCGCCTTTATCACTGTTTATCTGTAGTGGGCATCCCCATCTAGGGATGATTTCTTGGGTTAAAATCCTTGCTACAGTCTTAGCATCTTCTGATTTTGTTGGAAATGCTTCTGGCCACCGTGAAAACATATCAACTATGACCAAGGCATATTCCTGTTTTCCTTTACCTGGTATGTGTGTAAAATCAATTTGCAAATGCGTAAAGGGTGTAGTAGGGTATTCAAGATGCTGATGTTTTGCTTTATCAGGATTATTTGGGTTGTTGCGTAGACAGGTAACACATCTACTGACGTAATGATCTACCAGTGTTTTAACATCAGTGATATAAAAGTCTTTGCTTAAAAGTAAGGCTGTGGTGTTCTTGCTATGATGTCCTACCCCATGGTAATGAGCAATGAACAAAGGGGCACTTGTTTGGGGTATACAAGGTTTCCCCTCTTTGCAGATTAATCCTGATTTGGGATTTTTCTGCAATACAGGATATATCCAGTCATCCAAATCCTTGTTGGAGGCTGTGGCCTGTAGCTCCGTGATAAGATATTGATCATTTATGGCAGGGGGGGTCATGACAGCCATATGGGACTGGGCAATGGGTTGTAGAGCTGCTTCTTTGGCAGTTTTGTCAGCAAGGGCATTGCCTTTGGATATGTCGTCCTTGCCACCAGTAGGGGCCCTGCAGTGCAAAATTGCAATATCAGAGGGCAGTGTGATGGCATGGAGGAGGTTTGTGATAAGCTGTGCATGGGAAATGCCTTTTCCATCGGCTCCTACAAAGCCTCTTCTTGCCCAAATAACTCCATGGTCGTGGACAACGCCATGGGCATATTTGGAGTCTGTGTAAATTGTAACGGGTTTGTTTTGGTACATTTGGCAGGCTCTGGTAAGGGCTATGAGCTCTGCAGCCTGTGCCGACTGGTAAGGTATGGGCTTTGCTTCAAGAATGTCATTGGGCAGGCGCACAACGGCATAACCTGCTTGGTATGTGGAGTCATTTGGTCTGCTACAGGAGCCATCAACAAAGACATTGTCCGAACCGGGTATGGGTACAGGGGACATGTCTAATCTCGGGGAGGTCTCTGATTCTATTGATGTTGAGCAGTCATGGTTGTCAGGTATGTCATCTTGGGGACCCTTTAGTCCTAGGAGTGCATTAAGAATGGGTGCTGGGCCTGATGACGTGTTTGCATATTTGATGATGAGGGATGGGTTGCTTTGCAATAGGACTTCATACCCACTAAGGCGTTGGGCTGACATATGCTGTGTATGCAAGCCGTTAAGTATTGCTACTACATCATGTGTTGTGTGTAGAATTGTTGTGTGACCTAAGGTGAGTGTAGTTGCCATCTCAGCCACCATTGCACAAGCTGCCAGTGCTCTGAGGCAGGCAGGCATACCTTGGACCGGAACAGGCATTACTTTGGAAAAAAATGCCACGGGGCGCAGTTTGCTTCCATGAAATTGAGTCAGTACCCCCGCCATGGTTTTACAGTTGTCCCTTGCATATAAATGAAACGGTAGTACATAGTTTGGGAGGCCCAGTGCCGGACTTTTTACCAACATACATTTTAGACTTTCATATGCAGTTAACATTTCTTGTGACCATTGAATCTGTTTAGGTTTGTCATTGAGAGTGGCTTGTCTCAAGATATTGTCATAGTAGGAACAATCAGATATCCACTGTCTGCAATAATTAATCATGCCCAGAAAGGATAGCATTTCCTTCTGAGTAGTTGGGGTGACCAGGCCCAATACAGACTGAATGCGTTGTGGACTGATTTTCCTTTCTCCTCTGTGTGAGCACAAAACCCAAATAGTTAACATGCTTTTTACACCATTGCATTTTTGTTTTAGACACCTTGTGTCCACATTCACAGAGCCAGTTTAACAGTGATATACCATCCTGTCGGCAGGCCTCCTCCGTTTGACTACAGAGAAGCAGATCATCTGCATACTGTAGCAGGACAGAACCATAGGGGGGGTGCCAGGGAGCCAATGTGGCTTGGAGTACAATGCTATACACAACAGGTGAATCAATCCATCCCTGTGGTAATCTGCACCATGTTAACTGCTTGCCCTCAAAAGAAAAGGCAAAAAGTAACTGTGTTTGGGGGTCCACTGGTATGCTGAAAAATGCATTTTTTAAATCAATCACTGAGAAAAATGCAGCATCTACAGGGATGGCTGAGAGGAGTGAGTTTACATCAGGTACAATTGGTGCAATGGGAACAATTAGTTGGTTGATTGCTCTGAGATCTTGTACAAATCTCACAGACCCATCTGCTTTTGCTACAGGGTTGACTGGTGTGCAGTATGGGGATACTACATGTCTAAGAATGCCTTGTTCTAAAAATTGCTGTACCATAGGTCTAAGACCTTCTATTTTTTCTTTTGACAAAGGGTATTGTTTGTGA
The DNA here is from genome assembly GCF_028390025.1 of Pseudophryne corroboree. NCBI lineage: Eukaryota > Metazoa > Chordata > Amphibia > Anura > Myobatrachidae > Pseudophryne > Pseudophryne corroboree. Next base: position 717,765,018 of record NC_086449.1, on the reverse strand, counting down.
GTCAGGTTTGAGTGTAGCTTTGTATGGTGTACATGATATTAGGCCAGTGTCATAGGGCCCTTCTGACCATACCTGGGGGTTTACAGTTTCTAACTCAGGTGGTGTGTCAAGGTTTACCCACACAGGTAAATGAGGTGATACAACATCCATGCCGCTACTTGAGGCAGAGGGACTAATTGTGATTTCGAGACGGCTGAGAAGATCCCTTCCCAGTAGGTTTATTGGGCATTCAGGTATTACAGTAAAGTTGTGTCTTCCCATATAAACGCCCTTCAAAGTTTCTATACTGATGGCGTCGGTAATATAGGCTTTTGTGGGTATCCCATTAATTCCCATTGAAGGAGCAGTCCTTTCCAGGTGACCATTGTACAGGTCCTTACACAAAACACTGGTAGTAGCACCACTGTCCACTAAGAAGGGGACGGTTTTTCCTCCCACAATTAGAGTGAGCAGCGGTGGGTCCTTCCAATGCTTTGTGATTTGGGCAAAGGCTGAGATACCCTCCTCCGGGCCCCGTCAATGGGTTTGTTCCTGCCAGTCAACTCGAAAACGGGGAAAGTCTTTAGTCTGGTCTCTAGGTTGGCTGCGGGGTGGTGCATCGTTGTGCATAGGGTCCCGGGCCTGTCGGGGTCTGCTGGGGGGATATGGACAATCCCTGGCCCAGTGGCCATCTTTCCCGCAATTGTAACATGTATTGGTCTGTCTCCTAGAAATAGGTGGAGGTCCCATAGGGCCCCTCTGGAACCTATTGTCTTGGGGTGGGCGGAAAGACCTATTCGGCTTTCCCGGGGGGTTCTGGTAGTTATGTGAGGGTATAGTACTGACAGATTTCCTCATTTCAAAACAACCCGCTGCTTCTTTCTCATATAAATGTTTCTCAAATTTTTCTACAGTGTCAGAGGTCCAGCTAGAAACACTCTGTTTTACTGTGAGGCCAATAGAGGGCAGCAGATTATTAACAAATGTGGAAACAAGAAGATTATCATTGTTTACCAGGCTCAACCCTGCTTCCTCGGTCCAACACTTCTTAAATCTTTTCCAGAACTCTGTTACTGATTCACTAGGTTTCTGTTTACATGCTACGGCAATCGGGAGAGATGAACAGGTTTTAAATACCACATTCATGTGATCACTAAGTTCCTTCCACATTTTGTCTATTCCATCCTGCGTATTTAAAGGATAATTAGTGGCAGTTTGATTATCTGCTGTTATGGGGGTGTTAATTGTGGGTACTTTTGTCCAATCCCACCCATTGTAGTGATCTATGACCCCATCTATGATGAGTCTCATGTCTTCTTGTGTGAAACTCCGTCCCTTAGAAGCCTTTTTTAAGTAAGCAATACATCCTAAAGGGGTGACCATTGGTTTAGGACAATTTTTAATAATCCTATCTAAGTCTTCAATTTCAATGGGTTTTTTAAGTAACTGGTCACCCACTGTCATAAAAGGTAGATGTAGGGCTGTTACTTGTTGGCTGCCTTCGGAAAGTGAGATAGGTCTACCGGAACAGGTGTGTGAGGGACTAGTGATTTCGTTGGTGACTATGGTGGAATCTGCTGACTGATGGCTGGTTGTGAAAGGGCGAAGGGGTGATGTTAAAATATTGGATAGAGTATCCCAAGATGATGTGGGTAGGGGGGCGGGTGGTGATTGGGACGGTAATGTCCTGTTAGAGACCGGGGTCACTTGGGTTGTGATGACTGTCTCACGAGGGGCAGTCGGCAGTGGAACATGGGCGGGAGTGGGATTGGAAGCCTGTGGTCGGGTTAAAGCAACGGCTGCCATGATGTCTTCATTAGTTAGTGAAGGATACAGTGGACCATAGGGGGGCGGACAAGTATTTTTAATTATCTTACTTGTTCTGTCTTCTTCTGCCGTATGTAATTGGGTAGTTATATTTTTTAGTTTTCTTTGTTTCTTATTAGTGGAACTATCATACCAATAGGGTGCTATAGTAAGCCACTGTTCCCCTCCTGCTCTCATGTATGTCATATTCCATTGTGGATCATGATCATACCATGGCCAGGCTGCTTTATCTTCTAAACATAGTCCCTTAACCATATCCATATAGAAGGGAAAATTTGTTCCATCCCGTGGGAAAGGTTTGGGACTTCCTACGGCTTCTGTCCAGCCTGCCAGATTATCTACCCATGGGTTAACAAGATAAAAATTTGTAGGAGAAACACGGCCGACATAGTCTTTACATGTTTCTCTGGGGAGGGGCGGGGGATATTCAGTCTTTTTACTCTGACTTGCTCCCATCTCTTAAATAAACTTTCAAAACAAACTAACAACAGATTATACAAGTATATATATGCGATTATATAAAAAAGTCACTGAGGGGGAATATCAGTTTACGTATGCATTCAGCTGATCTGATCATAGATCATTGGTAACATGTTGGATTACACATTCCTACATAAACCAAAGGGACATTGGGTATACAAAATGTTTTTATGATATCAACCATACGTACACTTACCACCCGTATAATTGATATTTTGCAAATAAAGTACAATTTTCTTGCATAAAATAACTGTAAATAGCAATGTTATATGACATTCAGTGTCCGTACACTTACCACCCGTACACTGAATATCCTAATACAAATAAACAATATAATTTTTACAAATATATGGCCATATTCAAACTAACTAGGCGATCAGATCGAGGAGGCGTTGTTATTTGGACCCCTGGTCCATCTATGGTATCCCGGATACCTGTGCCTTTAAAGATTATATGGACCCCTGGTCCTTCTATGGTATCCCTGATACCTTTATGTGGCGCCCGGCGCCTTTAAGAAAACAAGTTTCTTTTCTGCCAAGTCCCGGACTTGGATTGTATTTCTTGTCACGTGTTCCCGGAACACGAAATGAGTTCAGATCTAGTAGTAATCGCAATCCCTGAACGGAAAAGACAGACAATAAAATTCTCTATCTTACCGGGCAGGGGACGATCGCCTAGATTCCGGACTTCGAGCCCCCAAACTGTTGGGATAGTCTGCTTATGTCCCCTCGATATGATGGCCCCTTTGGTACCAGTGAGAGCAAGGCTTAACGTAATATGAAACACACGAGTCAATGGTTAAGAATTACTCTGTTTATTATAAAAATTACAGCGTACTATATAGATAAGAAACATGGGTGTATACAATATGTGCAAGCATATGATTGGATAAATAGAAGTAGCATACGACATTACATGCAGGATATTTAGTAACACACAGAAGTAGAAGTAACAGTTTTGATCTGGTATGTAATTGTCCTTGAAGATAAGACACAAACAAGCCTTATATTATATGAACAGACAAGGGCATCCTGTAGAGAGTGCGTACGTGTCTATTCAAGCACATAACAGTTCATATAGCATGTTTAACCCTTCACTCACCTTGTCAGCAATCGGCGTACGAGGTTACTTCCAGAAAATGTGGAGAAGATGATGTTCATCAAAATTAATTATAATCAATTCCTCCGTGGAGACATTCACCAGCAGCAATTGCCTCCACAAAGTACACAGGGACCTGAGATGGTGGATTCCAGTGGGGACGAATTAATAATCTGTGAGGAGGGGGATGTACACAGTGAAAGGGGTGAGGAATCGGAGGATGATGATGAGGTGGACATTTTGCCTCTGTAGAGCCAGTTTGTGCAAGGAGAGATTGATTGCTTCTTTTTTGGTGGGGGCCCAAACCAACCAGTCATTTCAGTCACAGTCGTGTGGCAGACCCTGTCGCTGAAATGATGGGTTCGTTAAAGTGTGCATGTCCTGTTTATACAACATAAGGGTGGGTGGGAGGGCCCAAGGACAATTCCATCTTGCACCTCTTTTTTCTTTAATTTTTCTTTGCATCATGTGCTGTTTGGGGACAATTTTTTTGAAGTGCCATCCTGCCTGACACTGCAGTGCCACTCCTAGATGGGCCAGGTGTTTGTGTCGGCCACTTGTGTCGCTTAGCTTAGTCACACAGCGACCTTGGTGCACCTCTTTTTTTCTTTGCATCATGTGCTGTTTGGGGACAATTTTTTTGAAGTGCCATCCTGCCTGACACTGCAGTGCCACTCCTAGATGGGCCAGGTGTTTGTGTCGGCCACTTGTGTCGCTTAGCTTAGTCACACAGCGACCTTGGTGCGCCTCTTTTTTTCTTTGCATCATGTGCTGTTTGGGGACTATTTTTTTGAAGTGCCATCCTGCCTGACACTGCAGTGCCACTCCTAGATGGGCCAGGTGTTTGTGTCTGCCACTTGTGTCGCTTAGCTTAGCCATCCAGCGACCTCGGTGCAAATTTTAGGACTAAAAATAATATTGTGAGGTGTGAGGTGTTCAGAATAGACTGGAAATGAGTGGAAATTATGGTTATTGAGGTTAATAAAACTATGGGATCAAAATTACCCCCAAATTCTATGATTGAAGCTGTTTTTTAGGGTTTTTTGTAAAAAACACCCGAATCCAAAACACACCCGAATCCGACAAAAAATTTACGGTGAGGTTTTGCCAAAACGCGTCCGAATCCAAAACACGGCCGCGGAACCGAATCCAAAACCAAAACACAAAACCCGAAAAATGTCCGGTGCACATCACTACCAATGGGCAAGCAGAGCAACACTGTCACGGCAGGTTAGTAGTGGCAGAGCCCCTTCTGCTATTTTATATATTGTAGCAGGCTACACTATTTTAAATGTGATGTTTTATAAAACATAAAATAAATGTGGGACAGATTATATACTAGCAGTTGTCGCCAGCTTTGCCTGAGAATGTCCCCTCCTCCTCTTACTCCATCTCACTCTTTCCATGCTATCTCTTCCCCATCACTCTCTCCTTCCCTCTCTGTCTGTTCCGCCTTATCTATGTGACACTCCTTCAGTCTTCATCCCCTACATGTCTTAATTTTCCTCCCTGTCAGTCTCAGTGCCTCCTCCTCCATAGGACTTCATTTGCCGCGGTGGTCACACACACACTATCATTTACCAGGTGCATACTGGCATCTAACGTGCACAGCGTGCACACGGGCATCTAGTAACCAGTACCCGCGTTGAATAGATTTGTCTCAGTATCTCAGTGCTGCCAGGTATGACATGAAGTGTAGGTATTATGATGCCCGGCGCTCACTCAGCACTCTCCCCTCCCGGCTTTATGGAGTTGCTCACCCCGCTACAGTGCAGCTCACATTTTTTTCCTCTCCACTGATCCCCCCTCTCCTACTCCCCCCTTGCCTTTCTCCTCCCTTCTGCAGACTACGGGTGTCTCTGCCCCTCTCACTGTGTCAGTGTCCTGCAGGCTCTGCTCACCACATACGATTATTTTTCCACTAAAAGTTGTTCAAATTAAAGGGGCGCAGAACATTATTCTACTACTATTATTATTATAAAACTATGTTGTGTTCTTTGTGGGATGGCCATGTCCCCAGATGATGACCACACCTACCAATGGCTGGTCCCTGCCATTGCATTCTCCTGTGGGCCCTCATGCCCCTGTCAGATACTGCATAAACATATCAACACCGAGTAAAACACTAAAATACAGAAGTAGTTGTGTATAAAGTTAGAAATTACCTCAGTTCTCTCCTGTGGCAAAAGTTGACATTTGCCACTATCATAGCAAAGATCCAGCTAACCTATTACACAACCTTTCATATACAGGGTGATTCAAAAGTCGCAGTACACACTTTTGTTTAAAAAAAATGTGCAGGAAATGGAAAAACTGAATATTCCAGTAAGGTATGGGTGAGGTGGGCTATGTTTTAGGGCATGTACCGAACATGGGCGCCATCTTGAAATCAGCCATCTTGAATCTAAGTCAGTTTATTCAAATGGAAAGGGGGTCGTGTAACATATCAAACAACATCAGAATGGTTCAAAAGTTACAACACTTTTTTTGTTGCACGTAACTGAAGATGGCTTTGACAAAAGAGGAGAGAACTGAGATTTTGATGTCTGGAGAACAAAGTTTCCGTGTTATGGCTGCAGATTTTAACAACCGCCACCAAGAAAGACCTCCAATTTTAACAACTGGCACCCAGAAACCGGCAGCCTCCAATGTGGTGTGGGATATGGGGTACCCCATTTTCAATGACCAGAACCTAAATGCACAATGCTACCTTGAAATGCTGCAAGAAGTGGTGTTCCCCTCAGTTCTGAATAAAGATGGCAGCTTCCCCTGTTACCTTCAACAGAATGGGGCTCCACCACACTACGGCGCAGTTGTTTGTCAGTGGTTAGATGGTCTATTTCCTGGTCATTGGATTGGCTGACATGGTTCTGTGGAATGGCCACCCAGACCACCTGACCTCACGCCACTTGACTTTTATCTGTGGGGTCTTTAAAGCAACTTGTGATTGTGGAGAAAAAAAGAAACAGACATCATCTCCAGCAACTCATTGAAGAAGTGTGTGCAGAGGCGGATTGGCCATAGGGTCAACAGGGAAGATTCCCGGTGGGCCGACGCACCCGTGGGGGCCTGTTTTGTTTGAGGACATGTGGTCCTATTTATAGACATAATTAATAAGATGCCAAACAATTTGCATATATGAAAATTACTTTGCCACTTAGCCTGTGATTGCAGATGATCTAGTGTATGCTCTGTCTGCCTGCTTGACTGACATATAAGATTGAGTGAATAGTGATTAGGATACGGTTGGTGTAATAAGCAAGAAAATATATCTTTCTAAAGAATTATATAGTTTCCTAAATTCTAAAGGTGTATCATATAATGTGCTCATAACATTTAATTTTATTTCCTTTTAACTTCCCCTTGATGCTGGACATCCCCACTATCTGGAAAGTCTTGGACTAGGGTGCTGCTGCCATGGCCCATGGCTAGACCGTACACCTCTGGGGCTGCCCAAGTGGGGCCACTAGTACAAATTTTTTCAGGGCTGCTTTTTGATCCCAATCCGCCCCTGAGTGTGTGCCAGCATTTCTTTGGAAATCCTTTTGCGAGTACATGACGATTGGATCCAGAACCTTCAAATTTGTGTTGACCAATAGGGACAACATGTTGAACACATTAAATGACTGTCCTTTATGGAGAACAGTTCAGCCTTAGCAATGCAGTCCGTAGCAATGCAAATGCAGAAGGAACTGCATACCACCTACTCCGTGCATTTGCAATGCGATTGCATCTCAGACGAACATTGCAACCATTGCAGTGCGGCTTGCGGGGCCAAGGTAACTGCGTCACACGACACAGTGCTTGGCCTCGCCCCTCCTGGAAAAACTGGGGCGACGCACCCCTGTTTTCCCGAACGCCGGATGTCAATCAGGCAGAGGCGTTCGCATTTCAGAGAAGAGATCGCAAATGCACATGCGCAGAACAGCATCCAGTCCCCGAACATCAGCTAAATGCATTACGGATTGCTTTTGCGATCCTTACTAAATTAGCCCCTTACTGAGGTAGATATTAGACAATTTCATATATCTGGTTCTACACTGATGCAATATACAGGTACTGAGTATATAGCTCACTTAGGTATTAGGAACTAGAACACAACCTTGCCAGGCCTGCTGTATATTTCTGCAGATTTAATAAAATAAAATAAAACAAAGGCAAATTAAACGCTTATTTCAGTTTACATTAGAGATGAGCGGGTTCGGTTTCTCTGAATCCGAACCCGCCAGAACTTCATGTTTTTTTTCACGGGTCCGAGCGACTCGGATCTTCCCGCCTTGCTCGGTTAACCCGAGCGCGCCCGAACGTCATCATGACGCTGTCGGATTCTCGCGAGGCTCGGATTCTATCGCGAGACTCGGATTCTATATAAGGAGCCGCGCGTCGCCGCCATTTTCACACGTGCATTGAGATTGATAGGGAGAGGACGTGGCTGGCGTCCTCTCCGTTTAGAATAGATTAGAGAGACACTTGATTTACTAATTTTGGGGAGCATTAGGAGTACTCAGTACAGTGCAGAGTTTTGCTGATAGTGACCAGTGACCACCAGTTTTATTTATAATCCGTTCTCTGCCTGAAAAAAGCGATACACAGCACACAGTGACTCAGTCACATACCATATCTGTGTGCACTGCTCAGGCTCAGGCCAGTGTGCTGCATCATCTATTATCTATATATAATATTATATATATCTGTCTGACTGCTCAGCTCACACAGCTTATAATTGTGGGGGAGACTGGGGAGCACTACTGCAGTGCCAGTTATAGGTTATAGCAGGAGCCAGGAGTACATAATATATTATATAGTGAGTGACCACCAGACACACAGTGCAGTTTATTTAATATATCCGTTCTCTGCCTGAAAAAAGCGATACACACAGTGACTCAGTCAGTCACATACCATATCTGTGTGCACTGCTCAGGCTCAGGCCAGTGTGCTGCATCATCTATATATATTATATATCTGTCTGACTGCTCAGCTCACACAGCTTATAATTGTGGGGGAGACTGGGGAGCACTACTGCAGTGCCAGTTATAGGTTATAGCAGGAGCCAGGAGTACATAATATTATATTAAAATTAAACAGTGCACACTTTTGCTGCAGGAGTGCCACTGCCAGTGTGACTAGTGACCAGTGACCTGACCACCAGTATATATAATATTAGTAGTATACTATCTCTTTATCAACCAGTCTATATTAGCAGCAGACACAGTACAGTGCGGTAGTTCACGGCTGTGGCTACCTCTGTGTCGGCACTCGGCAGCCCGTCCATAATTGTATATACCACCTAACCGTGGTTTTTTTTTCTTTCTTTATACATACATACTAGTTACGAGTATACTATCTCTTTATCAACCAGTCTATATATTAGCAGCAGACACAGTACAGTGCGGTAGTTCACGGCTGTGGCTACCTCTGTGTCGGCACTCGGCAGCCCGTCCATAATTGTATACTAGTATCCAATCCATCCATCTCCATTGTTTACCTGAGGTGCCTTTTAGTTGTGCCTATTAAAATATGGAGAACAAAAATGTTGAGGTTCCAAAATTAGGGAAAGATCAAGATCCACTTCCACCTCGTGCTGAAGCTGCTGCCACTAGTCATGGCCGAGACGATGAAATGCCAGCAACGTCGTCTGCCAAGGCCGATGCCCAATGTCATAGTACAGAGCATGTCAAATCCAAAACACCAAATATCAGTAAAAAAAGGACTCCAAAACCTAAAATAAAATTGTCGGAGGAGAAGCGTAAACTTGCCAATATGCCATTTACCACACGGAGTGGCAAGGAACGGCTGAGGCCCTGGCCTATGTTCATGGCTAGTGGTTCAGCTTCACATGAGGATGGAAGCACTCAGCCTCTCGCTAGAAAAATGAAAAGACTCAAGCTGGCAAAAGCAGCACAGCAAAGAACTGTGCATTCTTCGAAATCCCAAATCCACAAGGAGAGTCCAATTGTGTCGGTTGCGATGCCTGACCTTCCCAACACTGGACGTGAAGAGCATGCGCCTTCCACCATTTGCACGCCCCCTGCAAGTGCTGGAAGGAGCACCCGCAGTCCAGTTCCTGATAGTCAGATTGAAGATGTCAGTGTTGAAGTACACCAGGATGAGGAGGATATGGGTGTTGCTGGCGCTGGGGAGGAAATTGACCAGGAGGATTCTGATGGTGAGGTGGTTTGTTTAAGTCAGGCACCCGGGGAGACACCTGTTGTCCGTGGGAGGAATATGGCCGTTGACATGCCAGGTGAAAATACCAAAAAAATCAGCTCTTCGGTGTGGAGGTATTTCACCAGAAATGCGGACAACAGGTGTCAAGCCGTGTGTTCCCTTTGTCAAGCTGTAATAAGTAGGGGTAAGGACGTTAACCACCTCGGAACATCCTCCCTTATACGTCACCTGCAGCGCATTCATAATAAGTCAGTGACAAGTTCAAAAACTTTGGGTGACAGCGGAAGCAGTCCACTGACCAGTAAATCCCTTCCTCTTGTAACCAAGCTCACGCAAACCACCCCACCAACTCCCTCAGTGTCAATTTCCTCCTTCCCCAGGAATGCCAATAGTCCTGCAGGCCATGTCACTGGCAATTCTGACGAGTCCTCTCCTGCCTGGGATTCCTCCGATGCATCCTTGCGTGTAACGCCTACTGCTGCTGGCGCTGCTGTTGTTGCCGCTGGGAGTCGATGGTCATCCCAGAGGGGAAGTCGTAAGCCCACTTGTACTACTTCCAGTAAGCAATTGACTGTTCAACAGTCCTTTGCGAGGAAGATGAAATATCACAGCAGTCATCCTACTGCAAAGCGGATAACTGAGTCCTTGACAACTATGTTGGTGTTAGACGTGCGTCCGGTATCCGCCGTTAGTTCACAGGGAACTAGACAATTTATTGAGGCAGTGTGCCCCCGTTACCAAATACCATCTAGGTTCCACTTCTCTAGGCAGGCGATACCGGAAATGTACACAGACGTCAGAAAAAGACTCACCAGTGTCCTAAAAAATGCAGTTGTACCCAATGTCCACTTAACCACGGACATGTGGACAAGTGGAGCAGGGCAGGGTCAGGACTATATGACTGTGACAGCCCACTGGGTAGATGTATGGACTCCCGCCGCAAGAACAGCAGCGGCGGCACCAGTAGCAGCATCTCGCAAACGCCAACTCTTTCCTAGGCAGGCTACGCTTTGTATCACCGCTTTCCAGAATACGCACACAGCTGAAAACCTCTTACGGCAACTGAGGAAGATCATCGCGGAATGGCTTACCCCAATTGGACTCTCCTGTGGATTTGTGGCATCGGACAACGCCAGCAATATTGTGTGTGCATTAAATATGGGCAAATTCCAGCACGTCCCATGTTTTGCACATACCTTGAATTTGGTGGTGCAGAATTTTTTAAAAAACGACAGGGGCGTGCAAGAGATGCTGTCGGTGGCCAGAAAAATTGCGGGACACTTTCGGCGTACAGGCACCACGTACAGAAGACTGGAGCACCACCAAAAACTACTGAACCTGCCCTGCCATCATCTGAAGCAAGAAGTGGTAACGAGGTGGAATTCAACCCTCTATATGCTTCAGAGGTTGGAGGAGCAGCAAAAGGCCATTCAAGCCTATACAATTGAGCACGATATAGTAGGTGGAATGCACCTGTCTCAAGTGCAGTGGAGAATGATTTCAACGTTGTGCAAGGTTCTGATGCCCTTTGAACTTGCCACACGTGAAGTCAGTTCAGACACTGCCAGCCTGAGTCAGGTCATTCCCCTCATCAGGCTTTTGCAGAAGAAGCTGGAGGCATTGAAGAAGGAGCTAAAAGGGAGCGATTCCGCTAGGCATGTGGGACTTGTGGATGCAGCCCTTAATTCGCTTAACAAGGATTCACGGGTGGTCAATCTGTTGAAATCAGAGCACTACATTTTGGCCACCGTGCTCGATCCTAGATTTAAAGCCTACCTTGGATCTCTCTTTCCGGCAGACACATGTCTGCTGGGGTTGAAAGACCTGCTGGTGACAAAATTGTCAAGTCAAGCGGAACGCGACCTGTCAACATCTCCTCCTTCACATTCTCCCGCAACTGGGGGTGCGAGGAAAAGGCTCAGAATTCCGAGCCCACCCGCTGGCGGTGATGCAGGGCAGTCTGGAGCGACTGCTGATGCTGACATCTGGTCCGGACTGAAGGACCTGACAACGATTACGGACATGTCGTCTACTGTCACTGCATATGATTCTCTCAACATTGATAGAATGGTGGAGGATTATATGAGTGACCGCATCCAAGTAGGCACGTCACACAGTCCGTACTTATACTGGCAGGAAAAAGAGGCAATTTGGAGGCCCTTGCACAAACTGGCTTTATTCTACCTAAGTTGCCCTCCCACAAGTGTGTACTCCGAAAGAGTGTTTAGTGCCGCCGCTCACCTTGTCAGCAATCGGCGTACGAGGTTACATCCAGAAAATGTGGAGAAGATGATGTTCATTAAAATGAATTATAATCAATTCCTCCGCGGAGACATTGACCAGCAGCAATTGCCTCCACAAAGTACACAGGGAGCTGAGATGGTGGATTCCAGTGGGGACGAATTGATAATCTGTGAGGAGGGGGATGTACACGGTGATATATCGGAGGGTGAAGATGAGGTGGACATCTTGCCTCTGTAGAGCCAGTTTGTGCAAGGAGAGATTAATTGCTTCTTTTTTGGGGGGGGTCCAAACCAACCCGTCATATCAGTCACAGTCGTGTGGCAGACCCTGTCACTGAAATGATGGGTTGGTTAAAGTGTGCATGTCCTGTTTTGTTTATACAACATAAGGGTGGGTGGGAGGGCCCAAGGACAATTCCATCTTGCACCTCTTTTTTCTTTTCTTTTTCTTTGCATCATGTGCTGATTGGGGAGGGTTTTTTGGAAGGGACATCCTGCGTGACACTGCAGTGCCACTCCTAGATGGGCCCGGTGTTTGTGTCGGCCACTAGGGTCGCTAATCTTACTCACACAGTCAGCTACCTCATTGCGCCTCTTTTTTTCTTTGCGTCATGTGCTGTTTGGGGAGGGTTTTTTGGAAGGGACATCCTGCGTGACACTGCAGTGCCACTCCTAGATGGGCCCGGTGTTTGTGTCGGCCACTAGGGTCGCTAATCTTACTCACACAGCTACCTCATTGCGCCTCTTTTTTTCTTTGCGTCATGTGCTGTTTGGGGAGGGTTTTTTGGAAGGGACATCCTGCGTGACACTGCAGTGCCACTCCTAGATGGGCCCGGTGTTTGTGTCGGCCACTAGGGTCGCTAATCTTACTCACACAGCTACCTCATTGCGCCTCTTTTTTTCTTTGCGTCATGTGCTGTTTGGGGAGGGTTTTTTGGAAGGGACATCCTGCGTGACACTGCAGTGCCACTCCTAGATGGGCCCGGTGTTTGTGTCGGCCACTAGGGTCGCTAATCTTACTCACACAGCTACCTCATTGCGCCTCTTTTTTTCTTTGCGTCATGTGCTGTTTGGGGAGGGTTTTTTGGAAGGGACATCCTGCGTGACACTGCAGTGCCACTCCTAGATGGGCCCGGTGTTTGTGTCGGCCACTAGGGTCGCTTATCTTACTCACACAGCGACCTCGGTGCAAATTTTAGGACTAAAAATAATATTGTGAGGTGTGAGGTATTCAGAATAGACTGAAAATGAGTGTAAATTATGGTTTTTGAGGTTAATAATACTTTGGGATCAAAATGACCCCCAAATTCTATGATTTAAGCTGTTTTTTAGTGTTTTTTGAAAAAAAACACCCGAATCCAAAACACACCCGAATCCGACAAAAAAAATTCGGTGAGGTTTTGCCAAAACGCGTTCGAACCCAAAACACGGCCGCGGAACCGAACCCAAAACCAAAACACAAAACCCGAAAAATTTCAGGCGCTCATCTCTAGTTTACATATTTACAACTTGACTTATTTTGCGACTGCAATCTAATTGTCTTCCTGCTAAGAATCCTAGTAGATAAGTGAGAGTGCCTGACATCTTATGCTAATTATAGCTTGTACTGGAGTGTAAGAGATCCCCTGCATAGATCACTCCCCCATCCTTAGGCAGAATAGTACATTTTCTTCAACGGCGTATATAATTGAGTTGCTCTACTCCACAATGTTCAGTACTGGTATATTACTGTGCAGCGGCATACGCTAGATTTGTCTGCACGGTGCAAAAACTCCACTTTTCATATTCATACACGAGTGTGCAAAACCCCATTCTCTTTAAAACAAAAAATAATAATATTGTCCACATAAACAGGGGCTATTCTGTATCAGACGCAGAATGGTGGAATAATCAACAGTATTTTACTGGGGTGTGGTTCATAGGGTCGACCGCACTTAGGTCGACAGTGACTAAGTCGACACCCAAAATAGGTCGACATGAGCAAGGTCGCCTTGACAAAAGGTCTACATTACTTTTTTTTATTCTTTTGGTGTCGTTTTCTTCTTTCTTCGCAATTAGTGCACCGTGTCCCCTCGCATGGCTCGCTTCACTCACCATGCTTCGGGCAATGTGCCTCGCTCCGCTACCGCTGCGCTCGACACAGGTTACCGTTCCCAATTGTAGTCCACGTGGACCGTAAAGTAAGAAAAAAAAGAAAAAAAAATGTGAAAAAATCACGTCCAACTTTTGTCATGTCGACCTAGAACATCTCAACCTAATGAATGTCGACCAATAGTGGGCGACCTAATGACTGTCGACCTAAGTGTGGTCGACCTTGAGACCGGATACCTTTTTGAAGGGGATTTATATTTTGATGAACATACACTACTGCAAGACACTAGCTGGAAGGATTACACATCACACACACTCTAACACACCACCACTATGTACTGTTACAAACAATGGCATAGCAACAGTCCCCACCGACTCCGCAGTGGCTTGGAGGCACTGGGATTATTGTGGGGACAACTATTCTGGGCCACCACGCCAGACTAAGAAGTAGCACCATGGTCCCTCCCAAAATGGCCACCGCTTCATAGGACACAGTTATTAAGGATGCTAGAGGAGGCAGCGGCCATTTTGGGAGGGACATTTTCAATAGTATGAAGGGGGCAGGGCAAACAGTGAACCCAGACGGCACTGCAGACCCGCGTTGGTGGCTGGGGGGGATCCCCTGACAATGAGCAGAACCTCTGAAAATGAGCAGGAACTGCGAGTCATGGGGCATGGACTCGTGGTACGCCCCCATATTTCTGAAACCCAGACACTTCGGGCAGGAAAGCAAAAATAGAATTTTAATTACCTACCGGTAAATCCTTTTCTCATAGAGGGTCATTCCGACCCGTTCGCACGCAGCGTTTTTTTGCTGCTGTGCGAACGGGTGTGGAATGCGCATGCCCGGCGGGCACAGAGTGCTTGCGCGACGTTGCACGGCGGCAGAGGTCGCCGGGTTACGTTGCGGCTTCCGGCGGGAGCGGTCGCAGCGGTGACCGCTAAGAAGATTGACAGCAAGGAGGTGTGGAGGGGCGGATCCGGACCGTTGGAGACCCTTTTCGGGGAGTGGTGAGTATAACGCAGGCGTGTCCAGGACAATGGAGGGCGGAGGACTGATGTCAAAGCCGGGCACATCATCGCTGGATCCATCGCACAGGGTAAGTATGTCCAGGGCTACTCTTCTTCTGATAGAATTTTTCTTAGCTTAGCAGGGCTGCACAAGCGATCGCAGCCCTGCTAAACTAAGATACACTCCCCCATAGGCGTGGACTGTTGATCGCAGCAGCTGCTAAAAGTTGCTAGCTGCGATCAACTCGGAATGACCACCATAGTCCGTAGAGGATGCTGGGGTCCATTTTAGTACCATGGGGTATAGATGGATCCACTAGGAGCCATGGGCACTTTAAGAGATTAATAGTGTGTGCTGGCTCCTCCCTCTATGCCCCACCTACCAGACTCAGTCTAGAAACTGTGCCCGAGGAGGCGGACATACTCCGAGAGAAGGAAATACACAGATAGTGGTGAGATTCACACCAGCTCACACATACAACAAAAGGAAAGCCCAGCTAACCGACTCGGAACAATTCAGCAACGGCTGAACCAACAATACTGAACCAAGTAACAATGCAGGAATATGAAGCACTGGGCGGGCGCCCAGCATCTTCTACGGACTACAAGAAAAGGATTTACCGCTAGGTAATTAAAATCCTATTTTCTTTTACATCCTAGAGGATGCTGAGGTTCCTGCAGAACAGATTGACCAAACTTTAGGTCCTCAAAGTATCGAACTTGTAGAACTTAGCAAACATGTTCGACCCTGACCAAGTAGCTGCTCGGCAAAGTTGTAAAGCCGAGGCAGCCACCCAGGAAGAACCCACTTTACGAGTAGAGTGGACCTTAACAGATTTTGGACACGGCAAGCCTGCCATAGAATAAGCATGCTGGATAGTGAATCGGATCCAGCGAGAAATTGTCTGCTTAGAACGAAGCAGGACACCCAACCTTGTTTGGATCATAAAGGACAAACAGAGCGTCCGATTTCCTGTGACGAGAAGTTCTCTGCACAAATATTTTCAAAGCCCGCACAACATCCAGGGACATTCGAGGCAATCGAGGTGTCAGTAGCTACTGGCACCACAATAGGTTGGTTGATATGAAAAGCCAACACAACCTTTGGAAGAAATTGTTTACGCGTTCTGAGTTCAGCCCAATCTTCATGGAAAATCAAGTAGGGGCTCTTGTGCGACAATGCCCCTAATTCAGACACACGTCTTGCAGATGCCAATGCCAACAGTGTAACTGTCTTCCAAGTAAGAAACTTTACGTCCACCTCCTGTAAAGGTTCGAACCAATACGATTGCAGGAACTGCAGCACCACTTTAAGATCACACGGTGCCGTAGGAGGCACAAAGGGTGGGTGGATGTGCAGAACTCCTTTCAAGAAAGTCTGAACCTCAGGGAGAACAGCCAATTATTTCTGGAAGAAAATGGACAAGGCCGAAATCTGGATCTTGATGGAGCTCAAGCGTAGGCCAACATCCACACCAGCCTGCAGAAAGAGGAGGAAACATCCCAGTTGAAACTCCACCGTAGGAAACTTCTTGGATTCATACCAAGACACATACTTTTTCCAAATCCGATGGTAATGTTTTGACGTTACTCCCTTCCTAGCCTGGATCAGGGTAGGAATGACCTTTTTCGGAATGCCCTTCCGAGCTAAGATCTGGCGTTCAACCTCCATGCCGTCAAACGTAGCCGCAGTAAGTCTTGATAGGCAAACGGCCCCTGTTGTAGAAGGTCCTTGCGAAGAGTAAGAGGCCTTGGATCCTCCAGCAGTAATTCCAGAAGATCCACGTACCAAGTTCTTGGCCAGTCCAGAGTAATGAGGATCGCCTGAACCCTTGTTCTTTTTATGAGTTTGATAATCCTTGGGATGAGTGGAAGTGGAGGGATCACATACACTGACTGGTACGTCCACAGAGTTACCAGTGCGTCCACCTTCACTGCGTGTGAGTATTTTGACCAGGAACAGTACCTCCAAAGCTTCTTGTTGAGGCGAGAGGCCATCATGTCTATCTGAGGTACACCCCATCGGCTTGTCACCTCTGCGAACACCTCCGGGTGGAGGCCCCATTCTCCTGGATAGAGATCGTGTCTGCTGAGGAAGTCCACTTCCCATTTGTCCACACCTAGAATGAAGACGGCTGACTGCACCACCGCATGCTTTTCTGCCCAGAGGAGGGTTCTTGTTACCTCTGACATAGCCGCTCTGCTCTTCGTTCCGTCCTGTCGGTTTATGTAAGATACTGCCGTTACATTGTCCGACTGAACTTGAATTTCCTGATTTTGCAGAAGATGTGCCGCTTGTAGGAGTCCGTTGTATATGGCCAGTAGTTCCAGAATGTTTATTGTGAGGATGGATTCCAGACTTGACCACTTTCCTTGGAAATGTTCCCATTGGATAACTGCTCCCCAACCTCTGAGACTTGCATCCGTGGTTAGAAGGATCCAATTCTGAATCCCGAACCTGCGGCCTTCGAGTAGGTGAGAAGTTTGCAGCCACCAGAGGAGTGAAATTCTGGCTTTCGGCGACAGGCGTATCCGCTGTGCATGTGAAGATGTGATCCCGACCATTTGTTTAGGAGATCTAGTTGGAAGAACCTCGCATGGAATCTTCCGTACTGTAGAGCCTCGTAGGAGGCAACCATCTTCCCCAGAAGGCGAATGCACTGATGAACCGATACCCGGGCTGGCTTCAGGACACATCGGACCATTGATTGGACCACCAACGCTTTCTCCACCGGTAGAAACACCCTCTGCACTTCCGTGTCGAGTATCATCCCCAGGAAGGGCAGTCTCCTTGTCGGCTCCAAATGTGACTTTGGAAGGATTAGGATCTACCCATGATCCTGGAGTAGTCGAGTTGAGAGAGCAATACTCTGCAACATCCTCTCCTTGGAAAACGCTTTTATCAGCAGATCGTCCAGATATGGAATTATATTCAATCCCTGTCTGCGGAGGATTAAACATCATCTCTGCCATGACCTTGGTGAACACCCTCGGTACTGTGAAGAGGTCAAATGGAACTGATAGGGACAATCCAGCAGCGCAAATCTGAGATAAGCCTGGTGAGGCGGCCAGATCGGGATGTGAAGGTAGGCATCCTTGATATCCAGGGATACTAGGAATTCCCCCTCCTGCAGACCTGAGATCACTGCTCTCAGAGACTCCATGTTGAATTTGATTTACCTCAAGTAGGGGTTCAATGACTTTAGGTTTAATACCGGCCTTACCGAATCGACCGGTTTTGGTACCACAAACAGGTTTGAGTAATAACCCTTGTGTTGTAGGTGAGGTGAAACTGGAACAATGACATTTGTTTGAATCAATTTTTGAATGGCTTCCTGTAGGATAGCACTTTCTGCCAGTTAAGCTGGTAAGCCTGATTTGAAGAATCTGTGAGGTGGGAGTTTTTGAAACTCCAGTCTGTATCCCTGGGCAACAATATCCTTTACCCAGGGGTCTAGGCATGATGACTCCCAAACGTGACTGAATGCTTTTAGCCTCGCTCTCACCTTTTCCGACCCCCAGGCTGGGAGGTGCACCGTCATGCTGAAGATTTTGAGGAAACAGAACCTGGTTTCTGTTTCTGGGAACCTGTTGGTGAAGGTTTTCTGGACTTTCCCCCGACCTCCTCTAAAGAAGGTGGGAGGGGGCTTGGATTTATTACATTTTGCGGTCCGAAGGACCGCAGTGTAGGCGAAGGATTAGATTTCCTAGCCGGTGGTGCTGCTAAGGGAAGAAAGGTTGACTTACCCGCAGTTGCCGTGGAGATCCACGCATCCAATGCTTCCCCAAACAGAGCCTGATTTGTGAAGGGTAGGTTTTCCACGCTTTTCTTGGATTCTGCATCCACAGTCCATTGATGTAGCCAGAGCCATCTGCGTGCCGAGACCGCCATGGAAGTAGCCCATGCATTCAGCATGCCAAGGTCCTTCATGGCCTCCACCATGAACCCTGCAGAATCCTGTATGTGACGCAAAAACAATTCAATGTCACTCCTATCCGTAGTATCTAAGTCCTCTAGCAATGTGCCTGTCCACTGTACTATAGCTTAAGAAATCCACGCACAAGCAATAGTGGGTATTAAAGCTACGCCAGTAGCTGTGTATAATGATTTGAGGGTAGTCTCAATCTTACGGTCAGCCGGCTCTTTCAAAGCGGTTGAACCAGGAACGGGTAAAACCACCTTTTTTGACAACCTAGATACAGAAGCGTCAACAATAGGGGGTTTTCCCACTTTTTTCTATCCTCTTCAGGAAAAGCAATGAGAACCCTTTTTGGGATCTGGAATTTTTTATCTGGGTTTTCCCAGGATTTTTCAAACAAAGAGTTTAACTCCTTGGAAGCTGGGAAGGTAAGCAAGGATTTCTTACTTTCTGTAAAATAAGATTCCTCTACCTGCTCAGGTACCTTCTCAGTTATGTGTAAAATGTCCCTAATGGCTTCAATCATTATTTGCACCCCCTTAGCAAGTGATGCACCCCCCCCCCCCCTGCATATCCCCATCACCGTTCCCTGTATCAGAGTCGGTATCAGTGTCAACTTGCATTATCTGGGCAAGTGTTCGTTTTTGTGGGTACGTAGGGGGGTTCTTAGACGAAGCAGTGGGGGCTGAGTATGCCAAATCTTCTCAAAAACTGTGTTTCTTTCTCAGTCTGTGACATCGTAGTTGAAATCTGGGAAATCATGCACCGTAAAGAATCCTGCATTTGTATTAATTGCTTAATACAGGTTCTGGCGCTATGACTGTGCTGGTTCTCTAAGCTGCTATCATGGTGAGAGACAGTCAATCTCTCATATGACTGATATTAACACAAAGAAAAGGAAAAGATAGCGCTAACAAGTATTCTAAACACAGGTGTTTTCATAAAATAAATCACATTTATTTCATGATACTCAGCATGTATCGGTAAAATAGTTTTACACATATAAAACCATAAAATTTAGAGCCTCTTATAGCCAGTCTCTGACCACCGATAATTGATGTATATAAGCACACCTAATATTAATGGTAATGTCCCTGTGACCGGTCACAATATCAACAGGATCCTTAATACTGATTTTGCAGACGTATCCAATCTTGTGGTATAGTTACCAGAAATTCAGTGGATTGGCCGGGTGTCCCACCTAGCGAAGGTCCAGAGGTTGTCTCCGATCTGACACAGATGTTTTGGTGGTTTTCCCTGTATTAATTTTCCACGTCCATAGATAGGAAATGTCCAGAAAGACAATGGCTGTCAAGGTATCCTGAAGGTGGCTTTAAAGTGTCAGGGTCAAGGCTGGTCCCCTAACACATTTCGCTGGCGTTTTGGCAGCTTTATCAAAGATGCTTATACTGGGCTCATATGGCTCTTATATAGGGATATCAATTATCCATATCTAAAACACCTGTTAACATTTTATTACATTCATAATCACAAAATAGCTATATATATATGCATCTATAGTAGCAGCAAGGCAAACATCTTTTAATGGTATCAATCTACCTAAAAAACGAGATGAATAAAAGTGTTTAAAAAGCAATTTTTATTAACTATCAGAAGAAGTCCGATCACATGACCTATGTCACATGGTGTAGATTTTCTACACATCGGGAATCCCATTGGTCAATGATCCAACCGATTAGTTTATGGGAAAAAGTCTGGGAAAATACATTGCTGTCCTGAGTAAATGAAATAGACAGGAGAAGATAAACACTCTACAGTACAGAACACAGATTCCTTAGACATGATAACACTTATACACCCACACAGGAAAATGTCAGACACAGTTTCCCCCCAGAGTATCTGCAGCAGGGCCAGATTAAGCATGGTGGGGGCCCCAGGCAATGAAGTTGTGGGGGCCCCCAATACAGTAGATGACAGACCCCTGAGTCCACCCTCACACACACACCCATGCTGCACACAACACACACATGCTGCACACAACACACATACACATACACCCATGCTGCACACAACACACACACACACACACACACACACACACACGCACGCACGCACGCACGCACGCACGCACGCACACACACACACACACACACACACACACACACACACAGACACGTACACACACACACATATGCGCGCACGCTACCTGTCCATCCGGCGGTGCAGCGGATGCTGGAGTCAGGGCCCCCACACCCAGGAGCGTAGTAGTCTCCCCCCTCCCGGAGGCTCAGCTGTTCATTAACAGCGCCGCCGAGGAGGTGTTCCTTACAGCATTTAATAGTCTCGCGGGATGCTGCATTGAAATCCCGCGAAACTATGAAATGCTGTGCAAGGAACACCTCCTCGGCAGCGCTGTTAATGAACAGCTGAGCTGAGCCGCCGGGAGGGGGGAGGCTACCACGCTCCTGGGTGTGGGGGCCCCTCCCTTAATCCGGCCCTGACCTGCAGAGAAGCACAGACTATAAGGAACCAGCCACCACACAGCGTCCCTGAGGGCAGTTATTATGATAAAAGCCCGGCGCTGACTAACCAACCTTAATAGGTTAATTAGTACTAACAAACACACTCCCCCCTGTCTATAACAGCCTGGTACCGCAGAGGATAACTGGAGTTATGGGGAGGTAAGCGCTCCCTGTCAGCATCTTGTTCTTAAGATTTGCAGGGAGAAAATGGCGCTGGTGAGTGCTGGATCTGCGATGAGAAGCACCACCCCCTGTAATGGCGCGCGGCTTCCCGCACAATTTGATTATACTGGCCTGAGGTTTTGTATGCTAACAGTGGGATTAGCCCATTAGCTGTGTTGTACCAGTTTAGGGTGATTGCGCTGGCCCAGGATGCCCCTCAAAGCGCCTACACTATGTGTTGCTGAGCCTTCATGGAGCGCAGCCTGTCAGAGCTGCACTCCCACCCTTGTGCCGCCATTCCTGACGGCGACCCGCTAACCGGGCCACCGGCGCTGTACTCATCACTCTTCTTTCTTCTGGCTCTGCTAGGGACTGGCGGCAGTGCTGCGGGAGTGAGCGGTTGCCTCGTGGGCTTGCGATCAGCACCCTCAGGAGCTCAGTGTCCTGTCATGGAGATAGAGAACCATTAACTTCAAGAGTTGGTTCCTACTCCCCGCTCTAAGTCCCACGAAGCAGGGAGGTTGTTGCCAGCAGCCTTCCTGTAACCTATTACTCTATTAAAACAAAAAAACTAAGAAAACTCCTAGGAGCTCCCCTAGCTGTGACCGGCTCCTCCGGGCACATTTTCCAAACTGAGTCTGGTATGAGGGGCATAGAGGGAGGAGCCAGCCCACACTAATAATCTCTTAAAGTGCCCATGACTCCTAGTGGATCCGTCTATACCCCATAGTACTAAAATGGACTCCAGCATCCTCTAGGACGTAAGAGAAATGTGTGCAGCTTTCCTGGCTCTCTATGTGCCAGACCGGCTAACCAGCCCATCGGCTTTTCTGTCATATACCAAAAGTGGACACACAACTGCGTCATCGTAACCACGCCCCCTGCTGTATAATGCCGGTAATCGCGGCATTACACGGCGGGGGCTTAAATGACGCGGTCCAGAAGCCACGCCCCGTTCTGCCTCTGGCCCGCCTTCGTTCCGCCTCTGGCCCGCCCCCTGTCACGTCACCTCACTGCCCGCCCCCCCTGCTGAGCCGACGGGCTGCTCTTTCCCGGAGAGAGCAGCCCAGAAGTCGGCAACTATGAGCTTTTGTTACTATACTATTCATAGTTACATGGCTCAGAAAGGTGTGCCTCATCATTCTGCTGCCCAGTATATGAACTGAGAGACAGCCCCCTTCTCATGCATTACTACTAGACAGTTGTAATATCCTAATGTACCCAGTAAGTGACACATAATGCCATATTACTCCGTGTTGGTTAATTAAAATAAGATTTTACTCACCGGTAAATCTATTTCTCGTAGTCCGTAGTGGATGCTGGGAACTCCGTAAGGACCATGGGGAAAAGCGGCTCCGCAGGAGACTGGGCACAACTAAAGAAAGCTTTAGGACTACCTGGTGTGCACTGGCTCCTCCCTCTATGACCCTCCTCCAGACCTCAGTTAGGATACTGTGCCCGGAAGAGCTGACACAATAAGGAAGGATTTTGAATCCCGGGTAAGACTCATACCAGCCACACCAATCACACCGTATAACTCGTGATACTATACCCAGTTAACAGTATGAAATATAACTGAGCCTCTCAACGGATGGCTCAACAATAACCCTTTAGTTAACAATAACTATAAACAAGTATTGCAGACAATCCGCACTTGGGATGGGCGCCCAGCATCCACTACGGACTACGAGAAATAGATTTACCGGTGAGTAAAATCTTATTTTCTCTGACGTCCTAGTGGATGCTGGGAACTCCGTAAGGACCATGGGGATTATACCAAAGCTCCCAAACGGGCGGGAGAGTGCGGATGACTCTGCAGCACCGAATGAGCAAACTCAAGGTCCTCCTCAGCCAGGGTATCAAACTTGTAGACTTTTGCAAAAATGTTTGAACCCGACCAAGTAACAGCTCGGCAAAGTTGTAAAGCCGAGACCCCTCGGGCAGCCGCCCAAGAAGAGCCCACTTTCCTTGTGGAATGGGCTTTTACAGATTTAGGGTGCGGCAGTCCAGCCGCAGAATGTGCAAGTTGAATCGTGCTACAGATCCAGCGAGCAATAGTCTGCTTAGAAGCAGGAGCACCCAGCTTGTTGGGTGCCTACAGGATAAATAGCGAGTCAGTTTTCCTGACTCCAGCCGTCCTGGAAACATATATTTTCAGGGCCCTGACTACGTCCAGTAACTTGGAGTCCTCCAAGTCCCACGTAGCCGCAGGCACCACAGTAGGTTGGTTCACATGAAAAGCTGATACCACCTTAGGAAGGAATCGGGAACGAGTCCTCAATTCCGCCCTATCCATATGAAAATCAGATAAGGGCATTTGCATGACAAAACCGCCAATTCTGATACACGCCTGGCCGACGCCAAGGCCAACCGCATGACCACTTTCCACGTGAGGTATTTTAGCTCTACGGATTTAAGTGGCTCAACCCAATGCGACTTCAGGAAATCCAACATCACGTTGAGATCCCACGGTGCCCCTAGAGGCACACACGGGGGCTGAATATGCAGCACTCCCTTAACAAAAGTCTGAACTTCAGGCAGTGAAGCCAGTTCTTTTTGGAAGAAAATGTACAGAGCCGAAATCTGGACCTTAACGTAACCCAATTTTAGGCCCGTAGTCACTCCTGACTGTAGGAAGTGCAGAAATCGACCCTGTTGAAATTCCTCCGTTGGGGCCTTCCTGGCCTCACACCAAGCAACATATTTTTGCCATATGCGGTGATAATATTTGCGATCACATCTTTCCTAGCCTTAATCAGCGTAGGAATGACTTCCTCCGGAATGCCTTTTTCCTTTAGGATCTGGTGTTCAACCGCCATGCCGTCAAACACAGCCGTGGTAAGTCTTGGAAGAGGCAGGGGCCCTGCTGCCGCAGGTCCTGTCTGAGCGACAGAGGCCATGGGTCCTCTGAGATCATTTCTTGAAGTTCTGGGTACCAAGCTCTTCTTGGCCAATCCGGAACCACGAGTATAGTTCTTACTCCTCTCCTTCTTAGTATTCTCAATACCTTGGGTATGAGAGGCAAAGGAAGGAACCCATACACCGACTGGTACACCCACGGTGTTACCAGAGCGTCCACAGCTATCGCCTGAGGGTCCCTTGACCTGGCGCAATATCTTTTTAGCTTTTTGTTGAGGCGGGACGCCATCATGTCCACCTGTGGCCTTTCCCAATGGTGTACAATCATTTTGAAGACTTCTGGATGAAGTCCCCACTCTCCCGGGTGGAGGTCGTGCCTGCTGAGAAAGTCTGCTTCCCAGTTGTCCACTCCGGGAATGAACACTGCTGACAGTGCTAACACATGATTTTCCGCCCATCGGAAAATCCTTGTGGCTTCTGCCATCACCATCCTGCTTCTTGTGCCGCCCTGCTGGTTTACATGGGCGACCGCCGTGATGTTGTCTGACTGGATCAGCACCGGCTGGTGTTGAAGCAGGGGTCTAGCCTGACTTAGGGCATTGTAAATGGCCCTTAGTCCCAGAATATTTATGTGTAGCGAAGTCTCCAGACTTGACCATAATCCTTGGAAGTTTCTTCCCTGTGTGACTGCCCCCCAGCCTTGAAGGCTGGCATCTGTGGTCACCAGGACCCAGTCCTGTATGCCGGATCTGCGGCCCTCTAGAAGATGAGCACTCTGCAACCACCACAACAGCGACACCCTGGCCCTTGGAGACAGGGTTATCAGCCGATGCATCTGAAGATGCGACCCGGACCACTTGTCCAACAGATCCCACTGGAGGATCCTTGGATCCTTGCATGGAACCTACCGAATGGAATTTCTTCGTAAGAAGCTACCATAATTCCCAGGACTCGCGTGCATTGATGCACCGACACCTGTATTTGTATTAGAAGGTCTCTGACTAGAGATGACAACTCCTTGACCTTCTCCTCCGGGAGAAACCCTTTTTCCTGTTCTGTGTCCAGAACCATACTTAGGAACAGTAGACGCGTCGTAGGAACCAGCTGCGACTTTGGACTATTCAGAATCCAGCCGTGCTGTTGTAGCACTTCCCGAGATAGGGCTACTCCGACGAACAACTGTTCCCTGGACCTCGCCTTTATAAGGAGATCGTCCAAGTACGGGATAATTATAACTCCCTTTTTTCGAAGGAGTAACATCATTTCGGCCATTACCTTGGTAAATACCCTCGGTGCCGGGGACAGACCAACGGCAACGTCTGGAATTGGTAATGACAGTCCTGTACCACAATTTTGAGGTACTCCTGGTGAGGAAGGTAAATGGGGACATACAGGTAAGCATCCTTGATGTCCAGTGATACCATGTAATCCCCTTTGTCCAGGCTTGCAATAACCGCCCTGAGCGATTCCATTTTGAACTTGAACCTTCGTCTATAAGTGTTCAAGGATTTCAATTTTAGAATGGGTCTCACCGAACCATCTGGTTTCGGTACCACAAACATTGTGGAATAGTAACCCCGTCCTTGATGAAGGAGGGGTACCTTGATTATCACCTGCTGGAAGTACAGCTTGTGAATTGCAGCCAGTACTACCTCTCCTCGAGGGCAGCAGGCAATGCTGATTTGAGGTAACGGCGAGGGGGAGTCGCCTCGAACTCCAGCTTGTATCCCTGTGATACTATTTGCAGAACCCAGGGATCCACCTGTGAGCGAGCCTACTGGTCGCTGAAGTTCCCGAGACGCGCCCCCACCGCACCTGGCTCCACCTGTGGAGCCCCAGCGTCATGCAGCGGACTCAGAGGAAGCGGGGGAAGATTTTTGATCCTGGGAACTGGCTGTCTGGTGCAGCTTTTTCCCTCTTCCCTTGTCTCTGTGCAGAAAGGAAGCGCCTTTGACCCGCTTGCTTTTCTGAAGCCGAAAGGACTGTACCTTATAATAGGGTGCTTTCTTAGGCTGTGAGGAAACTTGGGGTAAATATTTTCCTTCCCAGCTGTTGCTGTGGATACGAGGTCCCAGAGACCATTCCCAAACAATTCCTCACCCTTAGAAGGCAGAACCTTCATGTGCCTTCTAAAGTCAGCATCGCCTGTCCACTGCCGGGTCCCTAATACCCTCCTGGCAGAATGGACATTGCATTAATTCTGGATGCCAGCCGGCAAATATCCCTCTGTGCATCCCTCATATATAAGACGACGTCTTTAATATGCTCTATGGTTAGCAAATAGTATCCCTGTCCTGACAGGGTAATAGACCACGCTGCAGCAGCACTATCCATGCTGAAGGCCATTGCTAGTCTCAGTATAGTACCTGAGTGTGTATATACAGACTTCAGGATAGCCTCCTGCTTTTTATCAGCAGGCTCCTTTAAAGTGGCCGTATCCTAAGACGGCAGTGCCACCTTTTTGACAAACGTGTGAGCGCCTTATCCACCCTAGGGGATATCTCCCAACATGACCTATCCTCTGGCGGGAAAGGGTACGCCATCAGTAACTTTTTAGAAATTACCAGTTTCTTATCGGGGGAACCCACGCTTCTTCACACACTTCATTCACTCATCTGATGGGGGAACAAAACACTGTCTGCTTTTTCTCCCCAAACATAAAACCCCTTTTTTGTGGTACCTGGGTTAATGTCAGCAATGTATAACACATTTTTCATTGCCGAGATCATGTAACGGATGTTCCTAGTGGATTGTGTATATGTCTCAACCTTGTTGACACTGGAGTCAGACTCCGTGTCGACATCTGTGTCTGCCATCTGAGGTAGCGGGCGTTTTTGAGCCCCTGATGGCCTTTGAGACGCCTGGGCAGGCGCGGGCTGAGAAGCCGGCTGTCCCACAGCTGTTACGTCATTCAGCCTTTTATGTAAAGAGTTGACACTGTCGGTTAATACCTTCCACCAATCCATCCACTCTGGTGTCGGCCCCACAGGGGGCGACATCACATTTATCGGCATCTGCTCCGCCTCCACATAAGCCTCCTCATCAACCATGTCGACACAGCCGTACCGACACACCGCACACACACAGGGAATGCTCTGACTGAGGACAGGACCCCACAAAGTCCTTTGGGGAGACAGAGAGAGAGTATGCCAGAACACACCAGAGCGCTATATAATGCAGGGATTCACACTACCCACAATGATTTTTCCCTTATAGCTGCTATAATACACATATTTGCGCCTAAATTTAGTGCCCCCCCTCTCTTTTTAACCCTTTGAGCCTGAAAACTACAGGGGAGAGCCTGGGGAGCTGTCTTCCAGCTGCACTGTGAAGAAAAAATGGCGCCACTGTGCTGAGGGAGATAGCCCCGCCCCTTTTTCGGCTGACTTTTCTCCCGCTTTTTTTATGGATTCTGGCAGGGGTATTTATCACATATATAGCCTCTGGGACTATATATTGTGATTTTTTGCCAGACAAGGTATTCATATTGCTGCTCAGGGCGCCCCCCCCCAGCGCCCTGCACCCATCAGTGACCAGAGTGTGAGGTGTGCATGAGGAGCAATGGCGCACAGCTGCAGTGCTGTGCGCTACCTTGTTGAAGACCGAAGTCTTCTGCCGCCGATTTCCAGGACCATCTTCATGCTTCTGGCTCTGTAAGGGGGACGGCGGCGCGGCTCCGGGACCGAACGATCGAGGTCGGGTCCTGTGTTCGATCCCTCTGGAGCTAATGGTGTCCAGTAGCCTAAGAAGCCCAAACTATCTCCAGTCAGGTAGGTTCGCTTCTTCTCCCCTTAGTCCCTCGTAGCAGTGGATCTGTTGCCAGCAGATCTCACTGAAAATAAAAAACCTAAAATATACTTTCTTTTTCTAGGAGCTCAGGAGAGCCCCTAGTGTGCATCCAGCTCAGCCGGGCACAAGATTCTAACTGAGGTCTGGAGGAGGGTCATAGAGGGAGGAGCCAGTGCACACCAGGTAGTCCTAAAGCTTTCTTTAGTTGTGCCCAGTCTCCTGCGAAGCCGCTATTCCCCATGGTCCTTACGGAGTTCCCAGCATCCACTAGGACGTCAGAGAAATGAGGTTAGTAACCACTCGTTTTGATTTTGCAGCAAGAATAATGGTTATTTGTACTGCTCCCCTAACGCTGCCAGCTGCCAGGATCTACTGTACTACACTGATTTTGTGCTGCCAACTGCTGTAGTACTACAAGTCCCAGCAGGCTCCGCCAGTCTAAGGCCAGCAGGGCATGCTGGGATATGCAGTTACACAAAATGTAGAGAGACCCTCCTCGCCTACCTATTCTTTACAGTAAAACCCTCCTTATAGTCACATTCCTCATATTGTGCCTGTATACAATTGCACATATAATTGTGCTCGGTAACAGATTCTCATGATTCTGAATAACTGACAACAATTATACATCTAGTGTATGTTTGTGTATCTGTATATCATTTCTTGTGTAATTATGTATTATTGTGTGATTGGAAGTTAAAATGTGATGTATAATTATATACTTCCGTAGAGTGTAATAACTGTATATTATTTTGCAATGGTTTGTTTCATACACGTGTGGATGTAACTCTCGGGGAGATATACAAAAGCTTTCCTGATTATACCTTATAAAGACTGCACTGTCTGTTCATCAGCGGTTACATTATAGATGTTACTTTTTTAAATCTTCGGATGTTTTGATTATAGATCAGTGATTGGGAATCTAGGTCTCAGCCAAAACTGTGATTTATTTATTTCCAGCCATTCATACACACACCAAACACGTTGGCTATGTCTAAAGGTGCATACACACTTGCCGAGAAACTGAACGACATTCATTTTCACCTTTCCTGAAAGATGTCATTCACTTTATCGGCAGGTGTGTATGCCGGCAACAACCTTTGCTGTCGGCTGTGCATGCAGCTCAATTTGGACTGGCTTCCAAGAACAGCCTGCGCGGCCAGGCCGCGGCGTGATGTCACTGAGCGATTTGGTCGTCATATGGCTCAGTGTGTGTATGCACTGCCGCCGACCGCCCAACCCAGGAGGGGGAAACACTAGGCGACATCGCTCATAGAGCACCTCGTCTAGTGTGTACCCACCTTAACAAGCCCTATTTGATGGTTTATTTTACTTATTTAAAAACAAATATTTAATAACTAGTGTACATAACTAGCTGCACAAAGATTTTCAGACGTTTAAAAAATATAAAATTCACTTGTCAGAAGACAATGGAAATGGGGAAAGGAATTTAACGCTGCGGCAAAACTCACAAAAGTAACATGGGACAAACTGCTGATGTGGGACGCGGCAGAGCGATGTGTTTCTACTGCGCATGCGTGTCCCAATTGTTGGCGCACGGAGTCTCAGTACTGTTTCAGACACACGGCCTCTGGAATGTATTAGAAATGTACTAGGCGGTCCAGAGGTTGGATAATCGGTTGTACAGAGATGGTCCATGTGGGAGTGTTATTGAAGCATTGTGGGCATGTGGTGAAAGCAGTTGTGTACACAGACGTCTAATCACTCACACTAGAGGCCGTACTCAGCAAGAGAATCTGCATCTAACAAGGTGCTGGTGATAGTTTTGATGGTGTGACTGATGTTGGGGTCTAAAGACGCACCAAGCGGCAAGACAGACTGGGGGCTGAAGCAGCTCTGGCATTCTAGCGTGTGCACCGCAACAATAGGCGTGGCCATAGCCTAGCCATTGTGGCGCCCCGTGTGAAAATAGGGGCATGGCTTCATACAGAGGCGTGGTCAGTTATGCCCCCTGTAGAGTTGTGCCCCCAGTAGAGTTGTGCCCCCTTTTGTGCCCCCAGTTGAGTAGCGTCGCTTACAAAAAAAAATAATTAATTAATACTTACTATCCCCGCTCCTGATTCCCGACAGCTGCTGACCTCCGCCGGCGCCGCTCCTCGGATCTATGGGAGAGACGTCATGACGTCTCTCCCATAGCACAGCATAGACAATAGAGGTCCTCTCCACGAAGGGAAACTAGATGGGTAGCGTCTAGAGCCAGATTAAGGCTATGGGGGGCCCGGGGCACTTCAGACTGTGGGGCCCTTACTAAAGAGGAAGTAGATTAAAATAAGATTTTACTCACCGGTAAATCTATTTCTCGTAGTCCGTAGTGGATGCTGGGACTCCGTAAGGACCATGGGGATTAGCGGCTCCGCAGGAGACTGGGCACAACTAAAGAAAGCTTTAGGACTACCTGGTGTGCACTGGCTCCTCCCACTAAGACCCTCCTCCAGACCTCAGTTAGGATACTTTGCCCGGAAGAGCTGACACAAATAGGAAGGATTTTGAATCCCGGGTAAGACTCATACCAGCCACACCAATCACACCGTATAACTCGTGATACTATACCCAGTTAACAGTATGAAATATAACTGAGCCTCTCAACAGATGGCTCAACAATAACCCGTTAGTTAGGCAATAACTATAAACAAGTATTGCAGACAATCCGCACTTGGGATGGGCGCCCAGCATCCACTACGAACTACGAGAAATAGATTTACCGGTGAGTAAAATCTTATTTTCTCTGACGTCCTAAGTGGATGCTGGGACTCCGTAAGGACCATGGGGATTATACCAAAGCTCCCAAACGGGCGGGAGAGTGCGGATGACTCTGCAGCACCGAATGAGCAAACTCTAGGTCCTCCTCAGCCAGGGTATCAAACTTGTAGACTTTTGCAAAAATGTTTGAACCCGACCAAGTAACAGCTCGGCAAAGTTGTAAAGCCGAGACCCCTCGGGCAGCCGCCCAAGAAGAGCCCACTTTCCTCGTGGAATGGGCTTTTACAGATTTAGGGTGCGGCAGTCCAGCCGCAGCATGTGCAAGTTGAATCGTGCTACAGATCCAGCGAGCAATAGTCTGCTTAGAAGCAGGAGCACCCAGGTTGTTGGGTGCATACAGGATAAATAGCGAGTCAGTTTTCCTGACTCCAGCCGTCCTGGAAACATATACTTTTCAGGGCCCTGACTACGTCCAGTAACTTGGAATCCTCCAAGTCCCAAGTAGCCGCAGGCACCACAATAGGTTGGTTCACATGAAAAACTGATACAACCTTAGG
Source organism: Pseudophryne corroboree (assembly GCF_028390025.1). Lineage (NCBI taxonomy): Eukaryota > Metazoa > Chordata > Amphibia > Anura > Myobatrachidae > Pseudophryne > Pseudophryne corroboree. The sequence goes on along the minus strand of NC_086449.1, from coordinate 717,733,630 downwards.
AAGGAATTGGGAACGAGTCCTCAATTCCGCCTTATCCATATAAAATACAGATAAGGGCTTTTGTATGACAAAGCCGCCAATTCTGATACACGCCTGGCCGATGCCACGGCCCACAGCATGACCACTTTCCACGTGAGGTATTGTAGCTCCACGGATTTAAGTGGCTCAACCCAATGCGACTTCAGGAAATCCAACACCACGTTGTGATCCCACGGTGCCACTTGAGGCACAAACGGGGGCTGACTATGCAGTATGCAGCACTCTCTTAACAAAAGTCCGAACTTCAGGCAGTGAAGCCAGTTCTATTTTGGAAGAAAATCGATAGAGACGAAATCTGGACCTTCATGGAACCCAATTTTAGGCCCATAGTCACCTCTGACTGTAGGAAGTGCAGAAATCGACCTAGCTGAAATTTCTCCTTTGGGGCCTTCCTGGCCTCACAGCACGCAACATATTTCCACCATATGCGGTGATAATGGTTTGCGTTCACTTCTTTCCTAGCTTTAAATAGCGTAGGGATAACTTCCTCCGGAATGCCCTTTTCCTTCAGGATCCGGCGTTCAACCGCAATGCCGTCAAACGCAGCCGCGGTACATCTTGGAACAGACAGGCCCCCTGCTGCAGCAGGTCCTGTCTGAGCGGCAGAGGCCATGGGTCCTCTGAGATCATTTCTTGGAGTTCTGGTTACCAAGCTCTTCTTGGCCAACCCGGAACAATGAGTATAGTTCTTACTCCTCTCCTTCTTATTATTCTCATTACCCTGGGTAAGAGAGGCTGAGAAGGGAACACATACACCGACTGGTACACCCACGGTGTTACCAGAGCGTCCACAGCTATCGCCTGAGGGTCCCTTGACCTGGCGCAATATCTTTGTAGCTTTTTGTTGAGGCGGGACGCCATCATGTCCACCTGTGGCCTTTCCCAACGGTGTACAATCATTTGGAAAGCTTCTGGATGAAGTCCCCACTCTCCCGGATGGAGGTCGTGTCTTCTGAGAAAGTCTGCTTCTCAGTTGTCCACTCCGGGAATGAACACTGCTGACAGTGCTAACACATGATTTTCCGCCCATCGGAGAATCCTTGTGGCTTCTGCCATCGCCATCCTGCTTCTTGTGCCGCCCTGTCGGTTTACATGAGCGACCGCCGTGTTGTTGTCTGACTGGATCAGCACCGGCCGGTGTTGAAGCAGGGTCTAGCCTGACTTAGGGCATTGTAAATGGCCCTTAGTTCCAGAATATTTATGTGTAGGGAAGTCTCCTGACTTTTCCATAGCCTTGGAAGTTTCTTCCCTCTGTGACTGCCCCCCAGCCTCGAAGGCTGGCATCCGTGGTCACCAGGACCCAGTCCTGTATGCCGAATCTTCGGCCCCCTAGAAGATGAGCACTCTGCAGCCACCACAACCGCGACACCCTGGCCCCTGGAGACAGGGTTATCCGCCGATGCATCTGAAGATGCGACCCGGACCACTTGTCCAACAGATCCCACTGGAAAATCCTTGCATGGGACCTGGCGAATGGAATTTCTTCGTAAGAAGCTACCATCCTTCCCAGGGCTCGCGTGCATTGATGCACCGACACCTGTATACGTATTAGGAGGTCTCTGTCTACAGACGACAACTCCTTGGACTTCTCCTCCGGGAGAAACCTTTTTTATCCTGTTCTGTGTCCAGAACCATACCCAGGAACAGTAGACGCTAGAGATGAGCGGGTTCGGTTTCTCTGAATCCGAACCCGCCCGAACTTCATGTTTTTTTTCACGGGTCCGAGCGACTCGGATCTTCCCGCCTTGCTCGGTTAACCCGAGCGCGCCCCGAACGTCATCATGACGCTGTCGGATTCTCGCGAGGCTCGGATTCTATCGCGAGACTCGGATTCTATATAAGGAGCCGCGCGTCGCCGCCATTTTCACACGTGCATTGAGATTGATAGGGAGAGGACGTGGCTGGCGTCCTCTCCATTTAGATTATAAGAGAGAGAGATTTACTGGAGCTTAGGACTAGGAGGAGTACTGTAGAAGTGTAGAGAGTGCAGAGAGTTTACTAGTGAGTGACCACCAGACAGTGCAGTTTATTTAATATATCCGTTATCTGCCTGAAAAAAGCGATACACACAGTGACTCAGTCACATACCATATCTGTGTGCACTGCTCAGGCTCAGCCCAGTGTGCTGCATCATCTATATATATTATATATCTGTCTGACTGCTCAGCTCACACAGCTTATAATTGTGGGGGAGACTGGGGAGCACTGCAGTGCCAGTTATAGGTTATAGCAGGAGCCAGGAGTACATAATATTATATAGTGAGTGACCACCAGACAGTGCAGTTTATTTAATATATCCGTTCTCTGCCTGAAAAAAGCGATACACACAGTGACTCAGTCACATACCATATCTGTGTGCACTGCTCAGGCTCAGCCCAGTGTGCTGCATCATCTATATATATTATATATCTGTCTGACTGCTCAGCTCACACAGCTTATAATTGTGGGGGAGACTGGGGAGCACTGCAGTGCCAGTTATAGGTTATAGCAGGAGCCAGGAGTACATAATATTATATTAAAATTAAACAGTGCACACTTTTGCTGCAGGAGTGCCACTGCCAGTGTGACTGACCAGTGACCTGACCACACTGACCACCAGTATAGTTAGTAGTATACTTATATTGTGATTGCCTGAAAAAGTTAAACACTCGTCGTGTGACTTCACTTGTGTGTTGTTTTTTTTTTATTCTATAAAAATAAAACTCATTCTGCTGACAGACAGTGTCCAGCAGGTCCGTCATTATATAATATATAATATATACCTGTCCGGCTGCAGTAGTGATATATATATATTTTTTATATCATTTATCATCCAGTCGCAGCAGACACAGTACGGTAGTTCACGGCTGTGGCTACCTCTGTGTCTGCACTCGGCAGGCAGTCCGTCCATAATTGTATACCACCTAACCGTGGTTTTTTTTTCTTCTTTATACATACATACTACTACGACATCTCTTTATCAACCAGTCTATATTAGCAGCAGACACAGTACAGTACGGTAGTTCACGGCTGTGGCTACCTCTGTGTCTGCACTCGGCAGGCAGTCCGTCCATAATTGTATACCACCTAACCGTGGTTTTTTTTTCTTTCTTCTTTATACATACATAGTTACATAGACATCTCTTTATCAACCAGTCTATATTAGCAGCAGACACAGTACAGTACGGTAGTTCACGGCTGTGGCTACCTCTGTGTCTGCACTCGGCAGGCAGTCCGTCCATAATTGTATACCACCTAACCGTGGTTTTTTTTTCTTTCTTCTTTATACATACATAGTTACATAGACATCTCTTTATCAACCAGTCTATATTAGCAGCAGACACAGTACAGTACGGTAGTTCACGGCTGTGGCTACCTCTGTGTCTGCACTCGGCAGGCAGTCCGTCCATAATTGTATACCACCTAACCGTGGTTTTTTTTTCTTTCTTCTTTATACATACATACTACTACGACATCTCTTTATCAACCAGTCTATATTATTAGCAGCAGACACAGTACAGTACGGTAGTTCACGGCTGTGGCTACCTCTGTGTCTGCACTCGGCAGGCAGTCCGTCCATAATTGTATACCACCTAACCGTGGTTTTTTTTTCTTTCTTCTTTATACATACATAGTTACATAGACATCTCTTTATCAACCAGTCTATATTAGCAGCAGACACAGTACAGTACGGTAGTTCACGGCTGTGGCTACCTCTGTGTCTGCACTCGGCAGGCAGTCCATAATTGTATACTAGTATCCATCTCCATTGTTTACCTGAGGTGCCTTTTAGTTGTGCCTATTAAAATATGGAGAACAAAAATGTTGAGGTTCCAAAATTAGGGAAAGATCAAGATCCACTTCCACCTCGTGCTGAAGCTGCTGCCACTAGTCATGGCCGAGACGATGAAATGCCAGCAACGTCGTCTGCCAAGGCCGATGCCCAATGTCATAGTACAGAGCATGTCAAATCCAAAACACCAAATATCAGTAAAAAAAGGACTCCAAAACCTAAAATAAAATTGTCGGAGGAGAAGCGTAAACTTGCCAATATGCCATTTACCACACGGAGTGGCAAGGAACGGCTGAGGCCCTGGCCTATGTTCATGGCTAGTGGTTCAGCTTCACATGAGGATGGAAGCACTCAGCCTCTCGCTAGAAAACTGAAAAGACTCAAGCTGGCAAAAGCACCGCAAAGAACTGTGCGTTCTTCGAAATCCCAAATCCACAAGGAGAGTCCAATTGTGTCGGTTGCGATGCCTGACCTTCCCAACACTGGACGTGAAGAGCATGCGCCTTCCACCATTTGCACGCCCCCTGCAAGTGCTGGAAGGAGCACCCGCAGTCCAGTTCCTGATAGTCAGATTGAAGATGAAGATGTTGAAGTACACCAGGATGAGGAGGATATGGGTGTTGCTGGCGCTGGGGAGGAAATTGACAAGGAGGATTCTGATGGTGAGGTGGTTTGTTTAAGTCAGGCACCCGGGGAGACACCTGTTGTCCGTGGGAGGAATATGGCCGTTGACATGCCTGGTGAAAATACCAAAAAAATCAGCTCTTCAGTGTGGAGGTATTTCAACAGAAAAGCGGACAACAGGTGTCAAGCCGTGTGTTGCCTTTGTCAAGCTGTAATAAGTAGGGGTAAGGACGTTAACCACCTCGGAACATCCTCCCTTATACGTCACCTGCAGCGCATTCATAATAAGTCAGTGACAAGTTCAAAAACTTTGGGCGACAGCGGAAGCAGTCCACTGACCAGTAAATCCCTTCCTCTTGTAACCAAGCTCACGCAAACCACCCCACCAACTCCCTCAGTGTCAATTTCCTCCTTCCCCAGGAATGCCAATAGTCCTGCAGGCCATGTCACTGGCAATTCTGACGAGTCCTCTCCTGCCTGGGATTCCTCCGATGCATCCTTGCGTGTAACGCCTACTGCTGCTGGCGCTGCTGTTGTTGCTGCTGGGAGTCGATGGTCATCCCAGAGGGGAAGTCGTAAGCCCACTTGTACTACTTCCAGTAAGCAATTGACTGTCCAACAGTCCTTTGCGAGGAAGATGAAATATCACAGCAGTCATCCTGCTGCAAAGCGGATAACTGAGGCCTTGACAACTATGTTGGTGTTAGACGTGCGTCCGGTATCCGCCGTTAGTTCACAGGGAACTAGACAATTTATTGAGGCAGTGTGCCCCCGTTACCAAATACCATCTAGGTTCCACTTCTCTAGGCAGGCGATACCGAGAATGTACACGGACATCAGAAAAAGACTCACCAGTGTCCTAAAAAATGCAGTTGTACCCAATGTCCACTTAACCACGGACATGTGGACAAGTGGAGCAGGGCAGGGTCAGGACTATATGACTGTGACAGCCCACTGGGTAGATGTATGGACTCCCGCCGCAAGAACAGCAGCGGCGGCACCAGTAGCAGCATCTCGCAAACGCCAACTCTTTCCTAGGCAGGCTACGCTTTGTATCACCGCTTTCCAGAATACGCACACAGCTGAAAACCTCTTACGGCAACTGAGGAAGATCATCGCGGAATGGCTTACCCCAATTGGACTCTCCTGTGGATTTGTGGCATCGGACAACGCCAGCAATATTGTGTGTGCATTAAATATGGGCAAATTCCAGCACGTCCCATGTTTTGCACATACCTTGAATTTGGTGGTGCAGAATTTTTTAAAAAACGACAGGGGCGTGCAAGAGATGCTGTCGGTGGCCAGAAGAATTGCGGGACACTTTCGGCGTACAGGCACCACGTACAGAAGACTGGAGCACCACCAAAAACTACTGAACCTGCCCTGCCATCATCTGAAGCAAGAAGTGGTAACGAGGTGGAATTCAACCCTCTATATGCTTCAGAGGTTGGAGGAGCAGCAAAAGGCCATTCAAGCCTATACAATTGAGCACGATATAGTAGGTGGAATGCACCTGTCTCAAGCGCAGTGGAGAATGATTTCAACGTTGTGCAAGGTTCTGATGCCCTTTGAACTTGCCACACGTGAAGTCAGTTCAGACACTGCCAGCCTGAGTCAGGTCATTCCCCTCATCAGGCTTTTGCAGAAGAAGCTGGAGACATTGAAGGAGGAGCTAACACGGAGCGATTCCGCTAGGCATGTGGGACTTGTGGATGGAGCCCTTAATTCGCTTAACAAGGATTCACGGGTGGTCAATCTGTTGAAATCAGAGCACTACATTTTGGCCACCGTGCTCGATCCTAGATTTAAAGCCTACCTTGGATCTCTCTTTCCGGCAGACACAAGTCTGCTGGGGTTGAAAGACCTGCTGGTGACAAAATTGTCAAGTCAAGCGGAACGCGACCTGTCAACATCTCCTCCTTCACATTCTCCCGCAACTGGGGGTGCGAGGAAAAGGCTCAGAATTCCGAGCCCACCCGCTGGCGGTGATGCAGGGCAGTCTGGAGCGACTGCTGATGCTGACATCTGGTCCGGACTGAAGGACCTGACAACGATTACGGACATGTCGTCTACTGTCACTGCATATGATTCTCTCAACATTGATAGAATGGTGGAGGATTATATGAGTGACCGCATCCAAGTAGGCACGTCACACAGTCCGTACTTATACTGGCAGGAAAAAGAGGCAATTTGGAGGCCCTTGCACAAACTGGCTTTATTCTACCTAAGTTGCCCTCCCACAAGTGTGTACTCCGAAAGAGTGTTTAGTGCCGCCGCTCACCTTGTCAGCAATCGGCGTACGAGGTTACATCCAGAAAATGTGGAGAAGATGATGTTCATTAAAATGAATTATAATCAATTCCTCCGCGGAGACATTGACCAGCAGCAATTGCCTCCACAAAGTACACAGGGAGCTGAGATGGTGGATTCCAGTGGGGACGAATTGATAATCTGTGAGGAGGGGGATGTACACGGTGATATATCGGAGGGTGATGATGAGGTGGACATCTTGCCTCTGTAGAGCCAGTTTGTGCAAGGAGAGATTAATTGCTTCTTTTTTGGGGGGGGTCCAAACCAACCCGTCATATCAGTCACAGTCGTGTGGCAGACCCTGTCACTGAAATGATGGGTTGGTTAAAGTGTGCATGTCCTGTTTTGTTTATACAACATAAGGGTGGGTGGGAGGGCCCAAGGACAATTCCATCTTGCACCTCTTTTTTCTATTCTTTTTCTTTGCATCATGTGCTGATTGGGGAGGGTTTTTTGGAAGGGACATCCTGCGTGACACTGCAGTGCCACTCCTAAATGGGCCCGGTGTTTGTGTCGGCCACTAGGGTCGCTAATCTTACTCACACAGTCAGCTACCTCATTGCGCCTCTTTTTTTCTTTGCGTCATGTGCTGTTTGGGGAGGGTTTTTTGGAAGGGCCATCCTGCGTGACACTGCAGTGCCACTCCTAGATGGGCCCGGTGTTTGTGTCGGCCACTAGGGTCGCTAATCTTACTCACACAGCTACCTCATTGCGCCTCTTTTTTTCTTTGCGTCATGTGCTGTTTGGGGAGGGTTTTTTGGAAGGGACATCCTGCGTGACACTGCAGTGCCACTCCTAGATGGGCCCGGTGTTTGTGTCGGCCACTAGGGTCGCTTATCTTACTCACACAGCGACCTCGGTGCAAATTTTAGGACTAAAAATAATATTGTGAGGTGTGAGGTATTCAGAATAGACTGAAAATGAGTGTAAATTATGTTTTTTGAGGTTAATAATACTTTGGGATCAAAATGACCCCCAAATTCTATGATTTAAGCTGTTTTTTAGTGTTTTTTGAAAAAAACACCCGAATCCAAAACACACCCGAATCCGACAAAAAAAATTCGGTGAGGTTTTGCCAAAACGCGTTCGAACCCAAAACACGGCCGCGGAACCGAACCCAAAACCAAAACACAAAACCCGAAAAATTTCAGGCGCTCATCTCTAGTAGACGCGTCGTAGGAACCAGCTGCGACTTTGGAATATTCAGAATCCAGCCGTGCTGTTGTAGCACTTCCCGAGATAGTGCTACTCCGCCGAACAACTGCTCCCTGGACCTCGCCTTTATAAGGAGATCGTCCAAGTACGGGATAATTATTTCGGCCATTACCTTGGTAAATACCTCGGTGCCGGGGACAGACCAACGGTAATGTCTGGAATTGGTAATGACAATCCTGTACCACAATTTTGAGGTACTTCTGGTGAAGAGGGTAAATAGGGACATGCAGGTAAGCATCCTTGATGTCCAGTGATACCATGAAATTCTCTAGGCTTGCAATAATCGCCCTGAGCGATTCCATTTTGAACTTGAACCTTCGTATATAAGTGTTCAAGGCTTTCAATTTTAGAATGGGTCTCACCGAACCGTCTGGTTTCGGTACCACAACATTTTGGAATAGTAACCCCGGCCTTGTTGGAGGGGTACCTTGATTTCACCTGCTGGAAGTACAGCTTGTGAATTGCCGCCAGTACTACCCTTCTCCGAGGGCAGCAGGCAAGGCTGATGTGAGGTAACGGCGAGGGGGAGTCGCCTCGAACTCCAGCCTGTATCCCTGTGATACTATTTGCAGAACCTAGGGATCCACCTGTGGGCAAGCCCACTGGTCCCTGAAGTTCCCGAGACGCGCCCCTACCGCACCTGTCTCCACCTGTGGAGCCCCAACGTCATGCGGTGGACTCAGAGGAAGAGGGGGAAGATTTTTGATCCTGGGAATTGGCTGCTGGTGCAGCTTTTTCCTTCTTCCCTTGTCTCTGTGCAGAAAAGGAAGTGCCTTTGACCCGCTTGCTTTTCTGAAGCCGAAAGGACTGTACCTGAAAATACAGTGCTTTCTTAGGCTGTGAGGAAACCTGAGGTAAAAATTTTTCTTCCCAGCTGTTGCTATGGATACGAGGTCCCAGAGACCATCCCCAAACAATTCCTCACCCTTATAAGGCAGAATCACCATGTGCCTTTTATAGGCAGCATCACCTGTCCACTGCCGGGTTTCTAATACCTTCCTGGCAGAATGGACATTGCATTAATTCTGGATGCCAGCCGGCAAATATCCCTCTGTGCATCCTTTATCTCTAAGACGACGTCTTTTATATGCTCTATGTTAGCAAACTATTATGTCTTAGAGTATTAATATTATCTGACTGGGTATCAGACCACGCTGCAGCAGCACTATTTATACTGAGGCAATTGCAGGTCTCAGTATATAACCTGAGTGTGTATATACAGACTTCAGGATAGCCTCCTGCTTTTTATCAGCAGGCTCCTTCAAGGTGGCCGTATCCTAAGACGGCAGTGCCACCTTTTTTGACAAACGTGTGAGCGCCTTATCCACCCTAAGGGATATCTCCCAACGTGACCTATCCTCTGGCGGGAAAGGGTACGCCATCAGTAACTTTTTAGAAATTACCAGTTTCTTATCGGGGGAACCCACGCTACTTTACACACTTCATTCATTCATCTGATGGGGGAACAACAAAACACTGGCTGCTTTTTCTCCCCAAAAATAAAACCCCTTTTATGTGGTACTTGGGTTCATGTCAGAAATGCAAGACACATTTTTCATTGCCGAGATCATGTAACGGATGTTCCTAGTGGATTGTGTATATGTTTCAACCTCGTTGACACTGGAGTCATATTCCGTGTCGACATCTGTGTCTGCCATCTGAGGTAACAAGCGCTTTTTTGAGCCCCTGATGGCCTTTGAGACGCCTGGGCAGGCGCGGGCTGAGAAGCCGGCTGTCCCACAGCTGTTTTACGTCATCCAGCCTTCTATGTAAGGAGTTGACATTGTCGGTTAATACCTTCCACCTATCCATCCACTCTGGTGTCGGCCCCACAGGGGGCGACATCCCATTTATCGGCCTCTGCTCCACCTCCACGTAACCTTCCTCATCCCACATGTCGACACAGCCGTACCGACACACAGCACACACACAGGGAATGCTCTGACTGAAGACAGGACCCCACAAAGTCCTTTAGGGAGACAGAGAGAGAGTATGCCAGCACACACCAGAGCGCTATGTAATGCAGGGATTAACACTATAACTGAGTGATTTTTCCCCCAATAGCTGCTTGTATAAACAATATTGCGCCTAAATTTAGTGCCCCCCCTCTCTTTTTAACCCTTTGAGCCTGAAAACTACAGGGGAGAGCCTGAGGAGCTGTCTTCCAGCTGCACTGTGAAGAGAAAATGGCGCCAGTGTGCTGAGGGAGATAGCTCCGCCCCTTTTTCGCTGACTTTTCTCCCGCTTTTTAATGAATTCTGGCAGGGGTATTTATCACATATATAGCCTCTGGGGCTATATATTGTGATATATTTGCCAGCAAAGGTGTTTTTATTGCTGCTCAGGGCGCCCCCCCCCCAGCGCCCTGCACCCTTAGTGACCGGAGTGTGAAGTGTGTATGAGGAGCAATGGCGCACAGCTGCAGTGCTGTGTGCTACCTTGGTGAAGACTGATGTCTTCTGCCGCCGATTTTCCGGACTCTTCTTGCTTCTGGCTCTGTAAGGGGGCCGGCGGCGCGGCTCCGGGACCGAACATCAATGGCCGGTTCCATGCGGTCGATCCCTCTGGAGCTAATGGTGTCCAGTAGCCTAAGAAGCCCAAGCTACCACCAGTTAGGTAGGTTCGCTTCTTCTCCCATTGTCCCTCGCTGCAGTGAGTCTGTTGCCAGCAGATCTCACTGTAAAATAAAAAACCTAAACTATACTTTCTTTCTAGGAGCTCAGGAGAGCCCCTAGTGTGCATCCAGCTCAGCCGGGCACAAGAATCTAACTGAGGTCTGGAGGAGGGTCTTAGTGGGAGGAGCCAGTGCACACCAGGTAGTCCTAAAGCTTTCTTTAGTTGTGCCCAGTCTCCTGCGGAGCCGCTAATCCCCATGGTCCTTACGGAGTCCCAGCATCCACTTAGGACGTCAGAGAAATATATATATATATATATAGATATATATACATAGATATAGTCGAAGCAATGTGCGGCACTCAGGTTAGAAGGAACAAAAAGTCACCACTATCCGTCTATTTCAACGTTTCTGAGTGCCGCACATTGCTTCGACTATATGTACCTTTTGCAAAGTGAAGGCACCAGGGGACTTTGCATATGTAATTGGAGTGCCGAACCCTTTGCAGCATATATATTTATAGATATATAATGTTTGGATGACCCGGGAGGGCACTGGGAAAAGTAAAAACATTTACCATTGGAGTGCCGGCATTTTTTCAACGAAGAAATAAATAACTAAATAAATAAATAAATATATATGCAAAACAAACTTCTGTAAATGCGTCACTCTTCAGACTTAAGGGGGCGTGGGTGGGCAGCGGCGTCATTAAAGGGGGCGTGGGCGGCTGGCGGTGTCACCTAAGGGGGCGTGGGCGGCTGACGGCGTCACAAAAGGGGGCGTGGGTGGCGTCACTAAAGGGGGCGTGGCTAGCACCTACGGAGGTGCTGGGCTTCCCCCAAGCGCACTCCCGTAGCGTGAATGGATGCTGTGCACATGCGGACGGCATCTATACGCACTGGGAGAGCAGGAAGCGGGTAGGCTGTTTAGCAGGGTGCTGCAGAAAGGGCAGGGCGGGCTTTGCCTTAATAAAATCGGGCAGGGCGCGGGGCCCTGCTAAAACAGCCTAGAGCGAACACTATATATATATATATATTAAAAAATGAAGTATAAAAAGCGCCTAGTAGTGTTGGTGACTCACTCCTCGTGAAAAAATTGTGATAATAAAACAGATATAGTATAGTAAACTTAGCTGCGGGTATTTCTGGTAGATGACTCTTATAGACAGCACATGTAAAGGAGAGATAAAATAAACATAGTGTGTACTGTTTTTAAATTTCCACAGGTGTTTTTCTGTATATATAAAAAACAATTTATAGGAACTATGCAGGTTCCAATTTTAAAGGAGAAACTATGTTTAGTTAAAAACAATAGTTTAATAGACACACTCCTGCCCAAACATGCAGGTTACATATATAAATAAAACAGTACACAAAATCAAAGGACATATATAGCAGCTGGTTCAATTGTAAAAATGCAGGTATTAATCGTACAATGTTAAAAAATATAGCAGGCTTATCTGTCCACAAATATGGGTATTGGATTAGATTTCATCCATGAATGCAAGTATCAAACGTACAAGATATAAGGTAAAAACATGGCTTATCTGTCCACGGATAGGAAGTCAGAAAGGGGTGGGCATCCAGTCCCTGTCCCAACGCGTTTCGTCCTAAAATGAGGACTTCTTCAAGGGGATGACATGCTGTGGGAGTCCTGGGGTTTTTATCCTTCTCTTTCCTGGCCGGGCACCGTGGTATGGCTGCTGTTAGAGATCCACCTGTACGTTTGATACTTGCATTCATGGATGAAATCTAATCCAATACCCATATTTGTGGACAGATAAGCCTGCTATATTTTTTAACATTGTACGATTAATACCTGCATTTTTACAATTGAACCAGCTGCTATATATGTCCTTTGATTTTGTGTACTGTTTTATTTATATATGTAACCTGCATGTTTGGGCAGGAGTGTGTCTATTAAACTATTGTTTTTAACTAAACATAGTTTCTCCTTTAAAATTGGAACCTGCATAGTTCCTATAAATTGTTTTTTATATATACAGAAAAACACCTGTGGAAATTTAAAAACAGTACACACTATGTTTATTTTATCTCTCCTTTACATGTGCTGTCTATAAGAGTCATCTACCAGAAATACCCGCAGCTAAGTTTACTATACTATATCTGTTTTATTATCACAATTTTTTCACGAGGAGTGAGTCACCAACACTACTAGGCGCTTTTTATACTTCATTTTTTAATATTTATCTCTATATTGTTTAAAAGCTGCCACTTACGTATATGTAAGGAGTGTTAGGTGTGACCATATAGTCATTTTATCCCTTTGTATTTAGGGGGTCTTACTGAATTTACCTAGGCGCTATTCTCTACTTTTTCATACATATATATATATATATCTATATATATAGTCTATATATATATATAGACTATATATATATATATATATATATATATATAAAACCCAGGGCATACTTTTTTTTTTTTTCATTTTTAGCAGCAGGGAAAAAAACAATGAAAGATAGTCAGCCTTACTTGTTCAGGCTGCTGTTAGTGTCTGCTGAGACAGAAGAGATCGAGAGCTTGATCCTCTCTGCCTCTAGTCTCCGTTAAGGGCACCAGGCTTCCTCTGCTGGGCTGGCTCCACATGCTTCGGTCTCTTCTTCCTTCCTCCCCTCTGCAGCCTGCGCGCCCAGCCAATGACTGAGCCGCAGGCTGCTGCTTCAACCGCTATTGGACAGCTGAGCCGTCGCTCAGCAATAGAGAGGTGGATGCAATGTTGGTTTGTGGATCAGAGCGACTATTGTACTGCACATGCGTCGCAATGCGCCTGTGTCCTGATGCACTAGCGATACCGGTAGCAGTGAGGACTTGGCTGCAGTGTGACAGACAGGGTGTATTTGTGGTGGCAACAGGGGGATGGTGACTGAAACACAGGCGCGCTGCAGACATTCCTGGGATGTGTCTGAGCCTGCCACTGTGTATGAAGTTAGAATGGCTACAGTGGCTCACTTCCAACGCACATTCTGAGCAATGACAGGGTAGCCCAGATGTCCGATGGTGTAACTGATACCAGTATGTAAGTGGTGGATGAGGCGTAGACTGCTGGTATAATGGTACAAATTCCTGCAGCTGCCAGATTTGCCCATTTCTGTGAATCCGCTGCATACCGTATCACAGTTACAACGGGATCCGCGCCAACCTCTGAATCAGGACATATACACTAACGCACAATCAGCCCCAGAATGAACTGTACATGGCTTCTCTACATATATCTAATGCAATAGCGAGTGTTATGGCTGTAATGCAGCTAGCCATCAGACTGCAACAGCACCAGGCCCAAATAATTATTATCTAATATCACACTAGCCAACAAGACCTGTGCCCACAGCTTCCACCTCTGCTTATTACCCAACATAAATGACTTGGCCTGAGTGTACGTATATAAGTATATTTGTTTTTCCATCAATCCCGTTTTACAGTCCAAATTACTGTAGGACTATCAAAGAAAAAAGTTTTATTTAAAGAAAAAATAAAATAAAAATAGGAATTTTAATACCTATCGGTAATTCCTTTTCTCCTAGTCCGTAGAGGATACTTGGGTCTTGTATTTTAGTACCATGGGGTATAGATCAGGTCCACTGGAGCCTGGCACTATAAAACCTTTAGTGTGTGTATGTGTGTGCTGGCTCCTCCCCTCTATGCCCTTCCCACCAGACTCAGTCTAGGAAAACTGTGCCCGAGGAGACGGACCTAATATGAGAGAAGAACAATACAACAGCGGTGAGGCAACAAGCCAACATACAACCATGAACGAAAGAGGGCGCTAACCAGAACAGAGGATAGCAACACCAACCTAACTCGGATAGCACAGCTATCCCAACAACATAAAGGGGACCGCAACGTCGGTCCAACAAAATATTTACACAGGTAAGCAGGAACGCCCAGTATCCACTACGGACTAGGAGAGAAGGAATTACCGGTAGGTATTAAAATTACTATTTCTCTTACGTCCTAGTGGATACTGGGGTCTTGTACTTTAGTACCATGGGGAAGTCCAAAGCTCCCAAACGGGCGGGAGAGTGCTGAGACCCCTGTAAAACCACCTGACCAAACTGAAGGTCATCCTTGGACAAGGTATCGAACCTATAGAATTTAACAACTGTTAGGCCGACACACCCCGGGCAGCCGCCCAGGAAGATCCCACTGACCTCGTCAAGTGGACCTGAATAGACGTCGGCAAAGGCAGAGCCGCCGAAGTATAGGCCTGTTGAATGGCCAACCGGAGCCAACGAGCAATAGATTGCTTAGAAGCTGGCCGACCAATCTTGGATGCATCATAAAAGGACAAACAGCGAGCCATATTTCCGATGACGGGCTGTCCTTTTGACATAAACCTTCAGAGCCCTGACCACGTCTAAGGACTCATGACCAACAGAAGCATCAGATAACACCGGAACCACAATAGGCTGATTCACATGAAAAGCGGACACCATTTTAGGCAAAAACTGAGGACGAGTCCTAAGTTCTTCCCTGACTTCATGAAAAATTAAATAAGGGCTCATATCGGATAAGTGTCACGCTTGGCTGGATTTAAGGATCCGGCAACTGAGATTTGCCCACGGAAGCGATTGCCTGTGGATGAAGACGAGGGGGCTGGATATAGTTCCTTCTCATGAGAAAAGAGATCAATGGAGGACGTAGGCAGAGCTAGAAGATGGAGAGTTGTAGTTAAAAAACAAGACTGAAGATAAAGAACTACGGACTTGTAGACTGTGGCTTGCAAGACGAGGCTGAACTGCGGACTTGTGGACTGTGGTTTGAAAGAAAAGGCTGAGGATAAAGAACTGCGGACTTGTGGCTTGAAAGACGAGGCTGAAGATAATGAACAGCGGACTTGTGGACTGTAGTTTGAAAGACGAGGCTGAAGATAATGAACTACGGACTTGTGGACTGTGGTTTGAAAGACGAGGCTGAAGATAATGAACTGCGGACTTGTGGACTGTGGTTTGAAAGACGAGGCTGAAGATAATGAACTGCGGACTTGTGGATTGTGGTTTGAAAGACGAGGCTGAAGATAATGAACTGCGGACTTGTGGACTATGGTTTGAAAGATGAGGCTGAAGATAATGAACTGCGGACTTGTGGACTGTGGTTTGAAAGACGAGGCTGAAGATAATGAACTGCGGACTTGTGACTGTGGTTTGAGAGACGAGGCTGAAGATAATGAACTGCCGACTTGTGGACTGTGGTTTGAAAGACAAGGCTGAAGAAAATGAACTGCAGACTTGTGGACTGTGGTTTGAAAGACGAGGCTGAAGATAATGAACTGCAGACTTGTGAACTTTGGCTTGAAAGACGATGCTGAAGAGCACGGGAACTGTCTGTGACCTGAGACCCTTACCGGGTATGGGTTCCCAGATGCGCTCTCACAAGCGGCAGTAGGTTAAAAACGGCAGGGCTGCTACAACTAATAAATGACGGCAGAGCAGAGCCAGGGAGTAACTAAGACACGGAAGTAATCCTGGGAGCACAGAGCAGTAGCACCTACACCTTAGTAGTAACTTGAAGCACTGGCACCCCTGTCATAAACCAGCCCACTTTTATATGGAGAGATCTCCCTGGATTGGTTGTACACAACAAGGAGCCTGCACTATTGCTCAGAATTGGTCTCCAACATGGCGGCTCCCTGTAAGGCAGACATTCTTGCTGCTGCTTAGACATTCTCCTGTTCCTGGCCTCTGCATTCAGTGAGATCCGCCTCACCAGCATCCCGCCACCGCGAGTGGACTCACCACAGTCGCCTACCCGCCGTAGCAGCCCTCCTCCAACACTGCCCACAAGCCGCACGCATGGCAGACCCCACGGCCCCGGCGTCCAGGGAAGATCCCGGATGCTGACAATAAGGCCCCTAATTCAGAGACACGTCTGGCAGACGCCAATGTCAATAACATTACCGTCTTCCAGGTAAGAAATTTCAACTCCACCCTATGTAAGGGTTCAAACCAATCCGATTGGAGAAAGGACAGAACTACACTGAGGTCCCACGGAGCCGTCGGAGGTACAAAGGGTGGTTGCATATGAAGAACACCCTTCAGGAAAGTCTGTACTTCTGGTAACATGGCAAGTTGTTTCTGGAAGTAAAAAGAGAGCGACGAAATCTGAACTTTGACTAAGCCTAAACGTAGGCCGATATCCACTCCCACTTGCAGGAAAAGTAGAAAATTACCAATTCTAAATTCCACGGGAGAAGCCTTTCTACTTTCACACCAGGAAACATACTTCTTTCAGGTACGATGATAATGTTTCGATGGTAACCCTTTCTTGCTAGAATCTCCTTCTCAACTTCCAAGCCGTCAAACGTAGCCGCTGTAAGTCTAGAGAGATGAACGGACCTTGCTGAAGAAGATCGTCTTGGAGTGGCAGAGAAGAGGCCAGGGATCCTCCAGAGACATGGCCAGGAGGGCCAAGTACCACGTCCGTCAAGGCCAACCGGGGCAATTAGAATTACGTGAATGTGGGGGCGTGATCTGGCTGCTGAAGGAGGCAGCTGTGTTTTCACAGAGCTCCCGGGACCAGCAGCTAATAAAATATATAACCCAACTCCCAGAACCCTCTTACCTGCCCCAATACCTTTCCTGACCCTCCTGTGGCCCCTGCTAATTCCCCCCGAGGTGCCGCGGAATCGGGGAGCAGTTTTCACTGCTCCTGCGGGTTGCGGCCTACGGGGATTTCCGAGGCCGGGGCCTCAGGTACTCTTTCTGGCCGGGGATAGTTCCGGGACCCATAACTCGGGCCGCGGACTTCCCCCGGAGCTCCGTCCTCTACACCCCCGCTGGCCGCTGACCGCGGCTAGAAGCATCTCCTGGCTGCCGGCGGTTTGCAGCACACTTCCGCCCGGCGGGGACCCGAAGACAGGCCGTGAAGGACGGCGCCGGCGGGCGCCCGGCGGCCATCTTAAAACAGTCAGCAACACCTTCTGAATCTCTCTCCTGCTGGGCTCCCAGAAATAAACGCACCAGTACTGGTGTGATCAGGCAAAGGTAGGGAGAGGGGCACACAGATAAGGTTAGGTCACACAGACCTTTTAGCAATATACTTCTGTCTAAAGTGCCCCCCCCCATTCATCCATCCATTCATCCATCCGCCCATCCATCCCTCCACTCACTCAAATACCTGCACCAGCCGGTTCCCTGTTCAGTGATCTCCACACAGCCTGCCACCCGCTGCCGTCATTTATTTATAACACCGTGAAGCGGTGGTGTGGCAGAATACTTTCTAACACGTAGTGTCCCGCAGAGACACCTCAATCAGACCAAGTCGGATGTCTTGTCACTGTGAATTGACATATGGTGTCCTAGCTATGCGTCTGCCTGCCTGATGCTGCCCTAAGATCACGTGGGGGCTCTTGCACGGTGACGGCCCACATGCTTCATACTGCCGAAGATATGTGAAAGTGTAACTATATACTGCTCTCCTTGAAGACCGATCTCATGGTGAGAGGGATAAAGAAAAAAAAGGCCAAGACCAAGCCGGACGCGACCCCATCCCCTGCGAACCGACACTCATCAGATCTGCGTCAGTTCTTAACTACTCCAACCTCACTTCTCGCTACTTCCTCTACTGTCCCGACCTCTCCACATCTGCACGGACCGGCGGTCGACATGACATCCTCTGAGACTCCGTTGCCCTCACAGGCCCTCTCTCTGTCTGCGGAGATAAGCGAGATATTGTCTCATGTAAAGACACTCCCCACGAAACATGATTTCTCAGCCTTGGAGACTCGCTTGCTTTCCACCATCACTCAGGAAGTGACAGCGCTCCGACAAGAGATGTCCCAAGTTGCGACCCGTGTCGATGTCCTGGAACGCCATGAATCGTCTAATGTGGATTCTCTGACTAAATTTCGGGAGGTGCTATCTCATCAACGGGACGATATCTCATTTCTAAAATCACGTATTGAGGATATGGATAATCGCGGCCGGCGAAATAATATCAGAGTTAGGGGCTTACCGGAGAGTGTTCAACAGGCTGACTTGACAGCGGCCTTAACCACGATATTTGGAGAAATTATCGACCTGGATCCAAACAAAGACATTATATTTGATAGAGCTCACCGAGCTCTCCGTCCCCGAGGATTGCCCTCTGACAGACCGCGGGACGTGATTTGTAGGCTCCATTACTATGTCCAAAAAGAGGAAATAATGAGGTCGGCCCGTCAGCTGGACAGCATTGTCTTTCAAGGGGACAAGATTCAGATATTTCCTGACCTTGCCTGGTCGACCCTACAACAACGTCGAGCCTTGAAGCCTCTTACAGACTCTCTCAGGAAACTCGAGCTGAAATATAGATGGGGCTTTCCTTTCTCCCTCCAGGTTTCTCATGGTGGCAAAGTCGCGAGTCTCTTTAGACCTTCGGACTTACAGGTCTTCTTCACGACCTTGGGAATCCCTCCGGGACCGCTACCAGATTGGGACGCCTTTCACCATCTACCAGACCTACCGGTTGTGCTCCCTCCAGACGACGCATGGCAGCAAGTACGTTCCCCACGGACGCGGGGAACCACTCCGGGTTCACGTTCTTCAAAGCCTCCCTGAATGAGATGTCTCATCCCTGAATTCTCTTGCTACCCATGTTATGCACTGAGTTCTTTCTCTTAAATAGCGCTCTGTGTTGCTCACACGTGAGATCGGTTCCTGTAACTTTGTGACAGTTTATAGTTATTATGGTTTCTTGACATCATCGACATGTTATTCTGGAATTTATATTTTATTTCTTATTTTTTCATGCTGTATATATTATGTTGATGGCGATGCTCAGATACACAATTGATCAGCCTGTATGAAACCGGGTTTGATAGCTTAGAGTTTATATACACACTTTTATATAAGCTTTCATATTTTTATTTTATGTTTCACTTGTGCCTTTGTGTACATTTCGGTAACACCATATATTTGTTTAGAGTTTATTTTGTGGATGGTCGCTGACCTGGGCCCCCCGTAGGACCCCCACTATGCTGCATCCCCTGTTTCTTTGGACTGGGAGTCGGCAGGATTCCGCTCCTGTCCTTTTTGCAGCAGTCCTCTTTGTAGTACTATCATCTCTGTCTAATGTCAAAGTACTTTACGGCGTGGATTCCCACGCTGCATCTTTTTTTCTTCTTTTCTATACTTTCTCTTTTTTTCTATTTCCTTCCTTTGCTACTTTTCCTTCCCCTCCCTCAGTGTCTGACGTAGGGAAGACTATTGCGAAGCATTTAGGTCTGCCTGACAATGGGGGTGAATGACCTACATGTAACTACCCTTAACGTCAAAGGGTTAAATGTTCCTGAGAAAAGGTCTAAACTTCTTAAATGGCTTAGAGATGAAAAAGTTGATGTTGCTTTTATTCAGGAAACACATTTCAAGATGGGACACGTGCCGTCCCTAAAATGTCACTATTATCCTCATGTTTTCCTGTCTAATAATTCTGCTGGTAAGACATTAGGCGTGGCTATATTACTGGCTCGCAACCTGCCTGTCCTTAATGTTGCTTCCCATAGAATAGCTGAGGGTAGGGGGTTGCTGGTGAAATGCGATATACATGGTCAACGGTTTTCTTTCTTGAATATATACGCTCCCAACGCTAAACAACCTTCCTTTATATCCTCAGTTCTAGATAATGCGGAACCTCTCCTGGAGGGGGTGGTGGTGATGGGAGGTGACCTAAATTGGACCCTAGACCCCAGCCAGGACAATTCAAAAAAGATCTCTTGCAGGCCGGAGAAGGAGCATAGGAGAATGAGGCGCGCCCTGCTTGACCACCAGCTGATTGACACATGGAGACTGACACATTCTTCGGAGATAGATTACTCCTTTTTCTCACACCCACATCAGACATATTCCAGAATTGATTACTTGTTTCTGAGCCACCGGCACTTACACCTCCTTTCTGATGCCTCTATAGGACAGATTGTGTGGTCAGATCATGCCCCAGTTAACCTCACATTACGCTTGCCCCCCAGTGCACATCGCCAATGGTCCTGGCGTTTTAACGACACTTTTTTGCAGGACGCAGACTGTCGGTCTCGAATCGACAACGCTTTAGATTCTTATATCTGTACCAATGACTTGGATGATATTTCTAAAGTCTCAGTCTGGGAAGCTCAGAAATGTGTCATTAGGGGGGTTTGTGTCCAGTTAGGATCCTTCCGCAAAAAACAGAGAGAGAAACTTCGGGGTGATTTATTGTCTAAAATACAATCTCTCGAGCTTCTCCACAAGAAATCCCAAACCCCACAACATTATGCTGATCTCGAAGCCGCTAGGGCTGATCTGAATAAGCTACTCTCTGATAGAGTAAGGTTTTCTTATCGGAAGTGCCGTAGCAGATACTATCAATGGGGCAACAAACCTGGGAAACTACTGGCCAAAGCCCTTAGAGAACAACGCGCTAATACTTTTATTCACACAATTAAAAATAGTCATGGTCAGCCCCAACATGAGACACCCCACATCGCTAAGGCCTTTAGGGCATATTATTCCACTCTGTATAACCTTTCTGGTCCGACCGGAAGACCTGACAAGTTGTCCCATCAAACAGCCATAGCTGACTATTTACGGGCCCTAGACTACCCCACGCTATCCATAAAAGAAGTGGAAGATCTAGATGCCCCTTTTTCCACTGAGGAGGTTCAGAAAGTTATTGAATCTTCTCCCAACGGCAAGAGTCCCGGCCCTGATGGATATACCATTGCTTATTATAAAGCTTTTAAAGAGAAATTAGTCCCTTTACTCACTAGAGCCTTTAATACTATATCAGAACAATCGCCTTTCTCCCCACAATCTCTAGAAGCCCATATTGCAGTTTTACCCAAAAAGGGTAAAGACCCCAGTCTTTGCTCCAGTTATCGGCCAATTTCACTATTAAATATAGACATAAAACTTTTTGCCAAGCTGATTGCAAACCGCCTTAAATTATTATTACCTGGTCTGATACATGGAGATCAAGCTGGATTTGTTTTGGGCCGAGAGGCTAGAGATAACACCTCTAAAGTACTCAGCATGATTCACTATGCCGGCCAGCTTTCATCCCCATCAATCATACTGTCGACCGATGCCGAAAAAGCATTTGACAGAGTTGACTGGGACTTTCTGGTTGGTATACTGAAGCATCTTGGGCTTGGTAGCGCCTGTCTTCACAGAATCCTATCTCTTTATACTTCCCCATCCGCCAAAATTAGGATTAATGGCTCCCTTTCCGATTCCTTTCCTATTTCCAATGGCACACGACAGGGCTGCCCACTATCCCCATTGCTCTTTGTCCTTTGCATGGAAACATTAGCTCGAAGCATTAGGAATAACCCGAATATCTCGGGTTTGCTGGTAAAAGGGACTGAATACAAACTGGCTTTATATGCCGACGACCTACTCGCTATAATCACAAAACCGGTCACTTCTTTGCCAAACTTGATGGTAGAATTTGAGAAGTTTGGAGCCCTCTCCAACTTCAAAATAAATTATTCCAAATCTATTGCCATGAATTTAACTACTCCTCCTGATATAGTAGAGGGACTGAAACATGCCTTCCCCTTTACCTGGCACGATCACAAATTAAAATATTTGGGGGTGTTACTGACCAACGATTTATCTAAATTATTCTCCCTAAATTTTAACCCCTTATTGGCTAGGCTTCGCCTAGACTTCCAGAAATGGAAGAAACTAAGACTATCTTGGTTTGGCAGGATTAATGTTGTCAAAATGAACGCCCTCCCTAGGATACTATTCTTTCTCCAGACCCTCCCGATACACATCCCCCTACTTTGGCTCCGAGACGTCCAGAATCTTATCCGCGCGTTTGTTTGGGGTCGTAAGACACCCAGGTTTAAACACGACATCTTATTTAGGAGAAAACATCAAGGGGGGCAACAACTCCCACATATTTCTAACTACTACCATGCAGTACATTTGAATAGGATTCTGGAATGGACGCGTGCTAAAGACCGCAAACAGTGGGTCCTGCTAGAGGAGGGCTGTCTTCCACATTATATTGAAATAGCACCTTGGCTTCCTACCCTTCCGAAGGTTACACACCCCACGGTCTCCCCCACGCTTAAACTATGGGCCACGCTGAGATCTCAGAGCCATATATCTTCCAAATGGTCCCCCCTAACCTCCTTTCTCCATAACTCAGAATTTACTCCAGGTCTTCACGAGACAGCTTTTGCTCCATGGGCGGCAGCCGGGATTTTTAGAGTCGGTCAGCTGGTGAGCTCGGGTAGGGTGCGCTCTTTTTCAGATGTTCAGTCTTCTTGGAACCTACATAGCACTGAGTTTTGGAGGTTCCGGCAGGTTCACCACTTCATATCATCTTCTAAGAACCTCTCTGACATAACTAGGGATCTCACTGGGTTTGAAAGACTATGCACTTCTCCTAGTTCTCCCACACATACTATCTCACAAATCTATGCACTTATCATGGAAAACTTTTTCCCGCAACCTCCTACCTTCATGGCTTCCTGGGAGAGAGAACTGGTAGGGTTCCCCACGCAGATCAATTGGGATTCCGTATTCAACAACGCCCAGGCGAGTTCTCTATGCTTATCGACATTAGAGACCCTCTATAAACTTATATATAGGTGGTATAGGACTCCTATTGTTCTCAATAAAATGTTTCCCTCTCTCTCGAATCAGTGTTGGAGATGCAAGAATGCCCCAGGGAGTTTTATACACATTTGGTGGGACTGCCCTCTTATAACTCCATTTTGGGCAGAGGTATTTAAGTGTTCCGAACTGATAGTGGGAGATGAGATCCCGAAAGAACCCGGTTTTTGGCTCCTCAATCACACCTCCGCAAAAACACACTCCTACAAACACTCCCTGTTGAGACACCTTAGCAATGCAGCAAAAGCGGTTGTTCCAATACTATGGAGATCCATCTTACCACCCTCGATTAAATTATGGTTCACAAAGATTGATTACTTTTTAGAAATGGAAGATCTTGTCTCCTTTTCATCTGGGAAAACCGTCAACTTTACAGCTATCTGGTTTCCCTGGTACGATTTTAAGGACACACCTTTGTATCGGTCCTACATGGTGACATGACCCCCCTTTTACTTTTACTTTTATTCATACTTATATTCACATTCATATTCCGATTAGGATATCTTTATAATATGTCTCAGACTCCCATTTGGTGGAGACCCCCCCCCTTCCCCCAAACAACCCGTCCTTACTGAACAGACACTCACACCTGACTCTACCTATTCTAAATTTCCCCCTCCTTTCTTTTCTTCTTTCTTTTTCTCCTCTTTCCTAATTTCCTATGCTGTTTTGTTAAAATGTTTCTCTTTTATAAATTTATAAATGTTGATGTTGTAAGCGATGCAGACAAATTATTTTTATATTTTGGACGCTCTATGTGTAGGGTGCTGATATGTGATGTCTTTGTCCTCACTTTTTCCGGAAAAGTATTGCTGTAATGTATTGTCTGCTGCTGGAATTAATAAAAACAATTTACACAAAAAAGAATTACGTGAATGCTTTCCCTTCTTAGCCTTTTTAGCACCCTTGGGATCAGCAGTAGAGGAGGGAACAGGTACACAAACCGGTACATCCACGGTGTCGTCAGCGCGTCCACTGCTACAGCCTGCGGATCCCTCGTTCTGGAACAGTAACGACATAGTTTCTTGTTGAGACGAGAAGCCATCAGATGTATCTGCGGACAGCCCCACAGGCGATCTAACTGTTCAAACACCTGGGGATGTAGGACCCATTCCCCCGGATGGAGGTCGTGCCTGCTGAGGAAGTCTGCTTCCCAGATATCCACTCCTGGAATGAATATGGCTGAGATGGCCCTTGCGTTGGCCTCCGCCCAGTGGAGGATTTTTGATACCTCTCACATAGCCGCTCTGCTTCTTGTTCCCCTTTGTCGGTTTATGTACGCCACCGACGTGGCGTTGTCCAATTGAACCTGGATCGCCTGACCCTTGAGGAGATGGAAGGCTTGTAGAAGAGCAATGTAAATTGCCCTGAGTTCCAGGATGTTTATCGGTAAAGCCGATTCCTGAACTGACCATAACCCTTGGAACTGGGCTCCATGGGTCACCGCTCTCCAACCCCGGAGGCTGGCATCCGGGTTGTCAGTAGAATCCCGAGTGGATATTGAAACATCTGCCCTCGAACAGGTGAGGAATTTGAAGCCACCATAATAGAGAAATCCAGGCTTTCGGAGATAGGGTCACTTCCTGATGCATATGAAGGTGAGAATCTGACCATTTGTCTAGCAGATCCAGTTGAAATGGGCTGGCATAAAACCTTCCATATTGGATTGCCTCGTAAACAGCCACCATCTTGCCCAGTAATCAGATGCAAAGATGTATGGACACTCTGTGAGGACTGAGCACCGAGCGGACCATAGCCTGTCCATCGGGAGAAACACCTTTTGAGATACCGTATCCAGTATCATCCCCAGGAACTGAAGACGCTGGGTCGGATCCAGGTGAGATTTCTGAAAATTTAGGATCCACCCATGATCTGTGAGTAGGCGAGTAGTCAGATCGATGCTGTGCAGTAGACGCTCCCTGGACACAGCCTTTATTAGGAGATCGTCTAAATAGGGGACTATAGGGGTCATTCCGAGTTGATCGTAGCTGTGTTAAATTTAGCACAGCTCCGATCAACTCGGAATGACCCCTATAGTCCCCTATTTAGACGACATGCGGGGGGACGCCCAGCACAGGGCTGGTCCGCCCCGCATGTCAGTGCCGCCCCCCCCCCCCCCCCCCACAGAAGTGCAAAAGCATTGCACAGTGGCAATGCTTTTGCATTTGAGGAGTAACTCCCGGCCAGCGCAGCTCCTGCGGCTGGCCGGGAGAACCTCTTCGCTGCCCGGGTCGGAGCGGCTGCGTGTGACATCACACAGCAGCCGCCACGGCCCGCCCCCCCAATGGTACGGCCACACCTGTGTTGGCCGGACCGCGCCCCCTAAACAACGTCTTAACACCGCCGTCCGGCCATCTCCCGCCCAGCGACAGTGTCAATCAGGCAGAGGCGCCGGCTGCGGCACCGACGCATATCCGACCCGATCGCTGCGCTGCGATAAACTGCAGCGAGCGATCGGGTCGGAATCACCCCCTATGTTCACACACATCCTGCGCAGCTGCAGCATCATCTCTGCCATGACCTAGGTGAAGACCCTCGGAGCTGTGGATAATCCAAAGGGTAAGGCCTATAACTGGAAATGGTTGTCCAAGATGGTGAACCTGAGTTAAGCCTGATGTGGACACATGGGAATGTGTAGGTAAGCATCCTTGACATCCAGAGACACCAGGAACTCCCCTTCCTCCAGAGGACACCACCGCTCGCAGTGACTCCATCTTGAATTTGAACACCCGCAGATACGGGTTTAGAGACTTCAGGTTCAAGATGGGGCACACTGAACCGTCTGGTTTGGGAACGACAAAAAGACTGGAGTAAAAACCCCTGTTGTGTAACAAGTTTTTGAATAGCCTCTTGCAAGGTAACTTTTGCTGCGGGTAAAACTGGTAAGCCCGACTTGAAAAACCTGTGAGGAGGGAGTGCTTGAAATTCCAGCCGGTATCCGTGGGAAATGAGGTCCTTCACCCAAGGATCCTGGCAGGATGCCGCCCACACGTGGGCGAAGTGTTGAAGGTGAGCACCTACCTGAAAGTCACCTTGTCGCTGGTGCCAACGTCACGTGGAAGGCTTAGCGGCAGGGGATCCAATGGTCTGGTCCAGGGAGACAGCAGGTGCAGGTTTACGGGACTTACTACAAGATCCTCTGGAAGTGGTGGAGACCCCTCGGCCCCAGCCTCTGAACCTTGCCACACGAAAGGATTGCAAGGAGGGTTCCGGAGTAAGAATGTCTAGCAGGTGGCGCACCCGACGGCAGATAGGTAGACTTACCCGCCGTTGCTTGGGAGATCCACTTATATAATTTGTCTCCAAACAAGGCATTACCTGTAAAGGGAAGATTTTCGACACCCGTTTTGGAATCAGCTTCCGCCGCCCATTGACGTAACCACAGAGCTCTGCGTGCTGAGACAGCCATCGCAGTAGTGCAGCCATTTATCTTACACAACTCCTTAATAGCCTCGCTCATAAAATCTGCAGCATCCTGTATATATTGCAGCAGAGTGACAACCTCATCCTGGGGTAGAGCGTCTAAACCATCATAACAGTATCACACCTGGAGCTCCAGAGAAGTGTACCCGGCTCCTTGGGCACATTTTTCTAAACAGAGTCTGGTAGGAGGGGCATAGAGGGGAGGAGCCAGCACACACATACACATATTAAACACAGTTCATCTTGGGAGTGCCGGATTTTGGTAATGGATATATATATATTAGTGATGTACACCTGAAATTTTTCGGGTTTTGTGTTTTGGTTTTGGGTTCGGTTCCGTGGCCGTGTTTTGGGTTCGAACGCGTTTTGGCAAAACCTCACCGAATTTTTTTTGTCGGATTCGGGTGTTTTTTTCAAAAAACCCTAAAAAACAGCTTAAATCATAGAATTTGGGGGTCATTTTGATCCCATAGTATTATTAACCTCAATAACCATAATTTCCACTAATTTTCAGTCTATTCTGAACACCTCACACTTCACAATATTATTTTTAGTCCTAAAATTTGCACCGAGGTCGCTGGATGGCTAAGCTAAGCGACACAAGTGGCCGACACAAACACCTGGCCCATCTAGGAGTGGCACTGCAGTGTCACGCAGGATGGCCCTTCCAAAAAATACTCCCCAAACAGCACATGACGCAAAGAAAAAAAGAGGCGCAATGAGGTAGCTGTGTGACGACTAAGCTAAGCGACCCTAGTGGCCGACACAAACACCTGGCCCATCTAGGAGCGGCACTGCAGTGTCAGACAGGATGGCACTTAAAAAAATAGTCCCCAAACAGCACATGATGCAAAGAAAAAAAGAGCTGCACCAAAGTCGTTGTGTGACTAAGCTAAGCGACCCAAGTGACCGACACAAACACCTGGCCCATCTAGGAGTGGCACTACAGTGTCACGCAGGATGGCCCTTCCAAAAAATACTCCCCAAACAGCACATGACGCAAAGAAAAAAAGAGGCGCAATGAGGTAGCTGTGTGACGACTAAGCTAAGCGACCCTAGTGGCCGACACAAACACCTGGCCCATCTAGGAGTGGCACTGCAGTGTCAGACAGGATGGCACTTAAAAAAATACTCCCCAAACAGCACATGACGCAAAGAAAAATGAAAGAAAAAAGAGGTGCAAGATGGAATTGTCCTTGGGCCCTCCCACCCACCCTTATGTTGTAAAAACAGGACATGCACACTTTAACGAACCCATCATTTCAGGGTCTGCCACACGACTGTGACTGAAATGACTGGTTGGTTTGGGCCCCCACCAAAAAAGAAGCAATCAAGCTCTCCTTGCACAAACTGGCTCTACAGAGGCAAGATATCCACCTCATCATCATCGTCCGATTCATCACCCCTTTCACTGTGTACATCCCCCTCCTCACAGATTATTAATTCGTCCCCACTGGAATCCACCATCTCAGGTCCCCGTGTACTTTGTGGAGGCAATTGCTGCTGGTGAATGTCTCCATGGAGGAATTGATTATAATTCATTTTAATGAACATCATCTTCTCCACATTTTCTGGAAGTAACCTCGTACGCCGATTGCTGACAAGGTGAGCGGCGGCACTAAACACTCTTTCGGAGTACACACTGGAGGGAGGGCAACTTAGGTAGAATAAAGCCAGTTTGTGCAAGGGCCTCCAAATTGCCTCTTTTTCCTGCCAGTATACGTACGGACTGTCTGACGTGCCTACTTGGATGCGGTCACTCATATAATCCTCCACCATTCTTTCAATGGTGAGAGAATCATATGCAGTGACAGTAGAAGACATGTCAGTAATCGTTGGCAGGTCCTTCAGTCCGGACCAGATGTCAGCATCAGCAGTCGCTCCAGACTGCCCTGCATCACCGCCAGCGGGTGGGCTCGGAATTCGTAGCCTTTTCCTCGCACCCCCAGTTGCGGGAAAATGTGAAGGAGGAGATGTTGACGGGTCGCATTCCGCTTGACTTGACAATTTTCTCACCAGCAGTTCTTTGAACCTCTGCAGACTTGTGTCTGCCGGAAAGAGAGATCCAACGTAGGTTTTAAATCTAGGATCGAGCACGGTGGCCAAAATGTAGTGCTCTGATTTCAACAGATTGACCACCCGTGAATCCTGGTTAAGCGAATGAAGGGCTCCATCCACAAGTCCCACATGCCTAGCGGAATCGCTCTGTTTTAGCTCCTCCTTCAATGCCTCCAGCTTCTTCTGCAAAAGCCTGATGAGGGGAATGACCTGACTCAGGCTGGCAGTGTCTGAACTGACTTCACGTGTGGCAAGTTCAAAAGGTTGCAGAACCTTGCACAACGTTGAAATCATTCTCCACTGCGCTTGAGACAGGTGCATTCCACCTCCTTTGCCTATATCGTGGGCAGATGTATAGGCTTGAATGGCCTTTTGCTGCTCCTCCATCCTCTGAAGCATATAGAGGGTTGAATTCCACCTTGTTACCACCTCTTGCTTCAGATGATGGCAGGGCAGGTTCAGGTGTTTTTGGTGGTGCTCCAGTCTTCTGTACGCGGTGCCTGTATGCCGAAAGTGGCCCGCAATTCTTCTGGCCACCGACAGCATCTCTTGCACGCCCCTGTCGTTTTTTAAATAATTCTGCACCACCAAATTCAAGGTATGTGCAAAACATGGGACGTGCTGGAATTTGCCCAGATGTAATGCACGCACAATATTGCTGGCGTTGTCCGATGCCACAAATCCCCAGGAGAGTCCAATTGGGGTAAGCCATTCTGCGATGATCTTCCTCAGTTGCCGTAAGAGGTTTTCAGCTGTGTGCGTATTCTGGAAAGCGGTGATACAAAGCGTAGCCTGCCTAGGAACGAGTTGGCGTTTGCGAGATGCTGCTACTGGTGCCGCCGCTGCTGTTCTTGCAGCGGGAGGCAATACATCTGCCCAGTGGGCTGTCGCAGTCATGTAGTCCTGAGTCTGCCCTGCTCCACTTGTCCACATGTCCGTGGTTAAGTGGACATAGGGTACAACTGCATTTTTTAGGACACTGGTGAGTCTTTTTCTGACGTCCGTGTACATTCTCGGTATCGCCTGCCTAGAGAAGTGGAACCTAGATGGTATTTGGTAACGGGGGCACACTACCTCAAGCAATTGTCTAGTTCCCTGTGAACTAACGGCGGATACTGGACGCACGTCTAATACCAACATAGTTGTCAAGGCCTCAGTTATCCGCTTTGCAACAGGATGACTGCTGTGATATTTCATCTTCCTCGCAAAGGACTGTTGGACAGTCAATTGCTTACTGGAAGTAGTACAAGTGGTCTTCCGACTTCCCCTCTGGGATGACGATCGACTCCCAGCAGCAACAACAGCAGCGCCAGCAGCAGTAGGCGTTACACTCAAGGATGCATCGGAGGAATCCCAGGCAGGAGAGGACTCGTCAGACTTGCCAGTGACATGGCCTGCAGGACTATTGGCTTTCCTGGGTAAGGAGGAAATTGACACTGAGGGAGTTGGTGGTGTGGTTTGCGCGAGCTTGGTTACAAGAGGAAGGGATTTAGTGGTCAGTGGACTGCTTCCGCTGTCGCCCAAAGTTTTTGAACTTGTCACTGACTTATTATGAATGCGCTGCAGGTGACGTATAAGGGAGGATGTTCCGAGGTGGTTAACTGCCTTACCCCTACTTATTACAGCTTGACAAAGGCAACACACGGCTTGACACCAGTTGTCCGCATTTCTGTTGAAATAATTCCACACTGAAGAGCTGATTTTTTTTGTATTTTGACCAGGCATGTCAATGGCCATATTCCTCCCACGGACAACAGGTGTCTCCCCGGGTGCCTGACTTAAACAAATCACCTCACCATCAGAATCCTCCTTGTCAATTTCCTCCCCAGCGCCAGCAACACCCATATCCTCATCCTGGTGTACTTCAACAGTGACATCTTCAATTTGACTATCAGGAACTGGACTGCGGGTGCTCCTTCCAGCACTTGCAGGGGGCGTGCAAATGGTGGAAGGCGCAAGCTCTTCCCGTCCAGTGTTGGGAAGGTCAGGCATCGCAACCGACACAATTGGACTCTCCTTTGGGATTTGGGATTTCGAAGAACGCACAGTTCTTTGCTGTGCTTTTGCCGCAAGTCTTTTCTTTTTTCTAGCGAGAGGATGAGTGCTTCCATCCTCATGTGAAGCTGAACCACTAGCCATGAACATAGGCCAGGGCCTCAGCCGTTCCTTGCCACTGCGTGTCGTAAATGGCATATTGGCAAGTTTACGCTTCTCCTCAGACGCTTTTAATTTTGATTTTTGGGTCATTTTTTTACTGATCTTTTGTGTTTTGGATTTTACATGCTCTGTACTATGACATTGGGCATCGGCCTTGGCAGACGACGTTGATGGCATTTCATCGTCTCGGCCATGACTAGTGGCAGCAGCTTCAGCACGAGGTGGAAGTGGATCTTGATCTTTCCCTATTTTTTTAACCTCCACATTTTTGTTCTCCATATTTTAATGCGCACAACTAAAAGCCACCACAGGTATACAATGTAGATGGATGGATAGTATAGTATTATATTACTTATGGAGGACGAGTGCACTGACGACACAGAGGTAGGTACAGCCGTGGCCTACCGTACTGCTTATATATATATAATATACTGTATATAACGGACCTGGTGGACACTGTCAGCAGACTGCTAAACTAGTATGAAGAAAAAAAAAACCACCACAGGTAGGTAGGTATACAATACAATGTAGATGGATGGATAGTAAGTATAGTATTATATTACTTATGGACGACGAGTGCACTGACGACACAGAGGCAGGTACAGCTGTGGCCTACCGTACTGCTTATATATATAATATACTGTATATAACGGACCTGGTGAACACTGTCAGCAGACTGCTAAACTAGTATGAAGAAAAAAAAACCCACCACAGGTAGGTATACAATACAATGTAGATGGATGGATGGATAGTAAGTATAGTATTATATTACGTATGGACGACGAGTGCACTGACGACACAGAGGTAGGTACAGCCGTGGCCTACCGTACTGCTTATATATATAATATACTGTATATAACGGACCTGGTGGACACTGTCAGCAGACTGCTAAACTAGTATGAAGAAAAAAAAACCCACCACAGGTAGGTATACAATACAATGTAGATGGATGGATAGTAAGTATAGTATTATATTACTTATGGACGACGAGTGCACTGACGACACAGAGGTAGGTACAGCCGTGGCCTACCGTACTGCTTATATATATAATATACTGTATATAACGGACCTGGTGGACACTGTCAGCAGTGTCCATACTAGCTAAACTAGTATGAAGAAAAAAAAAACACCACAGGAGTGTTTTTCAGGCAGACAAACGTATACTGGACTGGTGGTCAGCAAAACTGTGCACTGTACTCCTGCTATAACTGCTCCCCAGTCCCCACAATTAGGCAGTGTGAGCAGTGTGCACTCAGCACAGATATATCATGCAGCAGTGCAGCACACTGAGCACAGATATGGTGGAGCGTTTTTTTTAAGGCAGAGAAACAAAGGATTAAACTAACTCACTGGTGGTAAACCCTGCACTGTACTCCCTAACAGCTGCTCCCCGTCCCCAATCCTCCCCACATAACTAAGTCACTCAGTTTACTCTGTTCTTTTCTAATATAACGGAGAGGACGCCAGCCACGTCCTCTCCCTATCAATCTCAATGCACGTGTGAAAATGGCGGCGACGCGCGGCTCCTTATATAGAATCCGAATCTCGCGAGAATCCGACAGCGGGATGATGACGTTCGGGCGCGCTCGGGTTAACCGAGCAAGCCGGGAGGTTCCGAGTCGCTCGGACCCGTGTAAAAAAAAGGTGAAGTTCGGGCGGGTCGGATCCCGAGGATCCGAACCCGCTCATCACTAATATATATACATATATATAGATATATATATTTCTCCTGTTTGATGTAATTCTAAATTTCTCTAAAATGTGTATTCACCAGAAACCAGCCTTTCTGAGCCCTTATTGCAACTGGGAATGGCACAAGCAGTATCAGCTCAGCTCCCACACACAACCGAGGCTGCTGCTGCTGGCTAAACACCTGGTTACACAGCGTGTCCCACCTCCGCTGGTTGGCTGCCAAAGACATCTGCTGACCACGCCCACCGGGAACGTCTCGAGCCACCCTCCCAGTATGCCACGCCCACCGCTTCAAGCCGTGCGCCGGCTCTTTCCAACGGTTTTCGAGCCTTCTACATTTTAACTGACAACGGCGACATCTCCCGCTCCCGCCACGGTGTGCCGCACTGATGACAGCCCCGACATCTCCCGCCACGGTGAGGGCCCCGTATAGTGTATGTGTGTATGACACCCTGAGCTTCACCCATTCCCGCCGCCGTGAGGGTATGTGGGGGCAGGGCCGGTGCAAGGTTTCTCGGCACCCTAGGCAACATTTCTGCCTACAACCCCCCCCCCCGTCCTCCCGTCCTCCCGGCCCTCCCCTTCCCCTGTTGCTTGGACGGATCACGTTATCTAGAGGCTGTGTTAACAGTATGTTGATCCTCCTGAAGCAGCCAAATAACAGCAAAAGATAACCTGACAAATATTATATTAAATGCACACAAGTTAAAAAGCATCCAGCCCCACATCCATATATAGTATAATACCACAGTCTGTAGTTTTATACAGTATTATAGATAGGCACCAGGGTTGTAACTAGAACTTTGTGGCAGTGACGTGCGGTGAGGTCATTGGCTGGGGAGGCACTGAGATTTTATATATAATATATATATATATATACATATACACACACACATACATATACAGTGGTCGAAGTGGACATTTTGAAGTGGGGGTATGGAAAAGTGAAGGTTGCAATTATGCGCGCGCCTCCGGAAGAGGGGGTGTGGCCACTCAAATGGGGGCGTGTCCTTCAGTGTATTAGGACCCCTTATACTATCTAGAAATTCTCATACTATCTAGAAATTCACATTACAGCACACGGAATGAGCCGAAATTCACACTACAGCACATGGTATGAGCCAAAATTCACACTACAGCACATGGTATGATCCAAAATTCATATTTTACCACACAGTATGAGCCGAAATTCACATTACAGCACACCGTATGAGCCGAAATTCACATTACAACACACAGTATTGTTAGGGTCTCCTGCCCTGTGCTGCCACGTCGTCATGGCAACCGGGAGACAAGTGCTAGTGGAGTAACCTGAGCGCAGCTGATACTCCGGTTCGGGTCTTTTGCTGTGCAGTGGTTATAGGCTCTGTGCACGGCAGGGGATCCGGTGCTGGTTTTTGTGCTCACAGTCTGTGAGGTCTGAGTGGGGCGTGGACAGCACCTGCTTTATAAGGCCTCTTTTCAGGGTAAGCAGATGCTGCTGAATCTCTGTTGGTTAGTCAGTTCATGAAAGTTAGCCAGTACTGTGTAGCTTTGTATTTGTTTGTTGCTTACTGCAAATAGGCCTGGGGATTTGGTATTACACTCTGCCAATCCAGACCTAGCAGTAAGACTGGAGTCAGTCGTTTAGCTTGCTGGGGTTCTGTTATTACTCTGTGAACTTAGCAAGTTTGCGGCTGTATTCTAACACTTGCCTGTCTAATCCTGTCTCACTGTGCTAGGTGTCAGGGGTCAGTTTAGTGGCAGTAAGCTTAAACCTGTGCACTGCAAGTGAGAATCAGGATTGTGGAGGCTCTCCTTGTGTCTATCATTCCATCTCTGACCAAGGAGTTTACTGCCACACCCGTTGGTAACCCTTTAGGGTTTTGCTGTTGCCCTTAGCAACAGCATTTCGGGTTCTCTACGTATTAAAACACAACATCTTGCTTTTTACATCTGAGCAGTTCTAATACAAGGGAGATACCCAGTTCCTTAGCCTCTGGGCTTCTCTGTTCACTGTGTGTGTATTTTGTTACCCTATCACCTTCTGTGTACGTTATGTCATATTCCCCAGTTTGTCTGTGAGTCCATTTGTTTTGCATAACAGTTCAAACACCAGTACATTCCTGCAGACACTGGAGTGCATAACAGTTCTGACACTAGTACTTTCCTGCAGGAACTGGTGTGCATAACATATTCAGCAGCCTAATACTCCTGTTGAAATTTTGTGGGAATATGGAGCATACCCCTCAAAATACGTTGCAACAGGTGGTCGATCAGGTGCAGGTCCTGACTCGACAATTTAATGATTTGTCCATTAAAATGCACACCTCCCAGGCTGCTGGCGGAGCTCCCGCAGCAGCAGCACCTGCAGGGGTTAAGGAGCCGAAAGTAAATCTCCCGGATCGTTTTTCTGGAGATCGCTCGCAGTTCTTTTGTTTCAAGGAGAGCTGCAAGCTATACTTCCGGCTTAGGCCTCAGTCTTCTGGGTCGGAGATTCAGCGGGTGGGCATAGTGATTTCCTTGCTACAAGGAGACCCACAGGTCTGGGCATATGGGTTGCAGCCTGACTGTCCGTCGCTTAAAAGTGTTGATGCTTTTTTTACGGCACTGGGCATGTTGTATGATGACCCTGACAAGACGGCCTCAGCCGAGGCTCAGATTTCGATCCTTAAGCAAGGGCGAAGGCCAGTTGAGGTTTACTGTACGGAGTTTCGGAGGTTGGCCCATGATACCCAGTGGAATGACCCAGCCCTGAGACACCAGTACCGAAGAGGTCTTTCTAACCAGATAAAGGACCAACTGGTACAATATCCCTTGCCTGATAGCTTGGATCAGCTCATGCAGTTATCCATCCGGGTGGATAGACGGCTGAGAGAGCGTAGGCTTGAAAGGGAGACTGAGATTTCCTTCCTTCCCAAGGGAACCTCAGACTCTGAGGAATTTTCTGAGGAGCCTATGCAGATTGGGGCTACCCGCCTCTCCTCGCGTGAGAAGACGCGGAGGAGACAGCAGGGGTTGTGTTTGTACTGTGGGAATAAAGGTCATGTGGTAGTATCATGCCCAGAAAAGCCGGAAAACTTCAGGGCCTGAGGGTGATGGGAAATATCCTGTCAGGCCAGAAGTCAGAATTTCCCAAGAAGACTTTTATCATTCCGGTGACCTTGAAGATCCTCGGTCAAACTGTCAAGACTGAGGCCTTTGTGGACAGTGGGGCCGACGGGGTTTTTATGGACCACCAATTCGCCCTAAAACACTCTGTCCCCTTAGTACCCTTGGCATCGGAAATTGAGATTTGTGGGTTAAACGGGGAACCATTATCCCAAGGTAAAATTACCTCTTGCACTAGCCAGATTTCTTTGTTTATTGGAGCTACACAATCTGAAAAATTGTCCTTTTATGTGACTGTCTGTACTTTTGCCCCATTGGTGTTGGGGTTACCCTGGTTAAGGGCCCACAATCCTCAATTTGACTGGGTCTCTGGGGAGATTCTTAGTTGGGGTACTGATTGTTTCAGGAGTTGCTTGAGCCTTCCAGTCAGGCTCTCGCAGCTAAGTTTGCCAGGATTGCCAGGGTGTTATGCAGATTTTGCGGACGTGTTCTCCAAAAAAGTTGCAGAGGTACTACCTCCCCATCGCCCCTATGACTGTGCCATTGATTTGTTGCCAAATGCTAAGCTTCCCAAGAGCAGGTTGTACTCCCTGTCACGTCCTGAGACTCAGGCTATGGCAGAGTACATTCAGGAGAACTTGGCTAAGGGATTTATCAGACCTTCACAGTCTCCAGTTGGGTCGGGGTTCTTCTTCGTGGGTAAAAAGGACGGTTCGTTGCGACCCTGCATCGACTTCAGGGAATTGAACCGTATCACGATTAAAAACTCATACCCACTGCCTCTCATTTCGGTCTTGTTTGACCAGCTTCGTACTGCCACCATTTTTTCTAAGATTGACCTACGCGGTGCGTACAATCTAATCCGAATAAGAGAGGGGGATGAATGGAAGACTGCCTTTAATACCCACTCAGGGCATTATGAATATTTGGTGATGCCTTTTGGGCTCTGTAATGCCCCGGCAGTCTTCCAGGATTTCATGAATGATGTGCTCAGGGAATATTTGGATAGATTCTTAGTTGTATACTTAGATGACATCCTAATCTTCTCCCATTCCCTGGAGGAACATCGGAAGCATGTACGCTTAGTCCTCCAGAAACTCAGAGACCACCGGCTTGGGGCGAAGCTGGAGAAGTGCGAATTTGAAGTTCAGCAAATCGCATTTCTAGGATATATTATCTCCCCAGAAGGTTTCCAAATGGAGGGTTCCAAGGTACAGGCAGTCCTGGATTGGGTGCAGCCCACTAGTTTGAAGGCGCTTCAGCGTTTCCTGGGCTTTGCGAATTTTTATAGACGATTTATCGCTGGATTTTCGTCTATAGTGGCGCCCTTGGTGGCACTCACTAAGAAAGGGGCGGATGTTGCTCACTGGTCTTGTGAGGCTAAAGCGGCTTTTGCCCGTCTCAAAAGGGCATTTGTTTCGGCCAAGGTGCTGCGACACCCAGATCCAGAGCGTCCTTTTGTGGTGGAGGTGGATGCCTCTGAGATGGGTATTGGGGCAGTGCTTTCTCAGATGGGAGTGTCTGATAATCGCCTTCATCCCTGTGCTTACTTTTCCCGTAAATTTTCGCCTGCCGAGATGAATTATGACGTGGGTAACCGGGAATTGTTGGCTATTAAGGATGCACTCGAGGAGTGGAGACACTGGCTTGAGGGGGCTAAGTTTGTGGTCTCAATTCTCACTGACCATAAGAATCTGGCATATTTAGAGTCAGCGAAGCGTCTCAATGCCAGGCAGGCACGATGGGCTTTGTTTTTTGCTCGCTTTAATTTTTTGATAACATATCGCCCTGGGTCAAAAAACATCAAGGCTGATGCGCTCTCGCTGAGTTTTGCTCCAATCCAGGAGACCACCGAGGAGCCGTTGCCCATTGTTTCCCCATCATGTATTAAAGTGGGCATTACCCAGGACCTCTTATCATTAGTCCTTAGAGCACAGGAGCAGGCTCCTCCAGACCTTCCGGTAGGTCTTTTGTTTGTGCCTCCTAGGTTAAGACAGCGAGTGTTCCTGGAATTCCATGCCAAGAAGTCGGCAGGTCACCCGGGTATTGCCAGAACTCGGGAGTTGCTATCTAGGGCGGTGTGGTGGCCCTCGGTGGCTAAGGATGTGGATCAGTGGGTTCGGGCATGTGACATCTGTGCCCGAAATAAGACTCCTAGAGGGGTTCCTGTTGGCCCATTACATCCACTCTCTATCCCATCTAAGCCATGGACCCACATTTCAATGGATTTTGTGGTGGACTTGCCCAAATCCTCGGGGATGACAGCCATCTGGGTTGTCGTTGACAGGTTTTCGAAGATGGCGCACTTCGTTCCACTGGTTGGGCTGCCATCAGCCAGACGCCTGTCTGAATTATTTATGCTGCATGTTGTGCGTCTCCACGGGTTGCCACTTGATGTGGTCTCTGACCGCGGATCCCAGTTTGTGGCCAAATTCTGGAGGGCATTTTGTTCCGATCTCCAGATTTCTGTCAGCTTGTCGTCAGGCTACCATCCGCAGTCTAATGGGCAGACTGAAAGGGTGAACCAGTCCTTGGAGCAGTTCCTCAGGTGTTATGTCTCCAAGTGTCAGACTGACTGGGTTGCTCATCTGTCCATGGCGGAGTTTGCCTATAACAACGCGGCTCACTCTGCTACAGGGATCTCTCCCTTCCTTTGTGTGTATGGGCATCATCCTAAGGCCAATTCTTTTGACCCCCTGGACTCCACGCCTGGTGGTTCCTCTGTGGTTTCGGTCCTTAGAGGTATTTGGCGGAAAGTGAAGAAAGCCCTTGTGTCTGTGTCATTAGTGACCAAAAGGGTTTTTGATAAGCGGAAAAGACCCTGCAGCTTCAAATTAGGAGACTTCGTCTGGTTGTCTACCAAGAATTTGAAGTTGAGACAGCCATCTCATAAGTTAGGGCCCCGGTTCATCGGCCCTTATAAGATCACCAGGGTTATCAATCCGGTGGCTTTTCAGTTAGATCTGCCCCGTTCTTTGGGTATCAATAAAACATTTCATTGTTCCCTTTTAAAACGGGCGATTAGTAATCCTTCTTCCAGTGGAAGACCTTCCCCTCTTCTGATACGTGGCCAGAGGGAGTTTGTTGTTGAAAGGATTCTTGACTCCAAGGTGGTTCGGGGTCGGCTGTCATTTTTGGTGCACTGGAAGGGGTATGGCCCGGAGGAGCGGTCGTGGGTGCGCAGTTGTGATCTTCATGCCCCCAGACTGATACGCTCTTTCTTCTCGCAGTTCCCCGATAAACCCGGTGGTAGGGGTTCTTTGACCCCTCGTCAGAGGGGGGGTACTGTTAGGGTCTCCTGCCCTGTGCTGCCACGTCGTCATGGCAACCGGGAGACAAGTGCTAGTGGAGTAACCTGAGCGCAGCTGATACTCCGGTTCGGGTCTTTTGCTGTGCAGTGGTTATAGGCTCTGTGCACGGCAGGGGATCCGGTGCTGGTTTTTGTGCTCACAGTCTGTGAGGTCTGAGTGGGGCGTGGACAGCACCTGCTTTATAAGGCCTCTTTTCAGGGTAAGCAGATGCTGCTGAATCTCTGTTGGTTAGTCAGTTCATGAAAGTTAGCCAGTACTGTGTAGCTTTGTATTTGTTT
The DNA here is from genome assembly GCF_028390025.1 of Pseudophryne corroboree. Taxonomy (NCBI): domain Eukaryota; kingdom Metazoa; phylum Chordata; class Amphibia; order Anura; family Myobatrachidae; genus Pseudophryne; species Pseudophryne corroboree. The sequence goes on along the minus strand of NC_086449.1, from coordinate 717,694,446 downwards.
GTTGCTTACTGCAAATAGGCCTGGGGATTTGGTATTACACTCTGCCAATCCAGACCTAGCAGTAAGACTGGAGTCAGTCGTTTAGCTTGCTGGGGTTCTGTTATTACTCTGTGAACTTAGCAAGTTTGCGGCTGTATTCTAACACTTGCCTGTCTAATCCTGTCTCACTGTGCTAGGTGTCAGGGGTCAGTTTAGTGGCAGTAAGCTTAAACCTGTGCACTGCAAGTGAGAATCAGGATTGTGGAGGCTCTCCTTGTGTCTATCATTCCATCTCTGACCAAGGAGTTTACTGCCACACCCGTTGGTAACCCTTTAGGGTTTTGCTGTTGCCCTTAGCAACAGCATTTCGGGTTCTCTACGTATTAAAACACAACATCTTGCTTTTTACATCTGAGCAGTTCTAATACAAGGGAGATACCCAGTTCCTTGGCCTCTGGGCTTCTCTGTTCACTGTGTGTGTATTTTGTTACCCTATCACCTTCTGTGTACGTTATGTCATATTCCCCAGTTTGTCTGTGAGTCCATTTGTTTTGCATAACAGTTCAAACACCAGTACATTCCTGCAGACACTGGAGTGCATAACAGTTCTGACACTAGTACTTTCCTGCAGGAACTGGTGTGCATAACAAGTATGAGCCGAAATTCACATTACAGCACACGGTATGAGCCGAAATTCACATTACAGCACACGGTATGAGCCGAAATTCACATTACAGCACACAGTATGAGCCGAAAGTCACATTACAGCACACAGTATGAGCCAAAATTCATATTTTACTACACAGTATGAGCCGAAATTCACATTACAGCACACGGTATGAGCCGAAATTCACGTTACAGAACACGCTATGACCCAAAATTTCAGATTTTACCACACTGTATGAGCCGAAATTCACATTATAGCACACGGTATGACCCGAAATTCACATTACAGCATACAGTATGAGCCAAAATTATGATTTTACCACATGGTATGAGCCGAAATTCACATTATAGCACATGGTATGAGCCGAAATTCACATTATAGCAAACGGTATGACCCACAAATCAGGGACAGGGAGAGAGTGTGACAGCAAGGACTGAGAGAGTGACAGCAGGGACTGAGAGAGTGACAGCAGGGACTGAGAGCGTGACAGCAGGGACATAGGGTAACATTACCTGATATGTGCAGCGGAGGTGCGGAAGGGACTGTGGTTGTCGGTGGCGGATGAGCCCATGGTCTGCGGGGGATGCGGCGGTACTAAGCTGTCCTTCTTCGCTGAGGCGTTGATGTCCCTCTGACCACCGCCAGTTGTGGTCTGCGGTGGTCAGCTTTCAATGGCGGTGCAGCGTGCAGAAGTGAGCGCTGGTCAGCGGTGGGAGGCGGGCAGCTGTGATATAAATATATAATTTTTTTACATTTATTTTATTTATTTTTCCCTGTCCCTGCGTCCAAGTGATCTGGGGGTGAGCTGGAGTCCAAGTGATCTTGCCCAGATCACTTGGACTGCAGCTCACCCCCAGATCACTTGGACTGCAGCTCACCCCCAGATCACTTGGACTGCAGCTCGCCCCCAGATCACAAGGGGGGGAGCTGCAGTCCAAGTGATCTGGGGGTGAGCTGCCCAGACACTTGCCACCAAGCACAACTCCCCCCACCCCTCGCCTTAGTGGTCCTGGTTCCTCAGTCCCGGAGGAAGCAGATGCTGCCGGAGATGCTGAGGGCACGGAAATAGAGGTAACAGCGCTGCCTGTTGTCTCCGGAGCTGCCGCTGCTGTGGCAACTCCAACATCGGGAGGCGCGGGGCGGCAGGGAGGGAGGGGATAGGGAGACGTGGGGTAGGAGGGAGGGGATAGGGAGACGCGGGGCGGCAGGGAGGGAGGGGATAGGGAGACGTGGGGTGGGAGAGAGGGGATAGGGAGACGCGGGATGGAAGGGAGGGGATAGGGAGATGCGGGGTGGGAGGGAGGAGATAGGGAGGCACGGGCCGGCAGGGAGGAAGGGGATAGCGAGACGCGGGGCGGCAGGGAGGGGATAGTGAGACGCGGGGTGCGAGGGAGGGGATAGGGAGACGCGGGGCGGCAGGGAGGGAGGGGATAGGGAGGCGCGGGGCGGCAGGGAGGGGATAGGGAGGCGCGGGGCGGCGGGGAGGGAGGGGATAGCGAGACGCGGGGCGACAGTGAGGGGATAGTGAGACGCGGGGTGGGAGGGAGAGGATAGGGAGACGCGGGGCGGCAGGGAGGGAGGGGATAGGGAGGCGCGGGGTGGCGGGGAGGGAGTGGATAGTGAGACGCGGGGTGGGAGGGAGAGGATAGGGAGACGCGGGGCGGGAGGGAGGGGATAGGGAGGCGCGGGGCGGCAGGGAGGGAGGGGATAGGGAGACTTCTCTTGCCTTTCAGATGCTCCAATTAAATATATTTCACAAAAAAAATTTATATTTTGATAAGTAAGCCCAGACCAGGGGCGGCCGCAGCGAGGGTCTAGCCTGCCACAGCCGTCAGTCACCTCACCTACGCCAGTGTGTTGATTTCCCTGCTCCATGTCTCTAACAGAAATAGACGGAGCTGCGCGTATAAGAGAGCAGGTCAGGAGAGCTGCACGTCACCCGCAGGCACGGGAGCTGATGGTGAGCGCCGTCATGTCACTGCCATACCTCCCAACTTTAAGCTTGGTAAATTGGGTCCAACCAGGGGGCGTGTCCTCGGGTGGAGTGGGTGGGGACTCGGGCGGAGGGGCATGGTCTAGCGCTGCAACCCCCGCTTCCGTCATTTTGTGGGCGTGGCCAGCGCTCCCATAGCAGCTGGGCAGCCCCCGACTAACCCACCCCGCACTGATATATGCTGTTTCCATGCACACGGTATCTATTCAGTGATCCCCGAATGCTTTGCAGAGCAGCAGTGATCACTGACTCTCCATATCTGCCCCCCCCCTCCCTGCAGGACACCCCCCTTCCCCCTCTTCCCTGCAGGACACCGCGACTCGCAGTAGGAACATCGGGACAGTGTCCAATTGGCGGGACTGTCCAGCTGTATTCGGGACAGTGGCGAGGTATGCACTTCTCCTTCGGGAGCCCCAGCGTTCTGCGCATGTGCGTTCAGCTGAGCACCCATAGGCGGCGGCCTGCAGCAATTGCCGGGGGAACACTATTATTTCTGCAGAATGTGGCCCATAGGCTACAGCGGCTAACGCCATCTTCAGTCGCGGCTGCTGTGGGAAATGGAGGGGCTGTAGCAGATATGGAGATACCCGCTGCCGTCCCTTCTTCATACATTTGGGGTCGCTTAATATTGCAGATGCCCCCTGGAAGCAGGTGTTTTTGGTGATGTGCCACAATAAATAATGATTGTGCCCCAATGTCACTAGAATAGCAAATGTAAAACATCAATGGCATTATCACTGGAAGAGCGAGACAGATGGTGTGTGTTTCTCTTTTGTGTGGCCCCGATAGTGTCGTCCCACTCCAGAGTTGGTGCTGGGTCACGTAGCTTAGCTTCACCACTGGGAAACCTCATCCCCAGCTTCTGATTCTCCCACATGACAGTTAGTGAAACAGCAGAGATGACTATCGGTGGGTATAACCATCGATAGTCACCAATTGTATAGCTTGCTACCTTCACTCACACTTCCACCATTGATGGTGAGCACACCGATGGTAATCCTTACTTATACTGCAACATGCTGGTGTGCAGTCCAGTACTAATTTTTACGCAGATGGTGACCCTTCTCCTGTTGTGTCATTTATTCTGAGTGTCCTGCAGGAAGCTGTGGGCGGGGCTGAGCCAGTCACCATTGGAGAAAAAGCATTGAGGGAATTCAATTGAATGCGATGTGTCACAGGGCATTGTTCTGTACATTTTTGGTAAATAAAATTGTGTGTGGCCAGTGTGTGCTCCTTGCGTTCCTTCCGTGTGTGAGCAACCAGTGTGTGCTCCATCCCCCCAGCCTTGCTTCGTGTGTGCCAACTGCATCCTGTGTGTACTCCCACCCCCTCCTAGCGCTGCTGGGTGTGTGTTGTGTGCAGCCTGTGTGTACTCCCACCCCCTCCTAGCGCTGCTGGGTGTGTGTTGTGAGCAACCAGTGTGCGCTCCATCCCCATATCCATTTGATAGATAGACAGGGGTATATTTACTAAGGTCCCGATTTTGACCGAGATGGTGTTTTTTCTTCAAAGTGTCATCTCGGGAATTTACTAAACTCAAATCACGGCAGTGATGAGGGCATTCGTATTTTTTTGGAAGTCCAAGAAAAAAAATACGAATGAATACACCATCGGTCAAATACGCCTGTAATTTGGTAGAACTCGGTCATTTACTAAAAAGTGTAATTCACAAACACTGCCGACAATAGCCAAACACTGCCGTGAAAAAATACAAATCGTGAAAAAGTGCTAAAATAAAACAGACCTGCTTTTTTATCCCGTGTTTGGATAGGCATGCAGGGATCCATGAGATCCGTGCATGTTTATCAGTGGGAAGCGGATGGGAAAGTGTTCATTTTTAGAAAAAAAACATTGCATGGGGTCCCCCCTCCTAAGCAAAACCAGCCTCGGGCTCTTTGAGCCGGTCCTGGTTGAAAAAATATGGGACAAAAAGTGACCGGGGTTCCCCCATATTTAATCAACCAGCACCGGGCTCTGCGCCTGGTCCTGGTTCCAAAAATACGGGGGACAAAAAGCGTAGGGGTCCCCCGTATTTCTGAAACCAGCACCGGGCTCCACTAGCCAGATACATAATGCCACAGCCGGGGAACACTTTTATATTGGTCCCAGCGGCCCTGGCATTACATACCCAACTAGTCATCCCTGGCCGGGGTACCCTGGAGGAGTGGGGACCCCTTCAATCAAGAGGTCCCCCCCCTCCAGCCACCCAAGGGCCAGGGGTGAAGCCCGAGGCTGTCCCCCCCATCCAAGGGCGGCGGATGGGGGACTGATAGCCTTTTTGTCAAAATTTGAATATTGTTTTTAGTAGCAGTACTACAAGTCCCAGCAAGCCTCCCCCGCAAGCTGGTACTTGGAGAACCACAAGTACCAGCATGCGGTGGAAAACCGGGCCCGCTGGTACCTGTAGTACTACTACTAAAAAAATACCCCAATAAAAACAGGACACACACACCTTGAAAGTAAAAGTTTATTACATACATCCGCACCTCCAAACATACATACTTACCTATGTTCACACGAGGGTCGGTCCTTTTCTCCATGTAGAATCCATGGGGTACCTGTTGTAAAAATTATACTCACATAATCCAGTGTAGATCGGTCCTCTTCTGTGCTATTTGTAATCCACGTACTTTGCAAAATAAAAAAACGGACACCCGACCACGCACTGAAAGGGGCCCCATGTTTTCACATGGGACCCCTTTCCCCGACTGCCAGGAACCCCCCCTGACTTCTGTCTAAGAGGGTTCCTTCAGCCAATCAGGGAGCGCCACGTCGTGGCACCCTCCTGATTGGCTGTGTGCACCTGTAGTGTATGTCAGGCAGCACACGGCAATGTTACAATGTAGCGCCTATGCGCTCCATAATAACCAATGGTGGGAACTTTGTGGTCAGCGGTGAGGTTACTTTCGGTCAACCAATCCTGGGATGTTCGCCGCGATATCTTTCACCTGGTTGAACTTATGTTGTTTTATTTTTATGTTTTTGTATTCTGTTTTGATTTGAGGTCACTTGCACTGCTATTGGTTTTTCCTCTTCTGGTTCCATAGGGCTACACAGGGAAACATTGGGGTTGTAGGTGGTGGGATCAGTTCCGGGCACCAAACATGGGCCCTCATTCCGAGTTGATCGGTCGCAAGGCGAATTTAGCAGAGTTACACACGCTAAGCCGCCGCCTACTGGGAGTGAATCTTAGCTTCTTAAAATTGCGACCGATGTATTCGCAATAATGCGATTACTAACTACTTAGCAGTTTCAGAGTAGCTCCAGACTTACTCTGCCTGTGCGATCATTTCAGTGCTTGTCGTTCCTGGTTGACGTCACAAACACACCCAGCGTTCGCCCAGGCACTCCCACCGTTTCTCCGGCCACTCCTGCGTTTTTTCCGGAAACGGTAGCGTTTTCAGCCACACGCCCCTGAAACGCCGTGTTTCCGCCCAGTAACACCCATTTCCTGTCAATCACATTACGATCGCCGGAGCGAAGAAAAAGCCGTGAGTAAAAATACTTTCTTCATAGTAAAGTTACTTGGCGCAGTCGCAGTGCGAACATTGCGCATGCGTACTAAGCGGATTTTCACTGCGATGCGATGAAAAATACCGAGCGAACAACTCGGAATGAGGGCCATGGCAAGGTTCTGTCCATTATGCTCTTCTATTTTACTTAAATGTTTATGGGCCTAATTCAGACCCGATCGCTAGGGTGCGTATATTGCATCCCTGCGATCAGGTAGTTGCCGCCTACAGGGGAGGGGGAAATGGCTATGCAGGGGTGCGATTGACTGTGCAGGAGAGCTGCACAAACAAAGATTGTGCAGTCTCTGCACAGTCCTGGACTTACTCTTCCAGTGCGATGATTGGGGCCGGAGCTGACGTCAGAAACCCTCCCTTCAAACGCCTGGTTCTTCCTGCGTTTCTCTGGACACTCCTTAAAAACGGTCAGTTGCCACCCACAAACGGCCTCTTTCTGTCAGTCACCTTGCGATCACCCGTACAATTGCTTTTCTCGCTCATCCTGTCGCTGCCTGACGATCCCCGTCGCAGCGGACTGACGCGCTTGCACATTGCGGTGCATGCACAGTTCAGACCTGATCGCAGGCTGTACGAAAACGCAGCCTAGCGATCAGGTCTGAATTAGGCCCTATATACGTCCATTCCTGTTTACATGTGTATATATTTTCCCAGTATGTATAGTTTTTATCCCAGTATATATTTTATATTTTGAGATATATATTTTTGTATAGATTTATATTTTTTTATATATTGTATATATTTTATTTTTATATTTTATTACATATTTTCTATATTAACTTCATTTATATAGACTGTAAGCTCCTATGGGGCAGGGTCTGATACGGATGACTTGTGTTCTCTATACAGCACTGACTGCATTTATTTGTGGTAGTATATAAAGAAACAATAATAAATATACATGTATATCAGGAACATATTATCGCGCCTCAATTTTTTTTTTCAGGTGGACCATCTCCATGATTGAATTGTGAGGTCATCAGCCACCAACCTACATCTCTGGGCTTCTGTGAGGTCGTCTTTACTACAAAGCATACTCTGAAGATAGAACCGCAGGAGTAGCTGACCCAAGCCAGGTAATTAATATTATTATTAATTACCGATAATCCTCAGGCTAGACTTGACTTCTAGACCTGTAGAGGCGTGGTATTATGTTTCTGGTGTACATGGATATTTATTAAATGTGTATGTTTTGTAAACACCCTCTTGCTTATAGTGTTTTCAGAGCTTGATGAATTTAGGTCCTCATACTGTTGTATGGGGACAGCGGGCCAGATGGGGACTTGATGGTGACCCTGATAAAGTGCGTCTTATTGGGGTGTGGCCTGGATGGGCATGGAATAAGACATTAGTCTTACTGCTCTCCGGGCCGATTATTCTTTTTACCTAACCTTTGGCCTCCGAAAGAGTAATTATCCAGTTTTTTAGTGCTGGCGTGCAACTCCCTGGCACTCTATACTGACCAGAGGGTTTCCTGCAGCTCCAGACGCCTGGTCGCCGTCTTTACGGTCTCCAGTTCAGGCTTGTACTGGGCTGTATATGGGTATTTAGTGAAATTCCGGTAGGCCCATAAAATTCTTAGCCACACCCTTTATCGCTAGTGGCCTAGACGAGGTCACAGGGGCGGTTCATTATAGCAGGCTGGACAGTGCAGCTGCTTGCTGGGCAGTCATCAAGCCGTTGACTGACCCAGCTGATTGCTTCAGGCTGTGGTTGGGGAGGATCAGTCTCTGTACTGCCAATCACCCCCATTTGCACTGCGCTGTCTGGCCTTTATGTATGTGTGTGTGTGTTTTTATATATGTACATGTATACTATGTATGTATTTGCCCTTGACCCCCCCGCCTCTATTTACGTCATTGCCCCCTTCATTTCACATGCCAGTACGGATGCCTAGAGACCAGTAAAGCAGCCCCAGCTTCGTGCTACTACCAACTCCTGGACCATAATTTGCTGAACTTATTATCCATGCCCTCTATCGCTAGAAGCCTAGACGAAGTCACAGGGGTGGTTCATTATAGCAGGCTGGACAGTGCAGCTGCTTGCCGGGCAGTCATCAAGCCTTTGACTGACCCGGCTGCAGGCTGTGGATGGGGAGGCTCAGTCTCTGTGCTGCCAATCAGCCCCTTTTGCACTGGACTATCTGGCCCTTATGTATGTGTTTGTTTGTGTGTGTATTTATATATGTACATGTATGCTATGTATGTATTTACCCTTGATTCCCCATGGTGCCGCCTTGCCGCATGATTCTCCTGCAAGCCAGGGCCTGATTGGATCCTGAACTGTGATCCAGATTTCTCCCGTGGGCTGTGCCGGGTGACATTGCTCTGCTGGTTTGAGGGTCATCCTCTACCACTTTTCAGCTCCCGATTGTGACTCCCTCCCTGGTGACTGCTGCTCTCCTGTGTCTGCTCCTATGCTGGGGTTCTGTTTTGCTGACTGCACCTACCCACTGGTCGCTTCTCTGCTGCTGGGGTCTACTGTCTGACGCCATTTTGAAAGCAGTATCCATGGGCGGATTTAGGGGCGAGACCGCCCCTAGGCAAATTATTGGCTGCTGTACACCCACCCCCTCCCCTCGCCTCTTATCACGTCATTGCTCCCTTCATTTCACGTGCCAGTACGGATGCCTCAAGACCAATAAAGCAGCCCCAGCCTCACCCTACTACCAACTCCTGGACCACAATTTGCTGCCCTTGTTCCACCCCTATCATTTACTAAATACAACATTAAAAAAAAAGTCTGAATGATGAAAAAAAGAATCACCTGGCCCTTATCAGCCTGGTGTGCCGCTCCTATGCACGTGCCTAGTGGGAAATCCGCCACTGGCCGTATCATGTGTCTGTGGGACACTGGTGACAGTTGATTAGTGTGCTGTCCTGCTTCCTCGCTCTTGTGATACCGGACATCCTGATCGCCTTGAGCTCTGCTGGTGTTAAGCTATCGTCATTCCCTCAACTGCTCTGTTGATCTGGTCACCTCAGTCTCCAGTTCAGTGCTACTCTGTTTAATCCTCTTGATACTTACCTGCTGCAGCCTGGTTGTCTTTTACTTGAACTGTTCCCTTCACTCGTTCGTCTGTCTCGCTGCCTCTATATTTCCATCATCAGTTCAATGTGACCCTGTGTAGCTCCTTACTATACCTTCAGTCTCCTATCCCAGGTTATACTGTGGATTTTTGCTATGACTTGCTCTGTTGATTTGGTCACCTCAGTCTCCTGTACGGGGCTAGCTTGTGGAACTTTTCTGTTATCCTACATTTGCTGTTTCTTCTTTGTCCATTACATGTCAAAATATGCAGGTGATGGAGGATGGGTCTGGTGAGCCCGAGTATCGTTTTTCTATCCTGGAGGACTGTGGTGTCTCTGTCCATGGCCAGTTGATCTCCTTGGACTCTCACGTGAGAACATACCGGCCCAATCCTGGGATGTTTTGGGTCACCTTCGCCGCAATATCTTCACCTGGTTGAACTTATGTTGTTTTATTTTTATGTTTTTGTATTCTGTTTTGATTTGAGGTCACTTGCACTGCTATTGGTTTTTCTTCTTCTGGTTCCATAGGGCTACACAGGGAAACATTGGGGTTGTAGGTGGTGGGATCAGTTCCGGGCACCAAACATGGCAAGGTTCTGTCCATTATGCTCTTCTATATTACTTAAATGTTTATGGGCCTAATTCAGACCCGATCGCTAGGGTGCATATATTGCATCCCTGCGATCAGGTAGTCGCCGCCTACAGGGGAGGGGGAAATGGCTATGCAGGGGTGTGATCGAATGTGCAGGAGAGCTGCACAAACAGAAGATTGTGCAGTCTCTGCACAGCCCAGGACTTACTCTTCCAGTGCGATGATTGGGGCCGGAGCTGATGTCAGAAACCCTCCCTTCAAACGCCTGGTTCTTCCTGCGTTTCTCTGGACACTCCTTAAAAACGGTCAGTTGCCACCCACGAACGGCCTCTTTCTGTCAGTCACCTTGCGATCGCCCGTTCAATTCCTTTTCTCGCTCATCCTGTCGCTGCCCGCCGATCCCCGTCGCAGCGGACTGACGTGCTTGCACATTGCGGTGCATGCGCAGTTCAGACCTGATCGCAGGCTGTACGAAAACGCAGCCTATCGATCAGGTCTGAATTAGGCCCTATATACGTCCATTCCTGTTTACATGTGTATATATTTTCCCAGTATGTATAGTTTTTATCCCAGTATATATTTTATATTTTGAGATATAGCTTTTTGTATAGATTTCTATTTTTTTTATATATTGTATATATTTTATTTTTATATTTTATTACATATTTTCTATATTAACTTCATTTATATAGACTGTAAGCTCCTATGGGGCAGGGTCTGATACGGATGACTTGTGTTCTCTATACAGCACTGACTGCATTTATTTGTGGTAGTATATAAAGAAACAATAATAAATATACATGTATATCAGGAACATATTATCGCGCCTCAATTTTTTTTTTCAGGTGGACCATCTCCATGATTGAATTGTGAGGTCATCAGCCACCAACCTACATCTCTGGGCTTCTGTGAGGTCGTCTTTACTACAAAGCATACTCTGAAGATAGAACCGCAGGAGTAGCTGACCCAAGCCAGGTAATTAATATTATTATTAATTACCGATAATCCTCAGGCTAGACTTGACTTCTAGACCTGTAGAGGCGTGGTATTATGTTTCTGGTGTACATGGATATTTATTAAATGTGTATGTTTTGTAAACACCCTCTTGCTTATAGTGTTTTCAGAGCTTGATGAATTTAGGTCCTCATACTGTTGTATGGGGACAGCGGGCCAGATGGGGACTTGATGGTGACCCTGATAAAGTGCGTCTTATTGGGGTGTGGCCTGGATGGGCATGGAATAAGACATTAGTCTTACTGCTCTCCGGGCCGATTATTCTTTTTACCTATCCTTTGGCCTCCGAAAGAGTCATTATCCAGTTTTTTAGTGCTGGCGTGCAACTCCCTGGCACTCTATACTGACCAGAGGGTTTCCTGCAGCTCCAGACGCATGGTCGCCGTCTTTACGGTCTCCAGTTCAGGCTTGTACTGGGCTATATATGGGTATTTAGTGAAATTCCGGTAGGCCCATAAAATTCTTAGCCACACCCTTTATCGCTAGTGGCCTAGACGAGGTCACAGGGGCGGTTCATTATAGCAGGCTGGACAGTGCAGCTGCTTGCTGGGCAGTCATCAAGCCGTTGACTGACCCGGCTGATTGCTTCAGGCTGTGGTTGGGGAGGATCAGTCTCTGTACTGCCAATCACCCCCATTTGCACTGCGCTGTCTGGCCTTTATGTATGTGTTTGTGTGTTTTTATATATGTACATGTATACTATGTATGTATTTGCCCTTGACCCCCCCCCCCGCCTCTAATTATGTCATTGCCCCCTTCATTTCACATGCCAGTACGGATGCCTAGAGACCACTAAAGCAGCCCCAGCCTCGTGCTACTACCAACTCCTGGACCATAATTTGCTGAACTTATTATCCATGCCCTCTATCGCTAGAAGCCTAGACTAAGTCACAGGGGTGGTTCATTATAGCAGGCTGGACAGTGCAGCTGCTTGCCGGGCAGTCATCAAGCCTTTGACTGACCCGGCTGCAGGCTGTGGAGGCTCAGTCTCTGTACTGCCACTGGGCTATCTGGCCCTTATGTATGTGTGTGTTTGTGTGTGTATTTATATATGTGCATGTATGCTATGTATGTATTTACCCTTGATTCCCCATGGTGCCGCCTTGCCGCACGATTCTCCTACAAGCCAGGGCCTGATTGGATCCTGAACTGTGATCCAGATTTCTCCCGTGGGCTGTGCCGGGTGACATTGCTCTGCTGATTTGAGGGTCATCCTCTACCACTTGGCAGCTCCTGATTGCGACTCCCTCCCTGGTGACTGCTGCTCTCCTGTGTCTGCTCCTGCGCTGGGGTTGTGTTTTGCTGACTGCTGCTACCCACTGGTCACTTCTCTGCTGCTGGGGTCTACTGTCTGACGCCATTTTGAAAGCAGTATCCATGGGCGGATTTAGGGGCGAGACCGCCCCTAGGCAAATTATTGGCTGCTGTACACCCACCCCCTCCCCCCGCCTCTAATCACGCCATTGCTCCCTTCATTTCACGTGCCAGTACGGGTGCCTCAAGACCAATAAAGCAGCCCCAGCCTCACCCTACTACCAACTCCTGGACCACAATTTGCTGCCCTTGTTCCACCCCTATCATTTACTAAATACAACATAAAAAAAGAAGTCTGAATGATGAAAAAAAGAATCACCTGGCCCTTATCAGCCTGGTGTGCCGCTCCTATGCACGTGCCTAGTGGGAAATCTGCCAATGGCCGTATCATGTGTCTGTGGGACACTGGTGACAGTTGATTAGTGTGCTGTCCTGCTTCCTCGCTCTTGTGATACTGGACATCCTGATCGCCTTGAGCTCTGCTGGTGTTAAGCTATCGTCATTCCCTCAACTGCTCTGTTGATCTGGTCACCTCAGTCTCCAGTTCAGTGCTACTCTGTTTAATCCTCTTGATACTTACCTGCTGCAGCCTGGTTGCCTTTTGCTTGAACTGTTCCCTTCACTCATTCGTCTGTCTCGCTGCCTCTATATTTCCATCATCAGTTCAATGTGACCCTGTGTAGCTCCTTACTATACCTTCAGTCTCCTATCCCAGGTTATACTGTGGATTTTTGCTATGACTTGCTCTGTTGATTTGGTCACCTCACTCTCCTGTACAGGGCTAGCTTGTGGAACTTTTCTGTTATCCTACATTTGCTGTTTCTTCTTTGTCCATTTCATGTCAAAATATGCAGGTGATGGAGGATGGGTCTGGTGAGCCCGAGTATCGTTTTTCTATCCTGGAGGACTGTGGTGTCTCTGTCCATGGCCAGTTGATCTCCTTGGACTCTCAGGTGAGAACATACCGGCCCAATCCTGGGATGTTTTGGGTCACCTTCGCCGCGATATCTTTCACCTGGTTAAACTTACGTTGTTTTATTTTTATGTTTGGTATTCTGTTTTGATTTGAGGTCACTTGCACTGCTATTGGTTTTTCCTCTTCTGGTTCCATAGGGCTACACAGGGAAACATTGGGGTTGTAGGTGGTGGGATCAGTTCCGGGCACCAAACATGGCAAGGTTCAGTCCTTTATTGCTCTTCTATTTTACTTAAATGTTTATGGGCCTAATTCAGACCCGATCGCTAGGGTGCGTATATTGCATCCCTGCGATCAGGTAGTCGCCGCCTACAGGGGAGGGGGAAATCGCTATGCAGGGGTGTGATCGAATGTGCAGGAGAGCTGCACAAACAGAAGATTGTGCAGTCTCTGCACAGCCCAGGACTTACTCTTCCAGTGCGATGATTGGGGCCGGAGCTGACGTCAGATACCCTCCCTTCAAACGCTTGGTTCTTCCTGCATTTCTCTGGACACTCCTTAAAAACGGTCAGTTGCCACCCACAAACGACCTCTTTCTGTCAGTCAATTTGCGATTCCCCGTACAATTGCTTTTCTCGCTCATCCTGTCGCTGCCCGCCGATCCCCGTCGCAGCGGACTGACGCGCTTGCACATTGCGGTGCATTCGCAGTTTAGACCTGATCGCAGGCTGTACGAAAACGCAGCCTATCGATCAGGTCTGAAATAGGCCCTATATACGTCCATTCCTGTTTACATGTGTATATATTTTCCCAGTATGTATAGTTTTTATCCCAGTATATATTTTATATTTTGAGATATATATTTTTGTATAGATTTATATTTTTTTATATATTGTATATATTTTATTTTTATATTTTATTACATATTTTCTATATTAACTTCATTTATATAGACTGTAAGCTCCTATGGGGCAGAGTCTGATACGGATGACTTATGTTCTCTATACAGCACTGACTGCATTTATTTGTGGTAGTATATAAAGAAACAATAGTAAATATACATGTATATCAGGAACATATTATCGCGCCTCAATTTTTTTTTCCAGGTGGACCATCTCCATGATTGAATTGTGAGGTCATCAGCCACCAACCTACATCTCTGGGCTTCGGTGAGGTCGTCTTTACTACAAAGCATACTCTGAAGATAGAACCGCAGGAGTAGCTGACCCAAGCCAGGTAATTAATATTATTATTAATTACCGATAATCCTCAGGCTAGACTTGACTTCTAGACCTGTAGAGGCGTGGTATTATGTTTCTGGTGTACATTAGTGATGAGCGGGTTCGGGTCCGAGGCAGACTCGGATCTTCCCGCCTTGCTCGGCTAACCCGAGCGCGCCCGAACGTCATCATCCCGCTGTCGGATTCTCGCGAGGCTCGGATTCTATCGCAAGACTCGGATTCTATATAAGGAGCCGCGCGTAGCCGCCATTTTCACACGTGCATTGAGATTGATAGGGAGAGGACGTGGCTGGCGTCCTCTCCGTTTAGAATAGAAATAGATAGAGAGTGAGAGTGAGACACTTGATTTACTGGAGCTTAGGAGTACTCAGAGAGTGCAGAGTTTACTAGTGACTGACCAGTGACCACCAGTGCAGTTTTATTATTATTTAATATAATCCGTTCTCTGCTTGAAAAAAACGATACACAGTGACACAGTATACCATATCTGTGCTCAGCCTCAGTGTGCTTCATCATCTATGTATATCTGACTGTGCTGAGTGCTCACTACTCACACAGCTTAATTGTGGGGGAGACTGGGGAGCAGTTATAGCAGGAGTACATTAACAGTGCACACTTTTGCTGCCAGAGTGCCACTGCCAGTGTGACTGACCAGTGACCACTGTGCACCAGTATATTGTGATTGTCTGCCTGAAAAAGTTAAACACTCGTCGTGTGGTGTTTTTATTCTATAAACGCATTCTGCTGACAGTGTCCAGCAGGTCCGTCATTATATAATATATACCTGTCCTGCAGTAGTGATATATATATATTTTTTATATCATTATCATCCAGTCTATATTAGCAGCAGACGCAGTACGGTAGTCCACGGCTGTAGCTACCTCTGTGTCGGCAGTCGCTCGTCCATCCATAATTGTATACCACCTACCTGTGGTGTTTTTTTTTTTCTATCTTCTTGATACTAGTAGCTTACTTTAGGAGTCTGCAGTGCTGACAGTGTCCAGCAGGTCCGTCATTATATAATATATACCTGTCCGGCTGCAGTAGTGATATATATATATTTTTTATATCATTATCATCCAGTCTATATTAGCAGCAGACGCAGTACGGTAGTCCACGGCTGTAGCTACCTCTGTGTCGGCAGTCGCTCGTCCATCCATAATTGTATACCACCTACCTGTTGTGTTTTTTTTTTCTATCTTCTTGATACTAGTAGCTTACTTTAGGAGTCTGCAGTGCTGACAGTGTCCAGCAGGTCCGTCATTATATAATATATACCTGTCCGGCTGCAGTAGTGATATATATATATTTTTTATATCATTATCATCTAGTCTATATTAGCAGCAGACGCAGTACGGTAGTCCACGGCTGTAGCTAACTCTGTGTCGGCAGTCGCTCGTCCATCCATAATTGTATACCACCTACCTGTTGTGTTTTTTTTTTTTCTATCTTCTTGATACTAGTAGCTTACTTTAGGAGTCTGCAGTGCTGACAGTGTCCAGCAGGTCCATCATTATATAATATATACCTGTCCGGCTGCAGTAGTGATATATATATATTTTTTATATCATTATCATCCAGTCTATATTAGTAGCAGACGCAGTACTGTAGTCCACGGCTGTAGCTACCTCTGTGTCGGCAGTCGCTCGTCCATCCATAATTGTATACCACCTACCTGTGGTGTTTTTTTTTCTTTCTATCTTCTTGATACTAGTAGCTTACTTTAGGAGTCTGCAGTGCTGACAGTGTCCAGCAGGTCCGTCATTATATAATATATACCTGTCCGGCTGCAGTAGTGATATATATATATTTTTTATATCATTATCATCCAGTCTATATTAGCAGCAGACGCAGTACGGTAGTCCACGGCTGTAGCTAACTCTGTGTCGGCAGTCGCTCGTCCATCCATAATTGTATACCACCTACCTGTTGTGTTTTTTTTTTTTCTATCTTCTTGATACTAGTAGCTTACTTTAGGAGTCTGCAGTGCTGACAGTGTCCAGCAGGTCCGTCATTATATAATATATACCTGTCCGGCTGCAGTAGTGATATATATATATTTTTTATATCATTATCATCCAGTCTATATTAGCAGCAGACGCAGTACGGTAGTCCACGGCTGTAGCTACATCTGTGTCGGCAGTCGCTCGTCCATCCATAAGTATACTAGTATCCATCCATCTCCATTGTTTACCTGAGGTGCCTTTTAGTTGTGCCTATTAAAATATGGAGAACAAAAATGTTGAGGTTCCAAAAATAGGGAAAGATCAAGATCGACTTCCACCTCGTGCTGAAGCTGCTGACACTAGTCATGGCCGAGACGATGAAATGCCATCAACGTCGTCTGCCAAGGCCGATGCCCAATGTCATAGTACAGAGCATGTAAAATCCAAAACACCAAATATCAGTAAAAAAAGGACTCAAAAATCTAAAATAAAATTGTCGGAGGAGAAGCGTAAACTTGCCAATATGCCATTTACCACATGGAGTGGCAAGGAACGGCTATGGCCCTGGCCTATGTTCATGGCTAGTGGTTCAGCTTCACATGAGGATGGAAGCACTCAGCCTCTCGCTAGAAAAATGAAAAGACTCAAGCTGGCAAAAGCACAGCAAAGAACTGTGCGTTCTTCGAAATCACAAATCCACAAGGAGAGTCCAATTGTGTCGTTTGCGATGCCTGACCTTCCCAACACTGGACGTGAAGAGCATGCGCCTTCCACCATTTGCACGCCCCCTGCAAGTGCTGGAAGGAGCACCCGCAGTCCAGTTCCTGATAGTCAGATTGAAGATGTCAGTGTTGAAGTACACCAGGATGAGGAGGATATGGGTGTTGCTGGCGCTGGGGAGGAAATTGACCAGGAGGATTCTGATGGTGAGGTGGTTTGTTTAAGTCAGGCACCCGGGGAGACACCTGTTGTCCGTGGGAGGAATAGGGCCATTGACATGCCTGGTGAAAATACCAAAAAAATCAGCTCTTCGGTGTGGAAGTATTTCAACAGAAATGCGGACAACATTTGTCGAGCCGTGTGTTGCCTTTGTCAAGCTGTAATAAGTAGGGGTAAGGACGTTAACCACCTCGGAACATCCTCCCTTATACGTCACCTGCAGCGCATTCATCATAAGTCAGTGACAAGTTCAAAAACTTTGGGCGACAGCGGAAGCAGTCCACTGACCAGTAAATCCCTTCCTCTTGTAACCAAGCTCACGCAAACCACCCCACCAACTCCCTCAGTGTCAATTTCCTCCTTCCCCAGGAATGCCAATAGTCCTGCAGGCCATGTCACTGGCAATTCTGATGAGTCCTCTCCTGCCTGGGATTCCTCCGATGCATCCTTGCGTGTAACGCCTACTGCTGCTGGTGCTGCTGTTGTTGCTGCTGGGAGTCGATGGTCATCCCAGAGGAGAAGTCGTAAGACCACTTTTACTACTTCCACCAAGCAATTGACTGTCCAACAGTCCTTTGCGAGGAAGATGAAATATCACAGCAGTCATCCTGCTGCAAAGCGGATAACTGAGGCCTTGGCATCCTGGGCGGTGAGAAACGTGGTTCCGGTATCCATCATTACTGCAGAGCCAACTAGAGACTTGTTGGAGGTACTGTGTCCCCGGTACCAAATACCATCTAGGTTCCATTTCTCTAGGCAGGCGATACCGAAAATGTACACAGACTTCAGAAAAAGACTCACCAGTGTCCTAAAAAATGCAGTTGTACCCAATGTCCACTTAACCACGGACATGTGGACAAGTGGAGCAGGGCAGGCTCAGGACTATATGACTGTGACAGCCCACTGGGTAGATGTATGGACTCCCGCCGCAAGAACAGCAGCGGCGGCACCAGTAGCAGCATCTCGCAAACGCCAACTCTTTCCTAGGCAGGCTACGCTTTGTATCACCGCTTTCCAGAATACGCACACAGCTGAAAACCTCTTACGGCAACTGAGGAAGATCATCGCGGAATGGCTTACCCCAATTGGACTCTCCTGTGGATTTGTGGCATCGGACAACGCCAGCAATATTGTGTGTGCATTAAATCTGGGCAAATTCCAGCACGTCCCATGTTTTGCACATACCTTGAATTTGGTGGTGCAGAATTATTTAAAAAACGAGAGGGGCGTGCAAGAGATGCTGTCGGTGGCCAGAAGAATTGCGGGACACTTTCGGTGTACAGGCACCACGTACAGAAGACTGGAGCACCACCAAAAACGCCTGAACCTGCCCTGCCATCATCTGAAGCAAGAAGTGGTAACGAGGTGGAATTCAACCCTCTATATGCTTCAGAGGTTGGAGGAGCAGCAAAAGGCCATTCAAGCCTATACAACTGAGCACGATATAGGAGGTGGAATGCACCTGTCTCAAGCGCAGTGGAGAATGATTTCAACGTTGTGCAAGGTTCTGCAACCTTTTGAACTTGCCACACGTGAAGTCAGTTCAGACACTGCCAGCCTGAGTCAGGTCATTCCCCTCATCAGGCTTTTGCAGAAGAAGCTGGAGACATTGAAGGAGGAGCTAACACAGAGCGATTCCGCTAGGCATGTGGGACTTGTGGATGGAGCCCTTAATTCGCTTAACAAGGATTCACGGGTGGTCAATCTGTTGAAATCAGAGCACTACATTTTGGCCACCGTGCTCGATCCTAGATTTAAAACCTACCTTGGATCTCTCTTTCCGGCAGACACAAGTCTGCTGGGGTTCAAAGAACTGCTGGTGACAAAATTGTCAAGTCAAGCGGAACGCGACCTGTCAACATCTCCTCCTTCACATTCTCCCGCACCTGGGGGTGCGAGGAAAAGGCTCAGAATTCCGAGCCCACCCGCTGGCGGTGATGCAGGGCAGTCTGGAGCGACTGCTGATGCTGACATCTGGTCCGGACTGAAGGACCTGACAACGATTACGGACATGTCGTCTACTGTCACTGCATATGATTCTCTCCCCATTGAAAGAATGGTGGAGGATTATATGAGTGACCGCATCCAAGTAGGCACGTCAGACAGTCCGTACTTATACTGGCAGGAAAAAGAGGCAATTTGGAGGCCCTTGCACAAACTGGCTTTATTCTACCTAAGTTGCCCTCCCACAAGTGTGTACTCCGAAAGAGTGTTTAGTGCCGCCGCTCACCTTGTCAGCAATCGGCGTACGAGGTTACATCCAGAAAATGTGGAGAAGATGATGTTCATTAAAATGAATTATAATCAATTCCTCCGTGGAGACATTCACCAGCAGCAATTGCCTCCACAAAGTACACAGGGAGCTGAGATGGTGGATTCCAGTGGGGACGAATTGATAATCTGTGAGGAGGGGGATGTACACGGTGATATATCGGAGGATGATGATGAGGTGGACATCTTGCCTCTGTAGAGCCAGTTTGTGCAAGGAGAGATTAATTGCTTCTTTTTTGGTGGGGGTCCAAACCAACCCGTCATTTCAGTCACAGTCGTGTGGCAGACCCTGTCACTGAAATGATGGGTTGGTTAAAGTGTGCATGTCCTGTTTATACAACATAAGGGTGGGTGGGAGGGCCCAAGGACAATTCCATCTTGCAACTCTTTTTTCTTTCATTTTTCTTTGCGTCATGTGCTGTTTGGGGAGTAGTTTTTGGAAGGGCCATCCTGCGTGACACTGCAGTGCCACTCCTAGATGGGCCAGGTGTTTGTGTCGGCCACTTGGGTCGCTTATCTTAGTCACACAGCTACCTCATTGCGCCTCTTTTTTTCTTTGCGTCATGTGCTGTTTGGGGGGTGTTTTTTGGAAGGGCTATCCTGCGTGACACTGCAGTGCCACTCCTAGATGGGCCAGGTGTTTGTGTCGGCCACTAGGGTCGCTTATCTTAGTCACACAGCTACCTCATTGCGCATCTTTTTTTTCTTCTTTGCGTCATGTGCTGTTTGGGGAGTAGTTTTTTGAAGGGCCATCCTGCGTGACACTGCAGTGCCACTCCTAAATGGGCCAGGTGTTTGTGTCGGCCACTTGGGTCGCTTATCTTAGTCACACAGCTACCTCATTGCGCCTCTTTTTTTCTTTGCGTCATGTGCTGTTTTGGGGGTGTTTTTTGGAAGGGCCATCCTGCGTGACACTGCAGTGCCACTCCTAGATGGGCCAGGTGTTTGTGTCGGCCACTAGGGTCGCTTATCTTAGTCACACAGCTACCTCATTGCGCATCTTTTTTTTCTTCTTTGCGTCATGTGCTGTTTGGGGAGTAGTTTTTTGAAGGGCCATCCTGCGTGACACTGCAGTGCCACTCCTACATGGGCCAGGTGTTTGTGTCGGCCACTAGGGTCGCTTAGCTTAGTCACACAGCTACCTCATTGCGCCTCTTTTTTTCTTTGCATCATGTGCTGTTTGGGGGGTGTTTTTTGGAAGGGCCATCCTGCGTGACACTGCAGTGCCACTCCTAGATGGGCCAGGTGTTTGTGTCGGCCACTAGGGTCGCTTAGCTTACTCACACAGCTACCTCATTGCGCCTCTTTTTTTTCTTCTTTGCGTCATGTGCTGTTTGGGGAGTAGTTTTTTGAAGGGCCATCCTGCGTGACACTGCAGTGCCACTCCTAGATGGGCCAGGTGTTTGTGTCGGCCACTTGGGTCGCTGAGCTTAGTCATCCAGCGACCTCGGTGCAAATTTTAGGACTAAAAATAATATTGTGAGGTGTGAGGTGTTCAGAATAGACTGAAAATGAGTGGAAATTATGGTTATTGAGGTTAATAATACTTTGGGATCAAAATGACCCCCAAATTCTATGATTTAAGCTGTTTTTTGAAAAAAACACCCGAATCCAAAACACACCCGAATCCGACAAAAAAAATTCGGTGAGGTTTTGCCAAAACGCGTTCGAACCCAAAACACGGCTGCGGAACCGAACCCAAAACCAAAACACAAAACCCGAAAAATTTCCGGTGCTCATCACTAGTGTACATGGATATTTATTAAATGTGTATGTTTTGTAAACACTCTCTTGCTTATAGTGTTTTCAGAGCTTGATGAATTTAGGTCCTCATACTGTTGTATGGGGACAGCGGGCCAGATGGGGACTTGATGGTGACCCTGATTAAGTGCGTCTTATTGGGGTGTGGCCTGGATGGGCATGGAATAAGACATTAGTCTTACTGCTCTCCGGGCCGATTATTCTTTTTACCTATCCTTTGGCCTCCGAAAGAGTCATTATCCAGTTTTTTAGTGCTGGCGTGCAACTCCCTGGCACTCTATACTGACCAGAGGGTTTCCTGCAGCTCCAGACGCCTGGTCGCCGTCTTTACGGTCTCCAGTTCAGGCTTGTACTGGGCTGTATATGGGTATTTAGTGAAATTCCGGTAGGCCCATAAAATTCTTAGCCACACCCTTTATCGCTAGTGGCCTAGATGAGGTCACAGGGGCGGTTCATTATAGCAGGCTGGACAGTGCAGCTGCTTGCTGGGCAGTCATCAAGCCGTTGACTGACCCGGCTGATTGCTTCAGGCTGTGGTTGGGGAGGATCAGTCTCTGTACTGCCAATCACCCCCATTTGCTCTGCGCTGTCTGGCCTTTATGTATGTGTGTGTGTGTTTTTATATATGTACATGTATACTATGTATGTATTTGCCCTTGACCCCCCCCCCCGCCTCTAATTACATCATTGCCCCCTTCATTTCACATGCCAGTACGGATGCCTAGCGACCACTAAAGCAGCCCCAGCTTCGTGCTACTACCAATTCCTGGACCATAATTTGCTGAACTTATTATCCATGCCCTCTATCGCTAGAAGCCTAGACGAAGTCACGGATGGTTCATTATAGCAGGCTGGACAGTGCAGCTGCTTGCCGGGCAGTCATCAAGCCTTTGACTGACCCGGCTGCAGGCTGTGGATGGGGAGGCTCAGTCTCTGTGCTGCCAATCAGCCCCTTTTGCACTGGGCTATCTGGCCCTTATGTATGTGTGTGTTTGTGTGTGTATTTATATATGTACATGTATGCTATGTATGTATTTACCCTTGATTCCCCATGGTGCCGCCTTGCCGCATGATTCTCCTGCAAGCCAGGGCCTGATTTGATCCTGAACTGTGATCCAGATTTCTCCCGTGTGCTGTGCCGAGTGACATTGCTCTGCTGGTTTGAGGGTCATCCTGTACCACTTGGCAGCTCCTGATTGTGACTCCCTCCCTGGTGACTGCTGCTCTCCTGTGTCTGCTCCTGTGCTGGGGTTCTGTTTTGCTGACTGCACCTACCAACTGGTCGCTTCTCTGCTGCTGGGGACTACTGTCTGATGCCATTTTGAAAGCAGTATCCATGGGCGGATTTAGGGGCGAGACCGCCCCTAGGCAAATTATTGGCTGCTATACACCCACCCCCTCCCCCCGCCTCTAACACGTCATTGCTCCCTTCATTTCACGTGCCACTACGGGTGCCTCAAGACCAATAAAGCAGCCCCAGCCTCACCCTACTACCAACTCCTGGACCACAATTTGCTGCCCTTGTTCCACCCCTATCATTTACTAAATACAACATGAAAAAAGAAGTCTGAATGATGAAAAAAAGAATCACCTGGCCCTTATCAGCCTGGTGTGCCGCTCCTATGCACGTGCCTAGTGGGAAATCCGCCACTGGCCGTATCATGTGTCTGTGGGACACTGGTGACAGTTGATTAGTGTGCTGTCCTGCTTCCTCGCTCTTGTGATACCGGACATCCTGATCGCCTTGAGCTCTGCTGGTGTTAAGCTATCGCCATTCCCTCAACTGCTCTGTTGATCTGGTCACCTCAGTCTCCAGTTCAGTGCTACTCTGTTTAATCCTCTTGATACTTACCTGCTGCAGCCTGGTTGCCTTTTGATTGAACTGTTCCCTTCACTCGTTCGTCTGTCTCGCTGCCTCTATATTTCCATCATCAGTTCAATGTGACCCTGTGTAGCTCCTTACTATACCTTCAGTCTCCTATCCCAGGTTATACTGTGGATTTTTGCTATGACTTGCTCTGTTGATTTGGTCACCTCAGTCTCCTGTACAGGTCTAGCTTGTGGAACTTTTCTGTTATCCTACATTTGCTGTTTCTTCTTTGTCCATTTCATGTCAAAATATGCAGGTGATGGAGGATGGGTCTGGTGAGCCCGAGTATCGTTTTTCTATCCTGGAGGAATGTGGTGTCTCTGTCCATGGCCAGCTGATCTCCTTGGACTCTCAGGTGAGAACATACCGGCCCAATCCTGGGATGTTTTGGGTCACCTTCGCCGCGATATCTTTCACCTGGTTGAACTTACGTTGTTTTATTTTTATGTTTGGTATTCTGTTTTGATTTGAGGTCACTTGCACTGCTATTGGTTTTTCCTCTTCTGGTTCCATAGGGCTACACAGGGAAACATTGGGGTTGTAGGTGGTGGGATCAGTTCCGGGCACCAAACATGGCAAGGTTCTGTCCATTATGCTCTTCTATTTTACTTAAATGTTTACGGGCCTAATTCAGACCCGATCGCTAGGGTGCGTATATTGCATCCCTGCGATCAGGTAGTCGCCGCCTACAGGGGAGGGGGAAAACGCTATGCAGGGGTGTGATCGAATGTGCAGGAGAGCTGCACAAACAGAAGATTGTGCAGTCTCTGCACAGCCCAGGACTTACTCTTCCAGTGCGATGATTGGGGCCGGAGCTGACGTCAGAAACCCTCCCTTCAAACGCTTGGTTCTTCCTGCATTTCTCTGGACACTCCTTAAAAACGGTCAGTTGCCACCCACAAACGGCCTCTTTCTGTCAGTCAATTTGCGATCGCCCGTACAATTGCTTTTCTCGCTCATCCTGTCGCTGCCCGCCGATCCCCGTCGCAGCGGACTGACGCGCTTGCACATTGCGGTGCATTCGCAGTTCAGACCTGATCGCAGGCTGTACAAAAACGCAGCCTATCGATCAGGTCTGAAATAGGCCCTATATACGTCCATTCCTGTTTACATGTGTATATATTTTCCCAGTATGTATAGTTTTTATCCCAGTATATATTTTATATTTTGAGATATATATTTTTGTATAGATTTACATTTTTTTTATATATTGTATATATTTTATTTTTATATTTTATTACATTTCTCTGATGTCCTAGTGGATGCTGGGAACTCCGTAAGGACCATGGGGAATAGCGGGCTCCGAAGGAGACTGGGCACTCTAAGAAAGAATTAGGACTACCTGGTGTGCACTGGCTCCTCCCTCTATGCCCCTCCTCCAGACCTCAGTTAGAATCTGTGCCCGGCTCGAGCTGGTTGCACACTAGGGGCTCTCCTGAGCTTCTAGTAAAGAAAGTATTTATTAGGTTTTTTATTTTCAGTGAGATCTGCTGGCAACAGACTCACTGCAACGAGGGACTTAGGGGAGAGAAGCGAACCTACCTGCTTGCAGCTAGCTTGGGCTTCTAGGCTACTGGACACCATTAGCTCCAGAGGGATCGAACACAGGCCCAGCCTCGGTCGTCCGGTCCCGGAGCCGCGCCGCCGTCCCCCTTGCAGAGCCAGAAGCATAAAGATCTTCACGGAAATCGCGGCTGAAGACTCCGGTCTTCATTAAGGTAGCGCACAGCACTGCAGCTGTGCGCCATTGCTCCCTGTGCACACCACATACTCCGGTCACTGATGGGTGCAGGGCGCTGGGGGGGGGCGCCCTGGGCAGCAATTAGAGTACCTTAGAGTGGCTAATCACACATAATATAGCCTAAGAAGCTATATATGTGTAAAATACCCCTGCCACATTATTATTATAAAAGCGGGAGAAGTCCGCCGAAAAAGGGGCGGGGCTATCTCCCTCAGCACACTGGCGCCATTTCCTCTCACAGCTCCGCTGGAAGGACACTCCCCAGGCTCTCCCCTGCAGTTTCCAGGCTCAATAGGGTAAAAAAGAGAGGGGGTGCACTAAATATAGGCGCAAATACTATATATATAGCGGCTATAGGGTAAATCACTTGTGTAGTGTAACTCCCTGCATTATATAGCGCTGTGGTGTGTGCTGGCATACTCTCTCTCTGTCTCCCCAAAGGACTTTGTGGGGTCCTGTCCTCAGTCAGAGCATTCCCTCTGTGTGTGCGGTGTGTCGGTACGGCTGTGTCGACATGTTTGATGAGGAGGCTTATGTGGAGGCGGAGCAGGTGCCGATAAATGTGATGTCACCCCCTGCGGGGTCGACACCTGAGTGGATGGATATGTGGACGGAATTACGCGACAGTGTCAACTCCTTACATAAAAGGTTTGACGACATAGCAGATGTGGGACAGCCGGCTTCTCAGCCCGTGCCTGCCCAGGCGTCTCAAAAGCCATCAGGGGCTCATAAACGCCCACTACCTCAGATGGCTGACACAGATGTCGACACGGATACTGACTCCAGTGTCGACGACGATGAGACTAGTGTACATTCCAACAGAGCCACCCGTTACATGATTACGGCAATGAAAAATGTGTTGCCCATTTCTGACATTAACCCAGGTACCACAAAAAAGGGTATTATGTTTGGGGAGAAAAAGCAACCAGTGGTTTTTCCCCCATCTGATGAGTTGAATGAAGTGTGTGAAGAAGCGTGGGCTTCCCCCGATAAGAAATTAGTGATTTCTAAAAAGTTGCTAATGGCGTACCCTTTTCCGCCAGAGGACAGGATACGTTGGGAGACATCCCCTAGGGTGGATAAAGCGCTCACACGCTTGTCAAAGAAGGTGGCACTACCGTCTCAGGATACGGCCGCCTTAAAGGAGCCTGCGGATAGAAAGCAGGAGGCTATCCTGAAGTCTGTATATACACACTCAGGTATTATACTGAGACCGGCTATTGCTTCAGCATGGATGTGCAGTGCTGCTGCTGCGTGGTCAGATTCCCTGTCTGATAACATTGATACCCTCGACAGGGACACTATATTGCTAACCATAGAGCATATTAAAGACGCAGTCTTATACATGAGAGATGCACAGAGGGATATTTGCCGGCTGGCATCTAGAATGAATGCAATGTCCATTTCTGCCAGGAGAGGATTGTGGACTCGGCAGTGGACAGGTGATGCAGATTCTAAAAGGCACATGGAGGTTTTGCCTTACAAAGGTGAGGAATTGTTTGGGGACGGTCTCTCGGACCTCGTTTCCACAGCAACATCTGGGAAGTCGACATTTTTACCCCATGTTCCCTCACAGCCAAAGAAAGCACCGTATTATCAGGTACAGTCCTTTCGGCCCCAGAAAGGCAAGCGGGTTAAAGGCGCGTCCTTTCTGCCCAGAGGCAGAGGTAGAGGGAAAAAGCTGCACCATACAGCCACTTCCCAAGAACAAAAGTCCTCTCCCGCTTCCTCTAAGTCCACCGCATGACGCTGGGGCTCCACAGGCGGAGCCAGGTGCGGTGGGGGCCCATCTCCGGAACTTCAGCGACCAGTGGGCTCGCTCACGGGTGGATCCCTGGATTCTACAAGTGGTATCTCAGGGGTACAAGCTGGAATTTGAGACGTCTCCCCCTCGCCGTTTCCTCAAATCAGCCTTGCCAACAGCTCCCCCAGACAGGGAGGCAGTGCTGGAGGCGATTCACAAGCTGTATTCTCAGCAGGTGATAATCAAGGTACCCCTCCTTCAACAAGGACGGGGTTACTATTCCACAATGTTTGTGGTACCGAAACCGGACGGTTGCCGTTTGGTCTGTCCACGGCACCGAGGGTATTTACCAAGGTAATGGCCGAAATGATGATACTCCTTCGGAAAAAGGGAGTTTTAATTATCCCGTACTTGGACGATCTCCTTATAATGGCGAGGTCCAGGAGGCAGTTGTTGGTCGGCGTAGCACTATCTCGGGAAGTGCTACAACAGCACGGCTGGATTCTGAATATTCCAAAGTCGCAGCTGGTTCCTACAACGCGTCTACTGTTCCTGGGGATGGTTCTGGACACAGACCAGAAAAAAGTGTTTCTCCCGGAGGAGAAAGCCAAGGAGTTGTCATCTCTAGTCAGAGACCTCCTGAAACCAAAACAGGTGTCAGTGCATCACTGCACGCGAGTCCTGGGAAAGATGGTAGCTTCCTACGAAGCAATTCCATTTGGCAGGTTCCATGCAAGGATCTTTCAGTGGGATCTGTTGGACAAGTGGTCCGGATCGCATCTTCAGATGCATCGGCTGATAACCCTGTCTCCAAGGACCAGGGTGTCTCT
Organism: Pseudophryne corroboree; assembly: GCF_028390025.1. Lineage (NCBI taxonomy): Eukaryota > Metazoa > Chordata > Amphibia > Anura > Myobatrachidae > Pseudophryne > Pseudophryne corroboree. The sequence continues at coordinate 717,667,069 of NC_086449.1, read as the reverse complement.
GCTGTGGTGGCTGCAGAGTGCTCATCTTCTAGAGGGCCGCAGATTTGGCATACAGGACTGGGTCCTGGTGACCATGGATGCCAGCCTTCGAGGCTGGGGGGCAGTCACACAGGGAAGAAACTTCCAAGGACTATGGTCAAGCCAGGAGACATCCCTACACATAAATATTCTGGAACTAAGGGCCATTTACAATGCCCTAAGTCAGGCAAGACCCTTGCTTCAACACCAGCCGGTGCTGATCCAGTCAGACAACATCACGGCGGTAGCCCATGTAAACCGACAGGGCGGCACAAGAAGCAGGTTGGCGATGGCAGAAGCCACAAGGATTCTCCGATGGGTGGAAAATCACGTGATAGCACTGTCAGCAGTGTTCATTCCGGGAGTGGACAACTGGGAAGCAGACTTCCTCAGCAGACACGACCTCCACCCGGGAGAGTGGGGACTTCATCCAGAAGTCTTCAAAATGATTGTAAACCGTTAGGAACGGCCACAGGTGGACATGATGGCGTCCCGCCTCAACAAAAAACTAAAAAGATATTGCGCCAGGTCAAGGGACCCTCAGGCGATAGCTGTGGACGCTCTAGTGACACCGTGGGTGTACCAGTCGGTTTATGTGTTCCCTCCTCTGCCTCTCATACCCAAGGTACTGAGAATAATAAGAAGGAGAGGAGTAAGAACTATACTCGTGGTTCCGGATTGGCCAAGAAGAGCTTGGTACCCAGAACTTCAAGAAATGATCTCAGAGGACCCATGGCCTCTGCCGCTCAGACAGGACCTGCTGCAGCAGGGGCCCTGTCTGTTCCAAGACTTACCGCGGCTGCGTTTGGCGGCATGGCGGTTGAACACCGGATCCTAAAGGAAAAAGGCATTCCGGAGGAAGTCATTCCTATGCTGATTAAAGCTAGGAAAGATGTGATCGCAAAACATTATCACTGCATATGGCGAAAATATGTTGCTTGGTGTGAGGCCAGGAAGGCCCCAACGGAGGAATTTCAGCTAGCTCGATTTCTGCACATCCTACAGTCAGGGGTGACTATGGGCCTAAAATTGGGTTCCATTAAGGTCCAGATTTCGGCTCTGTCGATTTTCTTCCAAAAAGAACTGGCTTCACTGCCTGAAGTTCAGACTTTTGTAAAGGGAGTGCTGCATATTCAGCCCCCTTTTGTGCCCCCAGTGGCACCTTGGGATCTCAACGTGGTGTTGGATTTCCTAAAGTCGCATTGGTTTGAGCCACTTAAAACCGTGGAGATAAAGTACCTCACGTGGAAGGTGGTCATGCTGTTGGCCTTGGCGTCGGCCAGGCGTGTATCAGAATTGGCGGCTTTGTCATGTAAAAGCCCTTATCTGATTTTTCATATGGATAGGGCGGAATTGAGGACTCGTTCCCAATTCCTTCCTAAGGTGGTATCAGCTTTTCATGTGAACCAACCTATTGTGGTGCCTGCGGCTACTCGGGACTTGGAGGATTCCAAGTTGCTGGACGCAGTCAGGGCCCAGAAAATATATGTTTCCAGGACGGCTAGAGTCAGAAAAACTGACTCGCTATTTATCCTGTATGCACCCAACAAGCTGGGTGCTCCTGCTTCAAAGCAGACTATTGCTCGCTGGATCTGTAGCACGATTCAACTTGCACATTCGGCGGCTGGACTGCCGCATCCTAAATCTGTTAAAGCCCATTCCACAAGGAAGGTGGGCTCTTCTTGGGCGGCTGCCCGAGGGTCTCGGCTTTACAACTTTGCCAAGCTGCTACTGGGTCGGGTTCAAACACGTTTGCAAAATTCTACAAGTTTGATACCCTGGCTGAGGAGGACCTTGAGTTTGCTCATTCGGTGCTGCAGAGTCATCCGCACTCTCCCGCCCGTTTGGGAGCTTTAGTATAATCCCCATGGTCCTTACGGAGTTCCCAGCATCCACTAGGACGTCAGAGAAAATAAGAATTTACTCACCGGTAATTCTATTTCTCGTAGTCCGTAGTGGATGCTGGGCGCCCATCCCAAGTGCGGATTGTCTGCAATACTTGTTTATAGTTATTGCCTAACTAAAGGGTTATTGTTTGGAGCCATCTATTCGAGAGGCTCAGTTGTTGTTCATACTGTTCACTGGGTATAGTATCACGAGTTGTACGGTGTGATTTGGTGTGGCTGGTATGAGTCTTACCCGGGATTCCAAATCCTTTCCTTATTGTGTCAGCTCTTCCGGGCACAGTTTCCCTAACTGAGGTCTGGAGGAGGGGCATAGAGGGAGGAGCCAGTGCACACCAGGTAGTCCTAATTCTTTCTTAGAGTGCCCAGTCTCCTTCGGAGCCTGCTATTCCCCATGGTCCTTACGGAGTTCCCAGCATCCACTACGGACTACGAGAAATAGAATTACCGGTGAGTAAATTCTTATTATTTTCTATATTAACTTAATTTATATAGACTGTAAGCTCCTATGGGGCAGGGTCTGATACGAATGACTTGTGTTCTCTATACAGCACTGACTGCATTTATTTGTGGTAGTATATAAAGAAACAATAATAAATATACATGTATATCAGGAACATATTATCGCGCCTCAAATTTTTTTTTTTTCAGGTGGACCATCTCCATGATTGAATTGTGAGGTCATCAGCCACCAACCTACATCTCTGGGCTTCAGTGAGGTCGTCTTTACTACAAAGCATACTCTGAAGATAGAACCGCAGGAGTAGCTGACCCAAGCCAGGTAATTAATATTATTATTAATTACCGATAATCCTCAGGCTAGACTTGACTTCTAGACCTGTAGAGGCGTGGTATTATGTTTCTGGTGTACATGGATATTTATTAAATGTGTATGTTTTGTAAACACTCTCTTGCTAATGGGTGGTATTCATGTGACCGCCGGTCAGCTGACCGACAGTCACATGACCTCCTCCGTGAGCCCGATTGGCTCACTATCCCGATGGTCGGCATGCCGACCAACAGGGACTATTTCCACTCGTGGGTGTCCACGACACCCATAGAGTGGGAATAGAACCCGTGGTGACCGCAGGTCGCCACCGAGCCCGCAGCGTGGCGAGCGCAGCGAGCCCGCAAGGGGCTTGCTGCACTCGCCCCTCCCCGCCGGGATCCCGGCGTCGGTATGCTGCCGGGATCCCAGCGTCGGTAAGGTGACCGGCGGTCAGGAGACCGCCTGTCACCAGTACTACACCCCTTGCTAATAGTGTTTTCAGAGCTTGATGAATTTAGGTCCTCATACTGTTGTATGGGGACAGCGGGCCAGATGGGGACTTGATGGTGACCCTGATAAAGTGCGTCTTATTGGGGTGTGGCCTGGATGGGCATGGAATAAGACATTAGTCTTACTGCTCTCCGGGCCGATTATTCTTTTTACCTATCCTTTGGCCTCCGAAAGAGTCATTATCCAGTTTTTTAGTGTTGGCGTGCAACTCCCTGGCACTCTATACTGACCAGAGGGTTTCCTGCAGCTCCAGACGCCTGGTCGCCATCTTTACGGTCTCCAGTTCAGGCTTGTACTGGGCTGGTTATGGGTATTTAGTGAAATTCCGGTAGGCCCATGAAATTCTTAGCCACACCCTTTATCGCTAGTGGCCTAGACGAGGTCACAGGGGCGGTTCATTATAGCAGGCTGGACAGTGCAGCTGCTTGCTGGGCAGTCAACAAGCCGTTGACTGACCCGGCTGATTGCTTCAGTCTGTGGTTGGGGAGGATCAGTCTCTGTACTGCCAATCACCCTCATTTGCACTGCGCTGTCTGGCCTTTATGTTTGTGTGTGTGTGTTTTTATATATGTACATGTATACTATGTATGTATTTGCCCTTGACCCCCCAGCCTCTAATTACGTCATACCCCCCTTCATTTCACATGCCAGTACGGATGCCTAGAGACCACTAAAGCAGCCCCAGCTTCGTGCTACTACCAACTCCTGGACCATAATTTGCTGAACTTATTATCCATGCACTCTATCGCTAGAAGCCTAGACGAAGTCACAGGGGTGGTTCATTATAGCAGGCTGGACAGTGCAGCTGTTTGCCGGGCAGTCATCAAGCCTTTGACTGACCCGGCTGCAGGCTGCGGATGGGGAGGCTCAGTCTCTGTACTGCCACTGGGCTATCTGGCCCTTATTTATGTGTGTGTTTGTGTGTGTATTTTTATATGTACATATATGCTATGTATGTATTTACCCTTGATTCCCCATGGTGCCGCCTTGCCGCATGATTCTCCTGCAAGCCAGGGCCTGATTGGATCTTGAACTGTGATCCAGATTTCTCCCGTGGGCTGTGCCGGGTGACATTGCTCTGCTGGTTTGAGGGTCATCCTCTACCACTTGGCAGCTCCTGATTGTGACTCCCTCCCTAGTGACTGCTGCTCTCCTGTGTCTGCTCCTGCGCTGGGGTTGTGTTTTGCTGACTGCTCCTACCCACTGGTCACTTCTCTGCTGCTGGGGTCTACTGTCTGACGCCATTTTGAAAGCAGTATCCATGGCCGGATTTAGGGGCGAGACCGCCCCTAGGCAAATTATTGGCTGCTGTACACCCACCCCCTCCCCCCGCCTCTAACACGTCATTGCTCCCTTCATTTCACGTGCCACTACGGGTGCCTCAAGACCAATAAAGCAGCCCCAGCCTCACCCTACTACCAACTCCTGGACCACAATTTGCTGCCCTTGTTCCACCCCTATCATTTACTAAATACAACATGAAAAAAGAAGTCTGAATGATGAAAAAAAGAATCACCTGGCCCTTATCAGCCTGGTGTGCCGTTCCTATGCACGTGCCTAGTGGGAAATCCGCCACTGGCCGTATCATGTGTCTGTGGGACATTGGTGACTGTTGATTAGTGTGCTGTCCTGCTTCCTCGCTCTTGTGATACCGGACATCCTGATCGCCTTGAGCTCTGCTGGTGTTAAGCTATCGTCATTCCCTCAACTGCTCTGTTGATCTGGTCACCTCAGTCTCCAGTTCAGTGCTACTCTGTTTAATCCTCTTGATACTTACCTGCTGCAGCCTGGTTGCCTTTTGCTTGAACTGTTCCCTTCACTCGTTCGTCTGTCTCGCTGCCTCTATATTTCCATCTTCAGTTCAATTTGACCCTGTGTAGCTCCTTACTATACCTTCAGTCTCCTATCCCAGGTTATACTGTGGATTTTTGCTATGACTTGCTCTGTTGATTTGGTCACCTCAGTCTCCTGTACAGGTCTAGCTTGTGGAACTTTTCTGTTATCCTACATTTGCTGTTTCTTCTTTGTCCATTTCATGTCAAAATATGCAGGTGATGGAGGATGGGTCTGGTGAGCCCGAGTATCGTTTTTCTATCCTGGAGGACTGTGGTGTCTCTGTCCATGGCCATTTGATCTCCTTGGACTCTCAGGTGAGAACATACCGGCCCAATCCTGGGATGTTTTGGGTCACCTTCGCCGCGATATCTTTCACCTGGTTGAACTTACGTTGTTTTATTTTTATGTTTGGTATTCTGTTTTGATTTGAGGTCACTTGCACTGCTATTGGTTTTTCCTCTTCTGGTTCCATAGGGCTATACAGGGAAACATTGGGGTTGTAGGTGGTGGGATCAGTTCCGGACACCAAACATGGCAAGGTTCTGTCCATTATTGCTCTTCTATTTTACTTAAATGTTTATGGGCCTAATTCAGACCCGATCGCTAGGGTGCGTATATTGCATCCCTGCGATCAGGTAGTCGCCGCCTACAGGGGAGGGGGAAAACGCTATGCAGGGGTACGATCGAATGTGCAGGAGAGCTGCACAAACAGAAGATTGTGCAGTCTCTGCACAGCCCAGGACTTACTCTTCCAGTGCGATGATTGGGGCCGGAGCTGACGTCAGAAACCCTCCCTTCAAACGCTTGGTTCTTCCTGCATTTCTCTGGACACTCCTTAAAAACGGTCAGTTGCCACCCACAAACGGCCTCTTTCTGTCAGTCAATTTGCGATCGCCCGTACAATTGCTTTTCTCGCTCATCCTGTCGCTGCCCGCCGATCCCCGTCGCAGCGGACTGACGCGCTTGCACATTGCGGTGCATTCGCAGTTCAGACCTGAACGCAGGCTGTACGAAAACGCAGCCTATCGATCAGGTCTGAAATAGGCCCTATATACGTCCATTCCTGTTTACATGTGTATATATTTTCACAGTATGTATAGTTTTTATCCCAGTATATATTTTATATTTTGAGATATATATTTTTGTATAGATTTATATTTTTTTTTATATATTGTATATATTTTATTTTTATATTTTATTACATATTTTCTATATTAACTTCATTTATATAGACTGTAAGCTCCTATGGGGCAGAGTCTGACACGGATGACTTATGTTCTCTATACAGCACTGACTGCATTTATTTGTGGTAGTATATAAAGAAACAATAATAAATATACATGTATATCAGGAACATATTATCGCGCCTCAATTTTTTTTTTCAGGTGGACCATCTCCATGATTGAATTGTGAGGTCATCAGCCACCAACCTACATTACTGGGCTTCTGTGAGGTCGTCTTTACTACAAAGCATACTCTGAAGATAGAACCGCAGGAGTAGCTGACCCAAGCCAGGTAATTAATATTATTTTCTCTGACGTCCTAAGTGGATGCTGGGACTCCGTAAGGACCATGGGGATTAGCGGCTCCGCAGGAGACTGGGCACAACTAAAGAAAGCTTTAGGACTACCTGGTGTGCACTGGCTCCTCCCACTAAGACCCTCCTCCAGACCTCAGTTAGATTCTTGTCCCCGGCTGAGCTGGATGCACACTAGGGGCTCTCCTGAGCTCCTAGAAAGAAAGTATATTTTAGGTTTTTTATTTTACAGTGAGATCTGCTGGCAACAGACTCACTGCAACGAGGGACTAAGGGGAGAAGAAGCGAACCTACCTAACTGGTGGTAGCTTGGGCTTCTTAGGCTACTGGACACCATTAGCTCCAGAGGGATCGACCGCATGGAACCGGCCATTGATGTTCGGTCCCGGAGCCGCGCCGCCGGCCCCCTTTCAGAGCCAGAAGCAAGAAGAGTCCGGAAAATCGGCGGCAGAAGACATCAGTCTTCACCAAGGTAGCGCACAGCACTGCAGCTGTGCGCCATTGCTCCTCATACACACTTCACACTCCGGTCACTGAGGGTGCAGGGCGCTGGGGGGGGGGCGCCCTGAGCAGCAATAAAAACACCTTGGCTGGCAAATATATCACAATATATAGCCCCAGAGGCTATATATGTGATAAATACCCCTGCCAGAATCCATTAAAAAGCGGGAGAAAAGTCCGCGAAAAAGGGGCGGAGCTATCTCCCTCAGCACACTGGCGCCATTTTCTCTTCACAGTGCAGCTGGAAGACAGCTCCCCAGGCTCTCCCCTGTAGTTTTCAGGCTAAAAGGGTGAAAAAGAGAGGGGGGCACTAAATTTAGGCGCAGCTATTGGGGGAAAAATCACTCAGTTATAGTGTTAATCCCTGCATTATATAGCGCTCTGGTGTGTGCTGGCATACTCTCTCTCTGTCTCCCCAAAGGACTTTGTGGGTTCCTGTCCTCAGTCAGAGCATTCCCTGTGTGTGTGCTGTGTGTCGGTACGGCTGTGTCGACATGTGGGATGAGGAAGGTTACGAGGAGGTGGAGCAGAGGCCGATAAATGGGATGTCGCCCCCTGTGGGGCCGACACCAGAGTGGATGGATAGGTGGAAGGTATTAACCGACAATGTCAACTCCTTACATAGAAGGCTGGATGACGTAAAACAGCTGTTGGACAGCCGGCTTCTCAGCCCTCGCCTGCCCAGGCGTCTCAAAGGCCATCAGGGGCTCAAAAAAGCGCCCGTTACCTCAGATGGTAGACACAGATGTCGACACGGAGTCTGACTCCAGTGTCGACAAGGTTGAGACATATACACAATCCACTAGGAACATCCGTTACATGATATCGGCAATGAAAAATGTGTTACGCATTTTTGACATGAACCCAAGTACCACATAAAAGGGGTTTTTATTTTTGGGGAGAAAAAGCAGCCAGTGTTTTGTTCCCCATCAGATGAATGAAATGTGAAAAGTAGCGTGGGTTCCCCCGATAAGAAACTGGTAATTTCTAAAAAGTTACTGATGGCGTACCCTTTCCCGCCAGAGGATAGGTCACGTTGGGAGATATCCCTTAGGGTGGATAAGGCGCTCACACGTTTGTCAAAAAAGGTGGCACTGCCGTCTTAGGATACGGCCACCTTGAAGGAGCCTGCTGATAAAAAGCAGGAGGCTATCCTGAAGTCTGTATATACACACTCAGGTTATATACTGAGACCTGCAATTGCCTCTGCATAAATAGTGCTGCTGCAGCGTGGTCTGATACCCAGTCAGATAATATTAATACTCTAAGACAGGGATAATAGTTTGCTAACATAGAGCATATTAAAGACGTCGTCTTAGATATAAAGGATGCACAGAGGGATATTTGCCGGCTGGCATCTAGAATTAATGCAATGTCCATTCTGCCAGGAGGGTATTAGAAACCCGGCAGTGGACAGGTGATGCTGCCTATAAAAGGCACTTGGAGATTCTGCCTTATAAGGGTGAGGAATTGTTTGGGGATGGTCTCTGGGACCTCGTATCCACAGCAACAGCTGGGAAGAAATTTTTTTACCTCAGGTTTCCTCACAGCCTAAGAAAGCACTGTATTTTCAGGTACAGTCCTTTCGGCTTCAGAAAAGCAAGCGGGTCAAAGGCGCTTCCTTTCTGCACAGAGACAAGGGAAGAAGGAAAAAGCTGCACCAGCAGCCAGTTCCCAGGATCAAAAATCTTCCCCCGCTTCCTCTGAGTCCACCGCATGACGTTGGGGCTCCACAGGTGGAGACAGGTGCAGTAAGGGCGCGTCTCGGGAACTTCAGGGACCAGTGGGCTTGCCCACAGGTGGATCCCTAGGTTCTGCAAGTAGAATCACAGGGATACAGGCTGGAGTTCGAAGCGACTCCCCCTCGCCGTTACCTCACATCAGCCTTGCCTGCTGCCCTCGGAGAAAGGTAGTACTGGCGGCAATTCACAAGCTGTACTTCCAGCAGGTGAAATCAAGGTACCCCTCCTTCAACAAGGCCGGGGTTACTATTCCAAAATGTTGTGGTACCGAAACCAGACGGTTCGGTGAGACCCATTCTAAAATTGAAAGCCTTGAACACTTATATACGAAGGTTCAAGTTCAAAATGGAATCGCTCAGGGCGATTATTGCAAGCCTGGAGAATTTCATGGTATCACTGGACATCAAGGATGCTTACCTGCATGTCCCTATTTACCCTCTTCACCAGGAGTACCTCAAAATTGTGGTACAGGATTGTCATTATCAATTCCAGACGTTGCCGTTGGTCTGTCCCCGGCACTGAGGTATTTACCAAGGTAATGGCCGAAATAATTATCCCGTACTTGGACGATCTCCTTATAAAGGCTAGGTCCAGGGAGCAGTTGTTCGGCGGAGTAGCACTATCTCGGGAAGTGCTACAACAGCACGGCTGGATTCTGAATATTCCAAAGTCGCAGCTGGTTCCTACGACGCGTCTACTGTTCCTGGGTATGGTTCTGGACACAGAACAGGATAAACAGGGTTTCTCCCGGAGGAGAAGTCCAAGGAGTTGTCGTCTCTAGACAGAGACCTCCTAATACGTATGCAGGTGTCGGTGCATCAATGCACGCGAGCCCTGGGAAGGATGGTAGCTTCTTACGAAGAAATTCCATTCGCCAGGTCCCATGCAAGGATTTTCCAGTGGGATCTGTTGGACAAGTGGTCCGGGTCGCATCTTCAGATGCATCGGCGGATAACCCTGTCTCCAAGGGCCAGGGTGTCGCTGTTGTGGTGGCTGCAGAGTGCTCATCTTCTAGGGGGCCGCAGATTCGGCATACAGGACTGGGTCCTGGTGACCACGGATGCCAGCCTTCGAGGCTGGGGGGCAGTCACACAGGGAAGAAACTTCCAAGGCTATGGAAAAGTCAGGAGACTTCCCTACACATAAATATTCTGGAACTAAGGGCCATTTACAATGCCCTACGTCAGGCTAGACCCCTGCTTCAACACCGGCCGGTGCTGATCCAGTCAGACAACATTACGGCGGTCGTTCATGTAAACCGACAGGGCGGCACAAGAAGCAGGATGGCGATGGCAGAAGCCACAAGGATTCTCCGATGGGCGGAAAATCATGTGTTAGCACTGTCAGCAGTGTTCATTCCCGGAGTGGACAACTGAGAAGCAGACTTTCTCAGAAGACACGACCTCCACCCGGGAGAGTGGGGACTTCATCCGGAAGTTTTCCAAATGATTGTACACCGTTGGGAAAGGCCACAGGTGGACATGATGGCGTCCCGCCTCAACAAAAAGCTAAAAAGATATTGCGCCAGGTCAAGGGACCCTCAGGCAGGGGTGTATCTTCCTATTGGCCAGGATGGCACTCGCCAGGGGCGCCAGCCGAGCAGGGGCGCCGTCCAGAGGTGCCACCCACGGGCAGTAGGTAGAATCACTTTTAGAGGCAGCAGCTATCCCCCCACCCCCGTGTAGTTCCTCACCAGCAGGGATGCCCAGTAATGATCACAGCATGCAGCATCGGCTGCTGGGAGGTGTAGTTTATGTAGAGTTTCTTGTCTGTATTATGGTGCGGTGCAGGACCCCGGCGCCAATCACAGTGCCTGATGTTGCATTCTTTGATCATTAATGGACATCCCTGCTGTTGAGGAACTAAATGGGGGTGGGGGGATAGCTGCCACCTCTAAAAGTGAATCTACCTAAAAGTGCTGCCTTTAATAGTAAAATCAACATGGGGCATATGTGTGTCTGGCACTGTGGGGGCATATGTGTGTCTGGCACTGTGGGGGCATACGTGTATCTGGCACTGTGGGGGCATACGTGTGTCTGGCACTGCGGGGGCATACGTGTGTCTGGCACTGGGGGCATACATGTGTCTGGCACTTTGGGGGCATATGTGTATGTGGCACTATACTCGGAGGCATTATGTGTATCTGACACTGCACTACTGGGGTCATTATGTGTAACTGGCACTATACTGGGGGACATTACGTGCATTTGACACTATACTGGGGACATTATGTGTAAGGAGAACTACTGTGGGTATTGTGTGTAAGGCTGCTAATTGTGTGCGTGCATGTGTAGGGGGTGTGATTATATATTTATAGTTTGATATCATAATATAAAATTGTGAGGGCACGCCCACTTTCCCAGGAGCATGCACGCCTTCCCATATTATATATATATATATATATAGCATACTTGCCTACCTGACCCTCTCCATGAGGGAGAAAATGCTCTGTTCCTGGACTTGCCTGGTAATGTATGATTGCCATCACCTGTGGTGAGCTAGGTAGTTGATAAGAAAGGTGTTTCACCACAGGTGATGGCAATTATACATTACCAGGCAAGTCCAGGAACAGAGCATTTTCTCCCTCATGGAGAGGGTCAGGTAGGCAAGTATAATATATAGGCACTACTGTATGGCATAATGTGTATAAGGGGTACTACTGTGTAGCATAACATGAATAATGTACATTACTGCGCTGTGTAATGTGGGTAAGGCACACTACAGTGGTGTAATTTGAATTGGGGTACTATTGAGTGGCCATGCCCCTTTTTTTGGCACACGTGCCTTCACTATTTCAAATATGGGGGGGGGGCACCAGTACTTTAATTTGCCAGGGGCGCTTGGACCCCTAAATACACCCCTGCCCTCAGGCGATAGCTGTGGACGCTCTGGTAACACCGTGGGTGTACCAGTCGGTGTATGTGTTCCCTTCTTTGCCTCTCTTACCCAGGGTAATGAGAATAATAAGAAGGAGAGGAGTAAGAACTATACTCATTGTTCCGTGTTGGCCAAGAAGAGCTTGGTAACCAGAACTCCTAGAAATGATCTCAGAGGACCCATGGCCTCTGCCGCTCAGACAGGACTTGCTGCAGCAGGGGGCCTGTCTGTTCCAAGACGTACCGCGGCTGCGTTTGACGGCATGGCGGTTGAACGCCGCATCCTGAAGGAAAAGGGCATTCCGGAGGAAGTTATCCCTACGCTATTTAAAGCTAGGAAAGAAGTGAACGCAAACCATTATCACCGCATATGGTGGAAATATGTTGCGTGCTGTGAGGCCAGGAAGGCCCCAAAGGAGAAATTGCAGCTAGGTCGATTTCTGCACTTCCTACAGTCAGAGGTGACTATGGGCCTAAAATTGGGTTCCATGAAGGTCCAGATTTCGGCTCTATCGATTTTCTTCCAAAATAGAACTGGCTTCACTGCCTGAAGTTCGGACTTGTGTTAAGGGAGTGCTGCATAGTCAGCCCCCGTTTGTGCCTCAAGTGGCACTGTGGGATCTCAACGTGGTGTTGGATTTCCTGAAGTCGCATTGGGTTGAGCCACTTAAATCCGTGGAGCTACAATACCTCACGTGGAAAATGGTCATGCTGTGGGCCGTGGCGTCGGCCAGGCGTGTATCAGAATTGGCGGCTTTGTCATACAAAAGCCCTTATCTGTATTTTATATGGATAAGGCGGAATTGAGGACTCGTTCCCAATTCCTTCCTAAGGTGGTATCAGTTTTTCATGTGAACCAACCTATTGTGGTGCCTGCGGCTACGTGGGACTTGGAGGATTCCAAGTTACTGGACGTAGTCAGGGCCCTGAAAAGTATATGTTTCCAGGACGGCTGGAGTTAGGAAAACTGACTCGCTATTTATCCTGTATGCACCCAACAAGCTGGGTGCTCCTGCTTCTAAGCAGACTATTGCTCGCTGGATCTGTAGCACGATTCAACTTGCACATGCTGCGGCTGGACTGCCGCACCCTAAATCTGTAAAAGCCCATTCCACGAGGAAAGTGGGCTCTTCTTGGGCGGCTGCCCGAGGGGTCTCGGCTTTACAACTTGGCCAAGCTGTTACTTGGTCGGGTTCAAACATTTTTGCAACAGTCTACAAGTTTGATACCCTGGCTGAGGAGGACCTAGAGTTTGCTCATTCGGTGCTGCAGAGTCATCCGCACTCTCCCGCCCGTTTGGGAGCTTTGGTATAATCCCCATGGTCCTTACGGAGTCCCAGCATCCACTTAGGACGTCAGAGAAAATAAGATTTTACTCACCGGTAAATCTATTTCTCGTAGTCCGTAGTGGATGCTGGGCGCCCATCCCAAGTGCGGATTGTCTGCAATACTTGTTTATAGTTATTGCCTAACTAAAGGGTTATTGTTGAGCCATCTGTTGAGAGGCTCAGTTATATTTCATACTGTTAACTGGGTATAGTATCACGAGTTATACGGTGTGATTGGTGTGGCTGGTATGAGTCTTCCCCGGGATTCAAAATCCTTCCTATTTGTGTCAGCTCTTCCGGGCACAGTATCCTAACTGAGGTCTGGAGGAGGGTCTTAGTGGGAGGAGCCAGTGCACACCAGGTAGTCCTAAAGCTTTCTTTAGTTGTGCCCAGTCTCCTGCGGAGCCGCTAATCCCCATGGTCCTTACGGAGTCCCAGCATCCACTACGGACTACGAGAAATAGATTTACCGGTGAGTAAAATCTTATTATTAATTACCGATAATCCTCAGGCTAGACTTGACTTCTAGACCTGTAGAGGCGTGGTATTATGTTTCTGGTGTACATGGATATTTATTAAACGTGTATGTTTTGTAAACACTCTCTTGCTTATAGTGTTTTCAGAGCTTGATGAATTTAGGTCCTCATACTGTTGTATGGGGACAGCGGGCCAGATGGGGACTTGATGGTGACCCTGATAAAGTGCGTCTTATTGGGGTGTGGCCTGGATGGGCATGGAATAAGACATTAGTCTTACTGCTCTCCAGGCCGATTATTCTTTTTACATATCCTTTGGCCTCCGAAAGAGTCATTATCCAGTTTTTTAGTGCTGGCGTGCAACTCCCTGGCACTCTATACTGACCAGAGGGTTTCCTGCAGCTCCAGACGCCTGGTCGTCGTCTTTACGGTCTCCAGTTCAGGCTTGTACTGGGCTGTATATGGGTATTTAGTGAAATTCCGGTAGGCCCATAAAATTCTTAGCCACACCCTTTATCGCTAGTGGCCTAGACGAGGTCACAGGGGCGGTTCATTATAGCAGGCTGGACAGTGCAGCTGCTTGCTGGGCAGTCATCAAGCCGTTGACTGACCCGGCTGATTGCTTCAGGCTGTGGTTGGGGAGGATCAGTCTCTGAACTGCCAATCACCCCCATTTGCACTGCGCTGTCTGGCCTTTATGTATGTGTGTGTGTGTGTTTTTATATATGTACATGTATACTATGTATGTATTTACCCTTGACCCCCCCGTCATTGCCCCTTCATTTCACATGCCAGTACGGATGCCTAGAGACCACTAAAGCAGCCCCAGCTTCGTGCTACTACCAACTCCTGGACCATAATTTGCTGAACTTATTATCCATGCCCTCTATCGCTAGAAGCCTAGACGAAGTCACGGGTGGTTCATTATAGCAGGCTGGACAGTGCAGCTTCTTGCCGGGCAGTCATCAAGCCTTTGACTGACCCGGCTGCAGGCTGTGGATGGGGAGGCTCAGTCTCTGTGCTGCCAATCAGCCCCTTTTGCACTGTGCTATCTGGCCCTTATGTATGTGTGTGTTTGTGTGTGTATTTATATATGTACATGTATGCTATGTATGTATTTACCCTTGATTCCCCATGGTGCCGCCTTGCCGCATGATTCTCCTGCAAGCCAGGGCCTGACTTGATCCTGAACTGTGATCCAGATTTCTCCCGTGTGCTGTGCCGAGTGACATTGCTCTGCTGGTTTGAGGGTCATCCTGTACCACTTGGCAGCTCCTGATTGTGACTCCCTCCCTGGTGACTGCTGCTCTCCTGTGTCTGCTCCTGCGCTGGGGTTCTGTTTTGCTGACTGCACCTACCCACTGGTCGCTTCTCTGCTGCTGAGGTCTACTGTCTGATGCCATTTTGAAAGCAGTATCCATGGGCGGATTTAGGGGCGAGACCGCCCCTAGGCAAATTATTGGCTGCTGTACACCCACCCCCTCCCCCCGCCTCTAACACGTCATTGCTCCCTTCATTTCACGTGCCACTACGGGTGCCTCAAGACCAATAAAGCAGCCCCAGCTTCACCCTACTACCAACTCCTGGACCACAATTTGCTGCCCTTGTTCCACCCCTATCATTTACTAAATACAACATGAAAAAAGAAGTCTGAATGATGAAAAAAAGAATCACCTGGCCCTTATCAGCCTGGTGTGCCGCTCCTATGCACGTGCCTAGTGGGAAATCCGCCACTGGCCGTATCATGTGTCTGTGGGACACTGGTGACAGTTGATTAGTGTGCTGTCCTGCTTCCTCGCTCTTGTGATACCGGACATCCTGATCGCCTTGAGCTCTGCTGGTGTTAAGCTATCGTCATTCCCTCAACTGCTCTGTTGATCTGGACACCTCAGTCTCCAGTTCAGTGCTACTCTGTTTAGTCCTCTTGATACTTACCTGCTGCAGCCTGGTTGCCTTTTGCTTGAACTGTTCCCTTCACTCGTTCGTCTGTCTCGCTGCCTCTATATTTCCATCATCAGTTCAATGTGACCCTGTGTAGCTCCTTACTATACCTTCAGTCTCCTATCCCAGGTTATACTGTGGATTTTTGCTATGACTTGCTCTGTTGATTTGGTCACCTCAGTCTCCTGTACAGGTCTAGCTTGTGGAACTTTTCTGTTATCCTACATTTGCTGTTTCTTCTTTGTCCATTTCATGTCAAAATATGCAGGTGATGGAGGATGGGTCTGGGGAGCCCGAGTATCGTTTTTCTATCCTGGAGGACTGTGGTGTCTCTGTCCATGGCCAGTTGATCTCCTTGGACTCTCAGGTGAGAACATACCGGCCCAATCCTGGGATGTTTTGGGTCACCTTCGCCGCGATATCTTTCACCTGGTTGAACTTACGTTGTTTTATTTTTATGTTTGGTATTCTGTTTTGATTTGAGGTCACTTGCACTGCTATTGGTTTTTCCTCTTCTGGTTCCATAGGGCTACACAGGGAAACATTGGGGTTGTAGGTGGTGGGATCAGTTCCGGGCACCAAACATGGCAAGGTTCTGTCCATTATGCTCTTCTATTTTACTTAAATGTTTATGGGCCTAATTCAGACCCGATCGCTAGGGTGCGTATATTGCATCCCTGCGATCAGGTAGTCGCCGCCTACAGGGGAGGGGGAAAACGCTATGCAGGGGTACGATCGAATGTGTAGGAGAGCTGCACAAACAGAAGATTGTGCAGTCTCTGCACAGCCCAGGACTTACTCTTCCAGTGCGATGATTGGGGCCGGAGCTGCCGTCAGAAACCCTCCCTTCAAACGCTTGGTTCTTCCTGCATTTCTCTGGACACTCCTTAAAAACGGTCAGTTGCCACCCACAAACGGCCTCTTTCTGTCAGTCAATTTGCGATCGCCCGTACAATTGCTTTTCTCGCTCATCCTGTCGCTGTCCGCCGATCCCCGTCGCAGCGGACTGACGCGCTTGCACATTGCGGTGCATTCGCAGTTCAGACCTGATCGCAGGCTGTACGAAAACGCAGCCTATCGATTAGGTCTGAAATAGGCCCTATATACGTCCATTCCTGTTTACATGTGTATATATTTTCCCAGTATGTATAGTTTTTATCCCAGTATATATTTTATATTTTGAGATATATATTTTTGTATAGATTTATATTTTGAGATATATTGTATATATTTTATTTTTATATTTTATTACATATTTTCTATATTAACTTAATTTATATAGACTGTAAGCTCCTATGGGGCAGAGTCTGACACGGATGACTTATGTTCTCTATACAGCACTGACTGCATTTATTTGTGGTAGTATATAAAGAAACAATAATAAATATACATGTATATCAGGAACATATTATCGCGCCTCAATTTTTTTTTCCAGGTGGACCATCTCCATGATTGAATTGTGAGGTCATCAGCCATCAACCTACATCTCTGGGCTTCTGTGAGGTCGTCTTTACTACAAAGCATACTCTGAAGATAGAACCGCAGGAGTAGCTGACCAAAGCCAGGTAATTAATATTATTTTCTTTGACGTCCTAGTGGATGCTGGGAACTCCGTAAGGACCATGTGGAATAGCGGCTCCGCAGGAGACTGGGCACAACTAAAGAAAGCTTTAGGACTACCTGGTGTGCACTGGCTCCTACCTCTATGACCCTCCTCCAGACCTCAGTTAGAATCTTGTGCCCGGCTGAGCTGGATGCACACTAGGGGCTCTCCTGAGCTCCTAGAAAAGAAAGTATATATTTAGGTTTTTTATTTTCAGTGAGATCTGCTGGCAACAGACTCACTGCTACGAGGGACTAAGGGGAGAAGAAGCGAACCTACCTGCTTGCAGCTAGCTTGGGCTTCTTAGGCTACTGGACACCATTAGCTCCAGAGGGATCGAACACAGGGCCCGACCTCGATCGTCCGGTCCCGGAGCCGCGCCGCCGTCCCCCTTACAGAGCCAGAAGCAAGAAGATGGTCCTGGAAATCGGCGGCAGAAGACTTCGGTCTTCACCAAGGTAGCGCACAGCACTGCAGCTGTGCGCCATTGCTCCTCATGCACACCTCACACTCCGGTCACTGATGGGTGCAGGGCGCTGGGGGGGGGGGGCGCCCTGAGCAGCAATATTATACACCTTGGCTGGCAAATCTACACAATATATAGTCATAGAGGCTATATATGTGTAAAAAACCCCTGCCAGAGATCCATATAAAAGCGGGAGAAGTCCGCCGAAAAAGGGGCGGAGCTATCTCCCTCAGCACACTGGCGCCATTTTCTCTTCACAGTGCAGCTGGAAGACAGCTCCCCAGGCTCTCCCCTGTAGTTTTCAGGCTCAAAGGGTTAAAAAGAGAGGGGGGGCACTAAATTTAGGCGCAATATTGAGTATACAAGCAGCTATTGGGAAAAATCACTCAGTTATAGTGTTAATCCCTGCATCATATAACGCTTTGGTGTGTGCTGGCATACTCTCTCTCTGTCTCCCCAAAGGACTTTGTGGGGTCCTGTCCTCAGTCAGAGCATTCCCTGTGTGTGTGCGGTGTGTCGGTACGGCTGTGTCGACATGTTTGATGAGGAAGGTTACGTGGAGGCGGAGCAGATGCCGATAAATGTGTTGTCGCCCCCTGTGGGGCCGACACCAGAGTTGATGGATAGGTGGAAGGTATAACCGACAGTGTCAACTCCTTACATAAAAGGCTGGATGACGTAACAGCTGTGGGACAGCCGGCTTCTCAGCCCGCGCCTGCCCAGGCGTCTCAAAGGCCATCAGGGGCTCAAAAAACGCCCGCTACCTCAGATGGCAGACACAGATGTCGACACGGAGTCTGACTCCAGTGTCGACGAGGTTGAGACATATACATAATGCACTAGGAACATCCGTTGCATGATCTCGGCAATGAAAAATGTGTTACACATTTCTGACATTAACCCAAGTACAACAAAAAAGGGGTTTTATGTTTGGGGAGAAAAAGCAGCCAGTGTTTTGTTCCCCCATCAGATGAGTGAATGAAGTGTGTGAAGAAGCGTGGGTTCCTCCGATAAGAAACTGGTAATTTCTAAAAAGTTACTGATGGCGTACCCTTTCCCGCCAGAGGATAGGTCACGTTGGGAGATATCCCCTAGGGTGGATAAGGCGCTCACACGCTTGTCAAAAAAGGTGGCACTGCCGTCTTAGGATAAGGCCACTTGAAGGAGCCTGCTGATAAAAAGCAGGAGGATATCCTGAAGTCTGTATATACACACTCAGGTACTATACTGAGACCTGCAATTGCCTCAGCATGGATAGGGCTGCTGCAGCATGGTCTGTTACCCTGTCAGGACAGGGATGCTATAACCATAGAGCATATTAAAGACGTCGTCTTATATATGAGGGATGCACAGAGGGATTTGCCGGCTGGCATCCAGAATTAATGCAATGTCCATTCTGCCAGGAGGGTATTAGGGACCCGGCAGTGGACAGGTGATGCTAACTTTAAAAGGCACATTGAGATTCTGCCTTATAAGGGTGAGGAATTGTTTGGGGATGGTCTCTGGGACCTCGTATCCACAGCAACAGCTGGGAAGAAATTTTTTTACCTCAGGTTTCCTCACAGCCTAAGAAAGCACCGTATTATCAGGTACAGTCCTTTCGGCTTCAGAAAAGCAAGCGGGTCAAAGGCGCTTCCTTTCTGCACAGAGACAAGGGAAGAGGGAAAAAGCTGCACCAGACAGCCAGTTCCCAGGATCAAAAATCTTCCCCCGCTTCCTCTGAGTCCACCGCATGATGCTGAGGCTCCACAGGGGGAGCCAGGTGCGGTGGGGGCGCGTCTCTGGAACTTCAGCGACCAGTGGGCTCGCTCACAGGTGGATCCCTGGGTTCTGCAAGTAGTATCACAGGGATACAAGCTGGAGTTCGAGGCGACTCCCCCTCGCCGTTACCTCAAATCAGCCTTGCCTGCTGCCCTCGGAGAAAGGGGAGGTAGTACTGGCGGAAATTCACAAGCTGTACTTCCAGCAGGTGATAATCAAGGTACCCCTCCTTCAACAAGGCCGGGGATACTTTTCCAAAATGTTTGTGGTACCGAAACCAGATGGTTCGGTGAGACCCATTCTAAAATTGAAATACTTGAAGACTTATATACGTAGGTTCAAGTTCAAAATGGAATCGCTCAGGGCGGTTATTGCAAGCCTGGACGAAGGGGATTACATGGTATCACTGGACATCAAGGATGCTTACATGCATGTCCCCATTTACCCTCCTCACCAGGAGTACCTCAAAATTGTGGTACAGGACTGTTATTACCAATTCCAGACGTTGCCGTTGGTCTGTCCCCGGCACCGAGGGTTTTTACCAAGGTAATGGCCGAAATGATGATACTTCTTCGAAAAAAGGGAGTTATAATTATCCAGTACTTGGACGATCTCCTTATAAAGGCGAGGTCCAGGGAGCAGTTGTTGGTCGGAGTAGCACTATCTCGGGAAGTGCTACAACAGCACGGCTGGATTCTGAATATTCCAAAGTCGCAGCTGGTTCCTACGACGCGTCTACTGTTCCTGGGTATGGTTCTGGACACAGAACAGGAAAAAGTGTTTCTCCCGGAGGAGAAGGCCAAGGAGTTGTCATCTCTAGTCAGAGACCTCCTAAAACAAATACAGGTGTCGGTGCATCAATGCACGCGAGTCCTGGGAAAGATGGTAGCTTCTTACGAAGAAATTCCATTCGGCAGGTTCCATGCAAGGATCTTCCAGTGGGATCTGTTGGACAAGTGGTCCGGGTCGCATCTTCAGATGCATCGGCTGATAACCCTGTCTCCAAGGGCCAGGGTGTCGCTGTTGTGGTGACTGCAGAGTGCTCATCTGCTAGAGGGCCGCAGATTCGGCATACAGGACTGGGTCCTGGTGACCACGGATGCCAGCCTTCGAGGCTGGGGGGCAGTCACACAGGGAAGAAACTTCCAAGGACTATGGTCGAGTCAGGAGACTTCGCTACACATAAATATTCTGGAACTAAGGGCCATTTACAATGCCCTAAGCCAGGCTAGACCCCTGCTTCAACACCAGCCGGTGCTGATCCAGGGGCGGAAAATCATGTGTTAGCACTGTCAGCAGTGTTCATTCCCGGAGTGGACAACTGGGAAGCAGACTTTCTCAGCAGGTACGACCTCCACCCGGGAGAGTGGGGACTTCATCCAGAAGTCTTCCAAATGATTGTACACCATTGGGAAAGGCCACAGGTGGACATGATGGCGTCCCGCCTCAACAAAAAGCTAAAAAGATATTGCGCCAGGTCAAGGGACCCTCAGGCGATAGCTGTGAACGCTCTGGTAACACCGTGTGTGTACCAGTCGGTGTATGTGTTCCCTCCTCTGCCTCTCATACCCAAGGTACTGAGAATAATAAGAAGGAGAGGAGTAAGAACTATATTCGTGGTTCCGGATTGGCCAAGAAAAGCTTGGTACCCAGAACTTCAAGAAATGATCTCAGAGGACCCATGGCCTCTGCCGCTCAGACAGGACCTGCTGCAGCAGGGGCCCTGTCTGTTCCAAGACTTACCGCGGCTGCGTTTGACGGCATGGCGGTTGAACACCGGATCCTAAAGGAAAAAGGCATTCCGGAGGAAGTCATTCCTATGCTGATTAAAGCTAGGAAAGATGTGATCGCAAAACATTATCACTGCATATGGCGAAAATATGTTGCTTGGTGTGAGGCCAGGAAGGCCCCAACGGAGGAATTTCAACTGGGTCGATTTCTGCACTTCCTACAGTCAGGAGTGACTATGGGCCTAAAATTGGGTTCCATTAAGGTCCAGATTTCGGCTCTGTACATTTTCTTCCGAAAAGAACTGGCTTCACTGCCTGAAGTTCAGACTTTTGTTAAGGGAGTGCTGCATATTCAGCCCCCGTTTGTGCCTCCAGGGGCACCGTGGGATCTGAACGTGGTGTTGGATTTCCTGAAGTCGCATTGGGTTGAGCCACTTAAATCCGTAGAGCTAAAATACCTCACGTGGAAAGTGGTCATGCTGTTGGTATTGGCGTCGGCCAGGCGTGTATCAGAATTGGCGGCTTTGTCAGGAAAAAGCCCTTATCTGATTTTCATATGGATAGGGCGGACTCGAGGACTCGTTCCCAATTCCTTCCTAAGGTGGTATCAGCTTTTCATGTGAACCAACCTATTCTGGTGCCTGCGGCTACTTGGGACTTGGAGGACTCCAAGTTACTGGACGTAGTCAGGGCCCTGAAAATATATGTTTCCAGGACGTCTGGAGTCAGGAAAACTGACTCGCTATTTATCCTGTATGCACCCAACAAGCTGGGTGCTCCTGCTTCTAAGCAGACTATTGCTCGCTGGATCTGTAGCACGATTCAACTTGCACATTTTGCGGCTGGACTGCCGCACCCTAAATCTGTAAAAGCCCATTCCACGAGGAAAGTGGGCTCTTCTTGGGCGGCTGTCCGAGGGGTCTCGGCTTTAGAACTTTGCCGAGCTGTTACTTGGTCGGGTTCAAACACTTTTGCAAGAGTCTACAAGTTTGATACCCTGGCTGAGGAGGACCTTGAGTTTGCTCATTCGGTGCTGCAGAGTCATCCGCACTCTCCCGCCCGTTTGGGAGCTTTGGTATAATCCCCATGGTCCTTACGGAGTTCCCAGCATCCACTAGGACGTCAGAGAAAATAAGAATTTACTCACCGGTAAATCTATTTCTCGTAGTCCGTAGTGGATGCTGGGCGCCCATCCCAAGTGCGGATTGTCTGCAATACTTGTATATAGTTATTGCCTATCTAAAGGGTTATTGTTATGAGCCATCTGTTAGTGAGGCTCAGTTATATTTCATACTGTTAACTGGGTATAATATCACGAGTTATACGGTGTGATTGGTGTGGCTGGTATGAGTCTTACCCGGGATTCCAAATCCTTTCCTTATTGTGTCAGCTCTTCCGGGCACAGTATCCTAACTGAGGTCTGGAGGAGGGTCATAGAGGGAGGAGCCAGTGCACACCAGGTAGTCCTAAAGCTTTTTTTAGTTGTGCCCAGTCTCCTGCGGAGCCGCTATTCCCCATGGTCCTTACGGAGTCCCAGCATCCACTACGGACTACGAGAAATAGATTTACCGGTGAGTAAAATCTTTTTATTAATTACCGATAATCCTCAGGCTAGACTTGACTTCTAGACCTGTAGAGGCGTGGTATTATGTTTCTGGTGTACATGGATATTTATTAAATGTGTATGTTTTGTAAACACTCTCTTGCTTATAGTGTTTTCAGAGCTTGATGAATTTAGGTCCTCATACTGTTGAATGGGGACAGCGGGCCAGATGGGGACTTGATGGTGACCCTGATAAAGTGCGTCTTATTGGGGTATGGCCTGGATGGGCATGGAATAAGACATTAGTCTTACTGCTCTCCGGGCCGATTATTCTTTTTACCTATCCTTTGGCCTCCGAAAGAGTCATTATCCAGTTTTTTTAGTGCTGGCGGGCAACTCCCTGGCACTCTATACTGACCAGAGGGTTTCCTGCAGCTCCAGACGCCTGGTCGCCGTCTTTACGGTCTCCAGTTCAGGCTTGTACTGGGCTGTATATGGGTATTTAGTGAAATTCCGGTAGGCCCATAAAATTCTTAGCCACACCCTTTATCGCTAGTGGCCTAGACGAGGTCACAGGGGCGGTTCATTATAGCAGGCTGGACAGTGCAGCTGCTTGCTGGGCAGTCATCAAGCCGTTGACTGACCCGGCTGATTGCTTCAGGCTGTGGTTGGGGAGGATCAGTCTCTGTACTGCCAATCACCCCCATTTGCACTGCGCTGTCTGGCCTTCATGTATGTGTGTGTGTGTGTGTTTTTATATATGTACATGTATACTATGTATGTATTTGCCCTTGACCCCCCCGCCTCTAATTACGTCATTGCCCCCTTCATTTCACATGCCAGTACGGATGCCTAGAGACCACTAAAGCAGCCCCAGCTTCGTGCTACTACCAACTCCTGGACCATAATTTGCTGAACTTATTATCCATGCCCTCTATCGCTAGAAGCCTAGACGAAGTCACAGGGGTGGTTCATTATAGCAGGCTGGACAGTGCAGCTGCTTGCCGGGCAGTCATCAAGCCTTTGACTGACCCGGCTGCAGGCTGTGGATGGGGAGGCTCAGTCTCTGTGCTGCCAATCAGCCCCTTTTGCACTGGGCTATCTGGCCCTTATGTATGTGTGTGTATTTATATATGTACATGTATGCTATATATGTATTTACCCTTGATTCCCCATGGTGCCGCCTAGCCGCATGATTCTCCTGCAAGCCAGGGCATGATTGGATCCTGAACTGTGATCCAGATTTCTCCCGTGTGCTGTGCCGAGTGACATTGCTCTGCTGGTTTGAGGGTCATCCTCTACCACTTGGCAGCTCCTGATTGCGACTCCCTCCCTAGTGACTGCTGCTCTCCTGTGTCTGCTCCTGCGCTGGGGTTCTGTTTTGCTGACTGCACCTACCCACTGGTCGCTTCTCTGCTGCTGGGGTCTACTGTCTGATGCCATTTTGAAAGCAGTATCCATGGGCGGATTTAGGGACGAGACCGCCCCTAGGCAAATTATTGGCTGCTGTACACCCACCCCCTCCCCCCGCCTCTAACACGTCATTGCTCCCTTCATTTCACGTGCCACTACGGGTGCCTCAAGACCAATAAAGCAGCCCCAGCCTCACCCTACTACCAACTCCTGGACCACAATTTGCTGCCCTTGTTCCACCCCTATCATCTACTAAATACAACATGAAAAAAGAAGTCTGAATGATGAAAAAAAGAATCACCTGGCCCTTATCAGCCTGGTGTGCCGCTCCTATGCACGTGCCTAGTGGGAAATCCGCCACTGGCCGTATCGTGTCTGTGGGACATTGGTGACAGTTGATTAGTGTGCTGTCCTGCTTCCTCGCTCTTGTGATACTGGACATCCTGATTGCCTTGAGCTCTGCTGGTGTTAAGCTATCGTCATTCCCTCAACTGCTCTGTTGATCTGGTCACCTCAGTCTCCAGTTCAGTGCTACTCTGTTTAGTCCTCTTGATACTTACCTGCTGCAGCCTGGTTGCCTTTTACTTGAACTGTTTCCTTCACTCGTTCGTCTGTTTCGCTGCCTCTATATTTCCATCATCAGTTCAATGTGACCCTGTGTAGCTCCTTACTATACCTTCAGTCTCCTATCCCAGGTTATACTGTGGATTTTTGCTATGACTTGCTCTGTTGATTTGGTCACCTCAGTCTCCTGTACAGGGCTAGCTTGTGGAACTTTTCTGTTATCCTACATTTGCTGTTTCTTCTTTGTCCATTACATGTCAAAATATGCAGGTGATGGAGGATGGGTCTGGTGAGCCCGAGTATCGTTTTTCTATCCTGGAGGACTGTGGTGTCTCTGTCCATGGCCAGTTGATCTCCTTGGACTCTCACGTGAGAACATACCGGCCCAATCCTGGGATGTTTTGGGTCACCTTCGCCGCAATATCTTCACCTGGTTGAACTTATGTTGTTTTATTTTTATGTTTTTGTATTCTGTTTTGATTTGAGGTCACTTGCACTGCTATTGGTTTTTCTTCTTCTGGTTCCATAGGGCTACACAGGGAAACATTGGGGTTGTAGGTGGTGGGATCAGTTCCGGGCACCAAACATGGCAAGGTTCTGTCCATTATGCTCTTCTATTTTACTTAAATGTTTATGGGCCTAATTCAGACCCGATCGCTAGGGTGCGTATATTGCATCCCTGCGATCAGGTAGTCGCCGCCTACAGGGGAGGGGGAAAACGCTATGCAGGGGTGCGATCGAATGTGCAGGAGAGCTGCACAAACAGAAGATTGTGCAGTCTCTGCACAGCCCAGGACTTACTCTTCCAGTGCGATGATTGGGGCCGGAGCTGACATCAGAAACCCTCCCTTCAAACGCCTGGTTCTTCCTGCTTTTCTCTGGACACTCCTTAAAAACGGTCAGTTGCCACCCACAAACGGCCTCTTTCTGTCAGTCACCTTGCGATCGCCCGTACAATTGCTTTTCTCGCTCATCCTGTCGCTGCCCGCCGATCCCCGTCGCAGCGGACTGACGCGCTTGCACATTGCGGTGCATGCGCAGTTCAGACCTGATCACAGGCTGTACGAAAACGCAGCCTATCGATCAGGTCTGTAATAGGCCCTATGTACGTCCATTCCTGTTTACATGTGTATATATTTTCCCAGTATGTATAGTTTTTATCCCAGTATATATTTTATATTTTGAGATATATATTTTTGTATAGATTTATATTTTTTTATATATTGTATATATTTTATTTTTATATTTTATTACATATTTTCTATATTAACTTCATTTATATAGACTGTAAGCTCCTATGGGGCAGAGTCTGATATGGATGACTTATGTTCTCTATACAGCACTGACTGCATTTATTTGTGGTAGTATATAAAGAAACAATAATAAATATACATGTATATCAGGAACATATTATCGCGCCTCAATTTTTTTTTCCAGGTGGACCATCTCCATGATTGAATTGTGAGGTCATCAGCCACCAACCTACATCTCTGGGCTTCTGTGAGGTCGTCTTTACTACAAAGCATACTCTGAAGATAGAACCGCAGGAGTAGCTGACCCAAGCCAGGTAATTAATATTATTATTAAATACCGATAATCCTCAGGCTAGACTTGACTTCTAGACCTGTAGAGTCGTGGTATTATGTTTCTGGTGTACATGGATATTTATTAAATGTGTATGTTTTGTAAACACTCTCTTGCTTATAGTGTTTTCAGAGCTTGATGAATTTAGGTCCTCATACTGTTGTATGGGGACAGCGGGCCAGATGGGGACTTGATGGTGACCCTGATAAAGTGCGTCTTATTGGGGTGTGGCCTGGATGGGCATGGAATAAGACATTAGTCTTACTGCTCTCCAGGCCGATTATTCTTTTTACCTATCCTTTGGCCTCCGAAAGAGTCATTATCCAGTTTTTTTAGTGCTGGCGTGCAACTCCCTGGCACTCTATACTGACCAGAGGGTTTCCTGCAGCTCCAGACGCCTGGTCGCCGTCTTTACGGTCTCCAGTTCAGGCTTGTACTGGGCTGTATATGGGTATTTAGTGAAATTCCGGTAGGCCCATAAAATTCTTAGCCACACCCTTTATCGCTAGTGGCCTAGACGAGGTCACAGGGGCGGTTCATTATAGCAGGCTGGACAGTGCAGCTGCTTGCTGGGTAGTCATCAAGCCGTTGACTGACCCGGCTGATTGCTTCAGGCTATGGTTGGGGAGGATCAGTCTCTGTACTGCCAATCACCCCCATTTGCACTGCGCTGTCTGGCCTTCATGTATGTGTGTGTGTGTGTGTTTTTATATATGTACATGTATACTATGTATGTATTTGCCTTTGACCCCCCCGCCTCTAATTACGTCATTGCCCCCTTCATTTCACATGCCAGTACGGATGCCTAGAGACCACTAAAGCAGCCCCAGCTTCGTGCTACTACCAACTCCTGGACCACAATTTGCTGAACTTATTATCCATGCCCTCTATCGCTAGAAGCCTAGACGAAGTCACAGGGGTGGTTCATTATAGCAGGCTGGACAGTGCAGCTGCTTGCCGGGCAGTCATCAAGCCTTTGACTGACCCGGCTGCAGGCTGTGGATGGGGAGGCTCAGTCTCTGTGCTGCCAATCAGCCCCTTTTGCACTGGGCTATCTGGCCCTTATGTATGTGTGTGTTTGTGTGTGTATTTATATATGTACATGTATGCTATGTATGTATTAACCTTGATTCCCCATGATGCCGCCTTGCCGCATGATTCTCCTGCAAGCCAGGGCCTGATTGGATCCTGAACTGTGATCCAGATTTCTCCCGTGGGCTGTGCCGGGTGACATTGCTCTGCTGGTTTGAGGGTCATCCTCTACCACTTGGCAGCTCCTGATTGCGACTCCCTCCCTAGTGACTGCTGCTCTCTTGTGTCTGCTCCTGCGCTGGGGTTCTGTTTTGCTGACTGCTCCTACCCACTGGTCGCTTCTCTGCTGCTGGTGACTGTTGATTAGTGTGCTGTCCTGCTTCCTCGCTCTTGTGATACCAGACATCCTGATCGCCTTGAGCTCTGCTGATGTTAAGCTATCGTCATTCCCTCAACTGCTCTGTTGATCTGGTCACCTCAGTCTCCAGTTCAGTGCTACTCTGTTTAATCCTCTTGATACTTACCTGCTGCAGCCTGGTTGTCTTTTACTTGAACTGTTCCCTTCACTCGTTCGTCTGTCTCGCTGCCTCTATATTTCCATCTTCAGTTCAATGTGACCCTGTGTAGCTCCTTACTATACCTTCAGTCTCCTATTCCAGGTTATACTGTGGATTTTTGCTATGACTTGCTCTGTTGATTTGGTCACCTCAGTCTCCTGTACAGGGCTAGCTTGTGGAACTTTTCTGTTATCCTACATTTGCTGTTTCTTCTTTGTCCATTTCATGTCAAAATATGCAGGTGATGGAGGATGGGTCTGGTGAGCCCGAGTATCGTTTTTCTATCCTGGAGGACTGTGGTGTCTCGGCCCAATCCTGGGATGTTTTGGGTCACCTTCGCCGCGATATCTTTCACCTGGTTGAACTTACGTTGTTTTATTTTTATGTTTGGTATTCTGTTTTGATTTGAGGTCACTTGCACTGCTATTGGTTTCTCTGACGTCCTAAGTGGATGCTGGGACTCCGTAAGGACCATGGGGAATAGCGGCTCCGCAGGAGACTGGGCACAACTAAAGAAAGCTTTAGGACTACCTGGTGTGCACTGGCTCCTCCCTCTATGACCCTCCTCCAGACCTCAGTTAGAATTTTGTGCCCGGCTGAGCTGGATGCACACTAGGGGCTCTCCTGAGCTTCTAGAAAAAGAAAGTTTATTTTAGGTTTTTTATTTTCAGTGAGATCTGCTGGCAACAGACTCACTGCTACGAGGGACTAAGGGGAGAGAAGCGAACCTACCTGCTTGCAGCTAGCTTGGGCTTCTAAGGCTACTGGACACCATTAGCTCCAGAGGGATCGAACACAGGGCCCGACCTCGATCGTCCGTTCCCGGAGCCGCGCCGCCGTCCCCAATACAGAGCCAGAAGCAAGAAGAGTCCTGGAAATCGGCGGCAGAAGACTTCGGTCTTCAAACAAGGTAGCGCACAGCACTGCAGCTGTGCGCCATTGCTTCCCATGCACACCTCACACTCCGGTCACTGATGGGTGCAGGGCGCTGGGGGGGGGGGCGCCCTGGGCTGCAATATTAAGTACCTTGGCTGGCAAAAAAACACATAATATAGTCATAGAGACTATATATGTGTAAAATACCCCTGCCAGATATACATAGAAAAAAGCGGGAGAAGTCCGCCGAAAAAGGGGCGGGGCTATCTCCCTCAACACACTGGCGCCATTTTCCCTCACAGCTCCGCTGGAAGGATCGCTCCCAGGCTCTCCCCTGCAGTTTCCAGACTACATAGGGTAAAAAAGAGAGGGGGGGGGGCACTAAATTTAGGCGCAATATTGTGTATACAAGCAGCTATTGGGAAAAATCACTCAGTTATAGTGTTAATCCCTGTGTTATATAGCGCTGTTGGTGTGTGCTGGCATACTCTCTCTCTGTCTCCCCAAAGGGCTTTGTGGGGTCCTGTCCTCAGTCAGAGCATTCCCTGTGTGTGTGCGGTGTGTCGGTACGGCTGTGTCGACATGTTTGATGAGGAGGCTTATGTGGAGGCGGAGCAAGTGCCGATAAATGTGATGTCAACCCCTGCGGGGCCGACACCTGAGTGGATGGACTTGTGGAAGGAATTACGTGAAAGTGTCAACTCCTTACATAAAAGGTTTGACGACATATCAGATGTGGGACAGCCGGCTTCTCAGCTTGTGCCTGCCCAGCGGTCTCAAAAGCCATCAGCGGCTCTAAAACGCTACCTCAGATGGCAGACACAGATGTCGACACGAATACTGAATCCAGTGTCGACGACGATGAGACAAATGTACATTCCAATAGGGCCACACGTTACATGATTGAGGCAATGAAAAATGTGTTGCACATTTCTGACATTACCCCAGGAACCACAAAAAAGGGTATTATGTTTGGGGAGAAAAAACTACCAGTGGTTTTTCCCCCATCTGAGGAATTAAATGAGGTGTGTGAAGAAGCGTGGGCTTCCCCCGATAAGAAACTGGTAATTTCTAAAAGGTTACTAATGGCGTACCCTTTCCCGCCAGAGGATAGGTCACGTTGGGAAACATCCCCTAGGGTGGATAAAGCGCTCACACGTCTGTCAAAAAAGGTGGCACTACCGTCTCCGGACATGGCCGCCCTAAAGGAGCCTGCTGATAGGAAGCAGGAGGCTATCCTGAAGTCTGTATATAAACACTCAGGTATTATACTGAGACCAGCTATTGCTTCAGCATGGATGTGCAGTGCTGCAGCTGCGTGGTCAGATTCCCTGTCGGAAAATATTGATACCCTAGACAGGGACACTATATTGCTATCCATAGAGCATATAAAAGACGCAGTCTTATACATGAGAGATGCACAGAGGGATATTTGCCGGCTGGCATCTAAAATAAGTGCAATGTCCATTTCTGCCAGGAGAGGATTATGGACTCGGCAGTGGACGGGTGATGCAGATTCTAAAAGGCACATGGAAGTTTTGCCTTATAAGGGTGAGGAGTTGTTCGGGGATGGTCTCTCGGACCTCGTTTCCACAGCAACAGCTGGGAAGTCAGCATTTTTACCCCATGTTCCCTCACAGCCAAAGAAAGCACCGTATTATCAGGTACAGTCCTTTCGGCCCCATAAAGGCAAGCGGGTTAAAGGCGCGTCCTTTCTGCCCAGAGGCAGAGGTAGAGGGAAAAAGCTGCAGCATACAGCCAGTTCCCAGGAGCAAAAGTCCTCCCCCGCTTCCTCCAAGTCCACCGCATGACGCTGGGACTCCACAGGTGGATCCAGGTACGGTGGGGGCCCGTCTCAAAAACTTCAGCAATCAGTGGGCTCGCTCACGGGTGGATCCCTGGATCCTTCAAGTAGTATCTCAGGGGTACAAGCTGGAATTCGAGACGCCCCCCCGCCGTTTCCTCAAATCTGCCTTGCCAACAACTCCCTCAGGCAGGGAGGCAGTGCTAGAGGCAATTCACAAGCTGTATTCCCAGCAGGTAATAGTCAAGGTGCCCCTCCTTCAACAAGGATGGGGTTACTATTCCACAATGTTTGTGGTACCGAAACCGGACGGTTCGGTGAGACCCATTTTAAATTTGAAATCCTTGAACACATATATAAAAAAATTCAAGTTCAAGATGGAATCGCTCAGGGCGGTTATTTCAAGCCTGGACGAGGGGGATTACATGGTATCACTGGACATCAAGGATGCTTACCTGCATGTCCCCATTTACCATCATCACCAGGAGTACCTCAGATTTGTGGTACAGGATTGTCATTACCAATTCCAGACGTTGCCGTTTGGTCTGTCCACGGCACCGAGGGTATTTACCAAGGTAATGGCCGAAATGATGATACTCCTTCGAGAAAAGGGAGTTTTAATTATCCCGTACTTGGACGATCTCCTGATAAAGGCGAGGTCCAGGGAGCAGTTGTTGGTCGGGGTAGCACTATCTCGGGAGGTGCTACAACAGCACGGTTGGGTTCTAAATATTCCAAAGTCACAGCTGGTCCCTACGACGCGTCTACTGTTCCTGGGGATGGTTCTGGACACAGAACAGAAAAAAAGTGTTTCTCCCGGAGGAGAAAGCCAAGGAGCTGTCATCTCTAGTCAGAGGCCTCCTGAAACCAAAACAGGTGTCGGTGCATCACTGCACGCGAGTCCTGGGAAAAATGGTAGCTTCCTAGGAAGCAATTCCATTCGGCAGGTTCCATGCAAGGACTTTTCAGTGGGACCTGTTGGACAAGTGGTCCGGATCGCATCTTCAGATGCATCGGCTGATAACCCTGTCTCCAAGGACCAGGGTGTCTCTGCTGTGGTGGCTGCAAAGTGCTCATCTTCAAGAGGGCCGCAGATTCGGCATTCAGGACTGAGTCCTGGTGACCACGGATGCCAGCCTTCGAGGCTGGGGGGCAGTCACACAGGGAAGAAACTTCCAAGGACTATGGTCAAGTCAGGAGACTTCCCTACACATAAATATTCTGGAACTGAGGACCATTTACAATGCCCTAAGTCAGGCAAAACCCCTGCTTCAAAACCAGCCGGTACTGATCCAGTCAGACAACATCACGGCAGTCGCCCATGTAAACCGACAGGGCGGCACAAGAAGCAGGACGGCGATGGCAGAAGCCACAAGGATTCTCCGATGGGCGGAAAATCACGTGTTAGCACTGTCAGCAGTGTTCATTCCGGGAGTGGACAACTGGGAAGCAGACTTCCTCAGCAGGCACGACCTCCACCCGGGAGAGTGGGGACTTCATCCAGAAGTCTTCCAACTGATTGTAAACCGTTGGGAAAGGCCACAGGTGGACATGATGGCGTCCCGCCTAAAAAAAAAGCTAGAAAGATATTGCGCCAGGTCAAGAGACCCTCAGGCGATAGCTGTGGACGCTCTAGTGACACCGTGTGTGTACCGGTCGGTTTATGTGTTCCCTCCTCTTCCTCTCATACCCAAGGTACTGAGAATAATAAGGAGAAGAGGAGTAAGAACTATACTCATTGTTCCGGATTGGCCAAGAAGAGCTTGGTACCCGGAACTTCAAGAAATTATCTCAGAGGACCCATGGCCTCTGCCGCTTAGACAGGACCTGCTGCAGCAGGGGCCCTGTCTGTTCCAAGACTTACCGCGGCTGCGTTTGACGGCATGGCGGTTGAACACCGGATCCTGAAGGAAAAGGGAGGAAGTCATTCCTACGCTGATTAAAGCTAGGAAAGAAGTGACCGCAAACCATTATCACCGCATTTGGCGAAAATATGTTGCGTGGTGTGAGGCCAGGAAGGCCCCAACGGAGGAATTTCAGCTGGGCCGTTTTCTGCACTTCCTACAGTCAGGGGTGACTATGGGCCTAAAATTGGGTTCCATTAAGGTCCAGATTTCGGCTCTATCGATTTTCTTCCAGAGAGAACTGGCTTCACTACCTGAAGTTCAGACTTTTGTTAAGGGAGTGCTGCATATTCAGCCCCCTTTTGTGCCTCCAGTGGCACCTTGGGATCTCAACGTGGTGTTGGATTTCCTAAAGTCACATTGGTTTGAGCCACTTAAAACCGTGGAATTAAAATATCTCACGTGGAAAGTGGTCATGCTGTTGGCCTTGGCTTCGGCCAAGCGTGTGTCAGAATTGGCGGCTTTGTCATGTAAAAGCCCTTATCTGATTTTCCATATGGATAGGGCAGAATTGAGGACTCGTCCCCAGTTTCTCCCTAAGGTGGTATCAGCCTTTCATTTGAACCAACCTATCGTGGTGCCTGCGGCTACTAAAGACGTGGAGGCTTTCAAGTTGTTGGACGTAGTCAGGGCCCTGAGAATTTATGTTTCCAGGACAGCTAGTGTCAGGAAAACTGACTCGTTGTTTATCCTGTATGCACCCAACAAGCTGCGTGCTCCTGCTTCAAAGCAGACTATTGCTCGCTGGATCTGTAGTACGATTCAGCTTGCACATTCTGCGGCTGGACTGCCGCATCCTAAATCAGTGAAAGCCCATTCTACGAGGAAGGTGGGCTCTTCTTGGGCGGCGGCCCGAGGGGTCTCGGCTCTACAACTTTGCCGAGCAGCTACTTGGTCGGGGTCAAACACATTTGCTAAATTCTACAAGTTTGACACCCTGGCTGAGGAGGACCTAGAGTTTGCCCATTCGGTGCTGCAGAGTCATCCGCACTCTCCCGCCCGTTTGGGAGCTTTGGTATAATCCCCATGGTCCTTACTGAGTCCCAGCATCCACTTAGGACGTCAGAGAAAATAAGATTTTACTCACCGGTAAATCTATTTCTCGTAGTCCGTAGTGGATGCTGGGCGCCCATCCCAAGTGCGGATTGTCTGCAATACTTGTATATAGTTATTGTTTAACTAAAGGGTTATTGTTGAGCCATCTGGTGAGAGGCTCAGTTATTGTTCATACTGTTAACTGGGTATAGTATCACGAGTTATACGGTGTGATTGGTGTGGCTGGTATGAGTCTTACCCGGGATTCAAAATCCTACCTTATTGTGTCAGCTCTTCCGGGCACAGTATCCTAACTGAGGTCTGGAGGAGGGTCATAGAGGGAGGAGCCAGTGCACACCAGGTAGTCCTAAAGCTTTCTTTAGTTGTGCCCAGTCTCCTGCGGAGCCGCTATTCCCCATGGTCCTTACGGAGTCCCAGCATCCACTACGGACTACGAGAAATAGATTTACCGGTGAGTAAAATCTTATTTTTTCCTCTTCTGGTTCCATAGGGCTACACAGGGAAACAATGGGGTTGTAGGTGGTGGGATCAGTTCCGGGCACCAAACATGGCAAGGTTCTGTCCATTATGCTCTTCTATTTTACTTAAATGTTTATGGGCCTAATTCAGACCCGATCGCTAGGGTGCGTATATTGCATCCCTGCGATCAGGTAGTCGCCGCCTACAGGGGAGGGGGAAAACGCTATGCAGGGGTACGATCGAATGTGCTGGAGAGCTGCACAAACAGAAGATTGTGCAGTCTCTGCACAGCCCAGGACTTACTCTTCCAGTGCGATGATTGGGGCCGGAGCTGACGTCAGAAACCCTCCCTTCAAACGCTTGGTTCTTCCTGCATTTCTCTGGACAATCCTTAAAAACGGTCAGTTGCCACCCACAAACGGCCTCTTTCTGTCAGTCAATTTTCGATCGCCCGTACAATTGCTTTTCTCGCTCATCCTGTCGCTGTCCGCCGATCCCCGTCGCAGCGGACTGACGCGCTTGCACATTGCGGTGCATTCGCAGTTCAGACCTGATCGCAGGCTGTACGAAAACGCAGCCTATCGATCAGGTCTGAAATAGGCCCTATATACGTCCATTCCTGTTTACATGTGTATATATTTTCCCAGTATGTATAGTTTTTATCCCAGTATATATTTTATATTTTGAGATATATATTTTTGTATAGATTTATATTTTTTTTATATATTGTATATATTTTATTTTTATATTTTATTACATATTTTCTATATTAACTTAATTTATATAGACTGTAAGCTCCTATGGGGCAGGGTCTGATACGGATTACTTGTGTTCTCTATACAGCACTGACTGCATTTATTTGTGGTAGTATATAAAGAAACAATAATAAATATACATGTATATCAGGAACATATTATCGCGCCTCAATTTTTTTTTTCAGGTGGACCATCTCCATGATTGAATTGTGAGGTCATCAGCCACCAACCTACATCTCTGGGCTTCTGTGAGGTCGTCTTTACTACAAAGCATACTCTGAAAATAGAACCGCAGGAGTAGCTGACCCAAGCCAGGTAATTAATATTATTATTAATTACCGATAATCCTCAGGCTATACTTGACTTCTAGACCTGTAGAGGCGTGGTATTATGTTTCTGGTGTACATGGATATTTATTAAATGTGTATGTTTTGTAAACACTCTCTTGCTAATAGTGTTTTCAGAGCTTGATGAATTTAGGTCCTCATACTGTTGTATGGGGACAGCGGGCCAGATGGGGACTTGATGGTGACCCTGATAAAGTGCGTCTTATTGGGGTGTGGCCTGGATGGGCATGGAATAAGACATTAGTCTTACTGCTCTCCGGGCCGATTATTCTTTTTACCTATCCTTTGGCCTCCGAAAGAGTCATTATCCAGTTTTTTAGTGCTGGCGTGCAACTCCCTGGCACTCTATACTGACCAGAGGGTTTCCTGCAGCTCCAGACGCCTGGTCGCCGTCTTTACGGTCTCCAGTTCAGGCTTGTACTGGGCTGTATATGGGTATTTAGTGAAATTCCGGTAGGCCCATAAAATTCTTAGCCACACCCTTTATCGCTAGTGGCCTAGACGAGGTCACAGGGGCGGTTCATTATAGCAGGCTGGACAGTGCAGCTGCTTGCTGGGCAGTCATCAAGCCGTTGACTGACCCGGCTGATTGCTTCAGGCTGTGGTTGGGGAGGATCAGTCTCTGTACTGCCAATCACCCCCATTTGCACTGCGCTGTCTGGCCTTTATGTATGTGTGTGTGTGTTTTTACATATGTACATGTATACTATGTATGTATTTGCCCTTGACCCCCCCGTCATTGCCCCCTTCATTTCACATGCCAGTACGGATGCCTAGAGACCACTAAAGCAGCCCCAGCTTCGTGCTACTACCAACTCCTGGACCATAATTTGCTGAACTTATTATCCATGCCCTCTATCGCTAGAAGCCTAGACGAAGTCACGGGTGGTTCATTATAGCAGGCTGGACAGTGCAGCTGCTTGCCGGGCAGTCATCAAGCCTTTGACTGACCCGGCTGCAGGCTGTGGAGGCTCAGTCTCTGTGCTGCCAATCAGCCCCTTTTGCACTGGGCTATCTGGCCCTTATGTATGTGTGTGTTTGTGTGTGTATTTATATATGTACATGTATGCTATGTATGTATTTACCCTTGATTCCCCATGGTGCCGCCTTGCCGCATGATTCTCCTGCAAGCCAGGGCCTGATTGGATCCTGAACTGTGATCCAGATTTCTCCCGTGTGCTGTGCCGAGTGACATTGCTCTGCTGGTTTGAGGGTCATCCTGTACCACTTGGCAGCTCCTGATTGTGACTCCCTCCCTGGTGACTGCTGCTCTCCTGTGTCTGCTCCTGCGCTGGGGTTCTGTTTTGCTGACTGCACCTACCCACTGGTCGCTTCTCTGCTGCTGGGGTCTACTGTCTGATGCCATTTTGAAAGCAGTATCCATGGGCGGATTTAGGGGCGAGACCGCCCCTAGGCAAATTATTGGCTGCTGTACACCCACCCCCTCCCCCCGCCTCTAATCACGTCATTGCTCCCTTCATTTCACGTGCCAGTACGGGTGCCTCAAGACCAATAAAGCAGCCCCAGCCTCACCCTACTACCAACTCCTGGACCACAATTTGCTGCCCTTGTTCCACCCCTATCATTTACTAAATACAACATGAAAAAAGAAGTCTGAATGATGAAAAGAAGAATCACCTGGCCCTTATCAGCCTGGTGTGCCGCTCCTATGCACGTGCCTAGTGGGAAATCCGCCACTGGCCGTATCATGTGTCTGTGGGACATTGGTGACTGTTGATTAGTGTGCTGTCCTGCTTCCTCGCTCTTGTGATACCGGACATCCTGATCGCCTTGAGCTCTGCTGGTGTTAAGCTATCGCATTCCCTCAATTGCTCTGTTGATCTGGTCACCTCAGTCTCCAGTTCAGTGCTACTCTGTTTAATCCTCTTGATACTTACCTGCTGCAGCCTGGTTGTCTTTTACTTGAACTGTTCCCTTCACTCGTTCGTCTGTCTCGCTGCCTCTATATTTCCATCATCAGTTCAATGTGACCCTGTGTAGCTCCTTACTATACCTTCAGTCTCCTATCCCAGGTTATACTGTGGATTTCTCTGACGTCCTAAGTGGATGCTGGGACTCCGTAAGGACCATGGGGAATAGCGGCTCCGCAGGAG